>NC_091069.1:177448123-178073123 GCF_032405125.1 Capricornis sumatraensis
GATTACTGGATTATATGTTAGTTTCATTTCTAATTTTTTGAGGACTCTGCATACTGACTTACAATCTCATCAACAGTGCAGCAGGGGTCTCTTTTTTTCCAAACCCTCATCAACACTTGTTTTCTCTTCTCGATAGTAGTCATTCTTACAGATGAGGTATCTCTTGAGGAGTGACGCTGAGCACGTTTTTATGTGCCTGTTAGTCGGTTAGATGTCTTCTTTGGAAAAAATGTCTATTTCATTCCTCGGTACACTTTTTTTTTTTTTTTTTTTTGCTATTGAGTTGTACAAGTTCTTTATAAATTTTGGATATTAACTTTGTATCCAACATGATTAGAAAAAAAATTTCTTTCATTCTATAGTTACCTTTTTATTTTGTTGTTTCTTTAGTTGTGTGGAAGCTTTTAAATTGGATGGAGTTCTACTTGTTTTTTGTTGTTTGTGCTTTTGGTCCAAAATAATCATTGTGAAGGGTAGTATCAAGGAGCTTCTTTCCTCCTGTTGAGGTAAGTTATATGGTTTCAGGTCTCAGGTTTAAAACTTTCAAGTTAATTTGAGTAGTGTAAGATAGGGATGCAATTTCATTTTTTCTGCATGTGATTACCCAGTTTTTCCAACACCATTTGCTGAAGAAACTATCCTTTCCCCACTTATCAAATAATAGCTGATCATATATGCAGGAGTTTAATTCTGGGCTATTTCCTTCTTGGGTCTGTGTGTCCATTTTTATGCCAGTACCATACTGGTTCAATTACTATAGCTTTATTGTATAGTCCCAAAGCAGGATGTGTGATGGCTTTCTTTCTCAGGGTTGCTTTAGCTATTTGGGGCCTTTTGTGGTGCCCTGCATTTTTAGGATTTGTTTCTATTTGAAAAATGCTGTAGGAATTTTGATAGGGTTTACACTGAATCTATAGATGACATTGTGGAGCATGTGCATTTTAACAATAATACTCTCTTCCAGTCCGTGAACACAGGATGTCCCTCCACTTGTTTGTGTCTTCTTGGATTTCTTTCAGCAAAGTCTTGTAGTTTTCATTTTACAGATCTTTCACTTTCTTGCTCCCATGTGTTTTATTGCTTTGATCCTATTGTGAATAGGAGACATTTCTTTTTTCAGATGTTTTACTGTTGGTATATAGAAAAGCAACTCATTTTGGTGTAGCAATTTTAAACCCTTGAACTTTACTGATTCAACAGTTTTTTAGTTGAGCCCTTTCTTTTTTTTTTTTTGCCACACCCCACAGCATACAGCATCTTAGTTCCCTGACCAGGGATCAAACCCACACCCCCCTTGCAATGGAAGCATGGCATCTTAACCACTGGACCATCAGCTAAGTCCCTAGTTGAATCTTTAATATCTTAATGATTTTTAATAAAATATTAACATTGCATTTATCTAGCCACACATTGGTTTGTAACATGATTAACAATCTTGTTCATAACAAAAATACTGCATTCAACTTTCACGTCATTACCTATTTGTGACCTCTTGTATTGACATTTATTGTTTCTACTTGATCACTGCACACTGATGCTTCTTCATTCATTGCCGAGAATGATTCTAGGGAAACCATGTCCAAGTGAACTTTGGGTCACTCTCCTCAAGCATTTTTATGGCTTTAGAGAAAAAGACCTGATGGAGCTCTATCAAACCTCAGCTCAGTCCTTTCCTCCACTAAGAGTACTAGGGTACGGCAGGGTTCTCCAGGTATATGACAGGTCCTGAATTCTCTCACATCCTCTTCTGGGCTAGATTAAATCCTGCTTCTTTGGCTGGAGTATGGCCCAGGTAGTAGTGGTGACAGCATATTTTGCTCACTTCAGTTGACTTGTGTCCTTACTCTTCCACAATTTCCCTCTTGTCTGACAACTTAGTCTCTAAAATGAACCTCAGTCCAGTGCAAGGGGCAATATTCCCCATTGGGAACATGCCACAGGAAGAGGGTTGGCTATGGAGACCTACCTCTGTTCAGACCCCAGACTGAGCCACAAGATCCTTACTGTTCCGTCTCTCATCTCTGTGAGACCTGCTCAAGGCTAAGGGACCTGTCTTCTGCAGTTCTGGTTGCTACTGTCTCTCATCATCAGACTTTAGCTAAGAATATTAGTCACAATTGGCTAAGAACAAGAATGTGAATTATTGCTAAGTTTCTTGGATATAATATCAGTAATACAGTTATGTTGAAAAGTGACCTTTTTAGGAGATGCATGCTGATGCATTTTGAGATCAAGTGTCATAGACAGTTCAGAAAACCAAATACACTCATAGAACACATGTGCAGTATCATTGTTTTTCATTAATCCTCCACTTATAAACAGGAAAACTGAGATTATGGAAGAGCTATTCATAGATTAAGGCATCAGAATTATACATAATTATGCCAGAGGGTGATTGATTAATCCTGAAGGTTATTTCTGCTCTTGGCAGGGAGAAGCAACTGGGTGGCACTGCATCAGCTTCAGGACTGTCTATCCCAGAGTACAAACTGACTGTAATTTGGAAAGAACATCAAATGTGAAATGAGCATGTCTGGGTATCTGTAAACTGAGCACTGGTTGGGAGAGCTATGTGCAGCCCTCATAACTGGTATTAAAAATAATCTAAAGCATAAGCAAAGGGTTCAGTTTGGTTGCCAGGCAACCCTGCTGCCAGCTCCCTTCAAGCTGACCTTTTATTTTTTTCTATCCACATCTCTTAACATTTTCACCTTCTGGATCTCCCTTGTTTCATTTAATGATTATTGTTTGTGAGTTGGGGGGTCCAGGACAGGCCAAACCACAAGTTCTGAAATTCAATAGGCAGACCCTTGCCCCCAAGCATCTTACAGTCTAATAAAGCAAAAAGGTAAGTATATAATTATCTTAATTATGTTCCTTTAACATAATCCTTTACTAGTTGTAATGTTTATCTGCAAATAACCTTTTGCCAAATAAAGTAACATTTACAGGTTCCAGGGATTAGAACCTGGTATTTTGGGGTACATTTTCAACCTTCTATAGATTGGGGACTTTGGCAGCCCACTTAGAAGGTGAGGCCACTTAAGTTCTCACTCAGTTATCTGAGGGGCCGGTTGGCTAATCAAGGTAAGCAATATTTAAAAATGGTATCCTGGGACTTTCCTGGCAGTCCAGTGGTTAAGACTCCATGCTTCCTCTAGGCAACACAGGTTCAATCTGTGGTTGGAGAACTAAGATCCTGCATGCTGCACAGTGTAAAAAAAAAAGTATCCCGATTCTCTATAAGCCAAGGTGATGGCACTTTCTTTTGCTTACTTTACCAGTGTTTCTTTAAGCTCTCATTAACTAATCTAGGTATACTGTGTTGCTTGAGAATGTAAGCCAAACTGTAGCAAAATGACTGACCTAAGAAGAGTTCACTTTGCACCTGTTCACGTTGTAATTTCACACTGTAATTTTCACATTGTAAATTTACCAAAATATCAAGTTGGTTATAGATCTTTGGGGATGATAAGTACAACCCTTACTCTTCGTCTCTGAGAACTAGCTCCCTTACCTGTGGGGGCTCCTTTGGCAATACTGATACTAAATGACAACATCCTCCTGATCAGAGGTGATTGTATCAGAGCTAATGGTAACTAATCAGATTCTCTCTTTACATCTTTGAACATAAGAGTAGGCAGTTAAAGCTGAAGTTGAAAGAACATGCAGAAAAATCAGCAATCCAGGGCATGATGAAAACTTACTCTTGACACAATGTCTTGGCTTCTATTCTCAACCTCTTCTATCTACCTCATATCTTCTGCTTAGTCAGAGTTTCTGCTTATTCATAATTTCAGCTTATTCTTGGTCCCAACAGCATCACAGCCTGGATGGCTGCCTAATATCCTAAACTGATTTGACCCTGGAACACTTTTCTTAGAAATGGCAAAAAGTGATTGTCAGTAAAGTATTCTGGGCTTTACACAGAACAAGCAAGAACAGGTTTCTTCTTTCGACTTGGTAAAGATCCTCATGACATCCTGGAATTACTAATGTTATAACTAATGCGGTGACCATGTTTGGATCAGGATGTGAGCTTTCCTAAGGCAAGAGCTTGACAAGACAATGAAGATCCTTTGCAGGTAAGTAATCGTGCCTGCAATTTTCTTGGATCCTCAAGTTAGTTAACATCTCTGAGTTTTGATTCCTGTGGTAATAAAATGAAGGAAGTCACCCACTTCATTGATCTGGAATATGAAATGAAACACATGTAAAATGCTGGAGCACAATCAGGACTCAGTGAATATTCGTTCTCTTTCACCAAATTTTAATATTTCATTTACCATATGAAGTGTTACCCAATTATCTCCTTTTGCTCACGTTATGCAATGCTATTATTCCACATATGACAAAGAGTTTAAACAAAGAATCAGGATTTTTTTTAACTTACAAAATGTTTTGCTGCAGTTTTTCAAATGTTTTATTGGATTTAAAATTCTTTTAAGGGATACAATGATATACAACTAGTTTGATCAGCTACCAATATATTTTGGTACCCCTTTACTTTTGTACTTAAGAGCCAGTTCACTTTTTCTCCATGTTCAATACTTAACTTTGGTAAAATTTTGCCATGTTCATCTTCACCTGTTACTGAAGCACGAGTGTTTCCACCTTGCTTGGTGTAAGTTGCCCTTTTGGTTTTCTTCCTGTGAGTATGCTTGGTTGGACTCTTATGTTTTTTTTCAATTTCACTGCTTACATCCCACAGCTTTATTTTTCCATCATTCCCGCCAGTAAGCAGCAAATAGGATTCTTGCAGAAAGCAGACTTGAGAAACTCCCAAAGTATGGCCCTTAAATCCCAGTTCCTGTTCACACTTGACTCCCATCACCCTAAAGATTCGAACCTTACCATCTTCTGCACCGCAACTAAAAACATTGCCACACGATGCCACAGACACAGAGTGGGCTAAGGCAGGGTTTAAAAGCTGACCAGGTGATTGTGGACTTTCCATTTCTTCTGTTTCATCCTCCTGTAAATTTGTAATCCAGAGTGGCCGGGCTTTCCGAAGGTTCCACAGCATCACCTTTAAGTAAGTGGAAGTTACACAGTTAGAGTTCTAAATAGTTTGTTTCACGAACATGCTTATTCTGCTTCTAACAAAATCACCAAACTAGTCTGAGAATGATTAGCAGGATACATTCCCAGCAATATTAAAAAAAAATTCAGATGGCACCACAACATGCCAGCGGGATGCTACCCTGGTGCCAAAACTGGAATGCCAAGGGCAGTAAGGAAGGTATAATTTAAACACAAGATCCTGAGTAACTCTGGATCAACAAACCCTTTAATGTGCAATCCAAACTCTTAAGCAAGATGCCAATTTCTTTAAGTCATCCTACCCTGACTGCTACAAGTAAAACTAAAAATGAGGAAATTTATTAATTTTAGCCTATGCTTGTTACAAGTAGAAATACCTATCAACTAAATAAACTAAACCCAGGATAACACCTGGTCTCCCACATTGGAGGCAGATTCTTTCCTGTCTGCACCACCAGGGAAGCTCAATGCCTGGCATAGTACCTGTAGAAAGGAGCAGAAATTCTAAACAAGTCTGTTAATTTGACATCCTGGTATACTTGGCTTTTTACTGTTGTTCTCTACCATGATCTTAGACCTACTAAGTGGATTTAGATAAAATGTGATTTTAAAAATATTTAAAACAAAACAATAAGTTCTGTGGATTGATTTTTCTCCAAACTTCAGCAATTGTCTTCCTAGAGCAACCAACTTGAAAAAGCAAATATTTTTTTATACTTTCAGAGCGAAAAGACAGCTTTATTTCACCATCTAGTACCGTCCCTGAATTATGGCTCATGATTTAAAAGGGACACTAGGATAAGCATGGCCTTGTTTAGTCAAAAGCACAGATCTGAACTGAAAATATTACCACTGCTGATTATACCAAGGTTTGGTTTGCTATTCAAAGTAACTTCCTTCAAGACAGCCTACTTTCAAAAGAAGTGACAGTCAGACATGAATGCAAGCATATCAAAGTAACCCTGCTCAAAAATTTCTCATACAAAAACATTTCTTTCCACATAAAAGATTCATTTTCAAGGGGAAAAAAAAGGCTCTTCCACTATCTGGATACTTAGGTTTTGGTCCTAGAGACTGTTCAAACTCCAGAAAGAAGAAAACTTGAAACCATTTACTTTCAAATGTGGAAATGAGGGATAAAGAAAACCAGTGTGTATGCTACAGAAATTCATGACGGCTTCAAATTTCCAAATGTCCTTACAAGAAAAAACTGTATTGGAGTGGTGGGTTCACATGTATTTATTTAGTGTTATTATTTATACCTTAAAAATACATTATGAATATTGTGTCTATTTAATAAAAGATTAAGTAGTCTCAAGTGTCTTAATAAATCACACTTCATTCTTAAGGTCCCTGCTTCTTTGAGTAAGCTTTTTCTACTTAAACCTATCTAAATCAAAGGATCTAATTTTTATAATTTCTCTAATAACAAAGATAGGTATGTTGAACTTATCTATTATGTGTGGCAATAATTTAGTTCCTGCCTTGAGATAAAACACCTTGTTCAGAGATAAATAACTCTCATCATTAATCTGATAAAAACTCCCTTCCACTATTACACCTACATTCTTGGACCCCTCCATAGGCTGGCTATTCTTAAAGTTCAGAAAAATACCAGATAACCAGATTTTAAGAAGTAAACTGGAAGAAATTATACTTTCAACTCCAGTTAAAGAATTTCAGTCAGAAGTAATGACTGTACTATCTTAGTCACTCTTATTATATATCACAACCCAATGCAGCAGTTAATCTATAGTGAATTTTTAGCAATTCTTGACAAATAAAAACCCAAAAGACTTCTTTTCACAATATATTTATTTCCTAGAGTATTCTCTAACACCTGCCTGGCACTAAACTTTCTCATCTGGAACTGGAGGTAAAATGGTAAATTCTGGATGCCTGCTTCTTGTCTAATTTGTGACTGCTATACATCTAATTGGTTGACTGCCATGTCTAACACAGTTAATGAACCAGTGATTGAAAACTGGTATAACTTAAGGATGAGTGAATGAGTAGTCAAAGAGACACTGTACAATCCGCCTACTTAAAACAGATATCTGACTGGTTGTATAGGTCTTTCTGCCCAACAAAGTAAGCAGATTATCTCCATTAGTGTAGAAAAATATAAATTTATTAAAGTTTTGGGCAAGACCTAGGAGTAGAAAAGGAATTTTGATGTCATGGGATCACTGTGCCCTGTAGGTGTAAAATGATTCTCAACAGAGGCACTACAAATTTTTGGTAGGACAATTTTTAATTGTTTGGGGGCTACCCCAGCGCAGCAGGACATCCACTGATTCTTCCTAGTAAAAAGACCAGTAGCAGTCAGAGTGACAACAACTAAAATTAGTCTCATTTATTTCTAAATTATAAGGAGGTGTGAAGGATAGAGGAGTGGTAAAGATCACTGGCCTGGAAGTGACAAGGAGTCTTGTAAGATACTATAAGCAGTTGAGAAAGTAGATTAAATGCCTAGAGCAGTGTTGGGCACACATATCATCTATTTAAATAACTATCTTTGGTGTCACAGAGAAAAAATATAGGCTTTGAAGTCAGAGAGATTGAGGGTTTTTTTTGTTTTTTTTAAAATTTTTTTTTTTAATTTTAAAATCTTTAATTCTTACATGTGTTCCCAAACATGAACCCCCCTCCCACCTGAGATTGAGGTTTGAATTCCAATTCAGATAGCTGTGGGAAAACTCAATTTGGATCTCAGTTTCCTCATTTCTAAAAAAGAAACAGTATCATCAGGGTGTGATTAGAAAGAAAACTAATATATGTAAAGCAGTGTAAAGTGGTAAGTGATCACCAAAGGGAAGCCATGCCTATTCTCACTCCAGTGATTTAGAGTAAAAACAGTAATAGATTCAGGCCCTCTAACTTTTTTTTTAAAACTACAAACTTTATGGAGAGTGAGTGGGTGATAAACTCTGTATTTAGCATGGTCCTTTGTTTAAACAGATGTTTGGAATCAAATATTCGAATTCTCATGTTTTAGAAAAAGCATAGAGAAAAAGATTAATAATTACTTTGTTAATCTACTGGACTTTGTCAAGTTAGCATTAAACATTCAGTAGACATAAAGTTTACGGTTCTTAAATACATAAGGCATGTCAGTAGAAAACAGAAAATGCCAAGACATATTTAGCCCGATCAATAATTTGATTCTATTAGCAAGTCCCATTTAGAAATTACCCATGTACTCTCTGCAAGACATCACCTGCATATCCAGTCCACATGACACCAGGCTCTGAGGCCTTTGAGGTCGAAAAGCTACAGAGGAACAGATATTGGAATGTCTCTTCAGTGATCTGCTAATTTTCTTATTTTCCAGGTCTAGGATTTTGATTGTTCCAGAGTCATCAGCAGAAGCCAGCAGGTTTTCAGTTTCATTCAATGAAAGACAGTTGATTTCTTCTTCATTTACATGAAAATCGTCCAAGCGTTCTTTCAGAGACCTGACATCCAGTATGCTAATGGTTTCTCCATGTGAGGCATAGAGTTTGGTGGGGCAGGATGGAGAAAATAAGACGTTGGTAACATCCTCTGCCCCTTGGAAGCACGTGTGTCCTAAAAGAGTCCCATCTTCACCCCAAACCACGAGATCTCCACCTTCTGCTCCAGAAGCCACTAGCCCTTCTTGACTTGCATTCAGGCAGAGAATAGGAGAAGAATGTCCACCAGTCCACTTGACTGCCATAATGACCCAGGTAACTCTGTGAAGAGGGGGGAAAACTATAATCTCACGTTTTATATAAGAACTTCGTAAGACACAAACTTAATATTTCACTTATAAAATAAAAGACATCTAAAAAACTCAATCAATAAAAAGACATTTGAAGATCAAGCCTACAAGGCCTGGTTAACACAAAACTGTGGCACGTGCCTACATGTTTTCCTTGCAATCAGGTACCCAGATAAGCCTGGTCCTCCAGCCTTTGATGTGAGGGTCACATAGGAATAAACAATAAATACACTTATTTTAAATTAAGAAAAGTCCTTTTTAAGAAAGGGCCACACAATCATCGGGTTATATCCTTTATCTGAATAATGTTTATGAAAAATGAGTTCTGGAATTAAGACTCTTTGGGTTTGAATAGCTCTATTACCTATCAGCTGGGCAAGTTACTGAATCTATGATCCACTTTCCTTCTTGATAAAATAGGGGTAATAATAACATCCATTTCATAAGATAAGATTAAATGACATAATAAATGTCAAGTGCATGTAACAATGCCTGGTATGTAATGAGAACTCAACAAAAGTATTATCACTGTCACTTTGGTTACTTTTATCAGGCTAGTCAAAGTGGCATCATATATATTACACCAATGGTCCTCAAAGTATGGTCGCCAGCAGCACTAGCATCACCCAGGAACTTATAGAAATATAAATTGTTGGACCCCACTCTAGGCCCACTGAATCAGAAACTCTGATGTCAGCACCAACAATGTGGTTTAACAAGCCCTCCAGGTGATTCTGATGTATGCTAGAATCTGAGAACCTGTTGTTTTAGTCGCTAAGCTAAGTCCAGCTCTTTTTGTCCCCATGGACTGTAGCCCGTCAGGTTCCTCTGTGCATGGGATTTCCCAGGCAAGAACACTGGAGTAGGTTCCTTGTCTAGGGGCTCTTTCTCACCCAGGGATCAAACCCATGGCTCCTGCATGGCACATGTGTTCTTTACCACTGAGCCACCACGGAAGCCGTTGAGAACCTGTACTATACCACTATCATCAGGGAACTGGTTAAAAATGCAAACCCTTGGGTCCTCTCACTGGAGACTAATTCAGTACATTATTTAATTTTATTCTCAAAACATTTCTGATTGGTATCATTCCATTTTACAGATAATTAAATTGAGTCTCAGAAATTTAAAATAATTTCCCCAAAGTCACCCGTTCAGGGTTTGTACTTAGGATCTAAAATAAAACAATCCTAAATTTCTAAATAATGAAGACCTTTTTATAACAATTCTCCTTGATAACAGGTTTAATCTGTATTTGAAAGTACAGAACATAACCAAAAGCTACTAATAATTCACTACTGCTTCTAAATATACTCACATTTTTTAAAAATCACAGTATCACCTACATCCACTTATAAAGCAGTAGCGTTTACGTCCATTACTTAGATTCCTGATATGCTAGGCAGCCTGTTTCTCTAAACTGGAATTGCCACATACTACTACCCTCTGCCTTAACTATCTCCTGCTGCTGCTGTTGCTGCTAAGTTGCTTCAGATGTGTGTCTTTTGCAACCCTTCCCACAACTAGGCTGTAGCCTACTAGGTGCCTCTGTGGGTAGGATTCTCCAGGCAAGAATAATGGAGTGGGCTGTCATGCCCTCCTCCAGGAGATCTTCGCGACCCAGGGATCGAACCCACGTCTCTTATGTCTCCTGCATTGGCAGGCGGGTTCTTTACCACTACTGCCACCTGGAAGCCTAATTATCTCCTGGGTAAAGCAAAAAAGGAAACTGGGGCAATTTATACAATTAAATGATCAGACAAAAGGAAGCAAACAAATCTATCTGGACAAATTTTTCACTCCACAAGACAAAGGAGAGTTTATCTACTAAGAAACTACAATAGTTGCTTTAGTATTTTCAGATATAACACCTGAATTTAGTTCAATTGTACAGAGATAAATTTCCAAATACTGTTTTGAAGAATAATTTAATCTGCTTAAAGTTTCTATTCCCAACACGAGTTTGTTTCCTCCCACTTTTAGCCACACACACATACAAAATCACAGACTGCCAAAAAAACCACTGATCTAATAGTAATTAGTAATAGGACTGGAATGGGTGAATTTAACTCAGATGACCATTATATCTACTACTGCGGGCAGGAATCCCTCAGAAGAAATGGAGTAGCCATCATGGTCAACAAGAGAGTTCAAAATGCAGTACTTGGATGCAATCTCAAAAACAACAGAATGATCTCTGTTTGTCTCCAAGGCAAACCATTCAATATCACAGTTATCCAAGTCTATGCCCCAACCAGTAATGCTGAAGAAGCTGAAGTTGAACGGTTTTATGAAGACCTACAAGACCTTTTAGAACTAACATCCAAAAAAGATGTCCTTTTCATTATAGGGGACTGGAATGCAACAGTAGGAAGTCAAGAAACACCTGGAGTAACAGGCAAATTTGGCCTTGGAAGGCGGAATGAAGCAGGGCAAAGACTGATAGAGTTTGCCAAGAAAATGCACTGGTCATAGCAAACACCCTCTTCCAACAACACAAGAGAAGACTCTACACATGGACATCACCAGATGGTCAACACCAAAATCAGATTGATTATATTCTATGCAGCCAAACATGGAGAAGCTCTATACAGTCAGCAAAAACAAGACCAGGAGCTGACTGTGGCTCAGATCATGAACTCCTCATTACCAAATTCAGACTCAAATTGAAGAAAGGAGGGAAAACCGCTAGACCATTCAGGTATGACCTAAATCAAATCCCTTATCACCATACAGTGGAAGTGAGAAATAGATTTAAGGGACTAGATCTGATAGACAGAGTGCCTGATAAACTATGGAATGAAGTTCATGACATTGTACAGGGGACAGGGATCAAGACCATCCCCATGGAAAAGAAATGCAAAAAAGCAAAATGGCTGTCTGGGGAGGCCTTACAAATAGCTGTGAAGAGAAGAGAGGTGAAAAGCAAAGGAGAAAAGAAAAGATATAGGCATCTAAATACAGAGTTCCAAAGAATAGCAAGAAGAGATAAGAAAGCCTTCTTCAGCCATCAATGCAAAGAAATAGAGGAAAACAACAGATTGGGAAAGACTAGAGATCTCTTCAAGAAAATTAGAGATACCAAGGGAACATGTCATGCAAAGACGGGCTCGATAAAGGACAGAAATGGTATGTACCTAACAGAAGCAGAAGATATTAAGAAGAGGTGGCAAGAATACACGGAAGAACTATACAAAAAAGATCTTCACGACCCAGATAGTCATGATGATGTGATCACTAATCTAGAACCAGACATTTTGGAATGTGAAGTCAAGTGGGCCTTAGAAAGCATCACTACAAACAAAGCTAGTGGAGGTGATGGAATTCCAATTGAGCTGTTTCAAATCCTGAAAGATGATGCTGTGAAAGTGCTGCACTCAGTATGTCAGCAAATTTGAAAAACTCAGCAGTGGCCACAGGACTGGAAAAGGTCAGTTTTCATTCCAATGCCAAAGAAAGGCAATGCCAAAGAATGTTCAAACTACCACACAATTGCACTCATCTCACATGGTAGTAAAGTAATGCTCAAAATTCTCCAAGCCAGGCTTCAGCAATACGTGAACCGTGAACTCCCTGATGTTCAAGCTGGTTTTAGAAAAGGCAGAGGAACCAGAGATCAAATTGCCAACATCCGCTGGATCATGGAAAAAGCAAAAGAGTTCCAGAAAAACATCTATTTCTGCTTTATTGACTATGCCAAAGCCTTTGACTGTGTGGATCACAATAAGCTGTGGAAAATTCTGAAAGAGATGGGAATACCAGACCACCTGACCTGCCTCTTGAGAAACCTGTATGCAGGTCAGGAAGCAACAGTTAGAACTGGACATGGAACAACAGACTGGTTCCAAATAGGAAAAGGAGTACGTCAAGGCTGTATATTGTCACCCTGCTTATTTAACTTATATGCAGAGTACATCATGAGAAATGCTGGGCTGGAAGAAACACAAGCTGGAATCAAGATTGCCGGGAGAAATATCAATAACCTCAGATATGCAGATGACACCACCCTTATGGCAGAAAGTGAAGAGGAGCTAAAAAGCCTCTTGATGAAAGTGAAAGAGGAGAGTGAAAAAGTTGGCCTAAAGCTCAACATTCAGAAAACGAAGATCATGGCATCCGGTCCCATCCCTTCATGGGAAATAGATGGGGAAACAGTGGAAACAGTGTCAGACTTTATTTTTTTGGGCTCCAGAATCACTGCAGATGGTGACTGCAGCCATGAAATTAAGACGCTTACTCCTTGGAAGGAAAGTTATGACCAACCTAGATAGCATATTCAAAAGCAGAGACATTACTTTGCCAACTAAGGTCTGTCTAGTCAAGGCTATGGTTTTTCCTGTGGTCATGTATGGATGTGAGAGTTGGACTGTGAAGAAGGCTGAGTGCCGAAGAATTGATGCTTTTGAACAGTGGTGTTGGAGAAGACTCTTGAGAGTCCCTTGGACTGCAAGGAGATCCAACCAGTCCATTCTGAAGGAGATCAACCCTGGGATTTCTTTGGAAGGAATGATGCTAAAGCTGAAACTCCAGTACTTTGGCCACCTCATGCGAAGAGTTGACTCACTGGAAAAGACTGATGCTGGGAGGGATTGGGGGCAGGAGGAGAAGGGGAAGACCGAGGATGAGATGGCTGTATGGCATCACGGACTCGATGGACGTGAGTCTGAGTGAACTCCAGGAGATGGTGATGAACAGGGAGGCCTGGCGTGCTGCGATTCATGGGGTAGCAAAGAGTCGGACAAGACTGAGTGACTGAACTGAACTGAACTGAATAGTAATCAAAGTAACAGAAACATAATCACAAAATCAGATATAGCATTTTTCATATACAAAACAAAGTATAAAAAAGACAAAAATACATTTTAAAAATTTTAGCAGAAGCACTCAATTAGTAAACAGAAAAAACTAATTAAATAGAGACTGAAGCAAATACATTTTAAAGGAGAGGTTTGGATAGGAAATGCCTCAGGCAGATAAAGACAGGGAACTCTGGTGATTCGATTTTTGCTGACAAGTACTGAAATAGTAGTTAAATAATTTTCTACCATAATCAAACCAGTCAATCCTAAAGGAAAGCAACCCTGAATATACATTGGAAGGACCGATGCTGAAGCTGAAGCTCCAATACTTTGGCCACCTGATGCAAAGAGCCGACCCATAGGAAAAGAGTGTAATGCTGGGAAAGATTGAGGGCAGGAGGAGAAGAGGGCAACAAAGGATGAGATGGCTGGATGGCATCATCCACTCAAAGGACATGAGTTTGAGCAGACTCCGGGAGATAGTGTAGAACAGGGAAGCCTGGCATGCTGCAGTCCATGGGGTCACAAAGAGTCGGACACAACTGAGTGAATGAACAACAACAAACCATAACAAGGACTTTTGCCGAATGTTCCAGATAAATCAAGGAAAAAGGACACTCAACACAATTTAAAATGAAAGGTATTAATATTTAGGCTTAGGAACTGTCATTTGTGATGACTGTTGACTCACATGATAGAGACAATATCCTAACCAAAAATATGAATTTTTAATTAATCGTTGAAAAGGCTATTTAAGTTACAACCAGTTTAACTATGTCATGAATCTTTAAAGTATTGATCATTTATTCCTAAGTCAGAGTTTTAATTTTTCTACAATGAGTTAACTTTAAAGTCGAGAAGTCTGCCCTCTACAGTTTTAGGATTTTGTGTCCATAAAGGTTTTGGATCTCTGTTGGAATATTAGGTTTTTCACTAAGAAAAGGCAGGGTTTCTAGTACTTCTATTTCTCCATCACAGATCTACCCACAGAGGACCTAAGTAAGGCTGACTTGCAGACAAGAGTTTTAGGTTTTCTTCCTAATGTAACTCTTTTCCAGAAAAGGTTAATTCAATTTTAAAGATACATCTGGTTAAACTCCACCCCAAAGTGTAAGAAGTTAGGCAATAAATGAGTTTTGCACTTCAAGAGACTACTACAGACAGCAATACAGTTCCTGTAGTATTTCATAATGGAAGCAGTAGTATCTCTTGGACTGTTATTCCCAACAAGTCCAAGGTCAGTTCTGCCTTAATGTCTACCCACCAGAGTAAAGAACAAATGAAACTTCAGGCAATGGCACCCCCACTCCAGTACTCTTGCCTGGAAAATCCCTTGGACAGAGAAGCCTGGTAGACTGCAGTCCATGGGATCGCAAAGAGTAGGACACAACTGAGCGACTTCACTTTCACTTTCAATGTCTACACCACATGGATAATATTCACTGATTACCCAGCTAGTCAGAAAAATTAAAATAGAGACCTATTACAGGAAATATTAGGAAAAAAGAATTGGGAAAGCCCCAGAAATCCATACATTCTGAGGCATTTAATCACCCAGAGTACTGATCAGGGATTCAACCAGCGTACCCCCCCACCTCCTGACCCAAATCACTTGTTTACTTAATCTACAAAATTGAAGTTATTTGTTATTATTTGAAATATTCAATGAAAAAGTGTTAATCAGACTGCTGTGGTAGAAGGTAGTGGGAAAAATTAACTACATATGGGTTAAATCAAAACAATCTTTTAGAAATGAGTTGGCAAACTGCTGTTTCTTGTTTTTGTTTTACTGGGACTGGAGAGCTACCTGGAAGTAGCTAAGTGCCACTATCTCCACTCAGGTATCAAGTCAACAAGCTTCTCTTCTCAAAGGTAGATGCCTGAAGGGTCAAGCACAGTAATTAGTCATTTCCTATTGTGAGATAATAAGAGTCCTTTCTTCCAGCACCTAATGAGATTATGGAGTGTGGGCATGAGGAAGGTGGGGTACCTTGAAAACATTTTTATGAAGGGTGGAGTGCTAAGATGGAAGTTCTAAGCAGCCAAAGGGCAGAAAGAAGGTACTGAACATGGGGCGAGGGGACATGGTCCAGAGGGTGATGAGCAGGCAAGAAAGAAAACAGGAGGTAGTGATAAAGGAAAGCTTTCCCTACTTTGAAATCCTACCTGGGCCACTTGGGGGTACTTTGCCATAAAAAGTCACCTCACTAACTGGACTAGATTTATTTCATCAGATCCTTCAAAGGCTCTCTCTCACTTAACCAGGGCAGACAGAATAGAGGCCAATGTCTTTAATAACCAAATGCTCTCTAAAATAATTGCTCCTGTCTTATCTCCATGTACCCACTTGTCCTTTTCAAGTGACTGTGCCTTTAAAGCTGTTCATTTTGTCTGTTCTTTGTCACCTTCTTGGATGGACCGACTCTATCCTTGAAGATGTAAAAGAAACTTCAGTGCCTTTCCAGACAAAACATGGACTGCCTTCCTGGGATAGCTGAAAGTTGAAAAATGAATAATAAATTCCCCTAGCCTGAGGTTTAAATAATATGATAGTCACTATCATTGTAATAAGTATACTGGTCAACTTTTCTTTACACATTTCAGTTTTCCAAAGTGAGTGGTTGAAGGGCTGTGGCACTGATACTAGTAAGAAAGAAAAGAATCTGGGTGACTAAGCGTGGAGGAAAAAACAGCTAGGAAGAAGGGACTGGCAAGTAGTAATCAAACACCACTTACCAGAGAGTAGAGATGGTAGGTGCTGTTCTTTTGTTTTTACTAGAAAACAAGAAATGGATTATTCACAGCAGGAGAGCTTTCGAAAAGATTCCTTACTACATAAAGGAAAGACTGGAATTAACTGGTGGAATTAACTACTAAGGGAATCTGTGAACCCTATTTAACAATTACTTTGCAGTGTTGCTTTGAGAGTTATATAAACTCTCCCGTAAAGGGCCCCAGTAGATTGCCTGTCTTACATGATGGTTATTATTTTCTCTTACCGAGCATTCTTTAAAGGCTGTCGGAAAACGTTCTGGCCACCTAGGAAAACTAGTATGACTAAATAATGCTGAAATTCTTTCCCTTCCAAATAGTGTTCTTAATTATAGCCTCCATGTCATTGTCCCTAGTAGAATGACTAGTTAAAAACACACCTCAATTCGCCTACTAACCGGTGGGTTAGTAGGAAAGACTGGGAAAGGCCATATTTTGTCCAAAATAATGTAGCACTTAAAGAGCGCTTTAAGGTTACCCAAACATGGGAGGGGGGCGGCAGGTGTTCAAATGTAGCGACCTCTCACGCTACATACAGGACTAAGGGAGAACAAGAGGGCCTGACCAGGAAAACACGACCTCAGCTGCCGAAGGAAAAGGAAGATCTAACTCAAACTCAAGGTGGCGGAGCTAGGACTGGCTAGTAAGGAGAGGGAAGTTTCCTGTGTTAGGGTGGAATGGTCAAGCAGGAACGCAAATGACTCAGGTAAACCTTATAGGAAAAGGGGACCAAAAAAGCCAACGCGAGGCCACTAGATCAAAAAGGGGGAAAGACGGAGGATAGCCTGAAACCCACCCGCGCCAACCTCATACCTGCGCTTCCCGCTTCCCACCGAGGCGCCTGGCGATGACCTCACCGCCGGGCGCCCAATCCCATCTAGCGTAGGGCGGGAGGCGCCGCAGCCAAATAGTCACATCCGGGGCCGAGAGGAACCGCGCGAGCTGGGCGTGCGTCCTTGCTTCGTGCCCTCAACCCGCATGGCGGAGCCACGGGCGCGCCGCGGGGAGGCCGTACGAGTCGGGCGGTTCCGGCGACCGCGCTGAGCCGCGGGGGAGGGGCGGGGGACGCCCGTGCAGTCGGTGCGTCTGCCCTCAGTGAGGCGGGGCGCGCGGCGGACGCCCCCGGGCAGGGGCGGGAGTGGTTTGGAGGGGCCGGGCGGTTAGCTGTGAAAGGGGCGGTGAGCGAGCTGCTCCGGTCTCAAGGCGAGGCTTGGCCTCTGGAGCAGAGACGGGGGGAAGCGGCGGCGGCGGCGGCGGCCCTCGGGCCGGCTGGTGAGGCGATGGCGGCGCCGGCCCCGGGGGCTGGGGCAGCTTCGGGCGGCGCTGGCTGTAGTGGCGGCGGCGCGGGCGCCGGCTCGGGCTCTGGGGCCGGGGGCCGGTTGCCCAGCCGGGTGCTGGAGTTGGTGTTCTCCTACCTGGAGCTGTCCGAGCTGCGGAGCTGCGCCCTGGTGTGCAAGCACTGGTACCGCTGCCTGCACGGCGATGAGAACAGCGAGGTGTGGCGGAGCCTGTGCGCCCGCAGCCTGGCAGAGGAGGCTCTGCGCACGGACATCCTCTGCAACCTGCCCAGCTACAAGGCCAAGGTGAGGGAGCCCCGCGCCACGCCGCTGCCCCCTGTCCCGCTTCTCCGCGCAGCTCTCAGTGTTTCTCAGCTAAGCTTCTGAGTCAGAAGCGCTTTCCCACCGCTCCAGTCAGTACCTTACCTCTCCTCCCCCGCCATAAAGATCTCTTTGGGTTGAAGTTCTGCTCCTTAACCCACCCCACTTCCGTGATGTACTTTTTAAAGGATCAGATGGTTTTCCATCCTTGATTTCCATCATTCATTCTGCTTTCCACCGTCTGTTCCCTTAAAAACAGGCCATTGTTGTAGCTTTCAGTACTCGAATCCTGTTTTTCTCTCTGTCCTTTATTAGATCATCTCGGCTGCCTTATTGACTTAGTTTCTAAGATTTTTGCTTTCACCTCACGTTTTCCAAGCTCTGATTTATAACTGTTTTATTTTTGCCCAAGTACCTTAAATTCCCTCCGCTATGTTACAGGCTTATAAATAAGTGTGGTCCAAGGCATCTGCTAACTTTAAAGATAAAGGCTTCGAATAGAACATCGTACCATTGGCGCCACTTAACAGTCGTAATATTGCCATGTCCCACTATTACTGGCTATTGCCTTGCCAACTTTTTCATAGTTCCACCTTGCTGCTGTGTCTCTTATGTTCTGTTTGTCATCCAACATGCCGTTTCCATTTTTGGTGCCTTTCTCCCCCCCGCTGCCAGACTCTTGTGCTTAGTCTTGCTTTCATATACAAATAAAAATGTTAAGCAACAGATCTTAGTAGGACTGAGAGCATTCCTCAAGCAATATAAACAAATGGCTGTAAACTTGAGTTGAGTTTGGATGGATACAGCTATTTAGGATTGCAGTCACCAAGAGTATACATGAGAGAGGATAAAGTCTGATCTAGAATATGGTAAACATAAAAATACATTAACAACTAAAAAAGGGAAAACATATCTTTTTAATGCTAGACTGCCAGTGGGGCCAGAGTAAGTAAATTTTCACATGGAAAAAATTTTTTCCATGTGAAATAAATGTAAAAGTAGTCTTCTGTAATAAAATAGGTTTCAGTTTAATAAGGTTAGGATAAGGATTACTACTTTTAAATATGTCAAATTGTTTATCTATTAAGTGAAATAACATGTTGAGTTGCAAGGACAGTTAGTAGATGCTCAATGGATAATAATTGTAATTCATATAGTAGAGGGCAGAAGATTGTTTTGTCTTACTGTGCCTAATAAACATATAGGTTTCATGAATCTTATTTAGTTTTTATTTTTCCGTAAAGTTTATCATTTTTACTTATTTTAAATTAAGACATTTTTGTAGTTGGCCTGTAATAGACATGTTCACATGATTCAAGATTCATGTAATAATATGTAATAAATAATGTATTCATGTGAGTCAGTGTTGAAAAGAAGCAAAGTGATCTAAAAGCAAAATGTCTTTCTTTAGTCCTTATACCCCCACCATCCAGATTGGAGGCAGCCTGTGTTACCTGTTTTTCTGTATCCTTGCAGAGGCTTATAAATTTTAATACTTTGTATGCCTTTGTACCACTGGAACTGTAGGTATTATAGACTTGTGCATTCAGATGTTGCAGGACTTTTCTTGAATATCTTGAAGATAAAAGATTAATTGAGAAGGATATACATAGCCTAGTAGGAAAGTCCTCAGTCTAGGAGAAGAGGAAAAAAAATGTACAGAAATAACTAGTGGTTATTGGTTAGAAACTGGAATTTTAGTGAAAGAGATTCACAAGTTGAGTGAACAGCTTTAGAAGGGTTGAGATTGAGATTGTATTTGAGCTGAATTTTTAAAATGGGGAGAATATGAACATTTTACTAAGAGGAAATACCCTGAACAAAAAGCAAGACAGTGGAAGGCAGAGGATTTGAATAGTATATATTTTTATTAAAAAAAAAAAAAGAATGTTAGGTACTATGTTCAGTTTTGCAGATGCAATGCTGAATAAAAACAAATACAAATGCTTATGGATGCTTTGTGATTTGTGATGAGTCCTATGAAGGTTAGATCCATGGTACTCTGAATGTCAGTAGTGGAGAATTTGACCTAAGTAGTGAGGTCAGGAAAGGCTTTCTCTGAGAAAATAACACTGAGACCCAGAAAAAAAAAAAAAAAGGATAAATAGGCCAGAGAAAGAGAGAAGAGCCTTCCAGGAGGGAACCTGGTGAGTATGAGTGACAGAAGATAATCAGTGTGGCTGGACCACAGAGAGCAAAATTGAGGCAAGTTTGATAAAGATGAAGAGGTGGACTGGAGCCAAGCAAAAGGAAGCCATTTTAAATTGTAAGTGAAGGACAGTTAGGAGTATGGGGGTTGGTGATGTGATAGTTTTACATTTTTAGGAGGTTATTGTGACTTAAGAATGGACAACCAATTGGAGGGGAACCTTCGAAATATGTATGGTAGTAAGTATGTAGAACAAGAGATGGTGAGAAATTTAGGAAATAAAAGCTACAGGACTTGGCAGTAGATTTGAAATCAGGGTGAGGAAGAGGGAGGTGCTCAGGATGACTTCTAGGTATCTGGCTTACGTAATATAGGGATTACCTGGGCTAGATTTTGGAGAAATAACAATGAGTTCAGTTTTGGTAGCACAGAATTTACAGTGTTAAGACATCAAGAGTTTTCAGATAGGCATCTGTTATAGTTTGTAGCTTAGAGGGAAGGCTAAAGATATAAAATAGGTTAGATCGAATTGTAGTGGGAGATATGATTGTAAAGGTAAGCTGAAACTAGAGATATCATGGAGGTCCTTGACATACAGGCTTCAGTCTGTAGTTTAGGCTTTGTTTTACAGCTGGAAACCACAAAATTTAAACAAAGGAATGACAAAGTAAGAGCTGTGCTTTAGAAAAACTAGTAGTCCATAAGATGAATTCAAGAAGGCAGGGGTTGGTTTCTGTACCAGAGGTATTCAAGGTATGGAGCAGAGAAGAGGATAACTGGGAGAGAAATTGCAAGAAAACAAGTCCACATAGATGGACAACTGACTGGGTGAGGTGGGATGAAGAAGAAGGAAGAGTCAAATATGATTTCCAGGGAGCAAGGGTAACTGAGGAAAGGGTAAGAACAGGCTTGGGCCAGTGTAAAACTGGAAAGCATTTGGAGTTGTCAGTCTAATTAGGATTTGACTTCTTTTTAGAAATTTGTATTTTACATATTACCAAGTAACATTAGTTATTCCAGTAATACTTGACATCTAATTGTAATTCTCTAAATCTCAAACTTACATCCTAAACTAGATCTGAAAGCTGTTTGCTATAATGCAAAATCCATATTGTGTATGAGACTGCATAGCAAGAACTATAGACTGTTTTTATTTGTGTATTTTTCATTTTATCTCATTTTTCATATTATCTCTAAAAGATAAGGACACTAAATCCCAAAACCGTTATTACATCTGTAGTATAAATAAATAACCCCTTAATATGGGAAGTGTGGCATTCAAATTCCAGCTTTCTCATAAAAATGTCAAATGCTGTGTCTTTAGTTTTCAGTTTATGTAAGTAAGATCTATCTATGTAAGGTTCTCATGACAGTTGATACGTCTCTTAAGGCTAATTTAGTCTGCAGATACTCCTTCCGTCTCTCCCACCTCTCACCCCTGCAGTTTATTTCTTGAAGAAACCCAGGTGTTTACCCTGTAGAGAATAATCCTCAGTCTGGATTTTGCTGATTTCATTCCTGTGGTTTTGCTTAACATGTTCTCATGTATTTCCTGTAAAAGTTTGATAAATTTAGGTTAGATTAGATTTTTTTTTAAGATATTTTTTGGCTAGAATCAAATGGTTGGGATGTGTATAGCACTTTCAGGTTGTTATAATAAGAATAGTTACAGAAAAAAATAAGATATACTTCAGGTTTACATCCCCCTTATGAAAACATGGGACACCTGAACCAAAGAGGTTTTTTGTTTTTGTTTTAATCTGTGATCTGATGGTGTACAACAGTTAAACAGTGAAGTACTCACTGATGGCAAAGGGGATGGCACACTGGATGCGGGGACTGGATGTTTGACTTATCTTTGAGGTGCTTATGCTGACTACATGTTGACTTTTATGCCTGTGTCCTAATTCCTGAGTTTAACTAGGTAAAGTTCTTAAGGTCTTTCCTATGCTGAAATTCTGATTCTAGAATTGGTTTCTCAGATTAACTAAAGCAATAGATCCTAGCCTTCAACTGCTTCTGCACAGTTTGAGTAAAGAAGGGATTTTCTGAAAAACATACAGACCAAAAAGCTATAAGCTATTAAAACATGAGAGTGAGTGAGTGAAGTCGCTCAGTTGTGTCTGACTGTCTGCGACCCCATGAACTATAGCCTACCAGGCTCCTCCATCCTTGGGATTCTCCAGGCAAGAGTACTAGAGTGGGTTGCCATTTCCTTCTCCAGAGGATCTTCCCGACCCAGGGATCGAACCCCGGTCTCCCGCATTGTAGGCAGACGCTTTACCGTCTGAGCCACCAGGGAAGTCCAAAACATGAGAAATGATACAGTAATAATTTTCTCACTGTCTTTATTTTGGAAGCTTCAAAGACTAGTAATTACTGAAAGTCAACTAACCTGTTAATGGTAGCTGCTGTTAATGACTATCTCTTTATAAATTTTAGTGGTTGAATTTAGATGCTATCTAGGGGATTATTTGATTTCGTAAAATGAGAGTGGTGATGTCTTAGTGTATGAGTAATACCTAGCAAGGAGGCAGAGATCTAAGATAGTTTGTGGTTATTAAAATTTTTGATAGCTAATGTGACTGAGTTCCCTGTTTTACTTAAAATACCGTTCTTTTTGATGACAGCATTGCCTACATGGAAACTGTACATATTTGAACTTTTTAATGTAAAAATATGGAATATAAACCAGAGTAGAGGGAACAACCTCCCTATACCCATCACCAAGCTTTACCAAGGATCAACTCATGGGCAGCCTAGTTTCACGTTTACCCTGTCCAATCTCCCACTCCACTCTTGGATATTTCAAAGCAGTTCCCAAATATCATTATGTCACCCAAAAACATCTCAGTATTCCCTCTAAAATATAAGGATTTCTGTGTATATCTTTTGATGTCTTAAGTCTATTTGGAGAAATTATACAGTGATTTAAAATTTTGGTCAATAATGAAACAGTTGGCACTTTTATCTTTAATGTTGTGTAATTTATTGTGTTAGTGTCTCATCCCCAAAAAGCCATTTTTGAGAAATACTTATTGTAGTACTTAAAATATATAATTTTATTGTTTAAAAACATGTGCCCTAAAGTTTGGGTACTTTTTAATGTTTAAGAAAAATAAAATTCTCTTTCTTTGGTCATCTTTTCAGATACGTGCTTTCCAACATGCTTTCAGCACTAATGACTGCTCCAGGAATGTATACATTAAGAAGAATGGCTTTACTTTACATCGAAACCCCATCGCTCAGAGCACTGATGGTGCAAGGACCAAGATCGGTTTCAGTGAGGGCCGCCATGCGTGGGAAGTGTGGTGGGAGGGCCCTCTGGGCACTGTGGCAGTGATTGGAATTGCTACAAAACGAGCCCCCATGCAGTGCCAAGGTTATGTGGCACTGCTGGGCAGCGATGACCAGAGCTGGGGCTGGAATCTAGTGGACAATAATCTACTACATAATGGAGAAGTCAATGGCAGTTTTCCACAATGCAACAATGCACCAAAATATCAGGTGAGAAACCGAGTGTTTTCTGAAGTGAGCCTTTGTTAAATCATGCCTTAATTTGTTTTAAATTTACAAAGTTTTATATAGCAGCATTATTTGTCTTTTTGGTAATTTTTAAATAAATAGTGTAACTGGCCTTTTTTGGCCACTCTGATTATCTTTTAGTATCTTAATATTTTTTTCCTTATACATATTCAGTCTGAGCAATCTGTCTTTATATCGGGTTGGCAAACTTTTTCTGTACAGGGTCAGATAGTAAATATGTAGACTTTGTGGTCCATACTGTCTCTCATAAGTGTTCAACTCTGTTGTTTATTATTCTAGTAAAACCTTATTTATACTCTGCAACCCAGATTTGCCCCAGGAGCCAGAGTTTGCCAGCTTGTACTCTGGATTGTAATCTTTCTTACAACATGGCACATCTAAATTGCTTTTTCTAGATACCTCACCCCCACAAATGCACCTTTGTGCATGTATATACATACTTTTTGTCTGCTACTTACTGAGCTGTGGATTGTATTCAAAGCCTGTGGAGGTGTCAGTGATTGCTATAAAGATAAGCAAGTTCAGGCAAACTACTACATTTTTATTTTAATTTTTGTTTTTTGGCCCCACCACATGGCATGTAGGATCTTAGTTCCCCGACCAGGGATCAAACCTCTGCTCCCTGCAGTGCAAGCACAGAACCTTAACCACTGGACAAAACTACTGCATTTTAAAATTATTTTCATCTTAACCTTCAGCCATATTCATTTTATTCTAGGATCAAAATTATAGTTCCCATTTGTAAAAGCTATATGATCACCATAGATTCAGCAGAATCTAAAAAATAATCTGATAAGTTGGAAATTTTAAAGAATTATAGATGGCACATTTTAGAAGAACGTGTGGTTTGAAAGTTCTAGCCTTAGTATTGACCTCAAGTCAAGCATAATAAAGTAGAAGAACTAATATATCTCATTTCCTGAGGTATAAAAAAGTATGGAAGGTTTTCTTTCATAGAATCCTTTCCTTACTGTTCTTTCAGGCTCTACAGATACACTAAGGAGAAAGATGTCTGGACTTAATAATCATTGAAGATAAAGTTCTGTCACTAGCCGTGATTTTGAAGTGAAAGTCCTTTATTCTTTGTTTTTCAAAGAACATACTGTATATGATTACAGTCCTTTTAAATTTATTGAGACATGTTTTATTCCTAGCATATGGTTTATCCTGATGAATGTCCATGTGTACTTGAATATATACTGTTGCTGGATAGAATAATCTATTAAAGACAATTAGGTCAAATTGGTTAACAATATATATGTCTTCTGCTTTCTATATTTTTTGTCTACCTGATCTGTCATTTACTAAGGACTATTAAAATCTCCAGCTATAATTGTTGATTTGTCTATACTTTCAGTTTTGTGAGTTTTTGCTTTATGTGTTTTGAAATTGTTATTAGATGCATATGTATAATTGTTACGTATACCTTTTTTTAGAAAAAATTTATTTCTTTCTATGCTGGGTGTTCACTGCTGCACAGACTTTGCGCTAGTTTCAGCGAGCAGGAGCTCCTCTCTGGTTGAGCTGTGTGGGCTCCTCACTGCAGTGGCTTCTCTTGTGCAGCACGGGCTCTAGGGTGCAGGCACTTCAGTAGTTGGGGCACGTGGGCTCAGTAGTACAGGCTCAGTAGTTGTGGTGCACAGACTTAGTTGCTCTGCAGCATGTGGGATCTTCCAGGATCAGAGACTGATTGCACCCATGTCTGCTGCACTGGCAGGCAGATTCTTTACACTGAGCCACCAGAGAAACCCAAAATGACCTTCTTTGACTCTAGTAATATTCCTTGTGTTTATGTCTATTTTGTCTTATGTCAGTACAACCAGTCCAAGTTTCTTAGGTTTACTATTGCGGAGTACCTCTTTTGCCTCGTCCTTTTACATTTATTTTGTCTTTATATTTAAAATGAGTCCCCCAGACTGCTTCTCTCTTTCTTTTTATCTAACCCAATCTTTTGATCTGAGTAGTTAGTCCATTTATATTTAATGTAATTGTTGAACTGCTTGATATTCTCCTTGTCTCTGTGTCTCTGGAGCTATGTCCCTTTTTCTCTCTGTTTTTTGGATTTATTACTTTCTGTTGTTCTATCTTTAAATTCAGTTTTTTTTCTTCTTCTTGTCATTTAAACGCTATGGTCATTTCAACACTATTGAGTCAGGCTGGTGAATTTTGGTGATTGTGCCCCTGAGCTCTAAAATTTTCATTTGGTTCATTTTTATAGTTTCCATTTCTCTACTGAGATCTGTTTGTTCATTCATTAATACTGTGTTTTTCTTTAGTTCTTTGTATATATTTTATAATAACTACTTTGAAGTCTTTTCCAAATCCAACATCTAGGGCCCACTTGAAGTCTGTTTCTACTGACTTCTTTTTTCTCCACGTGTATAAGTTGTACTTCCCTGCTTCTTTTCATATCCATTCATTTTTTAAATTGAGAACTGGTGAAAACTGGACCTGGTAGACAATACAATAACTCTGGAATGTTTAGTTCCTTTAGAAACTGCTTTGTTCTGAAAACTGTAGGTGTTCTTGTTCTAGTAGGCAGTTAACTTGCCTGGACTGAAACTGTATATAGCAGTTATTGTCTTTGTTCAGTTTTTTTGGCTTCTAGCTGCTGCGTTTTCTGCCTGGTTCCCTGGCGGTTTTCCCTGTGTTTGTGTAATGCAGTCCTCACACAAGGATTTGGGCAGAGTTTATTTTGGGGCTCATCCTCTTTGTGGTTTTGTTGCTTCTGGAGTTCTTCTAAGTTTCTAATTGTGCGGCTATCTATCTCTAAATTTTGTCCTCCGACACCTAAAACTTGGCCTTTCTACTCCTTGTTCTGTGGCTTGCTATATACTCAAAGGTAAAGCAAACTTGAAAATTTCATGGGGAGTGGTTCTGTTTTCTTATTTCATCTTCTTTAAAATAGGGCTAACTCCTAGGAGTGATGTGAGATTTTAAATGAGATAATATAAAATCACTCAACAAATACTCATTATTTTTGTTGTTGTTTGTGCTTTGTTTGTAAAGTAATGATGTTGGTAATTTGGAAGTTCTTAGGTCCGTAAAATGGGATTAATCTGTGAGTTGGGCAGAGAAAGAGGAAAAGATATTGGTAGTTGTTTGTGATACGAAATACAGTGAAGGAACATAATGATAGCAGTTGGGGGATATCATAACTGGAAAGTGTTCAATTATGATTTTTGATTGAAAAATGTTAGGACTTTCTGCTTCCAAGTATATAGATGGAACAACCTCTAATATATGCAAATTATAAGGATAAAACATGCTACTTCTTTGTTTACTTTTCCATATGTGAAAAGAACTGGATAATTGTGCTTCTCTTTAGTTTAACAATCAGTGCTGCTCTTTTTTTTCTTTTTTTTAACAAACAGGCCTTTCAGAGTAGCGGACCGACCACAAAGTGATTGTTTAATAAGTGTATTTTATGTCTTTAGAACCTATAGCCAGATTTGACAATTCATAATTATATAATTTCCATATTGTATGTAGAACTGCTTTGTATAATTTAATGGCTAAATGTTTTATTATAGTATTTTTTTTTGGTGAAATATACACAACAGTCTTTATTATTAACTATTTGTAAGTGTATAATTCATTGGCATTAAATACGTTCACAGGGTTGTGCAACCATCTCCACTATGTATACCCAACATATACCCAAAACTTTTTCATCACCCCAGCATAAACTCTGTGCCCACTGAACAGCAACTCCATGTTTCTTCCTCCCCCAGCCTCTGGTGACCTCTATTCAATTTTCTGTCTATGTGAATTTGAATATTCCAGGTGCTTGGTATAAGTGGAATAGTATAATACTTGTGTTTCTATGTCTAGCTTATTTTTCTTAGCGTAATGTTTTCAAAGTCCACTCATGTTGTAGCACATACTAAAATTTCTTTTTAAGGCTGGATAACATTCCATTGTATGCATTTACTGTAGTAATTTGAGAAAATTTAGAGGGCCTTTTTTGGTAAAATGTGCCAAGTTATACGTTTTAGTGGTAACCTTCTTTAAAAAGCCCTTAAAAAGAATAAATAAAATCTTGGGACTGTTCAGAAAGAATATTAAAATTTTCAGTATTAAATATTGATCCCACACAAGTCTTAAGTTTAAAAAAAGACCATCAAAACATTTGTGATGAAATTGATGTGTGTTCTTTTCCTCGATGTTTCTCCCTGACCAAATAACTTGGTTGGTTTTTCTAGATAACTTTTGAGATGTATATTCTTAATAATATTTTCAACTTAATTTCCTCTAGCTATGCCTTTGATGGGTTTCTTCTAACCTTCTTTTGATGTCTGTTTGCAGATAGGAGAAAGAATTCGAGTCATCTTGGACATGGAAGATAAGACTCTAGCTTTTGAACGTGGATATGAATTCCTGGGGGTTGCCTTTAGAGGACTTCCAAAGGTCTGCTTATATCCAGCAGTTTCTGCTGTATATGGCAACACAGAAGTGACTTTGGTTTACCTTGGAAAACCTTTGGATG
Source organism: Capricornis sumatraensis (assembly GCF_032405125.1). Taxonomy (NCBI): domain Eukaryota; kingdom Metazoa; phylum Chordata; class Mammalia; order Artiodactyla; family Bovidae; genus Capricornis; species Capricornis sumatraensis. The sequence goes on from NC_091069.1 coordinate 177,476,265, forward strand.
GATGACAGTGGCTTTCTTGGGATGAAAGACAGAGTGGAGGAGATACCTGCTTGTGGGAAGTAGAATCATGAAGTGACAGTGTCATACATGCATGCCCAAGAAACATCCTGAAAAACACATGATATTGTTAACTGGAGAAGCAACTCTACAGCAGAGATGATCTTAGTGTTTCCTCTTTCTACTGGGCCAGAAAAATCCTCAGGGTTGCAGTTGGTTGAGTGGGCAGTTGACATATGCATGTTTCAACAGATTTTGTCTCTAAGTTAGCAATGTGTTATTTCCAACTTTTAAGGTGAGATCATAGAGATGGTGTCAAAGGGATAAGATAAGGAACTAGCAAGAGTTTTTAAGTAGTGTGTTTGTGAAGAAAGATTGATCCTGTTTTACAACTGCCTGTTTTTTCTCCAGACCCTTTTTTCCAACCAGCTTGACTATTGGAAAAGTATGAAACTGGTTGGGTTTTATTTAATATTTTTAATATATTGAGAAGCATGGTCTGCCTGGACTGCACTTCTCTAACAGTGAGATATAAAATTGTGCAGCTATTTTAAAAGTTGTATATACAGTATGTGTGTAAAAAAAAAAACTGTTAAAAAAAACAGGGCAAAGGAGTTGCTTTGTTCAGTTTCTTAAAAACCACTACATGGTACAAAATTAGGAAAACATTAGGGACAGTTTGGTAACTACAAAGAAGAGGATTTTGAGAGAAGATGTGTTGCATCGGCTCGTTTCGTATTATATTTGGCTTACAGTTTCCATGGCTGTTACAGTCTGATTTATTTTTTTAACCATCAAAATTATTGTAAAGGTCCCTCGTCTCCAGGCTAAGATTGAGGGAAGGCAAATCTATTTCTAATCATACATATATCAGTAATAATAATGTGCATCTTATAGTATCTGGTTTTATTTTTTTGACCTTCTGAGAAAGTGTCTTGTAAGAATAAAGAACATTGCCATTTGTTCTTATAGGCCTCAAATATGAAAGTTGTTAGTCACAGACCTTAAGAAAATAATTGATCAATGATCCTTTATTTTGTAACTTTATAATGCTGTAGATATTATAATCTTTTTAAGTTCATATTGTTTACATCATGCAACAGTCTAAGCCTCAAACTTGTCATTGGGGTTGTCAAGAAAATGTTTACTCACCCACCTGAAACAGTGCCAGCCTGAACCCAGCTTAAGAATGTTCTTAATCTCATTATAGATAATTGCCCCCATGGGACTTGAAATAAAAGACCTTGTGCTGGAAACTTCAGGTTGGCAATATTTTGAAGGTTTCATTATAGTAGAAGAGTTTAACATTAATTCCTATTCAGAATTTTTGACTAATCTGATTTCACTAATAGTTTTTCAAATTAATAATTCAACATACATGAACTGAAAATTTCTTTTGTTAGAAAAGAAACAGAAACAAGTATCTTTCTGTATGAAAGTATAAATTGTATGGTTTCAGATACATCTTTGTGATAAGAATTGACTAAGGCAAGTGGGATCTTTGTACTTTTTAGGTTTTGCTGTATGCATATTTTGTTTTGCATCTAATAAAATTAGGGACAGCAAGCAGTTGGCTGGGGTTCTTGGGTTGCTCCTTGAGAGTTAATATTATTAGTACTCCCATGAAGCAAGGGATTTCAGTCATGAGCAAAGATTTCATTTTTGCCACCTGAAAGGTGTACAGAAGTATTTATTGTATATTTGGTATGTTGCTTAAAGGTGAAATCTGTAAAAGATCCTTTTTGATACCCACATCAAGGAAGAAACTTCCTAGGAACCATATTTAATACTACAGAGTGAAATTATATGTTAAATATATTAGAGAATATAGCTGCTACAGAAATGCATTTTTTTCTTGGTGTGGAACAACTCAGTTTGGCAAACGTTAAAATTTAAAGAAGAGATCTGATTCAGGATAAATATTGAACTAATTAGAAAACTAGATTGGGATATGATCAATTCCAAGAGCTTTTGCTCAGAGCTTTTTTTTATATCTTACGTTTTGTCTTATTAGTAAACGTTGATTTGTAACAAAGTTTTGAAGGTGCTGAATGAAAAACAGAAACACATGGTTATTGCATATTGAACCTAGAATCCAATAATTGCCTAAATATTTAACAAAAAGCCATTCTTATCTCAGAGATTTAAATTCTTTAATATCTGATTTGCAAATTTTATAAAATGAAGGTTCTTGTTTAGCATGAGCATCAGGGGAGTAAGGAGCTTTCCTTTATAACCAGGTAAATTGTTACCGGATACCAATAGTAGTTGTATAGAATACTAAGACAAACTGTTCCCGTGTTTGAGGAAATGGAGTCTCTTTTTCACTTCTACTGAGAGAGCACTTAAGTAGAAGACAGTTACGTCTGAACTAAATAAAAATAATCTAAACCAGTGGTTCTCGACCTTAGCCATACTTTGGAGTCATATGCATTTTGAAAAATGTTGATACTTGGGTCCCATACCCTAAGATTCTGTTGTTGGTCTGGGGTATGACATGACCATAAGGATTTTAAAAAACTTCCTAGATGATTTCAGTATGTTGCCAAGGCTGAGAACCACTGATCAAGATTCACCTTAAGTTTTCTCATCTGCAAAAAAAATCCTTGCTCCCTCCCTTCACTACCTCACAAGGATATTGAGGGTAAAGAAGAAAATAATGGGAAAGTGCTTGTGCTGTGGATAAAAAGTGCTATTGAAAGGCAAAGCTGTATTTGTTGTATTTCAACTGAAACTGTGATTAGGAAGAAATGTGTAATTGGATCTGCTCTGTTGACTTGGGAAACCAGGAGCACTCTCTTTGGTTCTTAACTTTAGTGAAGCATGTGTTGGGTAAGAAAACATTACTCTTATTCATACTATGGTCTTCTGTCATACTTGAGATAGACTGGTTTAATTATCTGGTTTCACACAGGAAAGAAGAAATATTAAGGTTTAAAGTCTGTAATGATCAATGGCTCACAATTCATTAAAACTTTTCATACAAAGAGTTCTGTGGTTAATATATATCATTTCTTAGCTGCCGTTATTTTTTCATTATCTGACTTTTGAATGTTAAACCATTGATTTCATCTCCTTCATTCTTATTCCTGTGATTTTGGATATGGATTTGATAAGGCATGTAAAGCAAGTAGGTATTGCTCAGTTGAATACTTAAAAATCGTGGTTCTATGATTAGGCATCTTCTGCCTTTTAGATATGATTTGATCAGAGAAAGAGAGTTTTGAAAATAATAGAGCCCTAACACACATAGTAGGTATTATAATTAACTTTTTATTTATGTCCCCAAACTGCTGTTTATATAGACTGTAATATTTATATTTTTGATCACTTTAAAAAATGAACAGTTTGATAAGATAGAAACTTAAGTTTTAAAGATCAGTATTGAGATTACTTTCTAGAAATCAAGACCACCACAGTCAGAACCACTATAAAGCCTTCTGAGAAGGAATAGTCCATACCCAACCCAAATGTTATTCTAATAAAGCATTCCTCAGTTTCTCTAGCTGAATGTAATTTCTTCCTTGAAGTTTCCTAGTCTTTGTATTTATCTATACTCAACTCATGCTGTATTACTTTATAACTTGTATAAATTTATTTATATTTATTATTTGTTCATGTCTTATCTTCCTTAAACACATTAAGAAAGAATCTTTGATGGACTCATCTGTATACCCATGTCATCAAACCCAGTAAGCAGGGAATTGCATAATTGCATATATGCTATAGGAAGAAAACACCTTCTCTGAATTTATAGGCTATAATAACAAAAGATAGATGAGAAAAATTTTTGTATCCTGTCCAAATTTTTATATCCTGTCCAAATCTAAGGCTTGTAAGGAAAAAATAGTGACTGTGAATGCGTTTTAACCATTCCCCTTTATTCTTGAATATCGGTAAACTCTGCTATTTAGTTCTTGGTGTAGATTTCTTATTTGTTTAGAATTAGAATTCTGTATATTAATTTTTTGAAGTTCTTTTTTTGCTTTAGTTTCTTAATAAAAGTTTAAACAAACATTAACTATTTGTGATTGCTTACATTTAAAACAAGGAATTTTTTTATACTTTGGTCAGAAAGAAAAGCAGAATACCTTCATAGCCAAATGTGTTGATGGGATTTACCTATAAATTCCATGGCTTTTAACAATGGAATCCGTGTTTCCCACGTTTGAAATGGAACATAGACTGTAGGGAATAGTAATTCAGTAGGATCCTGTTTTGCTCTCACCTCCACCCTCAGCTAACAGTTGTTTGATAATGCAGTTGTTCGCCAAGAGTTATAAGAAGTACAAGAAGCAGGAGTGGCTGAACAAATGGCTCCTGTGATCCAAAAGCTTACAAGAATCAGTTGATCGTGTTGCTAAAAGTTGCCTGATGTATTAATAATATGTTACAATTAAAGAGTTTTAATTTTCTAAAGGAAAATTAAGTAGGTGCAGAATTTCTGTATTTTTTTGTTTAGTGGAAAGAGATACCAGGAACAGCTTAACTAGTCTGTTGCCTTAATTTCTTTTATGAATCTTCCCCCAAGCCATTTGCTTTTTATTTAATGTATTCATTAAAATTTGTGAGAGCAACCTGTTCTCTGCTTTTCAGAATATGGTTTGTTAAAAGAACTAGCCCCTCAAGATTTAAGATTGTCATTATTCAGCTTGCGTGTGTAGGATTTCACTATGAATGAGTGACTCAAGAAGCAATAATCATTTAGGGAGATTTTCTTTGGTCACTCTGTTGACAGTCCTTAATTTCTGTTTCTTTTAAAAGAAGAAAACATAAGAGAAAGATAGGGAAGTCAAGTCCTGTCTATTCTGTGGTAGACACCTAGTAAGCTGTATTGTCTTTCTGCTCCTTTTCTTTATAAATGAAATGGAGGATAAACTTGAGTAATGCGAATAGTTGTGAGGTCCTATCTCCCTTGAGAAAGGCTCCTGAAATAATTTTATTAAAATGCTAATATCCAATTAGACTAATTAGAAACAATAGAAGTAGGCCAGATATCTTTAATGTAGCTAATGTTATTCATGTTTTCCAACCAACGTTCAGGAGGTCTGTTACTTATCTGTGCCCTTTGTTGGTTACCTTTACTTTTGAAAGAAAGGATACTTAGGGTTGGAATGAGGGAGGTCAATCACTCCTCTCCCCCTTTGGCAGTCCAGAGAGTGATATATGTAGTTCACAACCAAATTGTCCAGAGCTCTACCAACCCCACTAGACTTTACAACAGAGTGGACAGAGTGAGGGGAGCGTATACCTGGAGTATATTGAAAGGACAACCAACTATGCTTTTAAGTAGTGACTCTACCTGTGGTGTTGGAGAAGACTCTTGAGAGTCCCTTGAACTGCGAGGAGATCCAACCAGTCCATCCTAAAGGAGATCAGTCCTGGGTGTTCATTGAAGGGACTGGTGTTGAAGCTGAAACTCCAGTACTTTGGCCACCTCATGCGAAGGGTTGACTCTTCGCATTGGAAAAGACCCTGGTGCTGGGAAAGATTGAGGGCAGGAGGAGAAGGGGACGACAGAGGGTGAGATGGTTGGATGGCATCACCAACTCAATGGACATGGGTTTGGGTGGATTCCGGGAGTTGGTGATGGACAGGGAGGCCTAGCGTGCTGTGGTTCATGGGGTTGCAAAGAGTCGAACACGACTAAATGACTGAACTGAACTGAACTGAACTACCAAGTAAAGGCTGGTATGGTTTTTTGGTTTTAACTCATGGCTTACATCTCTGTGTGACAATTGCTGAACTTCAGATTTTACAAGTGCCTCTTTTAAAATGTTTTGAGGAGCTCGATAATGCTTTATCATCTTGGTTTTAAGTCCAGAACATTGAAATAATAGTTCAGGAGTCACGAGCTCTGAGTCCTGGCAGTCTTGCTTGCCGTGACATGATTCCAGAGCAGATTTCTTTCCTTTAAGGCTGTTTCCTTATGTGCTTCAGTGATGAGGTTGACCTAGCTCAATGGTTCTCACTTTGGGATATTCACTATTAATCACCTGTTGTTTAGTCATTAAATCGTGTCCGACTCTTTTGCAACCCCGTGAACTGTAACCCACCAGGCTCCTCTGTCCATGGAATTTCCTAGGCACCTGGGAAGCTTTTAATGTTTTGAACAGCTTTATTGAGATATAATTGACATAAAGTAAGCTACACCAGGCTTCCCTGGTGGCTCAGAGGATAAAGCGTCTGCTTGCAATGCAGGAGACCCGGGTTCGATCCCTGGGTTGGGAAGATCCCCTGGAGAAGGAAATGGCAACCCACTCCAGTATTCTTGCCTGGAGAATCCCATGGACAGAGGAGCCTAGTGGGCTACAGTCCATGGGGTCGCAAAGAGTCGGACACGACTGAGCGACTTCACATGCACAAGCTACACTTATTTCAAGTGCACACTTTGACAGAGGTATACACCCATCACCATCAAGATAATATATACCTGGGAAACTTCTAAATGATAAGATGCCCAAGTAAATTAGATGGACAGGGGATGCACTCAGGTATCAACATCACTAGATTTTTTTGTTATTGTTGTTCAGTTGTTCAGTCTTGTCTGACTCTTTGCGACCCCACGGACTGCAGCACGCTAGGCTTCCCTGTCCTTCACCATCTCCCAGAGCTTGCTCAAACTCATGTCCCTTGAGTCAGTGATGCCATCCAACCATCTCATCCTCTGTCATCCCCCCCTGTTTTTTAGTTCCTAGGTAATTCTCCCCTGACTAGAAATCACCACTCAGGAATGACTTTTTTCTTTTGTTTGTTTATTTTCAGTTGCCCTGGGTCTTTGTTGTTGCCAGTGGGCTTTCTCTAGTTGCAGTGAGCAGAAGCTACCCTTCCTGGTGCACAGACCTCTCACTGCGGTGGCTTCTCTTGTTGTGGAGCACAGGCTCTAGGGAGCGTGGGCTTCAGTAATTGCACTTGACAGGCTCAGTAGTTGTGTCTCATGGGCTCTAGATCACGCAGGTTCGGTAGTTGAGCACAGGCTTAGTTGCTCCATGATGTGGAATTTTCCTAGACCAGGGATTGAACCCATGTTCCCTGCATTGTTAGGTGGATTCTTATCTGTACCAAGGAAGTCCATAACCGACTTTTGAAGAGACAGAGTGGTGGCAAAATCTCTTTTATGACCAGGAGAAAATATATAATTCATATAAGATATACTTTTATGTTTATGTAATTTATGTTGTATGCATGTGTGCATGCTAAGTCATTTCAGTCATGTCCGACTCGTTGTGATCCCATGGACTGTGTAGCCCACCAGGCTCCTCTGTCTATGGGATTATCAAGCAAGAATACTGGAGTGGGTTGCCATGCCCTCCAGGGGATCTTCCCAACCCAGGGATCGAACTCATGTCTTCTGTATTGCAGGCAGATTCTTTACCACTGAGCCACTGGAGAAGCCCTTATGTTGTATGCATTTATAAAACTCTAGCCCTATACTGAGAACAAGTCAGTGGCAGACCCTGAGCTGGAGCTATGGCATCTAAAATATCTTCCGTTGATCCTTCTGTCATCTTTAGTGAGTCAAATTTAGGCAATCATTTAAGAGGTCAGTGTCCTTAGCAGGATTCTTTCAGGGACAGTGGATTTGGTATCCTTCCTGAATCAGAGTGATCATGAAATTTGAGTGCTAAACCAAAGCTGAGAAGCTGCACCCATGGTTTGTCACATGTTAGAGTCAAACTTTTTACCTCTGAAAAAAGGGAGATATAATCATTGAAAATTGCTACAGGAGATAAATGATAAAAGCTGGTGCTTTGGGTGATTGTGTCCCACCCCACCCCCCACATTCATATGTCAAAGTCCAGGCGCCTCAGAATGTGGCCTTTTTTGGAAATAGGGTTATTGCAGGTGTAATTAGTTAAGATTATACTGGAATAGGGTGAGCCTCTAAACCATTGTTGCCTAAAAGGGTATATTTGGACACAGACATGCATAGAGGGAGACTACCACGTGAAGAGAAAGGCAAAGATTAGGTGATTCAGCAGAAGTCACGGGATGTCAAAGATTGCCAGCAAAACTACCAGATGCTAGGAGAAAGGAGGCATGGAACAGATTCCTCCCTCCCAACTCTTAGAAGGAACCAGCTCCGCCCACACTTTGATCTTGGACTTCTGGCCTCCAGAACAGAGAGAAGATAAATTTCTAAGTCACCCAGTGTGTGGTATTTTGCTATGGCAGACCTAGGAAACTAACATACTTGGTAAGTTTTTGCTCTACCAATTTTCTTATTTCTCTTTGGGAGCAACTTTGATGCTGTATTCTCTTGTTCACTGGATCAGCGGATAAGGCCAGGAACTGTTTTCGAGGGTGTTACAGATTCGTCGGAAGGTCTTTTGTCAGGTTTCATTGGTAACTCAGAGTTTATGAAGTACATAGCATAGTGGTTAAGGGCATGAATTCTGGAGTCAAGACTACCTGGACTCAACCCCAGTTCTACCATTTACTAGCTCTGTAACTTTGGAGAAGACATTTGATTTCCCTATGCCCCAGTTCTCTTCCCTGTAAAAGGAGGGTGCTAACTCCTATAAAGCAGTGGTCCCCAACCTTTTTGGCACCAAGGACTGGTTTCATGGAAGACTAAATTTTTCCACGGACCAGGAAGTGGGAAATGGTTTCGAGATGATTCAAGCACATTACATTTATTGTATACTTTATTACTATTTTTATTAAACTAGCTCCATCTCAAATCACCAGGCATTAGATCCCGGAGGTTGGGGGCTCCTGCTTTAAAGGATGTTGTGAGGTTGAAATGAAAGGCATATTGAGCTGCTTTAGAACAGCACTGAGAACATATTATAGTAAGCATTCAGTACATTTCTCGTTATTATTATTGTTCTATACTATATAATAGGTAAATAACATTAGGAGTCAATCATAAGAGAAAAGCAATTTTTGTGTGTTCCTGTGTGTGTGTAAAAAAATTTTTTTAACTCATTTTGTCCTAAAATAAGGAATATTTTTAAATATTCAAATCAATAGAAACTTCAGGTAGTTTAAGCAAAAGAAGTTTATCAGACAGATACAGAGGTGTTTCACAGAGGTCAATGGCCAAAAGGCAGTTGAACTTCATAAGGGACTTGGACAAGGCAAGGGAAAAGAATTAGATGCTCAACAGTATCACCTCTTCCTCGCCTCTGAGACATCTTTTCACTTCTCTTTCTTTTCTGCATTGTTCACTTTGTGGAAAATGGCTGCCCATATCGCTCCTTCCAAGGATAAGATTGGACTCTTAGTCCCAATACCAAATCCCAAAGATAGGGACTCCACTTCCCACTCCTAGGTGTCCAGTCAGCTGTGATCGTGTGGTGGGTGGGAAGTGGGTTCACTAATACCCCGGAAGCTGCTAGGGTCCCAACTCTGTACCCAATGGCTGGGAGGGTGGGCAGGGTCACAGCAAAGAGAGGTTGGATACCGCACAAACACTAATAAAGGTGCTTTGGCCATATGAAGAGTAGCACTTTTAGGGATTCTGAGGGGGGAACACAAAAGAGGCAGAAAGAGGTGAGGAGAATGAGAGATACAGAGAGGAGAGCAGGGCAACCCTGTGGGGAGGCTGAGGCTCACAGCGAAACAGCACCCGAGAGGACAGGTGGCTCCATGCCAGACTCAGCCCTGAGAGGCAACAGACACTGCCTGGGCAGCAGTGGCTGCACCTTAGCAGGAGCTGGTTTGCTAAACCGAGGGTAAGAATAAAAAGCTCAGGTCTTTTGGATCTTGAAAAAAGAAACTATGATCTTGCCTCATGCTTCTATTCCCTGCTTTAAAGAGAGACGAAAGGCTGGTGAGGTTTGAAATCCAAAGGGAAAGCAAGCTCTGGGATCTGCTTTTTGTTTGGCTGATCTGGCTTCATTAGCACCCAGCTGCATCTCCCGAGAGGAAGCACAAAGGTACGGTAAAGGACGAGTGTATTACGAAGTCTTGTCCTCTGCACATCTCTCATTCAGGGCCCTATCTGAGGTGGCTAGTGGAAAATTATGATCGTCTTTCTTATCTGTTTTTCCATCAGAATCATGACGGGAAGCAAGAATTAAATACCAAGAGTCTCTAGTGTAGGGAATTAATGTGGGGCTTGCCCTCCTCACTTGGGTGTTCATTCAGCTCTCGCACATCTATCCAGCACCTCCAGCATAGCCTGTATGGTGCCATGCTAGACTCCATCCCCACACTCTTCATCCTCACAGGTGTTGTGCTTAATGCTTCGGAGCCCCTGTGGTGTGCTTTCCCTACATCCTCTCATTTATTTATCACAACAGCTCAATGGTACCCTTTCCCAAGAGAGACGCAAGTCTCTCAGAGGATAAGTGACTCGCTAAGTTTCAGCGTTGGGATTTGGACCCAGATCTCTGACTCAAAAGCCTGATTGCTTTCCACTCAAGGGGGGGATGCAGATTCATGTCAACAGATAAACAACCTATAACTAGGTGAGTATACTCGAAGAGGCAGACACGAATAGTGGTGGTGGCTGGATCACAGAGACACTCTGACAGCTGCTTTATTTGTCAGGATGGTGGGGGTCAGGGGTGGGGAGGAGATGGAAGGGGCACAGCTCACATCCATGCTCTCAAGCCACATGCAGCGTCTGTGCTTCCTCTCTCACGTCTATGAACTCTCCTCTTGTGCCCTGCCCGGTAGTTATGATCAGCAATAACTACATAACCCTTAACCTGTGTCTGGGTTGCCAGGTCAAATACAGGGTGCCCAGTGAAATGTGAATTTCAGATAAATGAATAATTTAGTATAAGTATGCCCCAATGTTGCATAAGATATACTTATGCTAAAGAATTATTCATTGTTTATCTGAGATTCAAATTTCACTGGATGTCCTGCATTTTTATTTGCTGAATCTGGCAACTTTAAACCCATCCAGAGACCTCTTGCTTGGTCCTGACTGTCAGCAGCCATACCTGTCTCATCTCTTGGCTTTTCTGTGTAGCATCCTGATGGCAGCCTGGCTCTGGGCCCCTGGGCTCCACCCAAGCCTTCCTCATCTGCTGTTGTACATGCCCCAGCATGAGAGTGGGGTCTGCTACTGCTGCAGAGAAAAGCTCTCATCATATTTTCTTGCTTTGTTTCCTCTGATAGCACTTCCCTGGCACCATACTGGCAGGCTGGCAGAGTAGGCAGAGCATGCAGGTAGAAATTGGCAGAACTTCATCTCAAAGGACGTGGCCCAAGAGGAGAAAATGTTGGAACAGTGGAAGTCTATGGCCTAAACTCAAAGCACAGATTGTTATAAATACCTTTCACTTTGTAGGTTGCAAAAAGCAGGAGCTTTTGGTTACTTGATCCTTTTCTCAGTTATCACTCCTGATCCCTCTTTCTCCTTTCCCCTATTCAGATATTTACTAAGGACCTACTATGTTTACCACACTATCAGGCAGGTAGAGATGAGTAAAACTTTGTCGCCAAGGATCTCATGACCGACCAAGGAAGCCAAGATCTGCCTAAATAGCTGTAATGTACAGTAGAAAATAATAACACCTAAGGGAAGTGCAGAGAGAAAGCTGTGGGACTTTAGAAGAAGAAGTGGGTGAGGGAGAGGTTCAACCCAAGCACCTTCATGGAGGAGGTATCTTTTGAACATACCCTCAAAGGATAAATAGTACTCAAACATCTCTCAATTTACTAAATAGCAAATTGTTGAACACTAGTTGGAGAAGGAAATGGCAACCCACTCTAGTGTTCTTGCCTGGAGAAGCCCAGGGATGTGAGAGCCTGGTGGGCTGCCGTCTATGAGGTCGCACAGAGTCGGACACAACTGAAGCGACTTAGCAGTAGCAGCAATTCATTAATAGCAATTTACAGTTTGTCAAACCACCACTTCACTAAAATCTTGTTCTAATTATTTATAGAATTTGTAGCAAACTGTGTTTTACCAAGGCTTCCAAATATTGTTCATTATTATTTTAAAGCATCTCAGGCAATGTTCATGTCCCAGATGTCAAAAATATCATAAAGTTGATTTCTCTCTTCCACCCAATTTTATTTTTTTAATATCTAAAAATTGTTTGAGCCTCAGGTGTAGTAATTCGACATCTGTATTCATTACAAAGTGATCACCATCACAAGTCTAGCTGCCATCTATCACCATACAGTTGACCCCCTTCACTCATTTTGCCTACCCCTTAACCCTCTTCTCTGGCAACCACGAATCTATTCTCTATCTGTAAATCTATTTTTGTTTCATCTTGTTTGTTCATCCATTTTGTTTTTTTAGGCTCTGCATATGAGTGAAATCATATGATATTTGTCTTTCTCCACCTGAATAGTTCACTTTGCATAGTACTTTCAAGGTCCATTCATGTTGCCACAAATGGCAAGACTTCATTCTTTTTTCATGACTGAATAGCACGCCATTGTATATATACCGTATCTTCTTTATCTGTTCATCCATCAGTGACTACTTGTTTCCATATCTCGGCTGTTGTAAATAATGCTACAGTGAACTTGGTGGTGCATACATCTTTTCAAATTTGTGTTTTCAGGTTCTTTAGATAAATACTCAGAAGTGAAATAGCTGGGTCATACAGTGTGGGTTTCCCTAGTGACTCAAATGGTGCAGAATCTGCCTGCAATGCAGGAGACTCAGGTTTGATCCCTGGGTCAGGAAGATCCCCTGGAGAAGGGAATGGCTACTCACTCCAGTATTCTTGCGTGGAGAATTCCATAGACAAAGGAGGCTGGGAGAAGAGGGGAGCTACAGTCCATGGGGTTGCAAAGAGTCAGACAGGACTGAGCAACTTTCATGTCTTTTCAAATTCGTGTTTTCATGTTCTTCAGATAAATACCCAGAAATAGAATATCTGGGTCATATAGTAGTTCTATTCCTAATTTTTTGATGAATTTCCATATTATTTTCCATAGTGGCTACACCAATTTACAGATTAGTAAGTGGAACCCCTATCACCTATGGTCCATATGATTTTCAATCTGATAATTTTGCACTGTTTTTTGGGTAAAGTCTGTGCATGAGCCCTTTAAAAGTGGGTTTTCCAGATTGGAGAGCTTCCCAGGTGGCTCAGTGGTAAAGAATCTGCCTGCCAATGAGGAGCCACAGGAGATGCAAGTTTGATCCCTGTGTCAGGAAGATCCCTGGAGAAGGAAATGGCAATCCACTCCAGTATTCTTGCCTGGAAAATTCCACAGACAGAGCCTGGCGGGCTACAGTCCATGTGGTCACAAATAGGCACGACTGAGCACACACATGCACTGACCATATTGGTGGTTTTGCCAACCGGGAGGGGTTCGGGGGAGAGATGGGAGTGGGAGGTTAGGGTTAGCAGATGTAAGCTTTTATAAATAGACTGGATAAACAACAAGGTCCTATTATATAACATAGAAATATGTTCAATATCCTCTGATATAATAGAAGAGAATACTTTAAAAATAATGTGTATGTATTTGTATAACTGAATCACTTTGCTATATAGCAGTAATTAACATTGTAAATCAACTATACTTCAATTAAATAAAAAACAGGAGAAAAGTGGGTTTTCCATTACCTGAATTTCTATAGTTTTGCTGAACATATTTTCCACTGTTTTTTCAAAGCCAAGCGTTTGGGGTGTTTGACTGACTTTCTCTCCAATGTAGGATCTAATGGTTGATGTGAAGCTATAATCCCTTGCTCCTTGGGGAAAAGATTCATACCTTTGTGATCCCTCTGAGTGAGGATCACTGCAGCTGGGGTGTGCGTTTTCCCTCGATGAGCCCGTCTCTCTGCTTCTATGACCTGTCTTGATGCTGTCATTTTAGCCTTCGTTGTATGAGTTCTAGTCATCCAGTTTTCAGATTTCCTACTGAGTGTATTCTTCCATACGTAGTTGTAGATCTCTTGTGCCCATGGGATGGGGTGAGTTCAGGATCTGGATACGACACTGTTTTGAACCTTCTCCTTTCTGATGAATAGCTTCCAACCAACTTTAAATTCATTTCTCTGTATCCTTGGACTTCTACGACTCCACTGACTTGATTCCCACACACTTTTCTGCAGGCACATGCTTGAAGCTTTCTCTATCTTATGACTATTCCTGTGTAATTTTGACATTTTTAAAATAAGCAGAATAATAAAGAGAATAACAACAAACACCCACTGTTTAGCTTTAACAAATCTTAACATTCTGCCATATGTGCTTAAGATAATTTTTCCCCAGAAACAAAATATTATAGATACAATTGAAGCCCCTGTATTCCCTTGCCTGTGATTTGATTCCTTTCCTTTCCAGAATCTGACTTCTCATTCCCATGTTAATTTTTATACTTGGCTTCCCTGGTGGCTCAGAGGTTAAAGCATCTGCCTGGAATGCTGGAGACCCAGGTTCAATCCCTGGGTTGGAAAGATCCCCTGGAGAAGGAAATGGCAACCCACTCCAGTACTCTTGCCTGGAGAATCCCATGGAGGGAGGAGCCTAGTAGGCTACAGTCCATGGGGTCGCAAAGAGTCGGACACGACTGAGCAACTTCACTTCACTTCTACATATACATGATTCCACGAAAGTTTACCATTGTTTTGCATATTTAAAAACTATATATGTATGTACATACATATCATAATACTGTTTACATCCTTCTGTAATGCTATATCCTTACAATTTATCCATACCTAAACAGAGATGTTAACTCATTTTAGATTTCTCTACAGTATTCATCTTACAGATAGCTACAATATATTCATTCTTCCGCTGACAAATGGGTTATTTCCAATTTTTTATTATTACAAACAAAGCTTGACTGTGTTATGTATATATGCTATAGTCTATCTAGAATATATTATTAGAAATGGCATTCTATAGGTTATACTCATCTTCACCTTTGTTAGGTGTTGCCTAATTAATTATCAAAACATTTGGCCCAATTTACTCTCACTAGCAATATTTCTGTTTATCAAGCAGTCAAGGTCAAACCCCACAGATAATGGTACAGGCATGTGTCACCCTGCAGTTATAAGGGAATGCAGGTCATGCATGTGGTACCACAGACGCTGACCATTCCCTGAGGAAGTGTGCTCAGGCCAGGCACAGCTGGACACACTATGCATTGTGTGCAGGAGAGGGACTACACACTTCCTGTGACCTCACGCATTTACAGGGGAGTATGGGGTTGCACAGAGTCGGACACGACTGAAGTGACTTAGCAGCAGCAGCAGCAGCAGCAGCAGCATGGAGGAATCAGAATCATCTGAACAAGCTGTCTTTATAATTAAGATTTTAGCCTTGCTGGCATGAGTAATGCATCAAAAACAGTCCAATAATTCAGAAAATTTGTAGACTGGGCTATGTGGTCCTCCCTGAGAGCCTGCTCGTTGGTAGGCTGCCTGAAAGAGGCTCACAGCAGTCATCCAGTAGACTGTTGGTTTCTCTCTCTATGTTACACTTCTGGCCCCGAAGTCTTGTTAAACACAGGACTCCTGACACAGGGAAGGTATTGGTTGACAGCACTGTGACAAATGCGTATCAAAGGCTGTGAAAGACAGAAAAGATATTTCAGACTTCTTGTCCACATCTGTGATTCAAAGGAGGAAAGGGCATTTTAACATTTTTAATATAGGTCTTTATTGAGAACTTTTTGTTTTGGAGAAAGTAGAAATATTATTATTTTAAAATATGATTAACTTATTATCCTAGTCCTATTTATTAAATAGCTTATGCTTTCTTCCACTGATTTGCAATAATATCCCCTTCATCACTTACCAAGTTTTCATACATACATAATGAGTTTGAGGGCTCCCTCTTCTGTTCCTTTGGTTTATATCTCTACAATAGGCTAATACCATATAGTCGTATTCTTACTTTATTGTCAATCTTCATTGTTGAAAGAGTAAGTTCCTTAACCTTGTGATTTTTAACAGTTGTTTTGTTTTTTCTTGGTCTTTTGTTCTTCTGTGTAAATGTTATATCTAACCTGTCAAGCTATCTGAAAGTTCTATTGTGATGTTAGAAAATATAAATCAATATACATGGTTAATTAACAGATTAGGGAAGAACTGATATTAAAAAACAACTTTATGATAAAGTGTATTTTCATCCATGATCGTGGTATAGCTTGTCATCTTTTATGACCTTCAGTATTATCTTTGAGGGTATGATAATTAGATAGGGCTTTCCACTTGGATTTGGAAAAATTGAGAAATGAAGGAGTAGTACTTAGGAGACAAAAAATACTATGTTTCATTGATGGAGACCAGGTTAGAGAATATAGTTTTAGGTCAGATAGTCAAGTTCTTGGTACTAAATATTAGTAGGCATTCAAAAGATTTATGCAAAAGATCTCATAGATATAGCTATGTACAGGAGACTGTCAGCAATTTGCTCCCCAAGAAGAAGAAAAATAGAGCTGAACCTAGCATGTCCAGATTATTCTTCCTAAATTTACTACTTAATAACACTTAGTACTCCAAGAGGCAAAAGAAGGAAAGAGGCAGAGAAATTAGGAGTGTTTGTTAACCAGTAGAGCTCCTTTCAAATGGATGGAAATCTTACTAGTAGGAAAGAAATATTCTTTCTTTATATTATATACCTTATATAAGGTGTTTGTCTTTTAAAATTGAGAGTGAAATTAGTTCCTCATTACATTTTTTCATCAGTTATGGGGATATAGGAATTCTTTTGATTTATCTATGATGAACTCATTTTCAGCAGGCTTAGAACCATCTTATGAGATAAGTAATGTTATTATCCCTCTTTTAGATAAAGAAATTGAGGCAACAGAGTTTAAATAACTTGTCAAGGTCACAGATCTGGGATACAGCAGAGTCTGGCTCTGGTCTAGGCAGTCTAGTTCCAGAGTTATCACTCGGCATCGCCACGCAGACTTCTTTCACACGAATTTGTGGTATCCATTGTATGACAGACCCATCATTTATTTTTCCAATCTTTACTGATGAACATTTAGTTTATTTCCAGTCTTTCCTTATTACAGATACACTGCAATGGATAACCTTATACATGTGTCAACTTAAAAAAAAACCAAAACTTATTTGTCTGTTCTCCGTCTTAGTTGCATCACGCCAGGTCCTCAGTTTTCATTGCGGCATGTGGGATCTACTTCCAGGACGAGAGATCGAACCCGGCCCTCTGCATTGGGAGCATGGAGTCTTAGCCACTGGACCACCAGAGAAATCGCCATATGTCATCTTTTTTACATGAAATAAATTTCTAGCATGACAAAATGTCCTAGGCTCCTCTGGCACTTTTCCAGACCTGAAATCAATTGTTTTATCAAGAAGCCTGGTTCTTTTAGCAGGGAATGACATTTAGAAACCAGTATCTGGGCACTCAACAGGTATCTTTTCCTGAGGCTCTCTTTATCTTTGAATGTCTAGAAAATGTCTTCATTTTGCCCTAATGCTTGAATGAGTTTGACTAGTGAAACAAATTCTAAGTTAGCAATTCCTTTTCCTTAGCTCTTTGAAAATAGCACTGTTGTCTGGCATGATAAGAACTTTGCTGTCAGTTTAACTGTCTCTTCTCTATAGCTAATCTTTTCTTCCATTATGGCTATTAAATCTTTTTCTTTATACTTATTATTGTACAATTTCACTTCAATGTAACCAGATATGAATTTATTTTTACTTATCTTGCTTGATACTCACCATGTACATTTCATATGGAAACTCATATTTTTCTTCAATTCTAAAAAACTTTCAACTATTTTTATAGCTTTATAATTCACATACCATTAAATTCACCAAAGTATGCAATTCAGTGGTTTTTAGTTTATTCACAAAGCTATTTAATCATCACTACTATCTAAGCACAGAATATTTTCAACACAGCAAAAAGAAATCTCATACCCATTAGCAGTCCTTCCCCATTCTTCCCTTACCCAGTTCCCTAGCAACTTTCTATCTTGATATATTTGCCTATTCTGGACATTACAAATTAATTAAATTATGTGATATGTGACTTTTTCTGTCTTGCCTCTTTCACTTAGCATAAGTTTTTCAAGGTTCATCCATGTTGTAGCATGTGCCAAATTTCATTCCTTTTTTATGGCTGTATAATATTCCATATATCTATACTGCATTTGTTTGTCCATTCATCAGTTGAAGGATATTTTGGTCTTTACTTTTTGGCTATTACTACTAATGCTGTTATGAACATTTGTATCCATATTTTTAGACAAACCTATGCATGAAAATATGCTTTCAATTTCCTTCAGTGGCATTCCCTAGGAATAGAATTGCTGGATAATACAGTAATTCTATGTTTAAAATTTCAAGGAAAGGCCAAAATGTTTTCCACAGTGACCACACCATTTTAACATTCCTGCTAGTAGAGTATGAGGGTTACAGTTTCTCCAAATCCTCACAAATGCTTCTTTTTTTTTTTTCTTTTTTTTTAAAAAATTATAGCTATCCTAGTGGGTATGAAGTGGTAACTTGTGGGTTTTGAATAATGTTGAGTATCTTTTTATGTATTTACGTGCATTCATACAAGATCTTTAGAGGAACGTCTATTCAAATTATTTGCCCATTTTTCAATAAGAAAATTTGTCTTTTAATCGTTGAAATGTAGAGGTTCTTTATATACCCTGGAATAATGGTGCCCTAGTACAGGGGCTTCCCTGATGGCTCAGAGGTTAAAGTGTCTGCCTCCAGTGTGGAGACCCGGCTTCCATCCCTGGGTTGGGAAGATCCCCTGGAGAATCCCCTGGAGAAGGAAATGGTAACCCACTCCAGTATTCTTGCCTGGAGAAGCCTGGTAGGCTACAGTCCATGGGGTCGCAAAGTCGGACACGACTGCATGACTTCACTATTCACTATTGAAGTACAACATTTTTTAACCTGATGAAGTCAAATTTATCTATTTCTTATTTATCAGTTGAAGTTTTGGTGTCATATTTGAGAAACCATTGCCTAATCCGAGATCATAAAGATTTATTCCTTTGTTTTTTTCTCAGAGTCTTAGTTTTAGGTTTTACATTTAGGTCTATGGTCATTTGGAGATAAGTTTTGTTTAGGGTATAAGGTAGGGGCCCAACTTCATTTTTTCTCATGAAGATATACACATGAATTAATTTTCAAAATTTCTTCAAAATTCTCCCAATTATTTTCTTATGAGATTTTTAAAAGAGATTGGATTAGAGACTCAAACTATTTTCTATGTCACTTGGCTGCTGTTCCTTTTTTTTTACTTAAAAAGTGTTTTTTGTAGTGTCTACTCTGTCGTATTTTAATTAACAAACCTTCTTTTTGTGCTCCTGTTTGCTAAATTTGTAAAGTCATTGAATAAAGAGTATATTTCCAGTATTTCTAATCTATTTTTTCTTATTAAGAAAAAAGCCATTTAATTAATGTGTCTTGAATATGCAGTATAGGCACATTGTACAAAATTCAAAAGACATAAAACATAATGAAGAAGTTATTGGCTTTTTAGAAACACATCTGTTCTTGTTTTATTTTTGCCAGTTTTTATTTCTTAGTTTTGTATCTGTGTAATGCACGTTATTCACAGAGCTAGATGAGTAGTGGGAAGGATAGGAGAGAAGCCCTTACAGTGAAATGACAATGGAAAGGAAAGAGGGAGGGTTTGGGAGCAGTGAAGAGTTCAGTTTGAAGGGAGCACAACCTGTGCATTGAAGTCTACTGGGAGGCAAGGCTGGAAAGGTGGGTTGGGGACCATCTGTGGACTTTGGAATAAAACGTGAGAGAAGGTAAGCTGAAGATTTTGAACATTACTCTCTTAGCAATGTAGTCTTTGAAGATGTTTATCGGCAAAAAACAAAATGAACACTGTACTCTCCATCAGTCAGTTAGTTCAGTCGCTCAGTCGTGTCCGACTCTTTGTGACCCCATGGACTGCAGCACGCCAGGCTTCCCTATCCATCACCAACTTGCGGAGCTTGCTTAAACTCATATCCATTGAGTCAGTGATGCCATCCAACCATCTCATCCTCTGTCGTCCCCTTCTCCTCCTGCCTTCAATCTTTCCCAGCATCAGGGTCTTTTCAAATGAGTCAGTTCTTTGCATCAGGTGGCCAAAGTATTGGAGTTTCAGCTTCAGCATCAGTCCTTCCAATGAATATTCAGGACTGATTTCCTTAAGGATGGACTGGTTGGATCTCCTTGCAGTCCAAGGGTCTCTCAAGAGTCTTCTCCAACACCACAGTTCAAAAGCATCGATTCTTCTGCGCTCAGCTTTCTTTATAGTCCAACTCTCACATCCATACATGACTACTGGGAAAACCGTAGCCTTGACTAGATGGCAAAGTAATGTCTCTGCTTTTGAATATGCTGTCTAGACTGATCATAACTTTCCTTCCAAGGAGTAAATGTCTTTTAATTTCATGGGTTCAATCACCATCTGCAGTGATTTTGGAGCCCAGAAAAATAAAGTCTGTCACTGTTTCCATTGTTTCCCCATCTATTTGCCATGAAATGATGGGACCGGATGCCATAATCTTAGTTTTCTGAATGTTGAGTTTTAACCCTACTTTGTCCTCTAGGAAGTACTACACTGTGGTCTAGGAAAGTTAATATATTTCAAATAGCCCAAAGGGAGAAGATTGGTAGTCTAGGCTCATCAAAAGCTTTCTGTCTCAACTCAATACTCTCCCCCTTGTTCTACCTTGATCTCCTTATTTATTTTTTTTAAAGTCATTTATTGATTTAATTATGAAAGCAATGATCTACATAGTTGTTAGTTTTCTTTTAACCTCTTTTAGCAGGCCTATTTCGGAGAAGGCAATGGCACCCCACTCCAGTACTCTTGCCTGGAAAATCCCATGGATGGAGGAGCCTGGAAGGCTGCAGTCCATGGGGTCGTGAAGAGTCAGACACGACTGAGTGACTTCACTTTCATGCATTGGAGAAGGAAATGGCAACCCACTCCAGTATTCTTGCCTGGAGAATCCCAGGGACGGGGGAGCCTGGTGGGCTACCGTCTATGGGGTCGCACAGAGTCTGACACGACTGAAGCGACTTAGCAGCAGCAGCAGCAGACCTTTATGCTGATTCTAAGTCAGATGTTTCAGATATTTCTGGCAAAGATTGATTTTTAGTGTCAGTCTGCATTAAAATACTCCGTTTTGTTGCCTGCTTCTTAGAGGTTTCTCTTCCATCCTGGTGGTGGAAAGGGGCCATTCCCCAAAGGCACCTGGCTCCCTGGGTTTGTAGCATTCTCCCACCAGGGGGCAGCAGCGCCACACTTCAGATTCTCAGGGAAGGGTGGGGTGGTGTGGGGTGCCCTTCGGGGAGGAGCTCACAGAAGGAAACCGATAAAGAGTGGAAAAAGTTAACTAGTTCCTCATCCCATTTCAGAGCTAAACCCACAGCCTACCGTGGGTTGAGCCACAAACAGTCTTTTCTGTAAAGCTAACAAAATCTTTTCTTCTGGAGGGAGGAGGATGCTCTCAGTACTTTTGAGGACCTTTTTTTTGTTTGTTTTTTAATCCCTTTCTCCTAATTCTTTGCCCTCTGCTTTTGCTAATGAAAGTTCTAGTTCCTCCAGCTTCCCTTTTCTATTCTTTCCTCCAGTTTCCCACCATCGTGCTTTATGGGTCCATTTAGATACTCACCTTGATACCGGGTCACTCTGGCAAGAACAGATGCAGCGTGAGGGAGGAGCAAGCTGGCTGGCTTCCTGAGCTCCTTGCCTCTCCAGGGGCATCATTTTCAGATTAGATTAGAGACTCCAATTACCTCTGTGCAAAGGCCTCTGGCGCTCTCTCACACATCGTCCTGTCCCATTCACTTGTGATCCTCTGCCCCGAAAGGATAAGAACAGAGGCACCGCCCTTGTGATCTGGCCTGTAGTGGCCTACACCTGCATGCCATGGGGGGAAGGAATACCTGGGGGCAGAGTTAGGGATCAAGGCACAGTGATGGGGGATAGTTTTGCAAAGGTCCCAAAAGACCATGATCCTAATACCATCTCCATGTTTCCCCCAGATCCACAGTGTCAATGCCTTTACACAGCATGGCCACCCTGGCTTATCACAGTGGAGGTGGTGTGGTGCAGTAGGAAGCACATGGGACCAGGACACAAGCCATATGCTTGATTGCACTGCTTGTGTGGTTTGGGGCAAGTCACTTACCTTCAAGCCTCAGCTTTCTCATCTGCAAATGGATATTGATAGTACTCTCTATAACTACCTTACAGAGTTGAGATAGTCAAGTAAGATAATGATATGGAAAGGTTTTATAAGCAATAGAATGCTTCCAAAGCATCATTTGTTATGAGAGCACTTTGGTTTCTGTTTCATGGGCACAGAATCTGGTTTTGGGACACAGGTATTCTTGAGGGTTCCAGGGCTATTGAGAGACAAGTCAGGACAGAACCCAGTGGGATTTCTTCTGGTGATTTCTTGGCTTTTAGCCCCCAGTGAGAGGAAGGGTGTCTTTTTTATCTTGGGCCTAGGGAAACTTTGCCAACAAAGGTCTGTCTAGTCAAGGCTATGGTTTTTCCTGTGGTCATGTATGGATGTGAGAGTTGGACTGTGAAGAAAGCTGAGCGCAGAAGAATTGATGCTTTTGAACTGTGGTGTTGGAGAAGACTCTTGAGAGTCCCTTGGACTGCAAGGAGATCCAACCAATCCGTTCTGAAGGAGATCAGCCCTGGGATTTCTTTGGAGGGAATGATGCTAAAGCTGAAACTCCAGTACTTTGGCCACCTCATGCGAAGAGTTGACTCATTGGAAAAGACTTTGATGATGGGAGGGATTGGGGGCAGGAGGAGAAGGGGACGACAGAGGATGAGATGGCTGGGTGCCATCATTGACTCGATGGATGTGAGTCTGAGTGAACTCTGGGAGTTGGTGATGAACAGGGAGGCCTGGTGTGCTGCGATGCATGGGGTCGCAAAGAGTCAGACACGACTGAGCGACTGAACTGAACTGAACTGAACTGAGGGAAACTAATAGGAAGATCTGCCTCTTGAATTCTGGGTCTGGACAGGATCACCAAAGGGTCAATGGTCTTAGCCATTTCCTTATCCCTCACCTGAGGTTGCATCTAAACTACTCCAGATAGATAAGAGTGAATACAGCATACAATCTGTTGGTGAAGTATTTCTGGGGAGATTCCATATTTCCATATACTCTCCTGGCAATTCAGAATCAAGTATATTTTGCAGTGAGTTCTTACTTTATTTATTTATTTAGCCTTTTTTTTTCCTGCCATTGAAGGTTTTGAATACTTCAAGGGAAGGGAAAGCATAGATTCATCTTTGCATCCCATCTAAGCCCAGTACAGTGACCCTGGGGTGCAGTGTGTTGGGCTGAACGGTACTGTTCTGTCCTCACCAGAACTAGGAAATATGCTGGTCACTGTTCTTTGCCAGTTTTGCATGGAGTATTTGCAAAGCTCAAAACAAATATTGCAGTAATTTGACTTGCAGCTTCTCTCCTAGTCCTCCCTCCTGTGGAGACTGACCAGGATGGGGGTAGAAACTGTCAAGACTGAGCTCTCTGTTTCTGCTCAAGAAATGCCTTGTGATGGCTTGGCTTGGGCTCCCCTCCCTTAACTTATCAAATGAGATCAGCCACTGAAGGAAATTAGTTTCTCCAGATTGTGAGAGACAGGAAGCAGCCCTGAGAAACAGTGTCCCAGGAGGGAAGCCAGAGAATGAGCTCGAGGCCAAACCCAGGTAGTGCCTGGTCCAGGCCCCTTTCCCTGCAGCCCTATCCTGCCCTTATCACTTCCAGACCCTTTTCTCCTTTCCCTGGGTCCTGGCATGTGAGGCTGAAAGAGACTGTAGAAAACATCCAGGCTAGCACTCCCAAGCCTTCCAGCCTGTGTTTGATGCTTCCAGAGAGGGGAATTTTGCTGCCTCCCCAAGGAATCAGCTTTATTTTTGCCTTTCATCCAGTTGAAATCTGCCTCCTCCAGCATCTCCTCGGGCCTGCCAGAACCTCTCTTCTTCCTCCATGGGAGAGCCCTTCAGTTACCTTACCCTCCAGTCTGACGCCCCAGGGGACGTCCTGATAAAGACATCAGTTTTTCAGAAACTTACAGTCCCAAAGGGCATCCAAGCTGGAACCTAAGCAGGAAGGAAATACTGAGAACAATGCCGTTGGTGGTCCCTTTCCTTGCCTAGGAGACCTGATGTTTACTGTGACCTTTACCTACTGTTTTTGCTCCCCTCTGTGTGCTCAGTGTCTTCTGCAAGAATTTTTTCCCATTCAGTTCACTTTATTAATTTTTGCTAAAATATTTAAAAGTGTATTTTAAGACATCATTACGTTCTGCCCTTAAGTACTTCAGTATGCATCTTTTTTTAAAAACAGTGGAACAATAACTTTATTTTATTTTTAATAAATTTAAAAAATTGAAGTAAATAGTTGATTTACAATGTTCTGTTAGTTTCAGGTGTACAACAGAGTGATTAAGTTGCATGTATATACATATATATATTCCTTTTCAGGTTCTTTTCCCTTATTGATTGTTACAAAATATTGAGTTCAGTTCTCTGTGCTGTACCGTTGCTCCTTGTTGGTTGTCTATAGTAATATACATATGAATATATAGTAGTGCACATCTGTTAGGGCTTCCCAGGTGGCTCAGTAGTAAAGAATCCACCTGCAGTGCAGAAGACACAGGAGCTGTGGGTTCAATCCATGCTTGGGGAAGCTCCCCAGGAGAAGGAAATGGCAATCCACCTTCCAGGCAAGTATTCTCCCAGGCAAGTATTCTTGCCTGGGAAACCCTATGGACAGAGGAGCCTGGCAGGCACTAAGTAGTGACTAAACTACAACATACATATGTTAATCCCAAAGTCCTACTTTACACTCCCATTTCTTTCACCTTTGCTAACCACACCCTTATGGCAGACTGTGAAGAAGAACTAAAGAGCCTCTTGATGAAAGTGAAAGAGGAGAGTGAAAAAGTTGGCTTAAAGCTCAACATTCAGAAAACGAAGATCATGGCATCTGGTCCCATCACTTCATGGGAAATAGATGGGGAAACGGTGTCAGACTGTATTTTTCTGGGCTCCAAAATTACTGTAAATGGTGATTGTAGCCATGAAATTAAAAGACACTTGCTCCTTGGAAGAAAAGCTATGACCAACTAGACAGTATATTAAAAAGCAGAGACATCACTTTGCCGTCTAGTCAAGGCTGTAGTCATGTATGGATGTGAGAGTTGGACTATAAAGAAAGCTGAGTGCAGAAGAATTGATGCTTTTGAACTGTGGTGTTGGAGAAGACCTTTGTTTGGACTGCAAGGAGATCCAACCAGTCCATCCTATAGGAGATCTGTCCTGGTTGTTCATTGGAAGGACCGATGTTGAAGCTGAAATTCCAATATTTAGGCCACATGATGAGAAGAGCTGACTCATTGGAAAAGACCCTGATTCTGGGAAAGATCGAGGGCAGGAGGAGAAGGGGATGACAGAGGATGAGATGGTTGGATGGCATCACCGACTCAATGGACATGGGTTTGGGTGGATTCCGGGGGTTGGTGATGTACAGGGAGGCCTGGTGTGCTGGTTCATGGGGTCTCAAAGAGTCGGATATGACTAAGTGACTGAACTGAACTGAACATATAAATTATCTTTAACTTTTTATCTAATCTATTATGAATATCTCAGACACAATCAACAGAAAACGAAACACACAACTGCTTATACTGAAACATTTAAAATTTTATTTTTACCTAAAAATTAAAAAATAAAAATCTTCTAGATGAAATTAAGGCCTGTCAAATTTGAGTAAGAAAATCTGGAGTTGATCGAAACAATGGCCGTAAAGGAAAATCCACAGTGGGTGTATCAGTTAAAGCATTTTCAGTAGCAAGGAACAGAAAGTTCAACTGAACTGGCTAAAATGGGGCAGTGGAAGGGGATTTAATGGCTTGTATAATAGTAAAATCCATACCTAGTTCATTCAGATGTAATTTAATCAGGGCTTGCATTCAGTTTCCATGGAGGCCTATAGGTCCTGTCCTCCTGTATGTGGTGGCTTAGCCTTCTGCCAGGATTCTACCTCATGGCAACAAAATGGCTGCAGTGCTTCCCAGCTTCACATCTTCATATCATACCAGTCAATGGAAGAGAAGAGAACTGCTTTCCCCAAACACCCCACCAAAAGTCTTTTTCCAACTGACCTGAATTAAGTCACATCCTAACCCCTGCAATAACTGTTCACTAGAGTTGAGGTTTTGCTGATGACCCCTGACTTGAGCCATGGTCCTTTCTTAAGCCGGGGATGGATGGGGTTAGTTTTCCTCACATCTCCTGCACTGGCTGGTGGATATATGGTTCCCAGACAAAAGTTGGGGTACTCACCAGGAATTAGGAAATGGACGGGGGTAGGGGGACAATCACAATGTCACTGAACGTGGCAGATATTTTATTAAAATTTGATATAGATCTGATACAGATAAATAAACCAAGAAATGAGACAAAACTAAATTTTAAAATATAAATGAAAGATAATTGAGCCTTTAAAAAGTATTTATTTGCTTATTTGGCTGCACTGGGTCTCTGTTGCTGCGCAGGCTTCACTCCAGTCGCGGTGAGTGGGGGCTACTCGTCATTGCTGTCTCCAGGCTTCTCACTGCGGTAGCTTCTCTGGCAGCAGAGTACAGGCTCTTGGCGTGCGGACTTCAGGAGCTGTGGCGCATGAGCTTAGCTGCTCCACCGCACGTGGGAGCCTCCCAGACCAGGGACGGAACCCGTGTCCCCTGCACTGGCAGTCAGATAAAAGAATTGACTCTAGTGAAAAATATTTCAGTTGAATAAAGCACATTTTATTTTAAAATAAAATAAAAATGGATAAAAATGGAGATGTTGCAAATGAGTGTCATAGAAAGACACTCATTATCACTTGACACTTGATCATCTTGATCAAGAAATTGAATTGATTTGGTGGTGTTTGTTCCAGAAAACACATTCCTGATGAAAATTAACCAATGTTGGTATTATTTATTTGAATTGCTAGTATGAAAAACCTCCTTGGGGACAAAATGGCAGGGACAGAAATATTCTTTAGCCTCCTAGTGACGACTGCCTTTTTGAGGTGCTCATGAGCCATCTCATCAATATTCCATTTTAGTTCTGGGACTGGCAATAAATTCAATGGCTGTGATGTGTGGAAGTGAATTTGCTCACTCTTTTGAAAATTGTAATAAGTGTCTGTCTCCAGAGGTTTGTCATTTAGACAATGCCTCAAGGATAATTCAACTGGAAGTCTCCTGATACTCTGGAAAGTAATTTGTCTGGTTAGATTCTTGGAATTCATAGAGAAACACTGGGAGTGTCTTTACAATTTTCCCTTTCACCTCAGATAAACTTCTCCTCTGGGCCTTTCTGTTCTAAGAACATTCCCTGTGACACAGAAAACAGAAGCAAAATACAAATTAAGTTCCTCTTTCTCTCTGTCACCCACCAACATGACAACATTGACCACAAATATCGTATCCCTTTTTTGCTTCGAATATGACTTTATGAAGCACTTTACAGGCCTCAATTCACGAGAGGCTTTCACTTTCTCAAAAGCACGTTAGGCAGTTGTTCCACCTTCTTGTGCTCATCATTGTTCCTGCTCTGCTCTGTCCATCTTAGGCTTACTTTCTCTCACAATCAAATAACCAAAGATATATATAACTGTGTGATCTCTAAGTCCCTTCTCCTTTTTCACTGATTTGAGATTTCACAGGTAAAAGGAGATGTTCTTAAGAAGATACCAAATTCTTGAGCATCTTTCTCAAGTTTCAAGCCATGGAAATGGAAAAACAATTCTTTTAA
Organism: Capricornis sumatraensis; assembly: GCF_032405125.1. NCBI lineage: Eukaryota > Metazoa > Chordata > Mammalia > Artiodactyla > Bovidae > Capricornis > Capricornis sumatraensis. Next base: position 177,503,945 of record NC_091069.1, read on the forward strand.
TTGTTAAAATCTGGGGAACACATTTAACAGTGTCCTAGCATTTCTCTATCACAAACTTTAAGAAGACACAGTTGCTCTTTCCCAAGGTTCCTGTCACTTCCACTCTGCCAACCAATTCCTCCTTTTGGCCAAATTTAGGTTCAGAGTGGCAGTTCCCCTTATTACTTCCTCTGCTCTTTGGAAGATGAAATTGTCAGCAAGCAATAATATCAGCTAAGGTCTACTGAGCTCTTGATGTGTGCAAGACACCTTTCCTAGGAGGAAACTGAGGCCCAGAGAAACTAAATACCTTGCTCAGGTTCATCCACCTGACAGGTGCCAGAGTCTGACTCCAGAGCCCACGTTCTGTCCCAGGTTAAAAGTGCATATTGCCCTGGTCTGGTTTGAGCTGTGTGGACTTCCAGCCAGCCCAAGCAAGAGCTCCTGTCAGCATCTCCCCGCCTCCACGCCGCTTTTGTGACGTGGAGAGGCTTTGCTCCATTTCCTGCATCTGTTGTGGGAGCTGTGGTAATTCCCACCGCAACATCCTTTCTGGATCTCTCCCCTCCTTCCACCCTCAGCTTTCGCTCCTTGTGACCTACAACCCAATACCCTCTTGGTTGTTGAGTTTTCCTTAGTAAAGCCCTTACCAGGGTTACCGAACAGGGTTCCTTGGTTTCCTCCCAGGATGTCCTCATCCTCTCCACTCACAAGTCACTCAGAGAGGCTTTTCTCCTTTTTTCCCTCTGCCTGTGGACCATTTTGCACTCATTACAGACTTTGCTGCCAGAAGGATAATGGTGGCATGTCCCTGGGGGCCATCTGCAGTTGGTGATGGGTTTCTAAGAGGAAAGGTTATCTCCTGTGGATCCTCCTTTTAACCCCTGGACAGAGAAATGGCCACCTATTCCAGTACTCTTGCCTGGAAAAGTCCCTGGACAGAGGAGCCTGGTGGTCCATGAGGTCGCAGAGTCAGACGAAACTGAGCACATACACGCACATGCTTCTTTAAACATTTCTGCTCTTTTTATTTTTTCTAAATTTAGGTCACCTTTGAGAATGCCTCACCTTTGGGGTTTTTAAAGTCATCTTGTTCCAGTTAAACTGCTGCCCAAGCCTGCTTTCCTTTCCATAGCCATTGAAAGTATATCTGACTTTAACCTCAAGTAAAAACCTAATAATCATAATAAAAACAACTAACACTTATTCAGTCCTTAAAATACATCAGGCTTTGTTCTGAGGGCTTACAGTATTAACTTATTTAGCTTTCTCAGAACAGTTCTATTAAGTAGCTACCATTATAATCAACAAATGAGGAAACAGAGGCGCAAAGAAGCCATGCAACTACAGTGTGGCTCATTTCTACTGAAACCTAACATGGAACAAAGCCTATATGGATCTGTTTCTTTCACAAACTTCTGTTAATTATGTTCAGCCAATCTGTATGATTGAAGGGATCCTAAGATGAAAAAAGTATCATTTCATTGAAATGGCCTTAAATTCAGTGTTACCAAATTTAACCTATAAACCACTATAGAGAGTGTGTTAGAGAGTATTATTTTTCTGTTAACAATTCCAGTTATAATATTTGTTATTAAACTTATATAGAATTGTAGTTTCAGGATAGCTTAAGTAGTAGTTATAATCCAAACTATAAACATTTCTATCACATAATCATAAACTACCTCCCTCAATTCTTATTGTTAAAATTTGGTTTCACATTATTTCACCTACAAAAATGTATTGGTTATTAATTTCTTCACTAATATTTTTTGCATGTTTCAAATATTTCAGTTTTTCCTGTATTATTATCAAGTTTGGGGCCTACATTTTACTCCTATTCTCTTATGTGTTTCCAGGTCTAACTTATCCTAAAGTATACCCACCAAAAAACATGATCTCAGAATAAAAGACACTACTGTCTCTGAAAATAATTCTATCCCTCTGTTCCTTGAGCGGGGCTTCCTGGGTAGCTCAGCTGGTAAAGAATCCATCTGCAATGCAGGAGACCGTGGTTAAATTCCTGGGTTGGGAAGATCCCCTGGAAGAGGGCATGGCTACCCACTCCAGTATTCTTGCCTAGAGCATTCCCATGGACAGAGGAGACTAGCAGACTACAGTCCATGGGGTCGCAAAGAATTAGACATGACTGAGCAACTCAGCACAGCACTTGAGTGACATCCTTCTAGGATGCTGGGTTGTAATTTTTTACTTGTGCCAACTGAATTGCAGTCCTGGTTTCCCTGGGAATTCAGCAGCTTTGCTCACAGCTACAGGTAATGTCTTACTCTAACAAGACTTGTTGCTGTCACTGCTTTATGCTAATTCCAGAAAAAAGCCTATTTTACTTTTCCAAATCCCAATATCTCCTTGTTGGTTGTTAGTCACTCAGTTGTGTCTGGCTCTTTGCAAACCCATGAACTATAGCCACCAGGCTCCTCTGTTCATGGAATTTTCCAGGAAAGAATACTGTAGTGGATTGCCATTCCCTTCTCCAGGGTATCTTCCCAACTCAGTGATCGAACCCAGGTGTCCCACATTGCAGGTGGATTCTTTACCAGCTGAGCCACAAGGGAAGCCCAAGAAACTGGAGTGGGTAGCCTATCCCTTCTCCAGTGGATCTTCTTGATCCAGGAATCAAACCGGGGTCTCCTGCATTGCAGGCATATTTGTTACTAACTGAGCTATCACTGAAGCCCCAATGTCTCCTTTATGCCCATCACCTTTTTCAACTCTAAGAGTTTTTCTGTATTTTCTTTTCCCATTTGGAAAATGAGTTAGAGTTCCTGACTGCAGACAATAAAAACTGATTCTGGAGGAGGAACGAAGTTCTTGGAATGACTGAAGTGGATGCGAATGTGAAGGCTGGCCATCCAGAAGAGCAAATGGTCAGCACCAGAGAGAGGTGGACAGCTGTAACCACAGCCACGGTCATGCCACGGGGACAACCTGGTTGGAAGGCTGCATCACTGCAGCTGCAGAACCCTGTCCCTGGCGCTGTGGCCACTAACTGCTCCAGATACCATGAGCTGCAGCTGCCACCCTGGAAGAGTCAGCTTCTTTACATCACTTGCTCCAGACCCATGGTTCTTGGGGCAGATTCAGATGGTTGAGGCTGGACTGTGCAGTTGTGTTCTAATTTCCAAGGGATATGGGTCTGTTTCCTACCAAGACTGTGCAAGAAAAGGTTCCCCTAAATAGAAAGGAGTTTGGATACTAAACACTCCTCAAAAATAGCCCAGCAAATATTGACTATTACAGAACCAAGTTCTAGGTGTAGAATCTTCTTTTTCCCAAATAGAAGCAGGGAATTATTTCTGCTCTCAAAAGGATGAGGGCCCCTTTCTCTTTCACAAAGAATACCAGCTGGCCAAAGTGTTCTGAAATATACAATTAATTTAATTTACATATTTAAGTTATATAAACATATATGTATTTGCATACTTATATTTGTCTTTACATTATACTTACAGTGTAATAATTAACACACAATAATAATATCATTAATATATATTCATGATCTTCTTGTGGGATCCTAGTCCCCTGACCAGGAATTAAACCTGTGCCTCAGCATTAGAAGCACAGAGTCCTGATCACTGGGCCTCCAGGGAATTCCCAAATAATTGTATTTTAAGTCAGAAATCTATAACTTCAAGATCTTTAAAACATTTAAACAGGTGTTAGGGCTTCCTTCAGAGAAGGCAATGGCACCCCACTCCAGTACTCTTGCCTGGAAAATCCCATGGACGGAGGAGCCCGGTGGGCTGCAGTCCATGGCTTCGCTGGGAGTTGGACACGATTCAGTGACTTCACTTTCAGTTTTCACTTTCATGCATTGGAGAAGGAAATGGCAACCCACTCCAGTGTTCTTGCCTGGAGAATCCCAGGGTCAGGGAGCCTGGTGGGCTGCCGTCTACGGGGTCGCACGGAGTCGGGCGCGACTGAAGCAACTCAGCAGCAGCAGCAGCAGGGCTTCCTTGGTGACTCAGTGGTAAAGAATCAGCCTTCCAGTGTAGGTTTGATCCCTGGTCAGGAAGACCCCATATGTTGTGAAGCAATAAGTCCATGCACCACAACCACTCAGCCTGTGCTCTAGAGCCTGGGAACCATAACTACTCAGCCTGAGAATCTTAGAGCCTGTGACTGCAACAAGAGAGGCCACTGCAACAAGCAGCCAGAAGAGTAGCTCCTGCTTGTCACAACTAGAAAAAGCCCATGCAGCATCGAAGACCCATTACAGACAAAGATAAATAAAATTTATAAAATAAATAAAATAAACAGGTGGTAAGGCTATGGTTTTTCCAGTGGTCATGTATGGATGTGAGAGTTGGACTGTGAGGAAACCTGAGTGCCGAAGAATTGATGCTTTTGAACTGTGGTGTTGGAGAAGACTCTTGAGAGTCCCTTGGACTGCAAGGAGATCCAACCAGTCCATTCAGAAGGAGATCAGCCCTGGGATTTCTTTGGAAGGAATGATGCTAAAGCTGAAACTCCAGTACTTTGGCCACCTCATGTGAAGAGTTAACTCATTGGAAAAGACCCTGATGCTGGGAGGGATTGGGGGCAGGAGGAGAAGGGGACGACAGAGGATAAGATGGCTGGATGGCATCACGGACTCGATGGACGTGAGTCTGAGTGAACTCCAGGAGATGGTGATGGCCTCAGGGAGACCTGGCGTGCTGTGATGCATGGGGTCGCAAAGAGTCAGACACGACTGAGCGAATGAACTGAACTGAACTGAAAGGGAGAGTTCAATAATATTGTAATCTTTTTACTTCGAAAAGCTAAATATGGATCATATTTATATAAATATGAAACACTCAAAAGCTACAAAGGGAAGCTCTGCTCAAATTCAAGAGAGTATGGTTAAAAGTTTATGTCACTCTCTCACTTAGTATAATCTTTTCAAGACATAAGATGTTGATATTTGCTCTTATATCCCATCTGCTTTAGAGTGCAGTAGTCAAGAAACATGGTGTTTTACATAAATGTATTTTCCAGATAACTGGAAAGTATCGATTTAAGCATTAATTTTTAAAATTCTGATTTTTTGTATAAAACATTTAATTTATTCATCTTTTTGATGCATTACCAGTGTATTACAACTGAGGCATTAATCTTGTGGCTTCATCAACATTAACTAGTATGTTTTCATGACACTGTTGAGAAATCAGCTGTTTCTGCAGAGGTTCAAGGGAAAGGCCTTCTGAGAAGTTTGCAAGTTCCTTTTGTATGTTTACAAAAGATATATTCACTCTGTTAACTTTTTCATCATTTACAATGTTTATCTTCTTAAAGTTAGTGGTAACTGGTTTTGCTTTATTTTTAACCTTTAAGGTTTCTGGCTGGCTATATGGAATACATTCCTGGACTTCTGCCCTCCTAGTTTTTTCTTGGCCATTGTCAGGCCTCCGATACCCTCCTGTAGCTTCTCAAGTTCCAGGTGATGCCATCTGTACACACAAGATCCAGGCTAGTTTTTTTTTCCCCACTGTGCAGCTTGCAGGATCTTAGTTCCCTAACCAGAGACTAAACCTGGGCCATGGCAGTGAAAACACTGAATCCTGACTATGGGACTACCAGGGAATTTCCTAAAAAATTCTTAAGTCATATGAGATTCTTATACAAGAAATGGAGACTATAGATTCTGTTTTTTTCTAGTTTTATTTATTTTATATAAAAGATCGGTTGAGCTATGACTCATATTTTTGTTGCTTAGTCACTACGTCATGTCTGACTCTTTTGTGACCCCATTGACTGTAGCCTGCCAGCCTCTTCTCTCCATGGGGTTTCCCACTCAAGAATACTGGATTGGGTTGCCATTTCCTTCTCCAGGGGATCTTTCTGACCCAGGGATCGAACCTGTGTCTGCTGCATTGGCAAGCAGACTCTTTACCAATGAGCCACTGGGGATGCCCAGCATCACTCATATACTAAACACATATTAAATATATGATTCAATGTCTTTTTAAAAGCATATTAACAGAGTTGTGCAACCATTACCACAAACCATTTCAGGACACTGTCATCATTTCAAAAGGAAACTCCATACCCATTAGCAGTCTCTCCTCAACTTTCCCCAAATCCCCAGACTTAGGTAATCTTTCTGTTTCTATAGATTCTGGTCATTTCACATAAAAAGAATCATAATATGTGGTCTTTCACGAGTGACTTCTTTCACTTTGTATAAAGTTTTCAAGGTTCATTCATGTTGTAGCATGAATTAGTACTTCACTCTTTTTTATGGCTGAGTAGTATTGCATTGGAGAAGGCAATGGCACCCCACTCCAGTACTCTTGCCTGGAAAATCCCATGGACGGAGGAGCCTGGTGGGCTGCAGTCCTTGGGGTCGTGAAGAGTCAGACACGACTAAGCGACTTTACTTTCACTTTTCACTTTCATGCACTGGAGAAGGAAATGGCAACCCACTCCAGTGTTCTTGCCTGGAGAATCCCAGGGACGGGGGAGCCTGGTGGGCTGCCGTCTCTGGGGTCGCACAGAGTCAGACACGACTGAAGCAACTTAGCAGGAGCAGCAGCAGCAGCAGCAGCATTGCATTGGGGCCTTCCCAGGTGGCTCTAGTGGTAAAGAATCTGCCTGCTAATGGAGTTAGCATAACTCCAGTGCAGGTGACACAAGAGACTTGTGTTTGATTCCTGGGTTGGGAAAGTCCTGTGGAGCAGGAAATGGCACCCCACTCCAGTATTCTTGCTTGGCATTTCCATGGGCAGAGGAGTCTGACCGGCTAGAGTCCATGGAATCACAAAGAATCAGATGTGACTGAGTGAACACAGAACAAAGCATTTCATTGTGTGGATATATTGTATTTTGTTTATTTGTTTATCCCTCAGTGGATATTTGGGTCGTTCCCACTTATTGGCTATCATGAACAATGCTGTGATGAATATTTGTATGAAGGTTTTATTGTGGACATATGTTTGCATTCTGGGGGAGTCCCTAGGCATGAAATAGCTGATTTCCCTGATAGCTCAGTTGGTAAAGAATCTGCCTGCAATGTGGGAGACCTGGGTTCGATCCCTGGGTTGGGAAGATCCCCTGGAGAAGGGAAAGGCTACCTACTCCAGCATTCTGGCCTAGAGAATTCCATTGACTGTATAGCCCATGGGGTTGCAAAGAGTTGGACACGACTGAGCAACTTTTACTTACTTACTTATGCTAACTCCATAAGGAGCTGTCAAACTGTTTTCCAAAGTTTCTGCATCAGTTTGCATTCCCATCAGTGGTGTGTAAGGGCCCTGATTTCTCTCCATCTTTGCCAGTTCTTGTTATTTGTCTTTTTTCATTTTATACATCTTTGTGGGTGTGAAGTGGTATCTGATTGTGGTTATGAGTTACATTTCCCTGATGACAAATGATGTTGAGTGTCTTCTCGTGCTTATCACACATTTCTTTATCTTCTGGAGAAACGTATGTTCATATCCTTTGCCCATTTTATAATTGGATTTTTGTCTTTCAATTACTGAGCTGGAAGATCCCCTGGAGAAGGAAATGGCAACCCACTCCAGTACTCTTGCCTGGAAAATTCCATGGACAGAGGAGCCTCGTAGGCTATAGTCCATGGGGTTGCAAAGAGTCAGACATGAATGAACGACTTCGCTTCACTTCAAGAATTCTTTATATGTTACTCTGTTCTTGATAACTTAGAGCCTTCTTATGGGCATCAACAACTGAGGTTCACTGTGTTACAGAGGAGCTTTCACGGGTTTATAGACCCGCGCGAGTTGTTTGATCTATATTAAAAGGCAAGGCGAGGGCTTCCCTAGTGGCTCAGTGGTAAAGAATCCGCCTGCCAATGCAGGAGACACAAGTTCAATTCCTGGTCTTGGAATATCCCACATGCCATGGGGCAGCTAAGCCTGTTGTATTGATCCTGTGATCTAGAGCCTGAGAGCCATGACTACCGAGTGCACTCACTGCAACCACTGAAGCCTACAGGCCCTAGAGCCCGTGATCCACAAGAGAAGCCCTCACCCCACAACTAGAGGGTAGCCCCCATTCACTGCAACTAGAGAAATGAAGCAATGAAGACCCAGCACAGGCAAAAATAAATAAATAAATATTTTTGAAAAGGCAGGGTGCTGCTATCAGAGAGAACTAATAGGCACTTAGAAGAGCATGTCCTTATATATTCATGTATATCTTTTTTTCTTACTCTGTTTGCTATCACCTCTGTTCGCAGAGCTGTAAATTTTTATGATTGACTACTCTAGGCAGAGGCCCAGAGTACTCAGCTTCTCCCATGAATGAGGTGGGAGACAGCTTTCTGCTGTTTGGGTAATTCTGTTACCTGGGAATCTGACTTCCAGAGGAATCAGAGGCATTTTACATAAGTAGAGATAGTACACTGGATAGGGGAGGATTAACTGGGACAGGTTTTGAGGAGGTGATCGTTAGTGAAATGGAGAAGGAAATGGCAACCCACTCCAGCATTCTTGCTCCCCAATAAGGTAGTGATGATAACCTGGCAGAGGAGAGAAGAGTCCTGTAGGAGGGAATTTGCAAGATTTGTGTGGAAATTGCCTCACTGGTGCGACTGACATTGGTAACTATGGCAAGAAACAATGGAGAGGAAGAGACTCCTTCAGAGTGGTGAAGGCTCTATACCCAACTCCAGAACTCACTGCCAGTCTGATAACAGTTGATCAGATAGGTCAGGCTTCCTCTGGTTTGATGGGTTGAGGAAAAAAAAAAAAAAGATCACTCCACCCTGTTTCCATCTTACCAGCCTCCCTGCGCTCCCCCACCCAACTCTGTCGACCCTGCCCTGCCCCCTGCTTGTGGCTAAACTGCCCAACTGCCAATTAAAACCCACATTTCCCAGCATGCCTTGCACCACCCAGAACCCCAGTCCCCACCATTCATTCTGCTCCCCTGCTGAAAGCAGCTCTAGCAAATAACCTGTCAGATTTGGGGCCTCTTGCTCTCACTCTCGGAGGGCCTCGCCCCACTGCCTGCCTTGACTGTGGCTAAATCTGCTACCACTTGACAGCAAACCACACTTGACACCAGCACAGGAAGGAGAACGGGGCCCGCTGCCCTCGGTCTCTATCAAATCAACAAGCTAGTTCTGCTTCTCCCACAGCCGCTGCTTCTGAGCCCTCCACCCTTCTTCCCTCCCTCCCAGAGTCTCAGGAGACCCAGGGGGCTCCTTTGTGGTCTTTATCGCTGACATGTAGAGCTTTCGGGGTAGGTGGATGAGAAATGTATTGAGGGGACCTGCACTCTGTGACAGCTTGCACCTTGCCTCAGTGCCAAGGCCTCTCTGATGTCAGTCACCCAGGCCTCCTTTTCCCCCAGGCACTCCTCTACAGGATCCTCAGGACCCTCCTTCTACCTCCAGGCCTGCAGCCCTCCCTGATCCAGGAAACCTACCACCACCTTTTTGCTTCTTTTGCCTCCAGAACCTCGCCTTATGGCTATGACTTTCATCCTGCTGCCATTCTAGAATGTCACAGCTGTTGGAAAACATGGCCATGCTGTGGGACCAGCCAGCTTCAATTCTGATACAGGTGCACAATTCTGAAATCCAAAAAGCTCTGAAAATTAGAGGCTTTTAGGTGAATTTAAGACAAACTCATTTGGTTGCAAAACCTGGCCTGAACCGAAAAAAGCTTATTTTGTTCACTTTATCTTTTGTCCACTTAATGCAGAGTACATCATGAGAAACACTGGGCTGGAAGAAACACAAGCTGGAATCAAGATTGCTGAGAGAAACGTCAATAACCTCAGATATGCAGATGACACCACCCTTATGGCAGAAAGTGAAGAGGAACTCAAAAGCCTCTTGATGAAAGTGAAAGAGGAGAGTGAAAAAGTTGGCTTAAAGCTCAACATTCAGAAAACTAAGATCATGGCATCCGGTCCCATCACTTCATGGGAAATAGATGGGGAAACAGTGGAAACAGTGTCAGACTTTATTTTCCTGGGCTCCAAAATCACTGCAGATGGTGACTGCAGCCATGAAATTAAAAGACGCTTGCTCCTTGGAAGGAAAGTTATGACCAAACTAGATAGCATATTCAAAAGCAGAGACATTACTTTGCCTACAAAGGTCGGTCTAGCCAAGGCTATGGTTTTTCCAATGGTCATGTATGGATATGAGAGTTGTACTGTGAGGAAAGCTGAGCGCTGAAGAATTGATGCTTCTGAACTGTGGTGTTTGATAAAACTCTTGAGAGTCCCTTAGACTGCAAGGAGATCCAACCAGTCCATTATAAAGGAGATCAGTCCTGGGTGTTCTTTGGAAGGAATGATGCTAAAGCTGAAACTCCAGTACTTTGGACACCTCATGCGAAGAGTTGACTCATTGGAAAAGACTCTGATGCTGGGATGGATTGGGGGCAGGAGGAGAAGGGGACGACAGAGGATGAGATGGCTAGATGGCATCACTGACTCGATGGACATGAGTTTGAGTGAACTCCGGGTGTTGGTGATGGACAGGGAGGCCTGGCGTGCTGCGATTCATGGGGTTGCAAAGAGTTGGACACGACTGAGTGACTGAACTGAACTGAACTGTGAATACTTACTTAGGTTTGTGGCCAAAATGTTAGTGTTGATTTGAGGATGTAGTTCTAGATCCCATTGGTGGAATTATGCAATATATGGTATATATACCATGTAACCATGAAAAACTGGGATTTTTAAAACACCTTTGGTCCCCAAATTTTATGTACTGTAATGCCATACAAAACAGAACTGGATAATTAACTGAATAGAATTGAATAATCCAAGTGACAATAATATACAGCCAATCAAAATCATGTCCATGAAAATTTAGGGACACAGGAAAGCAATTCCAATGTATTGTTATAGATTATGTATGTAAACTTACAAAAGAGCATGTGGAATGTGATTTCCACTTAAAAAAAAATATTTATTTATTTTTGGCTGTGCTGGATTTTTGCTGCTGCTCAGGCTTTTGTCTAGTTGCAGCAAATGAGAGCTTCTCATTGTGGTGGCTTCTCTTGTTGCAGAGCACAGCCTCTAGGCACACAGGTTTCAGTAGTTGTGATTCCTGGGCTCTAGAGCACAGGATCAATAGTTGTGGCCAAGATGCTTATGTTGCTCCATGGCATGTGGGATCTTCCTGGATTAGGGATCCAACTCGTGTCTCCTGCCTTGGCAGGAGGATTCTTTACCACTGAGGCACCAGGGAAGCCCTCAACATTGTTTTTTTTAAAAGCATATAGCACATTCATGAAAAAATGCTTGACCTGCAATACATCATGTTAACAGTGAGCTGTCTCTGTGGTTGATTTTCTTTTTAGCCTTTTCAGCATCTATGTAATACTTTTATAATCAGAAATTTAAAACAAACCAAAACCGTAGCTGTTACTAAAAACAAGTTGGTACTGACATTTTCTACTGTGCGATCAATCTGAGCTCAATTTTCTTTTTGGTAAATTGAGACCATTAGTACCTACTTAATGGAGTCGCTGAGGGACAGCGTAGGTACCTGGGTGGAAGGTAGCTATGACTGTGGGCTTTGTGTCAAGGTGCCTCTCCTCCACCTGGGTAGGGTTGCCCACTGCCATTGTGCAGTAGTGCAGACTGAGTTCCCCACACGTTGCCCACTGTTTCACAAGTGGGTTCTTACAAACAAGGATGGTCAACAGTCCTTTTGGGTCTGCCTCTCCCTCTCCTTGTCACATTGCCTTAATATCTGCCACATGCAGAGGGTTCACCACTTTACCAAGGTTAACCCCCTCTTAGAGACTTGATCCCATCTCCACTCATCTCTCCCTATTTACTGACTATGCCAAAGCCTTTGACTTGTGGATCACAATAAACTGTGGAAAATTCTGAAAGAGATGGGAATACCAGACCACCTGACCTGCCTCTTGAGAAATCTGTATGCAGGTCAGGAAGCAACAGTTAGAACTGGACATGAAACAACAGACTGGTTTCAAATAGGAAGAGGAGTATGTCAAGGCTGTATATTGTCACCCTGCTTATTTAACTTATATGCAGAGTACATCATGAGAAACACTGGGCTGGAAGAAACACAAGCTGGAATCAAGATTGCCGGGAGAAATATCAGTAACCTCAGATATGCAGATGACACCACCCTTATGGCAGAAAGTGAAGAGGAACTAAAAAGCTTCTTGGTGAAAATGAAAGAGGAGAGTGAAAAAGTTGGCTTAAAGCTCAACATTCAGAAAACGAAGATCATGGCATCTGGTCCCATCCCTTCATGGGAAATAGATGGGGAAACAGTGGAAACAGTGTCAGAATTTATTTTCCTGGCCTCCAAAATCACTGCGGATGGTGACTGCAGCCATGAAATTAAAAGACGCTTACCCCTTGGAAGAAAAGTTATGACCAACCTAGATAGAATATTCAAAAGCAGAGACATTACTTTGCCAACTAAGGTCCATCTAGTCAAGGCCATGGTTTTTCCAGTAGTCATGTATGGATGTGAGAGTAGGACTGTGAAGAAGGCTGAGCGCTGAAGAATTGATGCTTTTGAACTGTGGTGTTGGAGAAGACTCTTGAGAGTCCCTTGGACTGCAAGGAGATCCAACCAATCCATTCTGAAGGAGGTCAGCCCTGGGATTTCTTTGGAAGGAATGATGCTAAAGCTGAAACTCCAGTACTTTGGCCACCTCATGCGAAGAGTTGACTCATTGGGAAAGACTTTGATGTTGGGAGGGATTGGGGGCAGGAGGAGAAGGGGACGACAGAGGATGAGATGGCTGGATGGTAACACTGACTCAATGGACGTGAATCTAAATGAACTCCGGGAGTTGGTGATGGACAGGGAGGCCTGGCGTGCTGCGATTCATGGGGTTGCAAAGAGTTGGACACGACTGAGCGACTGAACTGAACTGAACTGATATATATTCTTTTTCAGATTCTTTTCCACCATAGATTATTACAACATATTGAATGTAGTTCCCTGAATGAGTATGTCCCTGTTGTTTAACTATTTTATATACAGTCCAGTGTTGTTGCCTGGAGAATCCCAGGGACGGGGGAGCCTGGTGGGCTGCCATTATGGGGTTGCACAGAGTCGGACACGACTGAAGCGACTTAGCAGCAGCAGCAGTGTATATATGTTAATTCCAAACTTCTAATTTATCCCTCCTCCATTCTTTCCCCTTTGGTAACAATAAGTTTATTTTCTATGTGTGACCTTTAATTCTTGAAAGAACATTTGTCTCTCCCTGGGCTTATTTTCAGACAAGGCGATGGCGCCCCACTCCAGTACTCTTGCCTGGAAAAATCCCATGGACGGAGGAGCTTGGTAGGCTGTAGTCCATGGGGTCACGAAGAGTCAGACACTTACTGAGCGACTTCACATACCTTGTCACTAATTAACCAACATGTGGCAACCTGGCTTCTGACCCCATGACTCTGCCACAACTGCTCTTTTTAAGAATGTTCTTTCATTCATTCATATAGTCAACATAAATTTGTAAGCACCCAGTGTACCAGGCTCTGTTCTAGGCACTGGGATACAATAGCTAAGAAACAAGTTTCTTTTCCTTAGAAGCACACAGTCCAGTTAGGGAGGCGGATAACTGGCAAGTAAATATATAATAAAATATCAGGGAGTGACATGAATAAAAAAATGTTCTGAAAAAAATATTAAGTAAGGGGAAACTGATGGAGGGTGTGTCCACCATTTTAGATGGTGTGATCAAGGAAGGCCTCTTTGAGGGAGGTGACATTTGATCAGAGGTCACAAGAAAGTTAAGGAGTGAACTATTTGGATATCTAGGGGAGGGGAAGAGCATTCTGGACCTAGAAAAGAGAAAAATGGCAAAGACAGAAGCCCGCTTGGTTTAAATGGGCTGCAAGGATGACCTTGTGCTTTGAGTGGAGTAAATGATGAGGAAAGTGATATGAAATACATGGGAGCAGAGACGTGACCAGATCATGCAGGGCCAAGAGCCCATGGTAAGGACGGGGATTTAGATTTGTCAACTAAGAAAAAATGATTTCTCAGTGAGCAACATGTTTCCCTGGAGAAGGTATGTCACCCCACTCCAGTACTCTTGCCTGGAAAATCCCATGGACGGAGGAGCCTGGTCTGCCGTCCATGGGGTCGCTAAGACTCGGACACAACTGAGCAACTTCACTTTCACGCATTGGAGAAGGAAATGGCAACCCACTCCAGTGTTCTTGCTTGGAGAATCCCAGGGATGGGGGAGCCTGGTGGGCTGCTGTCTATGGGGTCGCACAGAGTCGGACACGACTGAAGTGACTTAGCAGGAGCAGCAGCAACATGTTTCCCAAGTCCTCAACTTCTCCAACTGCTCTAAGCTGAATTCACTCAAGAAAGCTTCACTGAGCACCTACCTACTAGATGCTAGACTAGGTATTCCTGGGGAAACGTAAAAATGTGAACAAACCTAGTCCCAGTCTGCCAGGGCTCACTGCCCTGGGGCGAGGGCAGACTGGTGTGTAAATGATGAAGCCCCCTGCACAGCACTTGACAGAACCATGAGCAAAGTCCTGTGAGGACACAGGAGATATCATCATCACTCCTACAGCCTCTCCTTGACCTGGCCTCGTCTCATCATCTAATCACCGGCTTCCTTATCTCTTCGCTCTGTGACTTCATGCTCCGTCCTGTCTCTCAGGGATTTAGGGGCCCCTCTTCCAGAAAGCGCTCCTTGAAATCTCTTCCTCCCATGACTCTCCCAGCACCTTGTTCCTGTTTTTCCATGATTCTCCTCCATTCTGCCCTGAACTGGACCATAGTTAGATGTGTGTTCCCCCATTTCTCTCAGTGTCTTACTGCTGGACCCGCCCTGGCACTGACATTATACTTCTATAAGCATCTTGTTGTCTTTGTACAATATGAAATCTTCATCATATGTTGATAAGGTCAGCATTTCCAGAAAAGGAAGAGGCAGTGTGCCCCCAGACACCAGCCACTGAAATTAGTGACTGGGGGAGGCCATAAGCTCATTATCCTGGGAGAGTTCTGTGAACTGATTAAGTTCCTACCTTCCTGGGCAACAGGAAGCATGAGGAACTGGCCTCAGGACTGGAGACCCAGCCTCTTGCCCAGAAGGTTAGAGAATAGCAATAAAACGTGCCCAGAAGGACCCTCAGCCAAGTCAGCCTCACTTGCCTTCAGTCTTTGCTTTGACCCCTAACCTCTTCCAGGACTGGCATCATGAGGGCTTGAGTGGTACAAGTGTGGGTGGTGGCCTCTCCTCTTTCTGTTTTTGATTTTTAGTTCTTAAAAACTACGTTCCAAATGAGGGAAATGAAACTACCGAAGACTCTCCCCCAGCAGCCAGCTGACATGGGGCAAGAGAATAATTCCCAGTTAAGGCCCCAAAGGAAATCCCCTCCCTGTCATGTGCTGAGGCCAGGAGAAGTGGGGGAAGCACTAGCTCACTGCTTGGCCAGGCCCAGCCACCAAGGTGAAGGGCCAGGATGGAGTGGCTGTGCTGTCTGTGGCCAGGAGTGGAGAACCCAAGGCCGAACGGGAAACGCCACACGTGAGAGTGAGGTGACTAAGACCTGGGCCTGGGGTGAGCTGCCAGTTTCAGGGAGGACCCAGCCACTCCACTGCTGGGCGCACCGGATTGTTGGCTGCTCCCACAGACACATCTGCAGGAGGGAAGCTGGCCCCATTTCTCCCACTGAATCCTTGAACACCTGGCCCCAACTCAGATGTGTCTTCCTTCGGTCTCTGCTGTAGGTCTCTCCCGCTGTCCCCTGCCCCTCAGTCTTGAATAGTACCTGGGTAGAATCTGAAAAAGCAGTGGGAAGGGAGAGAAGAAGCCAGGGTACCTTTAATCTCTGAGAGACTGCAAAGTTCTACCAGTAACATTATTATTAAGCTTAGTTTAAACAAAGAAGGGGGAAACAAGAAACCCTCAGAAGGCAGTGCCTAGAGAATCACCAACATGGTAGGTTTATTGCTTTCCTTTCTTCTTTCCTTCTCTTCCTTCCTTCCTTAAGCAAATATTTACTGAGCCCCTTTCTAGGCACTGGGCATATACTTTTTGGAATAACCTATGACCCCTGTCTCAAGGAGTTTGAAGTCGGGGAAACAAGACAGAAATCCTAAATTCACAATAAAGAAGCATCATGAAGCCAATGGATATTGTAGACACATGTAACACTTGGGACTGTGTGTTCAGAGGAAGAGGTGGAGGCTTCAAATTGTGCTTTTGAGATGGAAAAAGTTGGAGGGGGTGTGTCTGGGAGGTCGTTCCAAGCAAGAGAACCCTCCGATGAAGGGAGTACAGAGTGGGAAGCATTTGCTCTGTGTTTAGGGTTGAAACCCACTGTGGATCATGTGTTGAAGCGTGGGAGGTTACAGCGAAAAGAATCTGGAGACAAGATCGGACTGAAAGAGGCATCTGGACTTTCTCCTCCAGCTGGGAACTGCCCAGCTCCTTGCTTTTACCTAGACCTCCTTGGAGAACCTGTGTACTGCTTGACACTGGACCTGTCTTTGTTATGGTTGGGTGGGCAGTGGGTACGAATGCCATGACACAAGGAGCAGGTTCAAAGAAAAAGGTACATGGTCCCCCAGACTCTCATCATCCCATGGAGAGATGTGCTTGGCCAAGCCAGTACTGGATGCAGCATGGGTTGTGTTCTGGAGGAAGCAGCATGGTTGGGAGGGGCCCAGAGGACCAATTCACGCTGGAGAATCCTGAGATGCACAGTCAGGGTTACAGCCTTGCTGGTATGAAAAATGTTCGTTTCCAGCTGCACATCAGCATTGTTTTTGGTTGGAAGTCTGATAGGACTTCGTGCTGAGCCAGCTTGTGGCTAAATTAGAGGGAGAGCTATGGTGTGATCTGGCAACAAACTGGCTAGTCTCCACACATCCATCAGGATCGTTGGTTTTCTAAGTCCTTTTGAAGGGTAGCAGCTGCCTCTCTCAAAAGAAATTCTCTAGAGAACCTCAATGTACAAAACATTTAAAAGTGGAATTGCTGCAGATGGGGAGGGGATGGAGTGCCCAGAATCCTACCAGACAGTCCTTAGGAACCCTGAACATACTGAACCTGGTTTTAAGCTGCTGATCCAGGTAAGAGGCAATGGCAAGCCATGAAAGGGCTGTAAGCAGGGAGTGTGATGACCCAATAAATATTTTAGAAGGATGCCCATAGCTTCTGGGTGGAATCTGCTTTGGAGGCAGGGATCCCAGTTTAAGAAGCTACTGAAATGATGCAAACATGAGTTAAAAGGTCTAGACCCAGGGCACTGTTATCAAGGATTACCAGTAGGTTTGGATTCAAGAAACATTTTTGAGTTAGACTCAGGGGGGATGAGTGACCAATTGAATACGAGGGGGTGGAGCCTGCTAGGGCTGGAGGCTTGCCATAAATAGTGACAGCCAAATAGGGAGAGAAACCAGCTAGGCCAAAGGATGAGTTCACTTTAGGGCACGTTGTGTTTCAGCCACTCGGGGACATTGACCAATAGACAGTTAAAAAATATGTCTGAGAACATATTTGAGAGAACCATGCTGCTTCTCTCCCAGGAGCTAGAAATTACAATTTGGGAATAATCAACAGATTGGTAGACACAAAAGATATAGGAGTAGAAAATGTGTATGCCATGAGAAGAAAAACGCCTAAAAGACAACCTTAGTGACAATTCGACGTTTATTCAGTTTTTTTCACTGGTGTTATCGTTTATTATCATCACAAATGAACGTTTTAGGGAGCAGAGACAATTTACTTACTGGATGTTTGGGGCAGGAAGGACTTGCTTCTGTTCTCTAAGGATGGGCATGCTGACAACTGCAATACAGAATCACAAGTCGGCAGGCTACAAGAGATGGGAGCCAGCCCTCAAGGATGATTCTGCACTCCAGATCTGACAGGAAAGAGTAGAACTGGAGATCCTGGCTCTAAAACTCCCCAAGTGTGCTTCTTTGCATTACTCATTCCGCATGCAACAGACACTGTAAATATTTTGCCTTCTCCACTAGATAGTAAGTTTTGGAGACCAGGAGATAATGCACAAGAAGCTCTTAGCATAGTGCCTGGCACACCCCTTTGATGGTGACTGTTATGAATTCAATTATTCTTTTGAATTCTTGGCAATTTTGCACACATCGGGCACAAAAGAATTGGTCCAAGAAGTTCAGGGCACCCTGACAGTCTTCCACAAAGCAATTTTCATTTCATTTTCTTTTCTTTTTTTTTTTTTTGATATGCTGGAGTCAAATAGGACGCCCTGGGTGAATGATTCTCTCCCACTTGGGAAACGTGTATCCTACCCATTCTCAAAATCTGCCCTAGCTTGACCTAGCTTGACGCAACCTTGAAGAAGAGTTTCTGGGTCAGCAGAGCTTGTAGGCAGGGGCCCCCAGCTCCCACTCTCTCAAAATCTCGAAGGTAAGAAAGCCTGAGGAGCCTCGGTTAGCACGATTGGGAGACCATTCAAATACCTTACCTTCTCGACTAATCCCGCAGGTAGTCCGAGGGCCACTGCCTCCCGCCCTCCTGCCCGCCCTCGCGTTCTCCTATCCCCCTCGCCACCCTCCCCTCGCCTCCCCTGCGGCGGCAGTTCCCTCTAAGATGCCTGCTCTCTGCGCGTGCTGAGTTGCTGAGCGGCTTGTTCTCCATGTGACTTCAGTTTCCGTCAGTTCCTTCCGCAAGTGCTAAAATAATCTGATGCCCCAGAGAGAGGAGGCAGCTCAGCCCCGCGTTCGGCTGCTGTCGAGGAGGAGGCCGGAGTCCCGGGAGAGGATGCGCCCCGCGGAGCCGCCTGGGCCTGCGGGAGCCGTGAGTATTTCCTGCGGGGCGGTCTCCCCACCCGGCGGGCGGCCGCGGCCCCTCCGGAGGCGGGAGGCTGGACCAGGTTGGGAGGTAGGAGGTCAAGGGTCCGTGGCCCGCAGTGGGGGGCTGACAGGGAAGTTGTGGCTTGCTGCATCCAAGCTCCACCAGTTCTGTTTGGGTGCTGCGGTTCTGGGTGGAGGTGGAAATACCTTCTCTGGGAGACTTAGGGGTGGCATGGTGTGGTGGAAACAGCGAGGGCTTCGGAGTCAGACCTGGGTTTGATTCCGGGCTCTATGGAGAGAATTCCTGAGCCTCAGTGTCTGCATCTGCCAAATGGAACCGATAATGCTCCCTCCTGGGGCTGGGTGACTGGATGTAATGAGCCTCCGCTGAAACACTGAGCCTCCCTTTCCTGCCCCACAACGTGGACTGAGAACCACGATTTCATAGATGAAGACCGGGAGACTGATGAACAACGACATACTGAAGGATATCTTCCATGTGCCGGCTAGCTCGCGTTTAAGGTGTTGGGTGGGGATAGAGCTGAGAAGACAGGCAAAACCCTTTCCCTACCGAGTGTGTGTGTCCATGGGAGATTCCCACAGCCCCGAGGCTTGACTCCAGGCCTCTCTGACCCTGGTGTCCAGTGCTCTTCTGTAGCCCTCGGGCCGTCTCCAGGTGGCCTGGATTCTGGAAGGGTCAGCATATATCCCGCAGCCCTTAGGAACTGACAGAAGTTCGGAGCCACCGAGTGGGCTGCAGGCTGCCCTGAGGATCAGCTGCCAGTTCACTTTACCCCTGAGGGGAGGTGACCACGTGACCAAGGGTGGCTGGGATTGCAGACAGCTGAGGCAGGGTCCCAGGGATGGACCCCCTGGATAGGGCTGGTTTAGGGTGGTGCAATTCCCAAGGGGTTCGTGGGGGGTGAAGGGACTCCAGTGGAGGTTTCTTCCATGCTGGGTACAACCTATTAGCAATCTGGATGGGAGAATCATCCAGTTCATAGAGTTGGCCTTGAACTGGGGCCTCCTGTGCCCCCTTCACCTACTGGCTGTACCGACTCTTTCTGTGGTTGTTGAAGGTTTACTGGGTCATATAGCCCTGAGGCTTATTTATTTTCCTCACATACCGCATAGGTTTGTACATGTATGTCTGAGAGTTCCTAGAGAGAATTATAGAATCATGGGGTGGGGGACCTCAACTCTTGTGTTTGGGTTTAACAAAACCCAAAACCTCTTTCACAAAGAAGGTGATCTTATCTAATGGGTGCCCTCATGGGAACTTCTTGAAAACCCATGTGAACCTGATCCCATAGAGTCCTTAAACTCATCATCCAAAAGCAGAATGCTCCTGGTAATCGTCTTTGGGCCTGTGTTAGGAATATGTTGACCTGTCTGTCTCTAGTCTTTGGGAGTCTTTCAAAAAAGTGATGCCGGTATTGATTGTAATTTGTGTTCTGGCTGTAGTGTGCATCCACATCACCAAGTGTGAGCTAAACTCTTGGATGGAACACTAGGTGTACCTCACAGCATGCTCAGATCCACACTGTAACCACATACATTAAGGGAGGGTGGGCTTTCACCCAAGATTAAAAAAACATTATCTTTCTTGAAACAGGCTTATATGCTCAAGGATGCTCACTGATGTATCTGCACATTAGTGACAAATATTTTTCCTTGTTACACTCATTCTCCCTCCCGCATTCTTCTTCTTCTCAACCTCGTCATCAAATAAATGTAATAAATGTCATATGTTTAATATGTGGGAGATTCTAGGCTAGGTTAGGTGATGATCTCTGAAAGCTCAGAGAGGTGAGAAGAGGGGAAAAGGACATTGATTTTATTAAGCTTCATGAGCAAATGTCAACTTGAGTTTAGGGGTTGTTTAGTTGCAGTTGACAAAAACCCAACTAAGCTTGGTTTCAGCAAAAAAAAAAAAAAAAAAAAAAGAGGATTTATTGTTTCCAATAATGAAAAAGTCTATGGGGACTAGCTTCGAGCATGGCTGGATCTGGGTGCTCAAACATTGCCAGGAACCCATCTATCTTCATTCCTCAGCTTTGCTTTCCTCTGTGTAGGCTCCATTATTAGGCAGATCCTAAAGTTGTTGGCAAAGATGGCTGCCTGAAGCTTTAAGCTTAATTCCTATCAGTTTGGCATGTGAAGTAGGAAGAGAAAGCCTCTTTTCTAGTAGTACTAGCACAAATCTTTGGATTGATTCTCTTGGGCTTGGCATCTGCGTTGTACCTTTTATAAACCAATCACTGTGATTAAGGAATTAGGCAGCTCCGATGGACCCAGCTTTGTTCATAGTCCTCACTTTGGAGCCTTGAGTTGAGGCCACACCCAAAAGAACACAGATTTTTAAGAAAGGAAGGGGGTTGGTTGCACAACAATGTAAATGTACTTAACACTAAAAATTTCTGCACTTAAAAATGGTTCAGGTGGTAAATTTTATGTGAGTGTATTTTACCATAAATAAAACATTTTTAAAAATAAAAGCAAGAAAAAAAAAAAAAAAGAAAACAAGAGGTGATTTCCTCAAAGGGAAATTGAGGAGCTGTTACCAGAACGAGAAATGAATGTGGGTAGACAAAACCAACTGGTTTCCAGAGTGAATGGAGTCAGGAGCTGAGACCAAACCACACGTGTCTTCTCATTTTAATGTGTGAGTGATTTTAGACTGAGCAAAGGGCGTAAAGAAGGAAGTGGAACCTTGGAGTGTGTCTCACCAGCAAGGTGGGCATGAAGACCAGGACTGGTGCCAGTGATGGCTAAACATGGCCACAAAACCCTCTGAAGACCCAGGGACTCCCCATCTCCAGCCTTAACCCACAAGGTCACTATGGTCAGATGCTGTGCTCTGTACCCCAATATCTTTCTGTTGTCCCTTCCAAGAAAGAAAAGAACAGGGAGGGGATTTTTCTTCACAAGAAAAATCTCTGTTTTCCCACCCTGGCTCTCTCAAGCAGCACCTAAGTGCCTGAGGCAGCCCAGCACCCACAGTGCCCTGCAGGGGATCACCTTGGGTGCATGTTACACTCTCCCACAACCTCGTGTTCTTCTCTTTTAGCCAGGCTGGGCACTGGCTCCTCTTGGTTGTCCCTATTTCACTCTTTGTTTGGCTGGCCACGATCCCTCAGATCTCTTTTGCCTTTCTGGTGTCTTCCCTCAGTGGTCCCAGCAAATGCCAAGGCTGAGTTCCCTCCCTCAGCCTGCAGGGTCAGGGAAAGTGAGTCTTTCCATTCCTGGCCCCGGGCCACCTCCTTCACCTTCCAGCATGTTGATGGTCTCCCCATCACTGCTCAGCTTGACACCCTGAGTCTTCCTCATGGGGCTTTCTTTATGACCTTTCTTTTTTTCTCGGTTCTTGTGCCCTTCCTTGGGTCCCTGCTGCTGCTGCTAAGTCACTTCAGTTGTGTTCAACTCTGTGTGATCCCACAGACGGCAGCCCACCAAGCTCCTCTGTCCCTGGGATTCTCCAGGCAAGAATACTGGAGGGGGGTGCCATTTCCTTCTCCATCCTTGGGTCCCTAAACTGACCAAATTTTTGCTAATATTAGTGTCTTCTTATTTCCTTCTAAATCCTCAGTTTCTTCTAGGTTTTCTATAGCTCTTTTTGCAGAACCTACAGAGGCTGTCCTCTTTGTCATGGGTACACACCATGGCATTGACAAGGCACCTCACCCGCAGAGAAGACCTTGACTACATGAACACTCAAGAGTACTATTCATAATATCAAACACCATAGGTATAGGTACTAACCAATTGGAATGGACATGTCCTTAGAGGCAGGATCCTGGGACTTCCCCAACCCCAGGTCAGATGTTACATACCTCCTTGGTTGCTGGATCATGCAGGAAAGGGGGCTGGGAGGTCCAAGAGGGCAGCCAGGAAGCTGGGGTGGGGGCTCATGGGATATCTATTTACCAATAAATACTTACCTGTACAACCCAGCTGAACGTTCCCCCAGTATATATTCTTCCCAAACAGGTGCACGTCCAGCACCTCCTATCTGGGCCAGAACTCAGCTCTGATTTGGTTTTGTTTTTTGGCTGTGCCAAGCAGCTTGTGGGATCTCAGTTGCCCTACCAGGGATCGAACCTGTGTCCCCTACATTGGGAGCTCAGAGTCTTAACCACTGGGCTGCCAGGGAAGTACTCACCTCTAGTTTTGGCTTCACTGTCTACAAGCTATGAGACTTAAGCAATTCACTTTGGTCTTTTTGAATCTTGAGAGTGAAAGTCACTCAGTGTCTGATTTTTTGCGACCCCCATGGACTATACAGTCTATAGAATTCTCCAGGCCAGAATACTGGACTGGGCAGCTGTTCCTTTCTCCAGGGGATCTTCCCAACCCAGGGATCAAACCCAGGTCTCCTGCATTGCAGGCGAATTCTTCACCAGCTGAGCCACCAGGGAAGCCCTTTTGAACCTTAGATTTCTTATTTGTAAAATGGGAATAATAAACAATGACTCTACTATAGATACTTGTGCACTGATGTTCACAGCAGCATTATTCACAATTGCCAAAACGTAGAAACAACCCAAATGTCCATTGATGGATTACTGGGGGGAACAAAATGCGATCTATGTATTATTCAGTCACAAAAAGGAATGGCTTTCTGATGCAGGCTACAACATGAAGGGACCTTGAAACTATTATCCTAAATGAAATAATTCAGGCAGAAAAGGACAAACATTAATAATATATGATTCCACTTATATAACGTACCTGGAATAGGCAAATGTATAGAGAAAGAATAGTGGTAACCATGGGCTGAGGAGAGGGAAGAAGGGGGAGCTTTTGTTTGATGGGACAGAATTTAACTTTGGGATGATGAAAAACCTCTGGAGAGGGATAATGGTGAGATTGCACAGCAGTGTAAATGCATTTAATTCTACTGAATGTACACTCAGAAAGGTTAAAATGGTGAATTGTATGTATATTTTACCACAATAAAAATAGAGATGATAATTCCTACTGTGTAGAACTGTTTCAACTATTAAATGAGAACAAATATCTATAAGAAGCCTTTGCAACCTCAAGTGCTATTATTATTAACCAGTAACATTAAGTTATCCTGCAGTAGGAAATGACTACCTACTCCAGTACTCTTGCCTGGAAAATTCCATGGACAGAGGAGCCTGGCGGGCTACAGTCTATGGGTCACAAAGAGTTGTACATGATTGAGCACGCATACATGCAACAAGTCGTAATCCAATTGTTTTGCTTTATCCAAAAATTCCCTAAAATCATTATTTTTTTGATGAAAGGGCTAAAAAATCACATTACTTTCATTCTTCTGGGAATTCAAATAAATGTTAAGAGAGAAAAAAAATTAGCCTTAGAGCAGGAGGCCCACCTTGCTAGTACAATTTGGGGGATTTTAAAAAGGGCAAAATTATCTCCCATACTGTCCTGAAACTATACCATGAACATTACATTATATAATGTAATGAAAACTTATATAAATATCTATTAAATAGCAGTGCATTAAAGAGGATATCAGTCATTCACTGTTTAGGATGAGCTGCTTTCCTCCTAATTCTGGCTGAGAACACTGAGGCTATGATTATCAAATCTTTTTTTTCTTCTTACAAGACAGAAACTTTTTTCCCAAATAAAACAGCTGACTTTGCAATCTCAATTAACTTGAGATTAAAGTAATTAAATTGACCCAGAAGATTGAAAAAGTAGGAATGTTTTTTAAAGGTTAAATCACTTGTTATGCATTCTGAAGTATTTAGGGAGAGGTGTGCTGATGACTGCAATCTATTTTGAAATGAATCAAAAAACAAAATGGCTTGCAGGATGGATAGAAGAATGGGTAGATGGATGGATATATGATTAAAAACAAGCATGTGTGTTCAGCTGCTCAGTTGTGTCTGACTCTGTCAGGCTCCTCTGTCCATGGGATTCTCCAGGCAGAAATATTGGAGTGGGTTGTCATTTCCTCCTCCAGGGGAAAGGCAAGTATAGTAAAATGTTAGTATTAGAATATAGGTGGTGGGTATTCCAGTGGTCCCTATTAAAGTTTTTTCAACTTTGCTCTATGTTAAAAATTTTCATAATAAAAATTTGGAGAAATTGCTAATAATATTTAATAACTGCCCACATTCCTTGTCATAAATATAAAAACCAAGTAATTTAAAACTTCCATAGGAGTTATAACTATCTATAATATAGTATCATATTATTTGAATTATTAGATCATTATACATCTGAACTGTTAGGATATAATGAGGAGGTGACACCTATATTGGTCCCTGAAGAATGAATAGGAGTTCAGCAGTTGGAGAAGGCCTGAAAAGGGGCCTTTCCCACAGAGGAAGGGTGTAAGTTAGTCAAGGGTGTTCCAGCATGGCTGGGGCTTGTGACATTGACACTGAGTTTTGCTGGACTCACAGACTAAGTTTGAATTGCAGCTCTGACATTCTGTGGCTGTCCCAAACCTATGAGAGCCTCAATTTACCAAGTCTACAGTGAGGAAGAGAATATTTACTTGCTAGGATTTTCTGAAGATTATTTTATGTAGAGCACTTATTCTAAGGTGAGCACTCCACAAGCATTAGTTATTACAGCTAATAGCCCAGAAGGCGCTCTGGGAGCTTGAATACTATCCCACTGAGCTGGTCAGTTATCAGGAATCCATATCATTTCATTCCTGAGATGTGCTCTTTCTCAAGGGAACTAAGGTCAGTGGTTGAGTGGGAGTGATATATTTCCACTCTGAGCAGTAAGCCTCAGTTATTACCTGTAACCCTTTCCGTGCCTAATCTCTCACAGACTCTGGGTGATGTCTCCCCTGAATGTCCCAAGGCCCATACCCTGCAGCTCACAGGGAAGGGAGAAGGTGTTGCAGCCCCTCTGTGTTATTTAACACCAGCTCCCTGTTTGTACAGAGGAACTCTGCCTTCCCTCTAACCTGACACTATCCTGTTAGTGAAGTCCACAACATTTCTTTATTGACAAAGCCTTGTCACACACACACACACACACACACATTCTCTCATTCAGTCTTGACAAAACCCTGTGAGGTCAGCAAGGCAGCTATTATTGTCAACCAGAGCCACTGCAAGAGTGAGGTGATCAGAGAAAACAAACCTGTGATACTGAACGGAAGTGACAAGTTTGAAACAAATACATTATTGGTTAGATGCCTATCAGAGAGAGAGTGTGGGCCTCTCTACACAAAGGTGATACCACCAGCCATGTGTCAGCAAGGTACTATCACCCCAGTAGGAGCAGATTTGCATTTTTTAAGACCTGTGGCCAGATGCAGCCTGTGGCTATGGGACGGGATGGAGGACACTGACTTCTGTTGGTTCCAAAGGCTGACCCTGACCACACAGGGAAGCTGGTTGACTCTTTTGTAGCCCCGAGGAGATGGAAGTCCGCAGAGTAGCACTCTCCACACCCTGGCTGCCTGGAATTGCCATAGGAAGAGCCCAAAGGAAGAAGAGCCTCTGTGGCCTCCAGCCTTTCTCCAGGTGGAGGGAGCCCGTCCTAGACGAAGATTCTTCTCACAGGAGCCTCTGTGGAGGCTGGCTGACCAGGGGTGCTAGGCTCCGAGTAGGAAAAAGAGATCCGAATTTTAAACCAGTGCTTGGAAACCACTGCTTTGTGTTCCCTGTGGCACCTTGTCCATCAGTTCAGTTCAGTTCAGTTACTCAGTCGTGTCCGACTCTTTGCGACCCCATGAATCGCAGCACACCAGGCCTCCCTGTCCATCACCAACTCCCGGATCATTTCATCTTTCTGGTCTAGCGTTCTCACCTCCTGCACACTGGTGGGTAGCCCTTTCAAAAAGCTACAGTTCTCATCAAAAGTGTGGTCAGTGACTAAATTCAAATGATGCAACTCCTCACTTATTTGTCCAAGCTCAGAGTGGGATCCAGGTCCCAGAAGCAAGTGCAAAGGGGCCCCAACAGTACAACCAGCTGCTCACAAAACAGGGAGCTGTTGTGTTTAAACCCAGGCAGGTGGACAGCTTCC
Source organism: Capricornis sumatraensis (assembly GCF_032405125.1). Classification (NCBI taxonomy): domain Eukaryota; kingdom Metazoa; phylum Chordata; class Mammalia; order Artiodactyla; family Bovidae; genus Capricornis; species Capricornis sumatraensis. The sequence continues at coordinate 177,530,655 of NC_091069.1, forward strand.
CGGGAATGAGGATACTTAAGGATGACAAAAAGTATTTTTTCAACTTTGTTATTAAAGTTGTCTTAATACAGTAATAACCTTGCAGCACAGCCATTCCCATTTTACTGGAGGAATATTGAGGCCAAGAAATTGAGTGATGTACCCAAGATGAGAGCCAGGCTTTGAACCTGTTCCATCTGTCCCCTAATGGTAACCATAAGTTTATTTTCTGTAACAAATTCATCATTAAGAGAGGAAGCCAGAGAAACAAATCATGAGGTCTCAATTCTAAAGGCTCTTTTGCTCCAATCCTCAATTTGCATGTTCTTTTTTAATGAGTCAATATTCTTTGCAAATTTTGTGAATGAATTAATTTGATCAAAGATACAACTGGGGCTTTGCTTTTATATGTATTCTGCATTTTCTTTTACATGATCAAAACTTAAAAATCTTTGGATGTAAAGGTCCACATTTTGGATATTTCTCCAAAGAAGACATAAAAATGGTCAGTAATCACATGGCAAATGCTCAACATTATTCGTCATCAGGGAAATACAAATCAAGGCAACAAAGTGATACACTTCACATGCTGGGATGTCTGTAATAAAAATGACAGAAAATGACCAGTGTTGGTGAGAATGAGGAGAAACTGGAGCATTAGTAATGTTGCAGACATCATGCTCTTTACTTCTAAATAATTCATTATATATTTTCTAAGAACAAGGATAGACTTACATAACCAGAGGACAGTGATCAAAATTTGGTAAATTGACGTTGTGTAGTCACTTAGTTGTGTCCAGCGCTTGTGCAACCCCAGGCAGACGGCCAGATTCCTCTGTCCATGGGATTTCCTAGGCAAAAATACTGGAGTGGGTCGCCATTTCCGTTCTCCAGGGGATCTTCCTGACCCAGAGATCGAACCCACGTCTCCTGCACTGGCGGGTGGATTCTTTACTGCTGAGCCACAGGGGGAGCCCAGTAAATTAACATTGATATAATTCTATTATTTCAAATGTTGTCTGTATTCAAATTTTACCAAGTACCCCGTAAAGCCCGTATAGTATTTCGATCATTTGGTTAAGGAGGCATTTGCCAGTTTTTCCACTATAAAGCTGTTACTTTTGCATTAACAAGTAATGAAATAAGAAGATACTTTAAGACTATATTAATATCTTGTTTCCCAACATAATTTCACGTTTAATTTTATCATCCCTTATGATTCTTGCCTGTAGGACGCACTTTGAAAAATACATTCTTGCATTCAGATTTCAGTCACTTGACTGTGCTTTTCTGAAATATTACATTCTCTTAAGCTTACCAAAGAGCACAAGTCCTGTTTTAGTTAGGTTCTTTTCATTGCCATGAGGCAATACGTGGGCCAGCCTATGCAGGTGGTGATGGTGGTGAAGTACTACCGTGGAACACCATGGAGCTTGGAAATGAACCCAGCAATTTCCAAGAAACACCAGGAACCAGAGAGGCAGCCTTGAGCCATTCTCTCCACCCTCCCTCCCAGCCTGTGCAGTTCATCCCCTTGTCATTCTCCCTAGTATCTTCTCTGATCTCTGCTCCCCGTTCGACTGTCTCATTCTTTTCTGTCCTGTTCTGTTTTTCTATGCCTTGTCATCTAGCTTCTAACTGCTTCCTCATGACAAATCCCTCAAGATTCAATTCCACCTTCTCTCTCTGTGCCTCTTGGCTCCAATTTCACTGCCAATTACCTAATTCTCTCCCTCGTCTCTCTGCACTGAGATCACTCATGGTTGCCGGCCGCATGTAAGGATTGACCTCTGTGGGTCAGGTACTTCCTGTCAGCTTGGTGGAGGTACAGATAGTGGTGAGCTCACACCTTCTGAGGACTGCCCCTCCAGAGGGACTGTGGTTGTGGTGGACAGAGATATGTACCTGGACAGTGGAAGTTACATTAGTACATCAACTATGTCTCTTGAACCACAGTCAGACCACGTGATCTAAAACCTCTACCCCTTTCAGGTATGAGAGAGAGGTGCTGTCTGGAAGCCCTGATTCAAATGTCAAACGTTAGAATTTTCAGGATATTTTAAAGGTTTATGTGTAACGCATTTTAAGCTTGACAAATGTTTCCTGAGTATCTGAGAAGAACTTTTGAAAAAAATGGACATTCCTGGAAATTTGGGGACAAAAGATTACCACTATCACACTCCCTTTAGGAACTCCCACCTTTATTTCATTTTCCTCTTTAAAAAAAAAGTTTGAAACATATGAAATTTACAGGAAACTTAAAAGAAAGTATAATGCTAAATTTGCTAGTTGGTAGTAATTTGCTTTAATTCTCTCTGTTGAGCCATTTGAAGGAAGATTGTATAAACTGTAGACATTGTGAAATTTCACCCCCAAATATTACAGCACGCATTTCCTAAGAATAAGACATTTTTGTACATAACCACAGCATCATTATCGTACCTGAGAAAGTTAGCAATAATCTGGTAATATCATCTGTACATAATACTATCTAAAAAGACATCATTTAGTACACACATAAATTTCCCCAATTGTCTCAAATTTTTCTTTTAGAGATTTTTTAAAAATCCACTCAAGTTACATGCATTAGATTTGACTGTATTATGTTTCTTAGTCACTTCTAATCAGACCTCTTTCCTCCCCTGTCTTTCTTTGTTTTTTAAAATTGACTTTTTTTAAAGAGTCAAAGTCTTGTGAAACATCTTACAGTCTGTATCTTTCTAATTGTTTCATTTTGACTGGGCTCAGGGCAAACAGTTTTTGGCAAGGGTACTACCGAGGTGGGACTTTGTTTCCGAAGGCAGGACACCTGGAGACTCAGGATGCAGGTGGTTTCATCAGGGGAGATGCTAAATATGACCATCTGGAGACAGTTGAGTTGTTTTTTTTTTTTGTGCTGAGACTCAGAGACTAGAGCTCCTTGCCTGAGGCATTCAAATACTTCTTGGTAGTAGGAATTATTTGAAGTGGTCATAGACTGGGATTTCTGTTCTTTATTATCTATTCTCTGTGGTCTGTGACCAGCTGCCCTTCCCTTTCTCCCAGGATCCCAAGTGGGATTTGCTCTTTTATTTTTAAACAAGGGCAGACTCCTTTGCTGTGGAGTCCTCTCCCTAACACCTGTGACTTGTGTTCTGGCATGTCACTGTCATACGTTTACACCCCACACTTGTGCCAACTCTGCTTCTAGAGATTCTGCTCCTCGTCCCCCACCCCCAACCAGTCTATAAATATCTGCTTCTAACACCAAGTACCTCTGAGAGTTCTCCACTTTCACCTACAAACCTCTTTCTTTAAAGCCTTTTTTAGCTTATCTGATTATTTTGCAGAGAAAATTCTCAATTACGTGCTAATGTATGGATAACACTCTTAGCACTTGCTAATAGTGCCCTTAGCAAAGAGGTTGCAGCCCCAGCTCTGGTGGTAGCTGCTAATAGTAGTAGCAGCAGCTGGAGAGGGTGGGAAGGTGCGGGAGTGAGGAGGTGATGTTCAGGGTGCCTCTGAGTACTAGAAATCCAGCATCCTTTGTGAAAATGAAGCAGAAAACACCAACACAGCAAACCCAAAGCTCGGGTCAGAATTACTCCGTGTGTGTGTGTGTGTGTGTGTGTGTGTGTGTGTTAGTTCCCAGTCCTGTCTGATTCTTTGTGACCCCATGGACTGCAGCCCACCAGGCTCCTCTGTCCATGGGATTCTCCAGGCGAGAATATTGGAGTGGGTAGCCATTCCCTTCTCCAGGGAATCTTTCCAGCCCAGGGACTGAACCTGCATTTTTTGCATTGGCAGGCAGATTCTTTGCTGTTTGAGCCACCAGGGAAGCCCAGAGTTATTCCTCAGTATTCCCAAACTTTCAGTATGAGGAGCCCTTTGTATGCACAAAAATACCTATAGATCAGCCCTTACCTGATGGCTGTGTTTTACTATCTGCTGATTAAGACATTACATAGCAACAGAAAGCTAGTTGGAATTAATAACCCTTAAAAGACCTTGTATTTTATTAATACAGGAAAACCTACATCTGTTTGAAGAAAACAATAGTGTACATTTGTGTTTGTCAGCTGTTTAGTCGCTAAGTTATGTCTGACTCTTTGCAATCCTGTGGGCTGTAGCCCACCAGGTTCCTTTGTCCATGGGATTTCCAGCATGCATACTGGAGTGGATTGCCATTTCCTTCTCCAGTGTTTGTCAGAGGACTTGACAAAAACAGGGACACTGCTGCCATCCTGTATTTTGATTCTTTTGATGATAGAGATAGAAATTTCAGGACTTCAAGAAGGAGAGACCAATGTAGTCATGACGATGGATAAGGAAGCACTGCCCCAGCTTACAGCTCAGCCACTCCTGGCAGGATCAGGATGCTCCTTCCAAAAGGAGTAAATGTTCCCATCCCTTCCCCTCATTCCACCCAGCCCGTGGGGCCATCCAGTCATTCTCCTTTCACTTCACTTGGCTCAATGAAGCAGAAGCTTCTCCCTATTGTTTTGTAGAAACAGAAAAACAAGCCTAATTTCTAAAACAGGAGTTTTCGCAGCTGATACACATTCTTCCTCCTCACTGTTAGTGTCCTCCTGTTTCAGAATACAGTCTTGGTGCATGTTGTTTTATGAAATACATTTATTTTCACCACGTATTTATGATGACCAGATCTGGAAAGAGAAAAACCAGACAGAAAGCCAATTGTCTTTCTGTCTAAAAAAAGGAATATTCTGTATAGACAAGGGATGAATGTGGGGTTGAATCACAGGTTTTTATGATATCTGATTAGAAAACATAGTATCAAGGTGAATGGTTATATAAGGGATGCCACTAAGCATTTGAGGTCCTAATATTTCAAGGACTTCTCAAAGAGGAACCAGGAAGGACAGTTTGTGATGACACAAACAGAATAGATAGAAGATAGAGAAAAAATATAAATGCAACACTAAGAGGGCCTCACACATGAGGTGGGATTTATAACCTTAATATCTCCAAGTCAGACGTGTTACAGACAGTATAGAATCTTGTCTCCTGCCCACATCTAGGTCAATGGCATCTTGTCCCTTCAAAACTTTTCACTAATAAGAAATTCACAGTCTCTGACTCAAGTAATATCCATGATAACTATGACAGGATAAAAGATAATAGAGATATTATAGAAATCATTAGTTGAATAAATGAATATAGGACTTATTTGTTGTTCAGATGCTCAGTCATGTCTGACTCTTTGTGACCCCACGGACTGCAGCACACCGGGCTTCTCTGTCCTTCACCATCTCCTGGAGCTTGGTCAAACTCATGTCCATTGAGTCAGTGATGCCATCTAACCATCTCATCCTCTGTCATCCCCTTCTCCTGCCTTCAGTCTTTCCCAGCATCAGAGTCGTTTCCAATGAATCAGCTGTTTCCAATGTATCAGGTGGCCAAATTATTGGAGCTTCAGCATCAGTCCTTCCAATGACTATTCAGGGTTGATTTCTTTTAGGATGGACTGGTTGGATTTCCTTGCAGTCCAAGGGACTCTCAAGAGTCTTCTCCAACACCATAGTTCAAAAGCATCAACTCTCTGGCACTCAGCTTTCTTTATGGTCCAACTCTCACATCCATATATGACTACTGGAAAAACCATAGCTTTGTTGACGAAGTAATGTCTCTGCTTTTTAATATGCTGTCTAGGTTAGTCATAACTTTTCTTCCAAGGAGCAAGCATCTTTTAATTTCATGGCTACAGTCACCATCTACAGTGATTTTGGAGCCCAAGAAAATAAAATCTGTCACCGTTTCCATTGTTTCACCATCTATTTGCCATGAGGTGATGGGACCGGATGCCATGATCTTTGTTTTTTGAATGTTGAGTTTAAGCCAGCCTTTTCACTCTCTTTCACCTTCATCAAGTGGCTCTTTAGTTCCTCTCCGCTTTCTGCCATAAAGGTGGTGTCATCTGCATATCTGAGGTTATTGTTATTTCTCCTGGCAATCTTCCATGTGTGTCTAGTTGCTCAGTCATGTCCAACTCTGTGACCCCATGGACTGCAGCTCGCCAGGCTCCTCTGTCCATAGGGATTCTCCAGGCAAGAATACTGGAATGGGTTGCCATGCCCTCCTCCAGGGGGTCTTCCCAACCCAGGGATCGAACCCACCCTGCAGGCAGATTCTTTACTGACTGAACCACCACTATATAAAAAAAAAATGGATTTAGCATTTTCTGCTTCCACACTTGGAAAAAACTCTTCAACTTCATTATCTGGTTTAACAAAAACAGGTGCAAGTAGATTCTGTTAATGCCATCTGCTTCTCATGTCAGGATCTCAGGTCTTATACTGGATACTTTCCGAATGGTCACCCAGACCAGGAGGAAACATGGTGGTTATCAGGCTCTACTTGGAACATGGGTTGATTTGCAGTTCTTTTGTATTACTCTATGGCTCCCACTGTGGTTCAAGCCCATGAAATAGGCACCCTTGATCCAAGCCCCTTTAATATAATGACGGGAGGTTCCAGGTTATCTCATTTAAATTATTAACATCATACGTCATGTGTACCCTCCATCATAATTGTTCTTCGTTCACTTCTTTTTTCTCCACCAAAAATGTATCTAAGATGAGTAACATTTGATTTAAAAATGGATGTATTTTTCAGAAGTTATCAGGCAGATAGGAAAAAAGTGGGATGGTTGACTGAGCGACTTCACTTTGACTTTTCACTTTCATGCATTGGAGAAGGAAATGGCAACCCACTCCAATGTTCTTGCCTGGAGAATCCCAGGGACGCGAGAGCCTGGTGGGCTGCTGTCTATGGGGTCGCACAGAGTTGGACACGACTGAAGCGACTTAGCAGCAGCAGCAGCATGCATAGACACTCTCATCCAGTTGGAGATGCTGTTGAGTGGTCCTCACTTAAGTGTGGGTGGAGGGAGGCAGTCCTGTGCACACAGAAGAAGGTTCACGAAATTTTCCAATGAAGATTTGGCATTCCAGTTGTTTATCTTGTATCCTTCACTGTGCCTTGGGGTTTCCAGGTAGTTCAGTGGTAAAGAATCTGGAATGCAGTTTTGATCCCTGAGTAGGGATGATCCCAACAGTAAGAAATGGCATCTGCTCCAGTATTCTTGCCTGGGAAATCCCATAGACAGAGGAGTCTGACTGCAGCTCATGGGGTCGCAAGGAGTCAGACACAATTGAGCACACACAATTCACTGTGCCATGGCTCTGAGGAAGGCTTCTGCAGCTACATGCTCCAGGAAGAGTGTTTTTCAACCTAAATGATTATTATTTTGAAAGCCTTTTATTGCTTTTCAGAGTCATTGCATACCTTTTTTTTAGTATTGTTCCAAGCCCATCCTCACTTACATCTCTGTATTAGCCAGGCTCCAACCAGGAAACAGAAACACACAGATTATTTAAAAACAGAGGAAATTTAATGCAGGAAGTTGGGTACACATGATGGAAGAGGCTGAGACGCCAACTAGAGAACAGACAGTTAATCCAGAGATTAGCAACCTCAGGAAGCTGCCACCTTCCCTAGGTAGGGGGAGGATAGAGGAAGGAAGTTACCAGAGCCTGTAAGTCACCAGAAAAAGCTTAAGAACTTCTCAGTCCCAGGCAGAGAGGGTGGGAGAGAAATACCATGGATTTTCTCTTCCTTCTACCTTCTAACTAACCTCCCAGTAACCAGGCCAGCTGGAGACCAGCTGACATCCAGAGCCCTCAGAAGTCAGCCCCCAGTGAACCAGAGCTGAGTGGGGGAGGATAAACCATAGCTTCAAGGACAAATAGCTCTCAACTGTTACTGGGATTAGCCTTTTTTGTTTCTGTTCAAATAAATTTGTTCTGGAATTTATTAATGCAGAATTTGTAATCCAACCTTCGCACATAACTTTTACACTTTTGGTTGATATAATGATTTATTCATTCTTCCAACCAAATTATTCATTCTTTCCCCTTTTTCTGTAGCTGTTAAATTACCTTGGAGATTACACATAGGAGTAATAGCTACTCAACCAGCCCATAGGTGTTAAGAACTCATAAATAATAATTATGTTATTAAGTACCTTCATAGTTGAAGTACTTTCATATATACTATTTGATTCTCATAAAAATTCTGAGTAGTTATTATTATCTCTGTGTTATAGAAGGATTAGCTGAGTTTCGGAGACTTCATATGAATGGCTCAGGGACAAATAACAAATACTGGAACCAGAATTCAAACCCTGGTCTGTCTGGTTCCAAATCCCATAATCTTCCTGTGCTGCCTCATGAAAGACAGAGTGCCCAGAGGGTACAGCAAGAGGATTTCTGGGCTGGTTGGCTGAGTTTAGGAGAAAATATGCTTTAAATTTGCAAAAGTTTTCTTGTTGATCCAGAAATTAAAGTTACAGTCTGGGCATAACTGACACCAGGCCTATTTGGCATTCCAGTCTGCAGAGTTATACTCCTGTACTCTTGCCCTGAACACATCTGAACTCGATATCAGTATACAGGGTTGACAGTTCTAGAAGGTCACAGCAGCATGTACCATCCCAAGCCTGACAAAGAGGATGAGAGAGGAAGGAAGGAAGTCTGTGGTTCCCACCTCCCTCTCCTCAGTAAAATAGAGGATACAGTGACATTTGAGTGTCAGTGATTTTTTTTTTTTTTTTAGTATAAGTATGTCCCAAATATTGCACGGGACATATTTACGCTAAAAAGTTGTTTGGGGAATTCCCTGGCAGTCCAGTGGTTAGGATTTAGCACTTTTCACTGTCGAGGCCTGGGTTTGATCCCTAGGTCAAAGAACTAAGATCCCACAAGCCATGCAGCACAGCCAAGAAAAGAAAGAAAGAAAGAAAAGAAACATTAAAGCTGGCAAATTTTTTAAAAAGGGTTTTGTTGTTTGTCTGATATTCAAATGGCATCTTGTAATTTGCTAAATTTGGCAACCTTCTCTCAAGGTAGGCAGTGATCCCACCTTGTGTGCATGTGTGTGTGAGTATTAGAAGTTTACTGAGGAGAGCAGGCCACATGGCTCTGTTTTGCCATCTGTGCCCTGCATATGCCATGAGGTACTAATTCCTGCACAAGTGCAGAAGCAGAAGGTGAGCCTGGGAAGGGGATTCCCAGCGTCAGGCAAATATGGATGAATTCTGAATTGGAGGTTCCCTCCGTGGTAAGGGGAGCTGGCCTGACCTGAAGCGAAGGTTAAAGCTGACTTACCTGGTTTCACTTAGCTTTTCTGTCCGTCTGTTTTCACCGATGAGTATTCAAATCTGACCAAAACGTTAAAATTAGCCATAGAGATGTGTAAACTTATTCGAAGAAAGGGAAAGAGGAAGGGGCCCAAGACGGCTAGAAGTGTCAGGCAGAAAGGTCTGTGGGTCCCGTGGAATAGGGGAGGAGATTCATGGTAGCCCTGGAACTGCTGGTCCAGGAGACTCAAGAACAGATCCTGTGGGCCTTCCCGGGTAGATGTCAAGGAAAGGATGGGGCAGGTGAAATGCTGGGGGCCAGGGAATTACCTCGGATTCTGAGGAATGCAGAGCTGGGAGGAGATGCCACCCAGCTGTAAACTCTCCCAACAAGAGGACAGTCAACTCAACAGCACCTCCTGGGTAAGAAATTACCCTGGTTACTCATCCTGGAACTCAGGGAGGGGAGTCTGCAGGCTACTTCCAGCCTGGCAACTAACTTGATCTTGAATAACCTATTACTGTCTTTGGCCTTTTCATCTTTGGCCCTGTGAAAATGCAATGGTGGAGGGTATATTACATTTCCATTAAGGTTTCTCTTTGTTTCTAAAGTCTATTCAGTTCAGTTCAGTTCAGTCGCTCAGTCGTGTCCGACTCTTTGTGACCCCATGAACCGAAGCATGCCAGGCCTCCCTGTCCATCACCAACTCCTGGAGTTTACCCAAACTCATGCCCATTGAGTCGGTGATGCCATCCAACCATCTCATCCTCTGTCGTTCCCTTCTCTTCCTGCCTTCAATCTTTCCTAACATCAGGGTCTTTTCAAATGAGTCAACTCTTCACATCAGGTGGCCAAAATATTGGCCTTTCAGCTTCATCATCAGTCCTTCCAATGAACACCCAGGACTGATTTCCTTTAGGATGGACTGCTTGGATCTCTTTGCAGTCCAAGGGACTCTCAAGAGTCTTCTCCAACACCACAGTTCAAAAGCATCGATTCTTCTGTGCTCAGCTTTCTTTATAGTCCAACTCTCACATCCATACATGACCACTGGAAAAACCATAGCCTTGGCTAGACGGACCTTTGTTGGCAAAGTAATGTCTCTGCTTTTTAATATGCTGTCTAGGTTGGTCATAACTTTCCTTCCAAGGAGTAAGTGTCTTTTAATTTCATGGCTGCAATCACCATCTGCAATGATTTTGGAGCCCCCAAAAATAATGTCAGCCACTGTTTTCACTGTTTCCCCATCTATTTGCCATGAAGTGATGGGACCAGATGCCATGATCTTAGTTTTCTGAATGTTGAGCTTTAAGCCAACTTTTTCACTCTCCTCTTTCACTTCCATCAAGAGGCTCTTTAGTTCTTCACTTCTGCCATAAGGGTAGTGTCATCTGCATATCTAAATTCTATTGGTATGTGTATTTTTTTATGCCTCCTCATGACTTCTGTTGTGTGCTCACTGGCTGGGTAAGAGAGCCAGTAACCACACTTCATCATAGTCCTTGTTATATTTAAAGACTGCTTTTTTCATTTTTCCCTCAGGCGTTTCCCTTATGCAGACAAAATACCAAAATCCTGTTTTCAAAGGTCTGTATTCAAATGAGTTAATCAGTGAAATCTACTCTTTCTAAAAGCCTCATGTCAACACAACAATTAGTAACTCTATGAGACCAGAGGCTACAGTTAATATTTCAATCCCAGTTCACTATTCTTTCATTCATTTATTCAGCAAATATTTATTGAGTTCGGGAGATGCATGAGGCAGATTTGAGCTTTGAGAGGAACATTTCAACAGAACTACAAGATATGGCAAACTCTAGGTGACCTGAGACCTGGTTCCTCAAAACATTTGCTTCTCTCTTCTTTTTCTGGACTCTTGGGAGTTTCAGGTTCGGCCACCTGCCCACCAAATGGTAGAGGCAAAATGAAAATGAGTTCTTGTTGAGAGTTGCAGTGAAAGGTTAAATGTGCTGGCTAACTTGAGGTATTTGAATAATCTGTGGGTTTCCACCTCCCCATAGCTGTGGGGCTCCGAAAGCGGACACAGTGGGAACTGGCTTCTTCTACAAGGAGGGCACAGCAGCCCTCTGGGATGTCCTTCTCTTACCAGCTCCTTCCCTGCCCTCTGTCCACAGTGCTGCACTTGAGATGGAGTTACTGCCCCTCTGGCTCTGCCTGGGTTTTCACTTCTTGACAGTGGAATGGAGACACCAAAGTGGAGTGGTCACAGCAGCTTCACAAGGGGGCTGTGAGTTGGTGAGTTTTCCTGGGTACTCTGAGTTGTCTGTTGCCCCTGTCCTGGCGAGGTTGGGTCTAGTTCAAAAGCTGATGGATTGTCAGTCAAGGAGGGGAGGGGATGAATGAGCCTGAATCACTCTGTACCTTCTTACCATGATGCCATGTGCAAGTTTCTCTTTAATAAAAGGTAAATATGATGCCTGGGAAAGGCCCTGCCCCACTTTTCTCATACCTACTGAGGACAGGTGATCTCAGAGGCACACCAAGGGCAGCCACCTGAAACTTTAAAAACACCTTTTTAGCAATTTGGATGATAGAGCTTCACTAATGGTATCAGAGTCTCTGGGTGGGGCATATTAAATTTGGAGAAGCCCTACCTCAGAGCCTGTGTGTGAGCCAGTAGTGAATTCTTAATCAGCTGTACTGAAGAGCATGCTCCCCACGCTGCCCTGCACAGCAACATCCCCACCACGCTCAGGCTTAAGACAGTCCGGGGAGAGATACCTGAACTTCTGTGGTTCACCCTTTCCTGGGCTTTCAGCCTATATATGGAAGCAGACTTGAATCCTAACAACTGAGCACACTCTAGAAAGTTTCTCCTTTGCCTATAACTCAGTGGTGTCAAAAGTTTGCTTGAGAAACATACAGTTAATGAATGTTCCTTGAGCCAGGGGCCTGGTGAGCTGCAGTCTATGGGGTTGCAAAGAGTCAGACATGACTATGCAACTAACACACACACACACACACACACACACACACACGTTATGTACTAGGCACTGGGAAGACAAATTGGATTCCAGGATTAATGTGTGCCTGCATGCTAAATTGCTTTAGTTGTGTCCAACTCTGCAACACTATGGACCGTGGTCCTCCAGGCTCCTCTGTCCTTGGGATTCTCTAGACTAGAATACTGGAGTGGGTTGCTGTGGCCTCCTCCAGGGGATCTTCCCAACCCAGGGATGGAACCTGCATCTCTTACGTCTCCTGCCTTAGCAGGCAAGTTCTTTTACCGCTAGCGCCACCTGGGAAGTTGTCAGAGTTAATACATTCAAAAATGTGTTCTTCAAGCTGATGAATGTTAAAAACCCAGCTGGTCATGATTCTTAACCACTTTTAGTAACCTCTAACCACTACGCTGAAAGAGACTTCAGTAGAGGGTAGGGCTTATGAGCCAGACCAGGTTTAAACCTGGGCTTCCCAGGTGGCTCTCGCGCTAAAAGAACTCGCCTGCCAATGCAGGAGATGTAAGAGATGAGGGTTCGATCCCTGAGTCTGGAAGATCCCCTGGAGGAGGACATGGCAACCCACTCCAGTATTCTTGCCTGGAGAAGCCCATAGACACAGAAACCTGGCAGGCTACAGTCCATAGGGTTGCAAAGAGTCAGACACGACTGAAGCGACTTAGTACGCACGCACGCAGAGGGTAGGGGTAATGAGTCAGAAGAGGTTTAAACCCCAGCCCCACCACTTACTAGCTGGTGACATTGAGCCAATCTGTGCTTCAGTTTCCTCATCTGTAAGACATGTAGGTAATAATAGTACCAACCAGTAATACCATAACACTGGACTTCAGTGATGACTAAATGAGTTACTGTATGTAAAGCACTCAGAACTGTGCCTCGTATGGGCTAAGTGCTATGTGTTTTATCTGCTGTTATTGTTGTTGATAGTCTCTGTTATACAGACTTCCATTATTCTCTTACAGAAGCAATGAAAGGTCAACATCACAATAGCAAATTCAGGAGTTACCAGGCATAGGAGGAGGGAATAAAGCAGGATACTCCCTCCCTGACCCCCTGCAGCCTGGTAGGGACTCAGTTACCAGTGAGATCAAAGAGTGGATTTCCTATGCTCTTTTGAATTGAAGGTTGAGGGTTTGAAAGTGCAGGCACCCTCCAAAGCCCCTCTTTGCATTAGCTATGTGACATTATCGCGAAGTTGACATAGAAAGCTTTCTTGGGCTCTGATGGCCACGTGGTCTTTTTGCAACACGTCAGTGGGGCTGCAGGAATTGCAGAGATGGGTCCCCCACAACTGCAGCAACTCTGGTAAAACAGGGTCTCAGAGCTTGAGGAAAGCCCCTAATCACAGTATTCTTTAGTCCCCACAGGGGGAAAAACCAACACTTACTCAAATAAAGAAATACATCTTGTTTTTGCATGGGGAGATTCAATTTTGTAAAAATGTCAGTTTCCTCCCAGATTACTCTGTTATTATAATGCAGTCCCAATCAAAACTCTGGAAACTTTTTGGGGTGTGAGATATAGAGGGAACTAGACAAATTCATCCTAATGTTCATTTGGAAATTACAAATAAACGCTCAACAACCAGAGGTTAATTAATTAGAGCATGCTAATAATCGGTCTAGCTAACATTTATTAAGCATTTATGTGACAGGTTCTGTGTTAAGTGATTTACATTGACAATCACACTGAATCCTCCAAACAAACCTATGAGAAAATTACAAGTATAATTTCCGTTTTACAGGTGATGTAATGAAGGTCTTGACTGGTTAACCAGGCTAAGGTCACACGTTTGATAAAAAGCAGAATCAGTGGGCTGATCCTAGCGATCTGGCTCTCAACTACTGTGCTCTTCATGCAATGAAGTAACATACAGTTGCCAAAAAGAATGTGATCAAATTTGTTTTTATTGTCAAGGCAATATGTCTATCACATTTTATTAATGGGGGCAGGGGAAGTTAATTACTTAATAGTTTGTAGAATGCAGTCTCATTGAAACTTTTTTAAATTTATTTTTTATTTTATTTTTTAAATTGAAGTATAGCTGGTTTACAATGTTGTGTTAGTTTTAGGTGTACAGCAAAATGATTCATATATATATATTCTTTTTCAGATTCTTTTCTCTTGTAGATTATTATAAAATATTGAGTATAGTAAGTCCTTGTTGGTTATTTATTTTGCATACAGCAGTGTGTTTATGTTAATCCAAAACTTTAAATTTATCTGTCCCTACACCTTTCCTTGATAACCGTAAGTTTGTTTTCTATGTCTGCGGGTCTATTTCTGTTTTGTATATAAGTTCATTTGTATCCTTTTCTTTTTTAAAGATTCCACATATAAGCAATATCATGTGATATTTGTTTTTCTCTTTCTGACTTACTTCACTTAGAGTATGATAATATCTAGGTCCATCCATGCTGCAAAAAAAAAATTTTTTTTAAGTTAGATAATATCTTTGGAAAGAGTCCAGAGGAGATGTAACAGAAGGATAACGGCATTTCTTTGAAGGAGAGACTGAGGTTACTGAATAATTTTGTATATTTCTATAGTGTATCCATTTTTAATTATGAGAAGGTTTGCTTTAATAATCAGATAAAGAACTTGGGGCTCCAGGAGGTTAATTCCTTGCCTAGAGTCCAAAGCTAGTAAGTAGCACAGCCAAGATTCAGACCTGAGTCTGTCATCTCTTCAAAGTGGTGCTTTTCCCTCTCTCTCAGATTCTTCCCCCCTGGGACTGGGTCCACAATTGTAGACAATCACAAACCTTGTCCTACTGACCAATCTATGGAAAGGAATGCCACTGCACTCAGGAAAAGCACCGAATTTGGCAGTGAGAGCGCTGGGCTCCAGTCTCAGCGCTGCCATTGGCTCTTCACTTGTCCTCTCCAGAAACCCCTTTACTTCTCTGTAGGATTCAGGGTGATGAGCTCTCAAGTCCTCTTGAGCTGTAATATTTATCAGCTAGGAGTGTAGAGGAGCCTCCTGGGCAAAATTTCTTTGGGTGAAATCAGGGTGCCACAGCGCTGCTAGTTCTTGAGCAGCGTCCCTGTCAAACACACAGATCTCAGGGTCATAGCATTAACAATGCAATAGGCACTGTTTGCATTAATAGCTCCACTGAGTGCCAGGCTCTGTGTAACCTTTGCCTAATCTCACTACAGTCCTCTGAAGTAGGTACTGTGGTTTAGTCGCTGAGTCATGTCCTATTCTTGCGACCCCATGGACTGTAGCCCACCAGGCTCCTCTGCCCATGGGAGTTTCCAGACAAGAATACTGGAGTATTCTTGGCAGTATACTGCCATCTCCATCTCCAGGGGATCTTCCCGACCCAGGGATCAAACCCTGGTCTCCTGCATTGCAGTTAGATTCTTTACCAACGGAGCTAAATAACTTTATCTCCATTTTCCCGAAGACATACCAGATTTAGGCTAAATTACTTGCTCAAGGTCACATAGGGAACAAAGGGCAGAGGAGGGATTCAAACTCAGGTAGAGACCTGATCCTCGGTCCCTTTCTGTAGTTAAAACCAAACTATAAAGAGCAAATGTCAGCCCTCAGCACTTGAGGACAGGAGCTCCAATCTTCTCAAACTCTGTGTGTTCTGAGTGAGGCCTGGAGCATTAAGTGAGCCAGATGAGTGAACTCTATTTCTGTACATACGCCCCCACCTCAGAGGCCCCCTGCCCCCCTGACCAGTGTGTTTCTGGACCTAGCTGGATGGAGTGGCTGACTGTCGAGGGCGAAACCTCGCTTCAGTGCCCAGCGATCTCCCGCCCTCCTCCCGGACGCTCCTCCTGGATGCCAACCCTCTCAGGACCCTGGGGAACAACTCGCTGCAGCGTTACCCTTTCTTGGAGAGCCTCAGTCTGCACGACTGCTACCTGGAGCGCATCGGCCACGTCGCCTTTCAGGAGCAGGCCCGCCTGCGCAGCCTGGCGCTGCCTGACAACGCCCTCTCCGAGAGCTACAAGGAGACGGCGGCCGCCCTCCACGGCCTGCGCGGTCTGCGCATGCTGGACCTCTCCGGGAACTCCCTGACGGAAGACATGGCGGCTCTCATGCTCCAGAACCTGTCTTCACTGGAGTCCGTGTCCCTGGCGAGGAACATCATCATGAGGCTCGATGAGTCCGTCTTTGAGGGCCTGGGCCGCCTCAGGGAGCTGGACTTGCAGAGGAACTACATTTTTGAGATTGAGGGTGGTGCTTTCGATGGCCTGACAGAGCTGAGACAGCTCAACCTGGCCTATAACAACCTCCCATGCCTTGTGGATTTCGGCCTCACCCAGCTGCGGTCCCTCAATGTCAGCTACAACGTCCTGGAGTGGTTCCTAGCGGCTGCGGGAGAGGCCGCCTTTGAGCTGGAGACCCTGGACCTCTCTCACAATCAGCTGCTGTTCTTCCCCCTCCTGCCCCAGTGCAGCAAGTTGCACACACTGCTGCTGAGGGACAACAACATGGGCTTCTACAGGGACCTGTACAACACCTCCTCACCACAGGAGATGGTGGCCCAATTCCTCCTGGTGGATGGCAACGTGACCAACATCACCACCGTCAACCTCTGGGAGGAGTTCGCGTCCAGCGACCTCTCCGGTCTCCGCTTCCTGGATATGAGCCAGAACCAGTTCCAGTACCTGCCAGATGGCTTCCTTAAGAAAATGCCTTCCCTCTCCCACTTGAACCTCAAGCAGAACTGCCTGGTGACGCTCCACATCCGGGAGCATGAGCCGCCAGGGGCACTCGTGGAGCTGGACCTGAGTCAGAACCAGCTGTCGGAGCTGCACTTGGCTCCGGGGCTCCCTGGCTGCCTGAGGAGCCTCCGGTCCTTCAACCTGAGCTCCAACCAGCTCCTGGGTGTCCCCACTGGCCTTTTTGCCAATGCCAGGAACCTCGCTACAGTTGACATGAGCCATAATCAGATTTCACTTTGTCCCTTGCCCACAGGCTTGGACCCTGGGGGCACCCCTGGCTGTGTGGATTTCAGAAATGTGGCATCTTTGCAGAGCCTGTCCCTGGAGGACTGTGGGCTGGAGGCACTACAAGACTGCTCGTTTCAGGGCACCGCTCTCACCCACTTAGACCTGTCTGGAAACTGGGGGGTTCTGAATGGAAGCATTGCCCCTCTCTGGGATGTTGCCCCCACATTACAGGTCCTGTCTCTCAGGAACGTGGGCCTCACTTCCAGCTTCACAGAGTTGGACTTCTCTGTGTTTGAGAATCTGAGGAGCTTGGACCTGTCAGGAAATGCCTTGACCAGGTTCCCAAGGTTCGGGGGCAGCCTGGCCCTGCAGACCCTGGATCTCCGCAGAAACTTGCTCACAGCCCTTCCTCAGAGGGCGGTGTCTGAGCAGCTCGCAGGAAGCCTGCGGACTGTCTACCTCAGTCAGAACCCATATGACTGCTGTGGGGTGGAGGACTGGGGGGCCCTGCAGCGCCTGCACATTGTCGCCGACTTGGGCATGGTCACTTGCAACCTCTCCTCCAAGGTCATTCGCCTGACGGAGCTGCCTGCAGGCGTTCCTCAGGTTTGTAAGTGGGAGCGGGTAGACATGGGCCTGCTGTACCTCGTGCTGATCCTTCCCAGCTGCCTCACCCTGCTGGTGGCCTGCACCATCACCTTCCTCACATTCAGGAAGCCTCTGCTTCAGGTCATCAAGAGCCGCTGCCACTGGTCCTCCATATACTGACCCCGACTATATTCTAACATGCCCGTGTTAGAACTTTGGTCTATGCATGTAAGGACACCTTCTCTGCTGAGTTTCAAGATCTGATGGAGAAGACAAATCTGATTAACTGAGGTTTAAATTAAAGTTTAAAGTGTTTCCATCCCTTAGTTGTCCTAGGTTCTTCCTCCTTCACTGTGGTATATCCTCAACCATCTTGGTAAAATATTTATTAAGTGATATTCTGTGAAAATAAAAAAAATGTGTCTTATAAATATTTTTAAAATCAAATTCACCTTGTGTTTTTTTCTTATCTTAATTTTTTTTTTGGTAGTTTCACACAGGTTATGTTTGTGCCCTTCCTTTGGTGACATCCCGGGAGCTGGTGAGAAAGGGAAGGGATTCTTTGCTTCCCTGCAGCAAAAACACCTCCAAGAGCTCCAGTCTTGTCCTGTGGATGGAGAGAGTCAGTGTGCTGAGGGCTCCTCAAGGATGAGTCTTTCAGAGCCAAGCTGGGGACTCTGAGATAGGACCTCTCACCTCCTGTCTTCGTTTGCGTCGCCACTGCAGCCAGAGTGGGCCTGTAACAGGGTCCTCTCTGGGTACCCTGGATTCATGCCCAGAGTCTCCAGCAGGCAAACATGACTGTTCCCTGGAAAAGTTAAGAGAACAGTAACTGGGGGGCCCTGGGTTTCTTCAGGTAGTACCTGAATACCTGACACAGTCCTTGTTCTGAGGGAAAGTAGACAGGAATGCAGAAAGGAGGGAATTCTGTCAGCTTGTGAACACGCGTACTCTCCACAAAACCCACGAAGACTTCTTAGCAGATGTTCGGTATCTGGACTCACCACATTCCTAGTTTACTTTCCCCCTTCCTCCCCACGGTGAACAGTTTCTCTGCTCCTCTCTGGGGAAAAGTTCGTAAAGACAGAGCCCTTTCAGTAGTTGAGAGAGAGCTGTCCTTGCCTTGTTATCCCCGCTTATTAAATAAAGGGTGGTGAAGGTGTGGAGGTGGGGAGAGGATAGAAATCCCACAAGTTGATTATTATTACCGTGAAGGCTAAATGTCAGCAGAAATGTTGAGGAAAATCAAAGCGATAAAAAACAGTGGTCTTACTTTGACAAAGCTGAAACTTCCCTTGGATGCTCTACACGTATAAACAAGGCCATTTCAGCAAGCTTCACACTCGGTAGCATTCATGTCAGCCTGTGTTAGCTATTGCCCTCATTGTGCCTTCATCCTTCCTGTCATCATACCTCTCTCCATCCTGCACTGCTCTAGCCTAGCCCCATGGATAGCTGTCCCTCAGTTTGCCTTGAACTGTCTGCCCAAGTGTTCTTCTGGGCAAGACCCATCAGCTGATACTCCTAAGACCAGACTCTTTCCCCACCAATAAAAACTCTTTCCTGCCATCCTGCTGTTTCGCAAGGTGGCAATTAGCTAATGAGACACACGAATCTATCTGGGGCTGGTACCTATAAGGATTCTCGCATTAATGTGTCACCCCTTGTACCAGCCAGTGTTCTTACTTTCCTGTAACTAAGGATGGCTCTGTGTGATTTAAGCCACAGGAGGGTTTAGTAAAAGGATCCTGGGAAGCTCTAGACTCTGGGAAGGCTGCAGAACAGACTTTAAAATGGGCAGGAACAGGGGATGCTACACAGCAGTGAGGACCACAGCCTAAATCATGCTGTAAACTAGTTGTGAGGACATGACTGCAGCCTCTCCCTACCTCTGGACACCAGAGTTTGTGCTGCTGCCACTGACAGCTCGCAACAGGGCCCCTGGCACAAGGCTCACTGCCACCGCTGCCCCCTACTGCCAACACAAGTGCTCTCCCATATTCTGCTATCCCGGGTCACTGGTTCCAGATACATAGTCTGGAGCAACTGGACCTGCTTGGTTGACCTTAGCTCCCGTGCGCCTGCCCTGGCAATCATAAGGGGTGAAATTCTCAGAACAGGAAGGGAAGTTCGATCTTGAGAAGACCAAAGAGAAAGACAGATGTGTTCCATACCCTTTTAAGCAGGGTGTACACTTTAGCAGAGGACTTCTTGAAGCAAATTCTTTGCATAAAGAAATAACTCTAATGATGCAAACTCCAGACAGACCCTCATGCCAGCAAGGGAGATAGTTTGGGATCAGGCAGGCATTTTGAAGTCCCTCCTGTCACACCATGTCACTCACCACCCTCTCTACCTGTTCTCAGGGGCCAGCCTTGTGGAATAGCAACCTGAGAAGACATCAGGACAGAGCCCTACCTCTGCCTGTGGCAGAACTTCAAAAGGCTGTAAACTTTTATTAGTCTGTTAGTCCATCACTAGGGTCCAAAGGCTATTTTCCAAATTTATTTTTCCTTGTGTTAAGAAGAATGGTAAGGGAGGGTAGGAGTGGGAGGGAAACTCAAGAGGGAGGACATATATATACTTATAGCTGATTCACTTTGTTGTACAGCAGAAACAAACACATTTCAAAGCAATTATACACCAATAATAAAAAAGAAGAAGAGTGGTAAGAGCAGGGGGATTTCTGCCTCCAGTCCTGAGCTGTTTCTCCAGCTAATTCTGTACCTTTGTCCTGCTTTGCCCACCCTCCACCTGCAGAAGAAGAGTACACTGATGTCCTCTCTGTGGGTGCCAGAGGTGGGGATCCACAGAGCCTGTTCCCAGAGTTCCCTGGGGAGACCAGCATGATGTCTGCCTAAAGCCTCCTGCACAGCCAGATGGATCACCCAGTGATGCTTCCTCAGTGGGTAGAGATGGGAGGCCACCCCCAGATGCCACAGGCTGGAATATTCAGACAAAGTATATTCAGAATCAAAGATAAATAATGTCAGAATTTGGACTGTTAATATAAGTAACAGTAATTCAGATTTTGAAAATCCATTCACAAAACAAATTTAAGATTTTTCTAGAAGCCCGAAACAAGTTGTTTGGGGTCCACTGATTTTTTTCAAGGACCCCAGCTGAAATAAATTGGATAAACTCTAATCTTTGGTTCATACCACTGATTGTCTTTGGTCACTGTTGATACATGCATGGCCCACTTTTACCTCTGTAATATGCCCTGTTTCTTCCATTGCTCCCTCCAGAATCATCCTCCACACTTCTCTATCCTGCCTCAGGAGGAAGACCTCAGTGGGCTCCCTTGTCCTCTGGGAGGGCATATCTGATTATCTTTGGCTGAGAAGAAGCCTTGGTAGATCAGAGAAAAGGAGGCAAGAGAGGTCAGAGTGTTCATTCTCCTGACTCCTTCCTCTGGATTTGTCTCAAACTGGCTGTACTCACAATCAGAGGTCACATTCCTCTCAAGGTAATCCTTTCCACACAGACCTCTGCCTTGGGGTTCTTGGAGCCACTCACGTCATGGGTTCCTCTTTTCTGGGCCTAGGAACAGGGGACAGCTCTGGTATTACCAGCCCTGTGTAATTGCATTATCTCTTGTGGTTTGCCTTGCCCTTCCCACCCCTTTGTAAACAGTCCCTTTGTAAATCCTTCTAGAGTTATCCTTGTTTGAATGCAATTCCTACATTCACCCATCTGGTTCCTTCTGGGACCCTGAGTGCATTGGTTGTTTATTCAGTAATACTGAGCCTGAGAAATTCTGGTCCTCGGGTGTATCAGGGAACCACAGACAGCTAAGAATGCAGTCAGAGGTATAAAGGCAAATCCTCCAGCAATGATTGTACCTCTAATTCATCATGAGTAGACATCAGAAGAGGCTGGACATGAGTAAGATGCCACATTTCATCATATTACAAATAGTACATTCAAATGTAGGATTCCCAGGTGATTCAGTGATAAAGAATCCACCTGCCAATGCAGGAGATACAGGCGATGTGAGTTCAATCCCTGGGTTAGGAAGATCCCCTAGAGGAAGAAATGGCAACCTACTCCAGTATTCTTGCTGGGAAATCCCATGGACAGAGGAACCTGGTGGGCTACAGTCCATGAGGTCACAAAAAGTAGGACACGACTGAGCACGCATATTCAAATGTAGCCCAAATTGGAGAGAAGATTCCTGCCTTGGAGACCTTCTCTAAAACAGTGTGGAGGATATGATGGCATGGGGCCAAAGGAAACAGACAATAGGTAGGGGGAAAGTATTATAAGAAAAAGAAAAAAATACTCACCACTAACCAGCCTTGTCTTCTACTCCATCTCATCAACAAGTACCAAGCCTTTATTTTGTTCTAAGTGCTTTATAAGGAATACTTCATTTAACTTGGGAAAACCCTAGGCTGTGGGAAGTTTAGAGACACTTTGAACTTCTCTGGTAGCTCAACTGGTAAAGACTCCGCCTGCAATGCAGGAGACCTGGGTTCAATCCCTGAGTTGGAAAGATCTCCTGGAGGAGGGCATGGTAACCCACTCCAGTATTCTTGCCTGAAGAATCCCATGGACGGAGGAGCCTGGCAGGCTATAGTCCATAGGGTTGCAAAGAGTTGGGCATGACTGAGCGACTAAGCAAAGCATAGCACAGAGACATTTAACTGTCAACCTAATAGCAATCAGCAGGCAGCTAGTGGTTACTGAATAGCACGTTTGCTGATAAAATGGCAAACGTGGAAAGGTTCATATGGTACAGAGGTGAGAAAGTCCAGAGTAGTTGAAGGTCACCTATCCATCTGAGGGTGTTCTGAAGGCAGCAGCATGGTTTGGTGAGAGCTTGGAGGTGACTTACAGCAAAGGAATCTCTTTCAATTCCTTCCTCTTTCACTCATACAGCGTCTTCCCACTCAACAATCAAGACAAAAGGCTGATGCAAAAGGATTCTAGTTTTCACCATGATTTTCAGGATTCGTGGTGGCTGAGGGGACTGACCAGGGGAACT
The DNA here is from genome assembly GCF_032405125.1 of Capricornis sumatraensis. NCBI lineage: Eukaryota > Metazoa > Chordata > Mammalia > Artiodactyla > Bovidae > Capricornis > Capricornis sumatraensis. The sequence goes on from NC_091069.1 coordinate 177,553,249, forward strand.
ACCTGGTCCAGGGCAGAGACTGTTTCTGGGATAACCAAGTTTTTCAAGTGCAGAGTCCAACATCTATAGATGCATTTTCTCCGGTAAGAAAGATTAGGTGAAACATCAGTGGACATAGTACTCAGTTAGAGACTTATGAATTCTTAAGACACGGACCCATTCACTCAGGACATCTGAGAGCTCAGGCAATTCTTGGTCTTAGTGTTAGTTACCAGGAGTGGTAGACGAGGGCCAGTGAAATCCCAGGAAAGACTGCAACGCACAGACTCCACATTCCAGATAAAGCCTCTGATCAAATTATACTTCTTAGTGCTCCTTAAAAACTGTCTTCAGGGACTGCTCCTAAGATCCGCTTGTGTCTTTCACTCATATCCTAGCCACGGCTATTGTTTCAATTGTTCCATCTTCATGTGAGTGCAATGACCATCCTCAGCATCTTTTCGGGTCTTCTTGGTCCTGTGGTCATTCCTCGGGCACTCAGTCTCCCACTCTCCCTAACTTCAGAACCCTTCATATGGAAAATATGGAAACTAGACTCCAAACTTCAGTGATATATAACATATCACTGGACGCACTAAGTTTGTAATTAAAAACCCACCCCCCTTCTTATTTCGTGGATGTTGGCTTATAAAGGGCAACACAACAAAAAATTTTTCATATAAGAACATGCATAGCAATACTGATACCAGTTGAGTCAGTGCGACAATGATTCATGCTTAATAAGTTTAGACGACAGTATCACACGCGTTTCTGAAACTGAGAGAAGAAGTTTCAAAATCTTTGGAGAAGTGGCATTAGCAGAAGCCAGTTTGAAGATTGTCTTTGCACCAGAGCTCCCAAAAAACACTACCAGAAAGGTGGGCATAGATAGGGCAGGTGCACGGCCAAACCACATTTGCATGGGGATAAAATTGGCTTGAACACTGGAGTGGCCTCCATAGTGCAACCCTGATGGAGCCTGTGAGGCTCCGAGGGGAAGTGGAGCCACATGAGGCGGGGAACAGAGAGTGAGGGGGAGGGTCATGCTTTCTGGAGGGTGGGTGTGTTTCTTTCTTTTCCGGCTACTGTTATCAATGTGGTGAGCACATCCCTTCAGTTGAGTGCCCTGGGAGGAAGCCCAGTGCTTCCTGTTGTCTTACCAGTGTGGCAAAATGCAAGTAAGAAATAAAGAAAAAGGGGAAAAGGGGGTGGGGGAGTGGGGAGCTCCTCTGGATCGGTCAGGAATGCCAGCCTCTGGGAGGGAACACAGCTCACTTTTTCCTTGAGATGTTGCAGTCAGGTCACATCCTCAGCTGCTTCTCAAGTCAATCCAGATCCAGGAAATAATCTCTCTCCAGAAAAAGGACATTTTTGAAAAACAACAGAGTAGACGACAAAGGAAATCCTAAAAGGGAGGATAAGGAAATCTGTACGGAAGGATACTGCCAAAGTAACGTACTTCAGTTCAGTTCAGTTCAGTTCAGTCGCTCAGTCGTGTCCAACTCTTTGCGACCCCATGAACTGCAGTACGCCAGGCCTCCCTGTCCATCACCAACTCCCGGAGCCCACCCAAACTCATGTCCATTGAGTCAGTGATGCCATGCAACCATCTCGTCCTCTGTCGTCCCCTTCTCCTCCTGCCCTCAATTTCCCCCAGCATCAGGGTCTTTTTCAATGAGTCAGCTCTTCGCATCAGGTGGCCAAAGTATTGGAGTTTCAGCTTCAACATCAGTCCTTCCAATGAACACCCAGGACTGATCTTTAGAATGGAATGGTTGGATCTCCTTGCAGTCCAAGGGATGCTCAAGAGTCTTCTCCAACACCACAGTTCAAAAGCATCAATTCTTTGGCACTCAGCTTTCTTTATAGTCCAACTCTCACATTCATACATAACTACTGGAAAAACTATAGCCTTGACTAGATGGACTTTTGTTGGCAAAGTAATGTCTCTGCTTTTTAATATGCTGTCTAGGTTGGTCATAACTTTCCTTCCAAGGAGTAAGTGTCTTTTAATTTCATTGCTGCAATCACCATCTGCAGTGATTTTGGAGCCCCAAAAAAAGAGCATGAGTAACGTACTTACCCTTGCCTAATGCCCTTAAAATCCTTCTATTTGTGAGGCTCTATCCCAAAGTTTTGCAGGGTTGGAAAGAATCATTTAAATATCAGATTCTGATTTAGTTTGCTACTATGAGCTCTTAACTGTCTATGAAATACTTGATGAGATTTAGCTGAAATAACGTCCTGGTCCCTGGGGTGAAACACACAGGTGGTGCCAACAGGCTGCCATATATTTACATATTTGTCTATTTATAGGACCATAATCAATGTAAATATTTATTTATATCACCACATAACTTACCACTTAATTAAATAGCCTACCCTTGCCTTACTTTTCAGTGGCCAACTTTTGTCTTCTATTCTTCAAAAGGCCAATTTTATCCCCTTTGAAATTTGGTTTGGCATGTACCTTCCCCATGCCTTCTTCTTAGATGATATTTTCAGGAGATCTGTGGCAAAGACTGTTGTCAAACTGCAATCTGTCACCTCTCCTAAGATTTTGAGAATCCGTAAGAAACTTCTCTCATACTTTTCAAGCCAACCCTAACTTTCTTGAACTAGATTTCTTCAACAATAATATCTTCCTCTGTTGCTGTGTTTCACATCAGAGTACATCCTTCCTTCAAAAGAGAGATAACAACAACAAAAACTCCACTTTGATCATAACAGTCGATTAGAAAGGGAAACTCCCTCCAGTTTTCTAACTTTTCCAACAAGCTATGCTTTCTCCCCTTGAAAGAAAAGTAAGTTTTGCATCCCCAACTCCATTTCCTATAGTTTTCTTAGCAGGCAAATATAGACTACCTGGCAGGTGGAGACACAGTCAAGAGGCACAGACATCTCTGTTGCCAGCATCAGCCTAGGTTCTTTTTTTTTTTTTTGCTACATCCAGCTGTGTTTCTAAAGATACTGTGTTCTTACTTCATTCTCTTTACCAGAAGTTCCAACAGTATTTAAATTATGTTCTTCACAAATTTTTATGGAAGACTATGAAATATTCTTGGGATATGTATCATATCCCACAGAAAAAAAACTTTACACATGTATTAAGTAACAAACTAGTGCAGTAGGTTTGCAGAAGGAGATGTCCCCAGCTCTGTCAGCTGGCTCCGCTGGGAGTGGGGAGTATTGTGACAGGTTGAATTAAGCTTTCTTTTCTTTTTCAGTTTTGAAATAAAAACTATCATTAATTGCAAAAATGGTTACAAATTCTACTAAAGCACTCACCAGAACAAATACAAGTGTTCATTGTGAATAGGAAGATGGTACAAATATAACAAGGGAATTTGTAGTTTGTGATCATGGTGTAAAAGAGATTGAATATAATATGGTCTGGATAAAAATGAAAATATAATGCAGCATATGAGTCATGACAGTTGATTTACAATATTGTGTTAGTTTCAGGTGTGCAACAAAGTGACTCAGTTGTATGTATGCATGTGTCTATTCTGTTTCAGATTCTTTCCCCATACAGGTTCTTGCAGAATATCGAGTAGCGTTCCTTGTGCTCTACAGTAGGCCCTTGTGGATTATCTGCTGTGTGTAGTGGTGTGCGTATGTTAATCCCAACCTCCTAGTCTACCCCTCTCCCTCTACGTTTCCCCTTCAGTAACCAGAAATTTGTTTTCTAAGTCTGTGGGTCTGTTTCTGTTTTGTACATTAAATTCATTTGTATAATTTTTTAGATCCATACAAGTGATATCATATGATATTTGTCTTTGTATGACTTATTTCACTCAGTTTGATCATCTCCACCCATGAGGTTGCAGATGGCATTATTTCACTCTTTCTATGCCGAGTAACTTTCCATTGCATGTATACACCACATCTTCTTCATCCAGTCACCTGCCGAGGAACATTTAGGTTGTTTCCATGTCTTAGCTATTGTAGACAGTGCCTCACTGAACACTGAGATGAATGTATCTTTTTGAATTCTAGTTTTGTCCAGGTATTTATTTTCCAAGGAGAGGGATAGCTGGATCATATGGTAATTCTAGTTTTAGTTTTTTAAGGAATCTCCATACTGGTTTCCACAGAGGCTGTACCAATTTACATTCCCACCAACAGTATAGGATGGTTCCCTTTACTCCACGCCCTCTCCAGCATTTATTATTTGTAAACTTTCTGACGATGGCCATTCTGACCAGTGAGAGGTAATACCTTATTGTAGTTTTGAAAATCATCTGTTTAATGAACCTAGAGAAACTAATTACCCAAGATAAGGCAAAGAGACACGAGTCTTTACCTGAGTTCCAGTTTCACATGAGTTGTAATGCCATTTGAATATGTATGTGGGGATAAATGAATAAAGAAATTACACATAGAAAAAAAAGAGAGTCCAAAAATGGAAAAAGAATGAGATATCACAATTTTGTAAATATTAAAGGAATTGAAAAAAGCTTAGTACGACAGTAAAAATTCAACATGTACAAAAGTATAAGATAGTTAAGTGGAAATATTGTCAATAGAACAAATTAATTACAGAAAAAAGATTAAAAGAGGAAGAATAAAATATTTGAATTTGTAAAAATAATTGCATTCTGTGATGAAAGAACTGTTTGCATAGAGAATGTATTTACAAAGAAAGAACTGCGGGGACTTATCTGGTGGTCCAGTGGTTAAGACACTGTGGTGGGCTTCCCTGATGGCTCAGTGGTAAAGAATCCACCTCCCAGTGCAAGAGATATGGGTTGGATCCCTGATCCGAGAAGATCCCACATGCCTCGGAGCAACATAAGCACAGAAGCCTGTGGGCCACAACTGTTGAGCCTGGGAGCCGCAATACTGAGTCCACGTGCCCTAGGGCCCATGCTCTGCCACAGGAGAAGCCACATTAACGAGAAGCCCTCACTGCAACTAGAGGGTAGCCCCGACTCTGGAAAAAAGCCAGAGCAGTGACAAGGATTCAGCATAGCCCCAAATAATTAAATAGATAAATAATTAAAAAAAAAAGACACCATGCTTCCAATATGAATTCAATCCCTGGTTAAGGAACTGGGGTCCCACATGTCCTGCAGCCAAAAAAAAAAAGAGTAAAAATAAATAAAATGGATCAACATATTTTTAAAAATACTATTAAAAAGAAATTAGCCCTTATGAAGTCAGTCCCTGCAATATAATCCTGTGTTGTGAAGAGAATGAAAATCTATTAAAAAATGCGCTTTATTTACTTTAGGCTACAGGTTATTTTACTGAGGCTTTCTAGTTGGAGAGGGGTTTCCACAACTATTGAATTTTCTCTTGGTATTTTAGCTCTCCCTCTTTCCAGAAGCAGAACAGCTTTCCTTGAACTTTTTTAGTTTATTCAGACCATTGGTGAAAACTTTTGGAACAGTTGTAGTTTTTTTTTTTTTTTTCCATTTTGATAGCTCTTAACTGAGCTCTTAAGAGCTTGATAGAGTTTGATAGCTCTTAACTTGAGTACTCTCCCCTTTTCGGCATTTAAGTTCTCGTAAATAGGTACAATTTGCTTCTCAGGCTTCAAAGGAAGACTATGACTGATGCTTGTTTAATTATGTGAGAAGCTCAGCCTCTGGTGGCTGACATTGAATTCTGGTTGTCTGAATTTATCATCTCTTCCCTTCCTGATTTATTTAATATTTTTCTCTCCGGTTTGCACCTACTCATCCTTCTCCATTTCTTTCATTTTCAGGTGCTTTTCTTGGATGTATTTTTGTGAGTTCATGACCAAATTTTACTTCCTTTGGGGGGCTTAGTTTTCCAATGTGAATTCGTTGCCTCACAAATGGAAATCTCTGTGCCCTTGCAAAATGTTGAATTTACTGTTTATTTTTGTATTTTGTTCGTAGTTCTAATCACTGAATCATTTAGGGAGTTATGATCCTGTTGCATGGTAACCAAGACGGTGCATGCCTTGTCTGTTAAGACTTAACTGATGTTTGAACTTTCATGTCCATGAGGTTTGTTCATTTTCAGAGGACAATTTAAGTTTGAGTTGCTAGTAGAAACTAGTAGGTTCTCATATGACTTGGTTTCAATACTAAAGTCGAGATTCTGCTTAATTTCTGGTGCCAGATGGTAGTGCTCAGCACCTTTGAGTAGAGCTTTTTTTGGAGGCTTGTATCAAATGAGGGAGTGTTGCCAGTTGACTGGTCCTACTCCTTTGAGTCCTCATTGGCTAACAATTTCTATCTTTCATGGGCCATCTGCTTTATCCCAATCGCAAAATGCTCTTTTCTGCATAGATTCTTTTTTTTAAACTACTGTTTGATGATAAATCTTTCCACTGTCAGTTCCTGAGCTTTGTTAGGTAGGAGGGTAGGACAGTCTTAGGTTTGGTTATAGAATCTACTCTGAGGTTGCCCAAGGTAGAAGAGCAGCTTTGAAGGAACAAAGAGCCTTAAACTGGGAGGTTATACTTGACTTCTAACTGGATGCTCACCCTTAAGGCACACATTTCCCTCTTGGATTTCACCTTCCCCACCAACAAACTAAGGAGGCTGAACTAGGTAATTTCTTCAGTGACTTACAAATCTAGCATTTCATGATTCTCAGGAGCTTTCTGTTCATCATTCTGGGTGAAGTAGGCAGGTATTATAAATATTTATAAATGAAACATTAATTGATAAAATTCTAAAGAATAGGGGAGGGGTCAGCCTTGTTAAGAAACAGAGCAACACAGAGGTCCCTGGCTTGCCGATAGCCCGAAGATGATGATCAATCACCGTGATCCTGTTGTGTATAACTGTGAGCTTCCAGACTTGTGAGAACACATACATGGATTTTTCTGTCTGTTGTCTGCAAAGGTTTTAGCCAGCTCATAGCCATTCTTGAGTCAGTAACCCTCCGAGACTGAAGAATTTCAGATCCACCATTTCATCAGAGTCCCAGGATGCACCTATGGGATGGAAGTCAGGAACCTCCCTCTTAATGCCCCTAAAATGGGCCAGAAATGCCCCTAAAATTCCCCTCTGCCACAAACTGACTGACAGTAACAGAAGGACAGGGCAAGGGGAAGGTTAGAAGTTACTGAGCATGACAAGCGGTGCTTTGCTGGTGAACTGCCCACGGGTTTCTTGGTATCAGTCAACTAGAGCTTAAAAAAAAACCAGCTGCATCATCCCAACCCTACATCCTCAAATCTGATGTCCTAATCAGCGAATTACAGCTCAGTGTCTTCCCTATGATTTCAACATTGTAGACCTTTCAGGTTTGTTAACTTTTAAGAACATTTACTCGGTTGCTTGGGGTTTATTTCAAGCCCAAATGCACAGAAACGCCTTGCTTTTTGTTCCATGTCCTCCAATGTTCTATGATGAGAGAACAAGCCCACAGCCCTAAGACATTCATTCATTCATCAAATATTTACTGAGCCCCTTCCATGTACCGGGCACTACTTGTCCCTGTAAAGTGTCAGTTGTGTCTGACTCTTTGCGAGCCCATGGACTGTAGCCCACCAGGCTTCTTGTCCATGGAATTCTCCAGGCAGGAATGCTGAAGAGGGTAGCCATTCTCTTCTCCAAGGAAATCTACCTGACCCAGGGATCAAACGTAGGTCTTCAGACAGATTCTTTACCAGAAGCCCCCAGGAATACAGATAAAGCTATTTTTCTTCTCCTTGGTTTCTCTTGCAATTACTTTTCTTCTTTTCCATTCCTAGACTCTCCACTGTTTCTGACTCACCTCCAGTATACTTCCAGTATACTTCTAGTATATTTCCAGTATACTGGAAAGCTGAGTACTGAACTACTCTGATGAAAATAGGGCTGAGGTACTCCATGCTCCTTTGGGCATTTATGAAAGAGTGTGGCACATGTGTAATAGAAGCTCTTTTCTGTGTCTTCAGTTTTCTTAATTTAATGTGCTCCTGGGAGAGCAGTGTCTGTTCCTGTGTCAACCAAGCATTTGTCACATAGTACAAATCTACACAGTGGCCCTTTCTATTCTTGATCTCAAAGCTGGGTGATACAGAACATCAATCCATCACAGATCCAGTGACCCCAAAGACACTTCAGGGGCCTTCCCGGGTGGTCCTGTGCCTAAGACTCCATATTCCCAGTGCAGGAGGCCCAGGTTCGATCCTTGGTCAGGGAACTAGATCTCATATGCCTCAAAAGAGTTCTCGTGCCACAACAAAGATCAAAGATCCCACGTGCCACAGCTAAGATCCAGTGAAGCCAAATTAATTAATTAATTTAAAAAAAAACCCACTTCAATTTAGGCTTTGAGCCTCAGAATCTCAGAGAAATTAGCGATCAAGTTAAGTAATATTGGCTTGAGCTCTAGGGCCAGTCAGCTGTTGTTTACTTTAAAATCCATTCTTTTTTTTTTTTTTCATTTAAAAAAAAAAAACTTTTTTTATTGTATTGTGGTATAGCCGATTAACAAACCATGTCCTAATAGTTACAGGTGAGCAGCAAAGGGACTCAGTCATACAAATACATGTATCCATTCTCCCCAACTTCCCGCCCATCCAGGCTGCCACATAACATTGAGCAGCGTTCCATGTGCTGTAAGATAGGTCTTTGTTGGTTACACATTTTAAACACAGCAAGGTGTACGTGCCCATCCCAAATTCCCTAACAACCCCTTTCCCCCTTACCTTCCCCCAGCAACCATAAGCTCATTCTCGAAGTCTGTGAGTCTGTTTCTGTTTTGTAAGTAAGTTCATTTGTATCATTTCCCATGTATAAGGGATGTCACACACTATTTCTCCTTCTCTGTCTGGCTTACCTTGCTCAGTATGACACTCTGTAGGTCCATCCATGTTGCTGCAAATGGAATTATTTCATTCTTTTTATCATTCCCTGTTTCATTCTGTATCTGTCCACACTAATATAAAGAAATAGTTAAGTAAATAAGGGAGAAGAAGAGACAAATGCAGAAGTCCAAATAATGCATGTAGATGCTCCCCACTCTAGGAGGTGAGGCTTAGCCTCCTCCCATTACCCTTGCTTTGGGGCATGGGCCGGACTTAGTGACTAGCTTCCAGGAAATTGAGTATGAGTGGGAAAGAGCAGTTTTACAATATACAGACCCTGCAGATGTTACTTTAACCAGGCAATCAAAGTTAACATCACCAGAGATGTCATGTGAATATTGTGCACTCCTGATATGATGTGATGAGATGGATACATTGCCTCGTGGTATTCTTTTCAAAAACCCATAATCTCACTCTAATCATAAGAAAAAACAAAAAGCAAGCCAAACTCGAGGGACTTTCTACAAAATACTTGACCAGTACTCTTCAAAACTATCATGGTCATGAAAAACAAGGAAAGACTAAGAAACTAATAACTCAATCCAATATAGTATCCTGGGACAGATACTGAAACAAAGGTCATTCATTAATGAAAAAAATCTGGTAAAATGTGAATCTGAAGTTTAACAGTAACACACCAATGTTGGTTTCTTAGTTTTAACAAGGGGAAACAGCTTGGGTGTGAGCGGGTGTGAGTACTTTCTATAGTGTCTCCAAGGAAAACGAGTCCACCAGAGGACAAGTGCAAGAGCATTTCCAGCAGTTTTACTCATACTGGCTGAACTTCAGAGGGCTGGATTACCAAAGTGTGATCTGTTCATAAATACCACACAAAAATATGAGTAACTTGCTATTACATGCCACAGTGGACTAATTTCACTGCCCTTTGTTGAACAGTTGAGAGAAACTGCATGCTAAAGAATACATACTGTTTGATTCAGTTATATCTGAAACAAGATAGAAACACTCTATGGCAGCAGAAGTCAGAGTGGTTGTAACTTCTGGGGGTTGGGTATCATCAAGGAAGGGGCATAAGAGAAGGAGCCTTCTGGGGTACTGGAGATGTACTATACTGCCTTCTTGGTGGTGTTACCTGGATGCATACATATGTAAATGTCCATTGAACTGTATATTTAAAAAAAAAAATTTGGCCATGCCATGTAGTTCCCTGACCAGGGATCAAACCTGTGCCCCTGTGTTGGAAGTACAGTCTTAGCCACTGGACCACCAGCGAATTCCCCGAACTGTACATTTTAAATTGATGCACTTTGATACTCTTCCATAAAATAATAGAACAAGGAGAAGGCAATGGCACCCCACTCCAGTACTTTTGCCTGGAAAACCCCATGGATAGAGGAGCCTGGTAGGCTGCAGTCCCTTGGATCGCGAAGGGTCTGACACAACTGAGTGACTTCGCTTTCATTTTTCACTTTAATGCATTGGAGAAGGAAATGGCAACCCACTCCAGTGTTCTTGCCTGGAGAATCCCAGGGACGGGGGAGCCTGGTGGGCTGCTGTCTATGGGGTCGCATAGAGTTGGGCACGACTGAAGCGACTTAGCAACAGCAGCAGCTACTCTTCCATAAAACAATAGAACCACAACAGTAGCCAATCCAGACAACAATAACGATGTAGACAACAGTTAATGAAACTGTGGAGCAAAGCAGTGAGTATGGAGACACATGTTGAGGGGGCGGTGTCCTAATTTCTAAGTTGACTCTTCAGGACTTCCTTAGGATCCACAGTCACCGCCTTACCAAGAAAGAAAAGTGTAAAAATAGCCACCTTGTAAGGACTAAGTACATTTATTTTCTCTTCAATTTTACCTTGTATAATATTTTATATAATACAAGAAACTATTGCTTCAAACATTGATAGCAACGCTTTTTCAAAAAGTGAATTGGCCAGTGTTACAACCTAGCTTAGGAAAAACTTGCCAAGGGGCTTATTAATTAACACACGTGCTACTGCCTGTGAGAAAGTTTAAAACAAACAAACAAACAAAAAAAGGAGCTGTAGGAAACAGGCCTGTGAATAACAGAAAGGAAGGAAAGGTCTCTCCTCCAGTGAGTGGGGGACGTGTAGAGAAGCGACGTAGGCGACAGCCCTTCCTCCCTGTACTTTTCCCTCATGCGAGAAGGAAAGAGATGCAGATATATTTGCTGAGGGCATTTCCTCCAAAGCAGGGTGTAAGCAAAACATAGTGCACCAACCTAAGGCAATCGGGCTGTTTATAATTATGAGGGTCTGTTTGGTAGATAACAGATGAGGTCCATAGGTCTCCTGAGACCATTGCCAAGACCATGAGAGCAAGTCTCAGCCCAAACTTGGCCACACACACATAATGGTTACTATCAGGCAGGCTTAGAAACCCATCTTAAAACTTTTTCTGTGCACTTCGTGATGCCCCAGGTCACTGTCCTTTAAGAACTCCATTTCACTTGAAGCAAATGAAACGAGTCTCCTGTGAATGTTCAGCTGCCAACTCGTCAAACTCAAAGGGCCAAGACTCATCTGAGTCAGTGGCTAGATTACAGAACCATTTAGGAGAAAAGTCCAAAACTCCATTTTACAGGGTTTGGGCCACCTGCCTGTGAGCCTGAGAGTGCAACAGCAAGGATGCCCTTCAATGTTTCCAGAGAATCCACATCTCTTGGGTGACTACTACTGTCACTAGGGAAACGTGCGTAACATCCATCATGCTAGTTAACGAAGCCTCTGGTGTGAACTGGACCAGGACCATGGGAAGTATTTCATAAGAGGCTTTGCCCAGCGCCCCTGGAGAGAACGTTCCTGATTTGGACATCTGGCCATCCCAGGCTTGTAAATCCAGTGTACTTAACACATGTTTATATTACTGTGGTTCTGCTGAAGCCTTTAAAATAAGTGATAGACAACAGAACAGAAGCTGTCACAAAAGTGATTTCTTAATTGAGGAATGTAAATGTCAAAGTTGGCAAAAGGGAACAAAGCTCTCTATTTGCCATTAGATGAAAGGATTGTGAATGACAAAAATTAGGAATAAGTGAGAGAAAAATAGGAAGAAAAGAAGCAGTTACAGTAACATTGTTTAAACTTTTCTTAATTTATTGCCTTTAATAAAAAGGAGTTGTAAACCTGTGGGGGGAAATGTGGATATCAAAGCCACAAACTCAGGTGAGCAGTGGCTTCTTAGAGCCGACAGGATGGATTACCAAAATCAATGTTCAAATCCTACTTCTGCCACCCATGTAATGCTAAGTTGCCTACTTTTTACTTCTCTATGGCTTCGTTTAACAGTAATTCTTTCCCAAGGAAATTCTGTGCAAGGAAGCCTAAACCAGCAGATTCAAACATCTGACACTGGCACACTCCTGTCCCCTGGTGGCGATGTTTAGAACTCTGTGGGATGTGGTAAGGACAAAAATTAAATGTGGAAACTAAAACAAAAATCATGAGATATCGTCCTGGTAATGTATGGTAGCTTTTTAATCGCTAATTTTCTTGCCTCCTCAGTGCCTTTCCCCTCTTTATATTACGATTAGTACAAACACAGGAAGTTTCAGGAGTCATCCAATTACCCTGGAGAGACCGCGGTATATTTATATTTATTTGTACCTTTCCTTTTCCTCCAGATCACAAGGATTTAGGGGGCATATCCATAATGTCTTATGTCTTTAGAGCTGAGGGAGATATAAAAAATCCAGTTGGAGGTCATTTAAATATCAAAACTTCTGGTACTAGCAGGTGAAAATATGAAAATAATTCAAGATTGAATGAAGCACTAAATAGATGAATTGGATTCCATGAAGAAGTGAAGCAACTGATTTATGGAGCTTCACCCATCTTAATTATAAAAGGGAAAGAAGCTCAAATAATTAGTAAGACTTGTAATTGGAACCCAAAGGAATAGGATTATTACTCCAACTCCACTGGAAAAGCAAATTTCTTTTTTTAAAATATCTTGCATTTTCCCACTTTTCATGACTGTTAGTAATATGAATTTGGAATTGGAGTGGGAGAGGGAAGAAAAGAAGGAAGTGAAAAGCATTGGAGGAAGATCCTAGAAATGGGGGTGCAGTGGGAGTGAAGTCCTGGCAGATCGACGCCAAAGTCAACTCATCCTGCTCCTCTGCTGACTTGGGGCTTTTCCCTGGGCCTTCCTCCAGCTTGAGACCGGGCACCCTCACATTGTCTCTTGGTTGACCAGGGTTCCTGCTCTGTCTTCCCACCTGGACATCCCTCAGTGGATCCTGGCCAGTGCCAGTTGCTACCCTTAATATCCAGATCTTTCGTTTGCTACACTTGCTCACTGATGCTGGCTCCAGCCTGTCTCTGAGTAAGGTTGTGATATGGCTGAGGCATCAACATTTGGATGTGATTCAAGAGTCCTGGAAGGAGAATTGTGAGTTTTGTGTTCCAGCTCCAAATTGGTAAGTGAGTAACCAAGCCACAGTCTTCTGGAGACTTGATTTCCTTATCTGTAAAATGAGTATGTCTATTTTCCCTAGCTCTACAAAGATTCAAATGTGTAAAATACGTGGGCAAGTGCTTATAAAAGGTAAGACCTGTACCACTGTAAAGCGATGTCATTCATAGCTAGTTTATAACCTGCCACCTCCAGCTTTCCCCATAAGAACTCTCTGGTGCTCCCAAGCAGTCTCCTTCCTCCATTTTTCCTTTTCCCTATCACAAGCTACTATTTGTATATAATTGCTATTTATACCTTGTTCTTGTTGTTGTTCAGTCACCTAATCATGTCTGACTCTTTGCAACCCCATGGACTGCAGCACTCCAGGCCTCCCTGTCCTTCACCATTTCCTGGAGTTTGCCCAAGTTCATGTTCATTGCATCAATGATGCCATCCAGCCATCCCATCCTCTGAGGCCCTCTTCTCCTGCCCTCAATCTTTCCCAGCATCAGAAACTTTTCCAATGAGCCATCTGCGTGCATCAGATTACCAAAATACTGGAGTTTCAGCTTCAGCATCAGTCCTTCTGGTGAATATTCAGTGTTGATCTCCCTTAAAAACGACTGGTTTGATCTCCTTGGTGTTGAAGGGACTTTCAGGAGTCTTCTCCAGCACCCGGTTCGAAAGCATACTGCCTTCTTTATGATCCAGCTCTCATAACAGTATGTGACCACTAGGAAGACCATAGCCTTGACTATACAGACCTTTGACAGCAGAGTAGTGTCTCTGTTTTTCAATACATTGTCTAGGTTTGTCATTGCTTTCCTGCCAAGAAGTAATTGTTTTCTGAACTCATGGCTACGGTCATCATCCACAGTGCTTTTGGAGCCCAAGAAGAGGAAATCTGTCACTGCTTCCACCTTTTCCCCTTCTATTTGCTGTGCAGTAATGGGCTGGATGCCATGATCTTACTTTTTTTAATATTTAGCCTGAAGCCTCTCCTTTCACTCTCCTCCTTCACCCTCATCAAGAGGCTCTTTAGTTCCTCTTTGCTTTCTGCCATTGGAGTGGTATCATCCACATATCTGAGGTTGTTGATGTTTGTCCTGCCTATCTTGATTCTGGCTTGTAACTGGCTTGTAAATCCAGCTTGGCATTTCTCATGATGTGCTCAGCATATAAGTTAAACAAACAGGGTGACAGCAGACAGCCCTGTTGTACTCCTTTCCCAATCTTGAACCAATCAGTTGTTCCATACAGGGTTCTAACTGTTTCTTCTTGACTGGCATACAGGTTTCTCAGGAGGCAGGTAAGATGGGTATTCCCATTTCTTCAAGAGCTTTCCACAGTTTGTCATAACCCACACAGTCAAAAGCTTTAGAGTAATCAATAAAGTGGAGATAGATGTCTTTCTGAAATTCCCTCGTTTTCTCTATAACCTAGCGAATGTTGGCAATTTGATCTCTAGTTCCTCTTCCTTTTCTAAATCCAGCTTGGACATCTGGAGGTTCTTGGTTCACATAATGCTGAAGCCTAGCATGCAAGATTTTAAGCATGACTTTACTAGCTTGGGAGATGAGTGCAATTGTCTGATGGTTTGAACATTCTTTGGTTTGAACAATTCTTGAGAATTGGGATGAAGATTGACTTTTTTCAATTCTGTGGCCACTGCTGGGTCTTCCAGATTTGCTGACATAATGAATGCAAAACTTTGATGGCATCATCCTTTAGGGATTTGAATAGTTCTGCTGGAATTTCATCATTCATTAGCTTTATTAACAGCAGTGCTTCCTAAGGCCCACTTGACTTTACACTCCGGAATGTCCAGCTCTGCGTGACTAACCACACCATCAGAGTAATCTAATTCCTTAAAATCTTTTTTATACAGTTCTTCCGTGTTTCTTTCCATCTCTTCTTGATTTCCTCAGCATCTACTAGGTCTCTACCATTTTTATGTCCATCTTTGGGTGGTTTCAGTCAGTTCAGTTCAGTTGCTCAGTTGTGTCCTACTCTTTGCGACCCCATGAACTGCAGCACGCCAGGCCTCCCTGTCCATCACCAACTCCCGGAGTCCACCCAGACCCATGTCCATTGTGTCAGTCAGTGATGCCATCCAACCATCTCATCCTCTGTCGTCCCCTTCTCCTCCTGCCCTCAATCTTTCCCAGCATCAGGGTCTTTTCAAATGAATCAGCCCTCTGCATCAGGTGGCCAAAGTACTGGAGTTTCAGCTTCAACATCAGTCCCTCCAATGAACACCCAGGACTAATCTCCTCCAGGATGGACTGGTTGGATCTCCTTGCAGTCCAAGGGACTCTCAAGAGTCTTCTCCAACACCACAGTTCGAAAGCATCAATTCTTTGGTGCTCAGCTTTCTTTATAGTCCATACATGACCACTGGGAAAACCATAGCCTTGACTAGATGGACCTTTGTTGGCAAAGTAATGTCTCTGCTTTTTAATATGCTGTCTAGGTTGGTCATAACTTTCCTTCCAAGGAGCAAGCATCTTTTAATTTCATGGCTTAATAATTGGGTGGTTTACACCTTAATTATTATTAACTCAGAGATCTGGACAATTAAATCCAAGATAGTTATACCTTGTCCAGAGATATTTGTATGTTAAACCAAATAGGGTAGTAAAAACATTTTGTCCTCGTTTAAGAAATATTAACCAGCAGTTTGGGGTAGAGTGAGAGACAGGGCTTTCCTTTCTGAAATCACTTAATTCATACTTGAATTATCCCATCTGAGCTGGAAATTCAGAGTGAATCTTTGGATCAGCATTCAAAGGATGACTTTAGAGACTTGAATTCTATTTTTTTTTTTCTATGCATACGGTTTGTTTTTTAAACTGGGATCATTTTACAGTTGTGGTTAACATCCAATGGCCCAACATGGTCCACTGAGAGACAGAATAGTGAGGTGGTTTAATGCACAAATTCTGTAGCCAGGTGACCTCAGTTCAAATCCTAGCTCTCCCATGTATTGCCTGGGTGCCCTTGGGTAGGCTAGTTAGCTGCTCTGTGCCTCACTAACCCTATCTATAAAATAGGCTTATTGAGAGGATTAAATAAGTTAATAGGTATAAAACACTTAGAACATGGGAATTCCCTGGTGGTCCAGTGGTTGGGACTCCATATTCTCACTTATGAGGGCCACACAGCATGGCCAAAGAATCAAAGTAAAATGTAAAATTACATGTAAAAGGTCAAAGCTTAATTTTAAAAGCTAAAAAAAAAAAAAAAATCTCACTTAAGCTCCTCTGGACATAACAGCGACAAAACAACAACTCTGAAACTTCCATTCCCTCTCCATAGGCAGCGATTACGGTTAATGTGTGATGATCCTTTAAGAGTTTTTAACAGATTTTTTAAGAAGTCATGGGAATATGGTATACTTGGCAGCTGGTTTTTCTCCCTTAACTGTGCAGCTGGGAGTTATTTGCAGATCTCTAGTCTACCTCCTTGTTCCTGCGGACTTCCCAATGTGCCCCAGCTTCACTCCACAGTTCACTTAACCCATGACTTCCTGATGGATATTCGGTTTGTTTTCAATTCTCCATTATTATGTTCCCTTTTTACTCATTCTTTTCTTTTTGTAATTCAAAACCAACAAGTTGAAGCTTCCTCATTTCACCATCATAGCTCATTTCCTATTGAGCAAATCCTCCTCCTCAGGTCAGCTCTTGCCAAACCCTACAGGGGTGGGGGGCTTTTTCCACAGAAAGAAGAAGTGGAATTAACTCTCCTGGGCCTTAGGAGCAAATATGCTCATTCTCTTGACAGTGATGCCCACGCTGCCTGGGCCATGCAGCTCTGTTGCCCTTTAGGTTCCTGAACAGGTCAAGAACCTGAAATAACAAAACCAGTGTCACTTTGCCTTGATAAGTTGTAATAGATGTGGAAACCAACAGGATGGCTTCCCGTGACATGTACCACCTCATGGTAGAGATGTGTGTTTCAGGGTGAGTCTGTTTCCTCAGCGTCATCCCAGGACAGGCGCCTGCTTTCAGGAGTGGCTGGTGATATGGCTCCCCTGTCAGAAATGCTCTTTCCTCCCCCCTTGACGATGAATTGAAATCTCACTGCTTTTGTGAACTTTCCCAATTGCTGCGGCCTATACTAGTACTTCCTTTCTCTGAATTTCTTCTGCAAGAATGCCTTCTAAGAGCGGAATATCTTGCAAGGGTGAACCCCTGGGCCACAGAACCAGGAGGTGTGGGTAGATTTGAAATAGAAGGCCATCATATACCTGAATCTCATAGAAATAACGTGGTTATCAGAGGAGAGGCCTATAAGCAGAGAGACACTATGGGATATACTAGAATTCATATGAATGAAAGGGGAGTGAAGGTTAGAAGCAGGAATACCAAGAACAAAAGAAAGCCAGAGTCTAGTGCAGTATGTCTCAAAATGCAGCCTGGGGAACTGGCTAGAAATGAAATTCTTAGACCCCCAGTGCAGACCTCCTGAGTCACAAACTCTAAGGGGAGTGGCCCTTCAG
The DNA here is from genome assembly GCF_032405125.1 of Capricornis sumatraensis. Classification (NCBI taxonomy): domain Eukaryota; kingdom Metazoa; phylum Chordata; class Mammalia; order Artiodactyla; family Bovidae; genus Capricornis; species Capricornis sumatraensis. Next base: position 177,570,904 of record NC_091069.1, read on the forward strand.
TCTGTACTGATAAGCCCTCCAGATGAGTTTAATTCACTCAGAAGTTTGAGAACCAGTGGGGTCACCTCAAAGTGTCAGACACAACTGAGCAGGCATGCACAATGGCAAAGAGGGGACTTTTGCAACTGGAAGTCTTGGGAGAAGTAAACCAGCTAGAAAGGACTCCAGGTCTGCTCAGGCTTCACCCACTGTCAGTTGCTACAATGTGGGCCTGGTGGTAGGAAGTGGAGGACCAAATCCAAGGGACACACTGTCCTTCACTTTTCAGATGGGACACATAAATGAGACAGTGATCATACAAGGTAAGATGGGCTCCCTGCCAAAGTGATTGTTGAGACCAGTGGTTTGCCACTGGGGTGCCTGGGGGAACCTGCTATAAATATAAATTCCTAGATCTCCACCCTGTTGTTCAGTTGCTAAGGTTGTGTCTGACTCTTCAATACTCCATGAACTGCAGCATGCCAACCTCCTCTGTCCTTCACTGTCGCCCAGAGTTTGCTCAAACTCACGTCCATCAAGTTGGTGATGCCATCCAACTATCTCATCCTCTATCATCCCGTTCTCCTCTTTCCCTCAATCTTTCCCAGCATCAGGGTCTTTTCCAGTGAGTCACCCTGAGAGATTCTGATTCAGATTTGAGGAGTGACTTAGTCTATACTTTTAAAAGCTGCTCAACCTTTTATGATAACAATTAAGAGAAGACTTATTTGGGAAGCCTTGATATAAATAATGGTAACAAGGGGGTTTGAGTAGGGAGGAAAGAACTCAAGCCTGGGGTGGCAGGGAAACCCAGCTAGCAGGAAGGGGAGAACTCTCCTTTAAGGGCTCATGCTGGTCCCGTGTCTCCTGGAGGGCCCGCTGGGGCAGGAGAAGCACCAATGTCTGGGGCTAGATTTCTGTCTGAAACTTGGCCCCAGGAACTCTCTCCTCCTTGACAGATGTGGAGACTGATGGAGGATGCAAGACGGCAGGAAGACCTTCGGGAAGAGACAAGCCAAAAACGGGAGGGGGCATATGATGAAAGCTTAAAGGTTAATGCTAAGTATTCAGCCCTAGAACTTTTGCATAGCAAACACCCTCTTCCAACAACACAAGAGAAGACTCTACACATGGACATCACCAGATGGTCAATACCAAAATCAGATTGATTATATTCTTTGCAGTCAAAGATGGAGAAGCTCTATACAGTCAGGAAAAACAAGACCAGGAGCTGACTGTGGCTCAGATCATGAACTCTTTATTGCCAAATTCAGACTTAAACTGAAGAAAGTAGGGAAAACCACCAGCCCATTCAGGTATGACCTAAATCAAATCCCTTATGATTATACAATGGAAGTGACAAATAGATTCAAGGAATTAGATCTGATAAACAAAGTTCCTAAAGAACTATGAACAGAGGTTCATGAGATTGTACAGGAGGCAGTGATCAAGACCATCCCCAAGAAGAAATGGGGCAAAATGGTTGTCTGAGGAGGCCTTACAAATAGCTGAGAAAAGAAGACAAGCTAAAGGCAAAGGAGAAAGAGAAAGATAAATCCAGCTGAATGCAGCATTCCAAAGAATAGCCAAGAGAGATAAGAAAGCCTTCCTCAGTGATCAGTGCAAAGTAATAGAGGAAAACAATAGAATGGGAAAGACTAGAGATCTCTTCAAGAAAATTAGAGATATCAAGAGAACATGTCATGCAAAGATGGGCACAATAAAGGACAAAAATGGTATAGACCTAATAGAAGCAGAAGATATTAAGAAGAGGTGGCAAGAATACACAGAAGAACTGTACAAAAAAAGATCTTAATGACCCAGGTAACCCAGATCACACGATGGTGTGATCACTCACCTAGAGCCAGACATCTTGGAATGCAAAGTCAAGTAGGCCTCAGGAAACATCACTATGAACAAAGCTAGTGGAGGTGATAGAATTCCAGCTGAACTTCAATTTCAAATCTTAAAAGATGATGCTGTGAAAGTGCTGCACTCAATATGCCAGCAAATTTGGAAAACTCAGCAGTGGCCACAGGACTGGGAAAGGTCAGTTTTCATTCCAATCCCAAAGAAAGGCAATGCCAAAGAATGTTCAAACTACCACACAATTGCACTCATCTCACATGCTAGCAAAGTAATTCTCAAAATTCTCCAAGCTCGGCTTCAACAGTATATGAACCGAGAACTTCCAGGTGTTCAAGCTAGAGTTAGAAAAGGCAGAGGAACCACAGATCAAATTGCCAACATCCGTTGGATTATGGAAAAAGCAAGAGAATTGAGAAGAATGTCTATTTCTGCTTCGCTGACTAGGCTAAAACCTTTGACTGTGTGGATCTTAACAAACTGTGGGAAATTCTAAAAGAGAGGGGAATACCAGACCACTTTACCGGCTTCCTGAGAAATCTGTATGCAGGTCAAGAAGCAACAGTTAGAACTGGACATGGAACAACAGACTGGTTCCAAATTGGGAAAGGAGTATGTCAAGGCTGTATATTGTCACTCTGTTTATTTAACTTATATGCAGAGTACATCATGCGAAATGCCGGACTGGATGAAGCACAAGCTGGAATCAAGGTTGCCGGGAGAACTATCAATAACCTCAGATAGGCAGATGACACCACCCTTATGGCAGAAAGCAAAAAAGGAACTAAAGAGCCTCTTGATGAAAGTAAAAGAGGAGCATGAAAAAGCTGGCCTAAAACTCAACATTCCAAAAACAAAGATCATGGCATCCAGTCCCATCATTTTATAGCAAATAGATGGGGAAACAATGGAAATAGTGGCAGACTTTATTAACTTGGGCTTCAAAATCACTGCAGATGGTGACTGCAGCCAAGAGATTAAAAGACGCTTGCTCCTTGGAAGAAAAGCTATGATCCACCTAGACAGCAGGCAGCATATTAAAAAGCAGAATTATTACTTTGCTGACAAAGGTCCATATAGTCAAAGCTATGGTTTTTCCAGTAATTTTGTATGTGAGAGTTGGACTGCAAAGAAAGCTGAGTGCCAAAGAATTGATGCTTTTGAACTGTTGGAGAAGACTCTTGAGAGTCCCTTGGACACAAGGAGTTCAAAACAGTCAATCCCAAAGGAAATCAGTCCTGCATATTCATTGGAAGGACTGATGTTGAAGCTGAAGCTCTAATGCTTTGGCCACCTGATGCGAAGAGCCAAATTCATTGGAAAAGACCCTGATGCTGGGAAAGATTGAGGGCAGGAGGAAAAGGGGATGACAGAGGATGAGATGGTTGGATGGCATCACTGACTGGATGGACATGAGTTTGAGTAAGTTCCAGGAGTTGGTGATGGACAGGGAAGCCTGGTGTGCTGCAATCCATGGGGCTGCAAAGAGTTGGACACGACTGAGCGACTGAACTGGACTGAACTGATATGTCCAGCCAGTTGTCAGGCCTTCTCAAAGCTTGCTAACCAAAAGATTGAGACTACTTTTAAAAATAAATAAATAAATAAATAAGTGAGGTGGGAGAGACCATTTAGAAAGCTATAGATGTGACTCAGCTCAGACTAAGCTAGGATTTTTCTAGTCTCTGCTCTAGACTGCTCTCTGATAGCTGTGGTTTTAAGAGAGGGGGTGTTGGGTGACCACCTAGTTCAGTTCAGTTCAGTTGCTCAGTTATGTCCAGCTCTTTGCAACCCCATGGACTGCAGCACACCAGTCTTCCCTGTCTATTACCAATTCCTGGAACTTGCTCAAACTCATGTCCATCCAGTCAGTGATGCATCCAACCGTTTCACCCTCTGTTGTCCCCTTCTCCTCCTGCCTTCAGTCTTTCCCAGTATCAGAGTCGTTTCCAATGAGTCAGTTCTTCGCATCAGGTGGCCAAAGTATTGGAGTTACAGCTTCAGCATCAGTCCTTCCAATGAATATTCAGGACTGATTTCCTTTGGGATTGACTGGTTTGATCTCCTTGCTGTCCAAGGGACTCTCAAGAGTCTTCTCCAACACCACAGTTCAAAAACATCAATTCTTTGGCACTCAGCTTTCTTTATGGTCCAACTCTCACATCCATACATGACTACTGGAAAAACTATAGCTTTGACTGTACATACATTTGTCAGCAAAGTAATGTCTCTGCTTTTTAGTATATTGTCTAGGTTTGTCATAGCTTTTCTTCCAAGAAGGAAGCATCTTTTAATTTCTTGGCTGCAGTCACCATCTGCAGTGATTTTAGAGCCCAAGGAAATACAGTCTGTCACTGTTTCCATTGTTTCCCCATCTATTTGCCATGAAGAGATGGGACCAGATGTCATGATCTTTGTTTTTAGAATGGTGAGTTTTAGGCCAGCTTTTTCACTCTCCTCTTTCATTTTCATCAAAAGGCTCTTTAGTGCTTTTTTGCTTTCTGCCATAAGGGTGGTGTCATCTGCCTATCTGAGGTTATTGATAGTTCTCCCAGCAACCTTAATTTCAGCTTGTGCTTCATCCAGTCTGGCATTTCGCACAATGTACTCTGCATATAAGTTAAATAGCAGGGTACAATATACAGCCTTGACATACTCCTTTCCCAATTTGGAACCAGTCCATTCTTCCATGTACAAAGCCATCATCTCCAGTGGTTTTCAAAATTTGGTTTTAGTAGAGTACTCTTGCCTGGAAAATCCCATGGATGGAGGAGCCTGGAAGGCTGCAGTCCATGGGGTCGCTGAGGGTCAGACACGACTGAGTGACTTCACTTTCACTTTTCACTTTCATGCATTGGAGAAGGAAGTGGCAACCCACTCCAGTGTTCTTGCCTGGAGAATCCCAGGGACAGGGGAGCCTGGCGGGCTGGCATCTATGGGGTCGCACAGAGTCGGACACGACTGAAGCGACTTAGCAACAGCAGCAGCAGCAGCAGTTTTAAGAAATGTCTCAAGAGGAACTCGGAAATAGGTTAAACTTAAAAACATAAGGGCTGAGCTGCTGTGGTTTGACTGAGTCCAGTTTAAGCCCTAGGTCTCCTTCCTTTTAGTCTCCCGGGAACAATTAACATTTCCTGCCCCCCACCTCCACAACCCTAGCTGCGAAGGATGACACTCTATAGAGAGCTGTTTGAAAAACACTGGTCTGATTAACCTCCCATCCAGAGCCTAGTTAGATTGCTTTCAGGGTCAGCCAGATCACTACTTCACAAAGTCATCCTTCCTATTGCTAGATGCTTTGATCCTCAGAAAATTCTTCCTTTTACCGAGGTGAGAACTGCTCTCTAAATTTCCATCCACTGTGCCTTATTTTTCCCTCTGGAAATCTTGCTATGTTCTTCCACATGAAAGGCCATTAAATAAATGTTCATTGAGAGCATTCTCTCTTTTCCAGGCAACTCCTCATCACGTCTTCAAGTAGATTCTCCTGTGATATGGTCACTCCCTGTGGGACATGCTCCGATTTGTCGATGTCTCCTTTAAGATGAGACTCCTGGAAGAGACCGTGGCTCCAGACAGGATCTGGCCTGGGCGGTGTGCATGAGGGCCGGTCCTCCCCTTGATCTGGACATGAAGCCTCAATTAGTGCAGTGTGGAATTACATTAGCTCCCTTGGCAGCCACTCTCCAGTCTCTTCATACTGAATCTGCTGTCTATGAAACTCCCTCTGTTTCACATTAATTGCTATTAAGTGAATTCTTTCCCATCCTGTGCTCTTGCAAGCTGACATTTCTTAATGTAAGTGCTGGATTTTACTTTTAGCTCCTCAGTATTTCATCCTGTTGGTTTTAGTCCAGTCGTGAAAAATATTAAAAAATCTTGATTCCGTTTCTCAATGGCTATTACTTCCCAGCCTTAGTTGCCTTGGATTTTAGAGTTAATTTTGTACATGAGGAAGATTACTAACATGTATCTGGAGCTTAGGTGAGAGGTGGAGGTGAGAGACATTTTTTCTGAACTTCTATTTATTGAGTACACTATCTAAAATTATTTAATCTTTCACCTTTATACTGGCCCAGTGGACAGAGATATTAATACTGCATGTTACAAAGGAGGAAACTAAGGAGCAGGGAGGAAAATGAAGATCTTCTTCAGTTATCAGTCTCAGTAACTACTGGCCTTGCAGCTGCTTCTGTGCATGCAAGTTTCGGAAGCTCCACTCTGTGGTCTCAGGGGAAGGTTTGGGCTCAGCTATGGCTGAAAGGCTGTGAACTAAAGGAAGGTGAAAAGAAAAAATACCTCTGGGGTCCTTCTTCAGAGAGTGACATCTCATTAGCCTTTTGAAGAAAATGAAGTCAAACATAAGAATGGATGAAAATTGAAAACAGGTGGAAAAAAATGATGAATTAAAAAAATAAAATTTATTGAGCATATAATGCTATAAAATGTGACTTGGTCATATGGGTGTTTTAGTTACATGATCTGTAAAATCTTGAAATCTGCATTTGCGGCTTTATCAGACTGATAGAATTTTTCCCCTTGTCTTTTTAGATTCTGCAGGAGGAAATGATGATTAAGTGAAAGATTATCCCCATGTCGCCCTACTTTAATTGATCTGCACAGCATTTATGATCACATGATACTTTTCTTATTTACTTATTTCTCTCCACTGAAATGTAAGCTCCATAAAAGCAGGGTCCTGTCTGCCTTGTTCTCCTCTGTATCCCTATTACCTAGAATAGTGCTGGGCACATACCAAGTGTTTAAAATGAATGGATCTAAATATAATAGACAAAACCTAGCATTTTAAAAAGATTATTTAAAAACAATGTATTGAAAGGCTGAGTAAGACTCACCCTGCACTCACCCTTGTTGTAGATGTAGGCACTTTGTTTAAATTTTAAGAAAATACTGCTAACATCCTTCCAGGGCCAAGTCAAAGCTACTTTGGATAAAGTAAAAAATATATACTGCCCTCTGATGGTAGTGGGGGTTTGTTTTAATTTTAGCAGCACTAGTTGACCTCCTAGTTCCCTTAGAGTCAAACTACGGTTTGGGGGAATGGCGGAGCCAAGGTGCCTCTATATACATAGCCAAGGGCCTATACAATACAAAATATGTTTGTTATTTATATTCAAGACAATTCTCCTAGCTATGACTCCTACCTACCCCTACCTTTCCAACCAGATTGCTGCCCCAGCCCCCTTATTCTGGAGTCCCACTGGTCAATTCGGCAGTGCGAGGGTGGGTCTGCTCAGAGACGGGGGCAGAAAGATAGTGACACCACTTGCTTGCTTGAGCCTGCTGGGACCCAAAAAGGGGTGACCCCTCATCTGGCAATTGTGTTTTTAGCTGTCTAACTTCTTAACTTTGCCTCTTTTGTTTTTTGCCTCAAACTTTCCACTTTTTCCTGCCTCCTATTCCGACTCCTCTCATAGGTGGAAATGTCAAATTTGAAAGTTTAAAAAATGTCAGCCCTTTATATTAAAAGCATGCCTCAAAAGATATTCTAAAAATATGCTAATCCTTTTATCATATGGCTATCAGATGTCAAAGTATAATTTTCAAAATTTTTGAAACATAATTCTCATAACCAATATAAAATGAAGATATGCTAACACTTATTAACTCACTGATGAAGGGCACCACTAAGGTGGTAGAGCTGGTTCCAAAAATATTTTGAAGGACTAAGTGTTTATAGGTTTTCACAGAAAATGTTAGGATAAGATGGCTAAGTTAGAAGATAGAAAAATGGCTAATGTCCTATAGGCAAATAAACCTATAGGTTATCTTCTCTACTGGGCAGAAATTTTCAAGTTAATAGTGTCTGGGTTCTAATCAAATAATAAACCTCAACACACAGATACATTGTCCTAGAAAATCAAACAATTTTTAGAAAAGATTTTAAACAATACTATAGTATAATATTGCAAAAACATTTGGCTCTCATGTTTTGCCTTATTTTAAGTTTTGGATAATTTTTCATAACACAAGTTTTTTCATATCATATGAAGTTTACATGTATTTCTCATGTTAGTCTTTTCCCTATTTTGGAGCGTGTGCTTATTTTTCAAATATTAAACAGTGGATATGAGAGAGAGAAGAAGTAAATCTCACAATATTTCTTTTGTTACTATTTGACAATTTTAATTTCAGGGTGAAAGTGTTTGGTATAGAATGGAGGAAAAAGAGGTAAAATGAGAAGAGAGTTTAAAGGTTTTGGATAAAATAAATTTGCGGGTTACATTAAGATTTTACTTTATCCATTTTATTATGGTCCATTATCAGAAATAATGGATGCCTCTAAGTTTCTTTTCGTTGAAGAATCCATCAGACCCCAAATATGAAAATTATGTAGTACCCAGTGTCTAATAACAGGAAAGAGGAACAGTGGAATCAACAGACATTTAATAACAGTGATGACAAATGTTTGGCTCTAGTTAAGATTTCCTTTTCAGCATTGAGGCACATGGTAATTTCACTGTCCCAGCCACGTAATGCTACTATTAACAAGGTCAAGACGGCAGCCCTAATGGACTTTGCCACCCTAAGAGTTCCTATCAGAAACTGAAGGATTCCTGGATCCGTAATCACACGTATCTAGGTTAGGAACAAGGATCATTCATTCAGTTTAAGGAAAATCCTGTCTTGATCACACACGGCCAATTTTTTGTTTGTTTTGTTTTTGTTTTCTTACAGGAACTTTTTTCTTTATTTTCTTATAGGAACATATAGGAACAATTTTTCTGACTTAAAAAAATCAAACGCTCTAATCTTTTATCACTTTTGTCCTCTGTACATTTTCTCTACCTCTTTCTAAACATATAATATTAATTCCACTGTTTTACATTTTCTTCTTCAAATTATTAATGCAACTGGCCAAAACCATACTAAGCATTTCATACCTACACAAAAGAATTTAGGATCTGGCTGTTTTTTCTCCCTGTTGTCCCTTATCAGTCAGTGTTCTCAGGATCTTTCAACATCTCAGCTACTGTTCCTCCAGACTCCTTAGTTTCACAAGGCTTCATAGCTTTTTTGACTTTGTGGACTTCATCTCTATCAGTCTTGGTCTGTAAAGTTCAGATGCTGGATCTCATCATCACTGGGACTTACTAAACTTCCGAGACCTTTTAACTCAGCATTTCCCTTCTCTAACCTAACTGCTCTATTGTTTTCTCCCAAGCACACCTGTCACAACTTGCCGGACCTTCCTTCTGATGCCACCCTTTCTAGTACTTTTCATTGCGCAGCCCCTCCTATTTGACTCAGCTTCCCCCAGGCTCCGCAGGACTCCACCCAGCCTTAGATTCCAAAGTCCACAGCTTTGTGCTGCCCTTGTCAGTTGCCTACCCTTCCTCAGTCTCTTGTACTTTGCTCTGTCCACTGTATCAGTCTCTTCCAGACATCTTTGGGTCTTATCCTTAAAACACACGTGGTCCCTACCAGGTCCAGAAATGAAAGAGGCCAATGGAAGAGGTATGTTCTGTTGTTTACAGGAATTTGGGGCTGGGGGAAAAATAGAGAAATTCCACTTACATCGGCTTAAAAATGGAAAAATTTGTTATTTCATGTAACAAAATGTCCAAAGGTAGGACAGGCTCTGTTTGCAGTACACCAGGATTCTGTCTCCATCTTTCTGTGCTTCTCTTTGTTCTGTCCTCATTATGATCAGCATCACCCTCAGGCTGGCCACAAAGTGACTGTGATTTCCAGGTGTTATTTTCAGATACAACCATGTCCAGAGAAACAAGAGACTTCTCCAAAAAATAGCGAACACCTTTCTCTCAGGTCCTTGTAGACCCCCCCTTCACCTCTCATTGGCTAGAATTGGGTGAGATGCCCATCTCTAAACCAGTCATTGACAATGAAATACAATCATTGGAATTTACTGAGACCTAATAGGGTTTGCCTCTAGACCTGAGACTTGTGTGGGAAGGATGATATCTGAACAGACAGTACTGAGCCTCGGTAGGAAATGAAAGAAGTGAAAGGATGTTGAGTAGGTAATCTGCTATGTAACTGTATCTTTTACAGTATGAAATGGTGAACCATTGAGAGAATGGTGACCCTTTAGCCATAAAGGCTAAACATTTTGAACTTGAATGTTGATTGGCCATTCAGCCATTAACACTCTTGTAGACTTGAGGAGGAGAAGTTCTTTTGTTAGTTTGTTTCTAGGAGAGAGGAGGTGAGGATAGGGGAGATCCTTTTCAGTTTGTGACCCTTGGATTGTAGGTTTTCATGAAACTCCCCACAGTCTACTTTTTCCATCTCTGTTGACCACATGCAACCTGACCCTTCCATCTGAACAAAGCTCCTTCTTTCTAATAAAATAAGAATTCACATTTTGAGGCAAGACAAGAAAAAAATTAAATGATTTTTTTCTGTCTGTTGGGCCTCCTCCCTCCCCTCTAGTATGAATTGTGCCTCTGCACTAAGTGTTAACCAGACCTCCCCCATGGCAGAAGTACCTGCATAACCATAAAGATCACTTTTTTTCCTTCTGCCGCCAGCCATATAACTCCTTAAAAGATAACATTTCTTTCTCAGTCTTGTAAGGGGTCATATTGGCCTCACACTTCCCTTCTATGTGAGACATCTTCAGTGAACTTTATGTACAATGCCAATATATTATTTCCCTTAAAAATAGTGATTGGTCAGGGAACTATACTCAATATTTTGTAATAAGCTATTTGGGAAAAGAATCTGAAAAAAAAAATCCGTGCACTTTGTCATACACCTGAAACTAAAACAACATTGTAAATCAACTATACTTCAACAAACAAACAAATATTAAAAATAAAAAATAGTGATTGATGCAGAACAGACTGGTCAGACAACCTAGGGAGTTACTGGGCCATACCTCATGGAAGTCCTTAGCTAAATTACTTACTTGTGACCTTATTAATGATACTAGCTATATTATTTGTATTCTGCCTATATTACAAGATTATTTCTTGCATTGCCAAATGTGTGACTGAGCCTCAGATAAAAATGATGCTCAAGTGACCTGAAATGACTAAATATATAGTCCTATAAGACCAGTGATTATAATAGTGTAGCTCTAGATATGGGAAGAAGTAACAAGAGGGAGCCATTCCCTGGACCATCATAGACTAGAAAGACAGGCAATCCAGAGGCTTTGGGCTATTTCGTTAACAGGGCCTAGTCCAGTAACAGCACTTCGAGTAGCCTATCAGTGAAATCCTCACCCAACCTGGGAATGAGCATTCCTAGTGCCCTAGAATGAATTGGTCACAAAATGCCTCCCAAATCTTGGTTAAAATTGACTGGGGATTTCCTGGGTGGTCCAGTGGCTAAGATTCTGTGCTCCCAATGGAGGGGCCTGGGTTCGATTGCTGGTCAGGGAACTAGATCTCACATGCTGTAACTAAGACTCAATGCAACCAAATAAAATAAATAAAATATATTAAAAAAAATTAAGACTGAAAGGGAAGTGATAAAAAAATAAAGAGTGTTGCCCACTGTCAAGTTCGAGAATCAAGTCCTTAACCACTGCAGTCGCTGACCTACAGTACCCCTTGAAAGGAATTCAGGGCAAAAGATACCCCCTTCACCAGAATTAAATGTGTACTGACCTCCCCCTTTACTCTTTCAAACAGTTCTCAGATCTCTCTGAGAGACTGTCTCCCAGGTTATAACCCTGAGTTTGGTTCAAATAGAATTTTCCATTTGTTTCTTAGATGGATTATGGATTAATTCACCGTAACTACTCACTCTTATCCCAGCTTCTCCTCAGTCTCACTATAATCTGATGGCTCTGCCTGGCTCATTAAGAAGACTGAAATCATGAACCTGCCCCTGGTTTCATAACTGCCCTATCACCAGTCTTCTCTCTTAGTCTCCCCTTTCCTGTCCTTTATTTTAAAAAATTTTTATTGGATTATAGTTGATTTACTGTGTTGTGTTAGTTTCAGATGCACAGCAAAGTGAATCAGTTAAACATATATGTATCCACTCTTTTAAAAATAATTTTCCCATATAGGTCATGACAGAGTGTTGAGCAGAGTTCCCTGCGCTATATGGTAGGTCCTTATTAGTTATCTATTTTATATATAATAGTATATATATGTCAATCCGAAACTCTCAGTTTATCCTCCCCCCATCTGCTTTCCCCCAAGTAACCGTAAGTTTTTTCCCTACATCTGTGACTCTCTTTCTGTTTTTTAATACATTCATTTGCACTTTTTTTTTTAGATTTCACATATAAGCAATACCATATAATATTTGTCTTTCTCTGACTTACTTCACTCAATATGACAGTCTCTAGGTCCATTCATGTTGCTGCAAATGGTAGTATTTCATTCTTTTTTATGGCTGAGAAATAATCCATTGTATATATGTACAACATCTTCCATTCCTCTGTTGATGGACATTTAGGTGGCTTCCATATCTTGGCTATTGTAGATAGTGCTGCAATGAACATTGGGGTGCAAATATCTTATCGGATTAGGGTTTTCTTCAGATATATGCCCAGGAGTGGGATTGCAGGATCACATGGTAGCTCAATTTTTAGTTTTTTAAGGAACCTCCCTATAGTGGCTGTGCCAATTTACATTCCTACCAGCAGTGCTAGAGAGTTCCCTTTTCTCCAAGCCTTCTCCAGCATTTATTGTTTGTAGATTTTTTGACTGGTCCATTTTGACTGGTGTGATACTTCATTGTATACATTGTCCAAGATCAGGGTGTCAGAATGTTCAGTTTCTGGTGAGAACCCTCCTCCAGCTTGCAGGCTGTCAATTTCTTGTAATATCTTCACATGGTGGAGTACAGAGCAGAGCAAGCAAGTTCTCTTCTGACTCTTTTCAGGTCACTAATCCATTCATGACAGCTTCACCCTTAGACTTCATCTAATCCTTATCACCTCCCCCAAAGGCCCCACCTCCTAATACCATCACATTGAGGGGTAGAGTTTCAACAAATTAATTTTGGAAAAGCAGAATCATTCAGTTCATTCAACATTCAGTTCATAACACTTAGGTTAGGCAAAAAGTTCTTAGAATTGACACCAAAAATAAAACCTATAAAAGAAAAAAACTGATATATTTGACTTCATCAAAAATTTAAATTTTTTGCTTCAAAGACAACAGTGATAACATTTTTAAAAATCCACAGAAAAATATCTGCATGCCCTATATCTGAAAAAGAACTTGTATTCAGTGTATATAAAGAGCTCTTACAACTCATTAATAAGAGAGACAATCCAGTTTTTAAATGAACAAAAGATTTTCATAGACATGTCTTCAAAATATCTGATTTTGTGGACTTAAAAACAGGTGAATTTTGGGACTTCCTTGGCGGTCCAACAATTAAGAATCCATGCTTCCACTGCAGGGGACATGGGTTTGATCCCTGGTCAAGGAAATAATATCCCACGTGCTGTAGTAGTGGGATCTTATTTCCCACAAATAAAAAAACAAGTGAATTCTATGGTATGTATATTGAAATAAATAAGTTTTACCTCAGTAAAGCTGTTTAAAAAATAGGAAATAGAACAGGATCAATATCTACAGTTCACGTGTTCTAAGAATGAACAAGAAGGGTCAAAGATAAGTGCAAAATTTCATCAAAACCAAATAGAGATGGAGATTGAAAAAGGTGGGAGAAGGGAAGGAATAAATTCATTCATGCAATAAACAGTTTTTGAGTATTTACTCTGTGGAAGTTCCTCAAGACATTTGGAAAGAGGCAGCTTTAAAGGAAAGGGAAAGCTCATGCATATAAAAAAATAAACCCAATAAAAATAAAAGAGCAGAGGCTCTAAAAAGACATTTCTCCAGAGAAGACAGAGGGTCAAAAAGCACTTGAAAAGATGCTTGACATCACAAATTATTAGAGAAATGCAAATCAAAGCTATAATGAAGTATCATACCAGTCAAAATGGACCAGTCTACAGTGAGATTAGAGCCAGATCAGCACTGAAAGTGACTGGAGTGGGGGTTAGATTTATTTAACAAGCTAAATGAGCTAAAATACTGTATTAGATAAAGAGAGACAAAGTGATATGTCTTCTTTTAACATGTTGGAGGCTTGTCTATGTTTACAGACTGCAGAGAAAGCCAGCAGAGAATGAAGCTGAAAATGAGAAAGACAGAGGCAGAGAGAGAGAAAGAATAATTGATGAAGCCAGCTTATAAGAGAAGATGGAATCCAGAGCCCTCTAGGAAAGCTAATTTCTCGGCAGAGTGGGAACTGAAAGTGAGGGAAAAATATTCTCATTTCACTTGTACACTCTGATATTTGTCTAAAAATGTAAGATAGTGAATATGCATTAACTTTATAATGGAAAAACACTTAAAAGAACTCAGCAGAAGATTTAGCTTCGAAGAAGATACATGGAGGAAAAAACCTGTAACTACTCAGCTCATATGATCTCGCCCTTCTGCCCTAGTTACAGTCCTCTGCTGTACATGTGTTAGTTTTGTTGCTTTGGCTGGACTATGTTAACAACTCAAAGGTAAAAGTTGCAGCTCATTTTGTACTTTTCTAATGCTCTCAATATAGAGAATATAGGAGCTGTGCTCACAAGCATAAAAAAAACCCCAAAACATGGATTGGGAAATGTGAGGCAGAAGACAGTAACATAATCAAAAGATAATTATTTTGATACAAATGAAAACTTAGTATATGATGTGTATGCTCAGTCACTCAGTCCTGTCTGACTCTTCGTGACCCCATTGACCCCAGTCCTGCCAGGTTCCTCCATCTAGAGGATTTTCCAGGTAAGAATACCGGGGTGAATTACCATTTTTTCCTCCAAGGGATCTTCCTGACTCAGGGATCGGGCACACATCTCTTGCGTCTCCTGTTTCAGCAGGCGGATTCTTTACCACTGCACCACCTGGGAAGCCCCTAGTATATGATAAAGGATGCATTTCAAGTCAGTGTAGGGAAAGATAGGTAATTCACTAGATAATGGTGTTGGTATAGTTGGATAGGCACCTGGAAAAAAGTAATGTCATATTTTACAGTAAAATTAATTCCTGTATAGAAAAAAATCATGGGATCAAAACAAAAAGTCTTGGTGAAAAATTCCTTTTTAAATATGACACAAAATGCAGAAGCATACAGAAAAAATATTGATCAATCGGACTTGAAAAAATTCTTTCTGGAAAAAAACATCATAAACAAAGTGAAAAAAAAATATGACAAGGTGGAAATATCTGCAACTCATATCATAGATCATGGACTATTTTCCTTGATAAATAACTTTTTACCAATCCACAAGAAAAAGACCAGTAATCCAACAGAAAAATGAGTGGATGTAACATTTTTTATTTCATTTAAAAAAGGCTTATCTCATAGTGTATGAAGTCACTCAGTCTCACGCATAATAAAAGCAATGCCAATTAGAACTATGGAGATACCATTTTTAAATTATAAAACTGACAAAGATCAAGTATGATAACTCTTTCGATGAGCATGTGGGGAAAATAGGTACTCTTATGTACTGCTGATAGTTTAAATTGCTACCACCTTACTACAAAAATGTTTTTACTGTGCATTCGTAAAATACACTCTACCTCATCTCCTACCATTTTTCTTCTGCTCAATCTGTTTTAACCACACTGGCCTCTTTACAGTTCCTCAAATATATCAAGCACAGTCCAGCCTTGGGGACCTATGTACTTCCCATTTTCCACTACCCCTGATATGCACATCAATTTTTCCTTACCTCCTTCAAGCCTTTGCTCAAATGTCACCTCTTCAGTGAGGCCTTCTCTGAAGTCCCTGTCAAAAACAGCGGCACCCATACCATCATTCTCTTTTCACTCTGTTTTTAACTCTGAGCAGGTATCATGACATTAGTCTATGTGTTTATTGTTTCTCCCCTCCAAGCAGACTGTAAAGTTTATCAAAGGCTGCACCCCCAGACTCTTGAACAGTAGAAGCTCAGCATGTTGTAGGTGCTCATTAAGTACTGACTGAATGAATGGGACTCTTTGGCAGACAATCTAGCAGTGTCTATTATAATTCTGGATGCACAAACCCAGCAATTCCCCTCCAGGTGTCATTTACAGTTCTGCAAGATGGGGAGTGTACAAGGTTTTTCACTGTGGTACTGTTTGTAATAGTGAAAGGGGAAAACACCCCAAGGCCAACTTTTGAAGTAGATCATCTATACCTACACAGTGAAGTAATACGCAGTTATGGTGGGATCTCCAGCTCTGAAAGTTCTTTTGCTACCTCTGGCAAATAAACATTTGAGACATGGCCATCTTAAATCCTTGGTGATACCACTATAAGAATGATCTTTTTAACGAGACTTTTAATGCTCAAGAGAGTAGAGATGGACAGGTAGAAAGAATAATTTTTACAACTTTATTTAATGAGTACTAATTTCCTTGCAGAAAACAGGATTTCTACCAATTAAATAATATTCTAATATGAAGAAAGATGTATCTATACATATATTACCGTGTACAACAAAGATATTCTCTTTGTAGATACAAAGTCATGAATAGGCCTAAACTGGCAGTACTTACGTTCATTTATTATGGGTAGATTTCCCATTTTATGAACAAACTTCTTATTTATGAGAAGAGGTTCAGGTTTCAGAATGTCTTGAGTGTATATTTCCTGATACTAGGGCAGGGAGAGGGACCAGAATTCCCCTGCTGTCCATCAAATTATATCCATTTGCAGCTACAGAGCATTCTACAGGGCTTCTCATCTACTACAGAGTTAAATACATATAGATAATATATACAGGATACTCCCCTAGCAATCATCATGTCCTCCAATATTATCACATTATAATTTGCTTACTGTTCCTCAAATAAAATGTTCTAATTCCTATGTCTTTGCCAATCTCCCACAACATCCCTCTTTTTTTCCTCCCAATTTCTCTAATTAGGAATCCTACCTAAGCTTCTATCCAAATACTACCGTCTCAAGGGCCAGCAAAATACCATTTTGCCACTGAAGGACAAAGTCCTTCCTGACTATTCTACCTTACAGTAATCTAGGTTCTGATCCTCTTTATCAAGCATTTGGAACTAATCTTTTTGCCGCCTAATACCATTAAACTAGCTTTTCACAAGCTTTTGACTTAACTTCCAATTAGACTGTAAGCTCCTTAAAGGCAGATCCCTATATTTTGTTTTCCTATATTCCACAGGCACCTACATAGTAGATGCTATATATATCCCGGTTTGGAAAAGTAACACTGTCAATCCAAATGTGACCTAATCCGTCCAGTGTTCTTTACAGATTTTTCTACAATCAATCTATGGTCTTGTATAAATATGCATTTTCTACTACTCAATAATTTTTTTTCCAGTTTTTGGTTATCAGAAATCTTCAGCTGACTCTGTGTCCCAGCCACAGGACTGTAGCTGTTCATCCTGTGGGAACTCCACTTCAATATCATAGACAAAATCTGGATCATCCTTCTTCTTCTGATTTTTCTCAAAAAGTTCATCCATGATGCTCTTCCTTTTGGCAAGTTCCTTGTCATCTAGTTTGTTCAGGTCTTCCTCAGGATCAATGGCTGTTTCCCGTTGAATCTGTTCCATTGTTTCTGCCAGGCTCTGCCCCCACAAGTTACCTCGTAAAAAACTGAATAACTTCTCCAGCTGCTTCAGGGATACCTGTTCCAGGTAACCCTTGTGTCGTGGATTATTCTTTAATTGTTCAGCAGCTCTGCTGCAATCTAGGAGCAAGAAACAAAACTATTATACCACACACTATTATACCACTCAGTAGTCTGAGACTTCTGAGACTACAGTAGTAGTCTTAGACTACTGAGGCCCCACAAATTACTGAAAGCATTACCTATCATTATAGTCAAGTAGCTACGTGGCTTTTGGGAATGAATTAAGTTACAGACCTATTTCTTTACATCCAGCTTTGAGTGTGATGGGGGAAGGATCGACATATTTTTTATTTCTGTAATTTAAAATCACTTTGAGGAGATGCTAAGTACTTCCAACTGAAGAAAATGTCTGAGAAGAAAAAGTAGTATTACAGCTTTAGATATTAGAACTGGTACTAAGGAAATATCAAGACTACAAATTAAAAAACACATTTGGAGGAGGAGAAGGGAATTAATATTATTGAATAATCCTATCTCATTTAACCTCCTCCCAGGGATGGAGGAGCCTGGTGGGCTGCCGTCTATAGGGTTGCACAGAGTTGGCCATGACTGAAGCGACTTAGCAGCAGCAGCAGTAGCTGACCTGATAAAATTTCCTTTAACAGATTAGGAAATGGATGCTCACCAAGATTAAATAATTTAGTCAAATTTACACCCCCACCCTGACAGTCATGTCTTGAACCTTGGTCTGTCTAACTGAAGGCCATATCACTCCATTACATGAGACTGACTCAGAAAATAGTTATGATAAGAGGCAAGATAAAACATAAGATACCTGAATACTTGGAAAAGTTTCGGACTGGCATGATGCGCTGGCGATTTTTCCCCTTCATTTCATTCTCATAGATTAAGATAATAGCCGGAGGCTGGAACCTAATTCCACATTTTTTGGCAGTGCACATCATTCTCACATACACTTCATGATAAATCAGAGGAAATCTGATGACAATGTGTTAGTCACATAATGACTTCCTGCTAAAGGGGGAAAAAAGTTAAGTGTTGGGTAAATCACATCCCTCCCTGCTTTTCCTCCCTGGTGAATATGGCTCTAGTCCAGTTCTGGAGATACATGGTCATTCAAGCTCAGTATTTCAAGAGCTATCTTGAAAGTTCAGTTTGGCCCTGGGTTATCCTTAATCTGTAGAATCCCTGGTTCATTGAGGGATGTAGGCTGGTTCACACATGAGCCTAAAATGCAATTCAGTTTGGATCTCTTAGTGCACTGTACTTTTAACCAAAGACTGTAGGAACCCCTAACTCAGCCCAAGAATCAACTTACAGAATCTTTTTTTGTTTACCAATTAAACAAGTATGTACAAGCACCCTCAATGTCAAGGTACTAAGAATTTTTAAAATCTTTTAAATACATTATGTGCTGAGAGTTTCCCCAGACCAGACCTCCCCCTCCTGTACTTCCCCAATCATTCCACTCTTTGAGGTATTTTTTGTTTGTTTTGTTTTCACTGCACTGGGTCTTCATTGCAGTGTCTGGGCCTCTCTTAGCTGCAGTGCACAGGTATGTAGGCTCTTAAGTTCCCTGACCAGGGAGCAAACTTGCGTCTCCTGCATTAGAAGGCAGATTCTTAACCACTGAACTGGTAGGGAAGTCCTTCATTGAGTTTCTTGCTTTTTTTTTTTCCTCACTGAGTTTTTGGTAACTACTTATTTAATCACCTATCTTTTTCTCTTCTATTCTGTATGCACCTTGAGGGCAGGAAACATGTCCAAAGTTCACCACACTATTCCCAACACAATATCTGGATTAGGTATTCCATTGTTTAATTCAGTGTATCCTGTACATTCTCTAAGTGTTGACAGTCTAGAAGTCTGATCAAGAAGGCAGACCCGAAGCAGAATCAGCCTTCACATTTTCAAGGCAATAAAGCTTATATGGCTTTTATTTCAACTTATTTCACTACATGATGTTTTTTCAGTTACAAGAAAAAGTCATGTTAAAGGTTAATATTTTTCATTCCCTCTTCCCTGCTCTCAATGCAAAAATATATTTAATTATAGGGAATGCTTTA
Source organism: Capricornis sumatraensis (assembly GCF_032405125.1). Taxonomy (NCBI): domain Eukaryota; kingdom Metazoa; phylum Chordata; class Mammalia; order Artiodactyla; family Bovidae; genus Capricornis; species Capricornis sumatraensis. The sequence goes on from NC_091069.1 coordinate 177,590,398, forward strand.
GATGTGACTATGGTATTTTCAGGAAGATTTGCAAATGTCAAAAAATCTAGAAGTAAAGCAGCAAAGGTATGATACCTTCATAAATTTAGTTCTGCCAGAGAATCACAATAGAAACAGGATTACTTAATAGATATTTACTGGAGAATTGGGAGGGGGTAGGAAGAAACATACAAAATAATAATCATCCCTGATTCCTTCCAGTCTTTTTTCTAGACATAGTTTTAGTATGTTTTTATATTGATACATACTATTTCCTGCCTTTTAAATTTTTTAAAAAACTTATTTTGCTGAATGTGAAGTCGCTCAGTCGTGTCTGACTCTTTGCAACTCCATGGACTGTAGCCCATCAGGCTTCTCCATCCATGGGGGTTTCCACACAAGAATACTGGAGTGGGCTGCCATTTCCTTCTCCAGGGGACTCTTCCCCACCCAGGGATCGAACCCAGGCCTCCCACATTGCAGGCAGATGCTTTACCCTCTGAGCCACCAGAGTGGATTTACAATGTTGTGTTAATTTCTGCTATATAGCAAAATGACTCAGTTATAAACATATATACACATTCTTTTTTGTATTCTTTTCCATTATGGTTTATCACAGGATATTGACTATAGTTCCTTGTGCTATACAGTAGGACCTTATTACCCATGCCATACATGACAGTTTGCATCTGCTAATCTCAAACTCCCAATCATCTCTCCCCCAAACCCCCTCCCTCGTTGCAACCACAAATTCGTTCTCTATGTCTATGAGTCTGTTTCTGTTTGTAGATAAGTTCATTTGTGTCATACTTTAGATTTCACATACACTGTATTATATGGTATGTCTCTTTCTTACTTCACTTAGTATGATAATCTCTAGGTCCATCCGTGTTACTTCAAATGGTATTATTTCATTCTTTTCTATGTCCTGTCTTTTAAATTTAACAACCTATGTAATTTTGTCTTTAAATGCAAACTTAATGTCATTCTAAAATGTAAATTTATGACTGCAAATGTTTTGTTCTATGGATATACCATAATCTATATTATTCAGCTCTTACTGTTGGACTGAGAATTTTTACTCTTAGGAAATAGATCATATATAAAGAACAGCTTTGTCAAATTATTGTGTTCTGTCTCTGATTTGATTCAGTGATCCCATCTCATCCCTTCTTTCTTCTTTTCCTTCTCCTCCTCCTTCTTCCCCATCTCTTTCCTTTCCTTCCTTTTTTTTTAAACAAATACTTCTCCTAGTTCGCCTCACTAAAATTTGTTAGTAGTGAGCACAATATAAATTCCACTCACTCATGTGACTGTATTAATAGATAATGCATGAAAGTTATGCTCAATAATGAAGTTTTATGACTATACTCTTTTCTTTCTTTTTAAAATTAAACTTTTATTTTTACTAAAGTATTGTTTGTATTGTTTAAAATGTAACATAATTTCATGAGGCTCATAACAAAGAACTGCTGTCCTCTCCCCGTCCCCTTTCCATAGGTAATCAGTTTCAATTCTTTTAAATGTTTCTTCCAAAATCTATCTCTATATTTCTTAACAGCATGCTTATATTGCTATATTGAATTTTAGGTAGTATCCAGATGGCACTAGTGGTAAAGAACCTGCGTGCCAATGCGAAGACACAGGTTCGATCCCTAGGTCGGAAAGATCCCCTGGAGAAGGAAATGGCAACCCACTCCAGTATTCTTGCCTGGAGAATCCCATGGACAGAGGAAACTGACGGGCTACAGTCCATGGGACCGCAGAGTCGGACAGGACTGAAGCGAATGAGCTCTGATATCTCTCGCCTTTAAGACATTCATCCTAGGGCCCTCCGTTCTGCTCTAATCTGCACCTGATACTCTCCAGGTCTGCTTACATATTCAATTCATGAAGACAGACGACACATTTACCAAGCTTTTCTTCTAGACATTAATACTTTCCTCCCCAGGGATCAATGACTGGCATATCTTGCCAAGCATCGCCCACAGCATCTAAGAATGTACGGATTTTGCCATCAGGTAGACGATCCTTTCCCTAACCATGCCCCTCACTAGTGCAAGGCTGATTTTCTTATAAGTACAGAAAATGCATCTTCTGCAGGTCAACGTCTAAAACCTGTCCACCAACCGTAGTGCACCTAGGAGCACTTAACTTCACTTTAAGGCCAGGCAAAGCCTGGCGCTGCAGAAAAGACGACAGCCACAGCTTCGCAGACGTGACTGTAGGGTGAATTTTCAGGCAGGAGGATCGCATCGGCAAATACCTGGAAGTGGAGGAGAATGCTGGGAGCTCGGCTAGGCGGTTCCCAGGACAGCGTGCGGGGTTCAGTGTCAGACTCGGGGTCCACGGAGCTCTCCCCAGACCAACAGCCCTAGTGCACGTCACTGCGCTTGCGCCACTCCTCGCTCCGCCCCCGACCGTGAGGGCGAGGGGCGGGGCGACGAAGGCGCTGGACGAAGGCCTGCCGCTATCCCGGAACATTTAGGGGCGGGGAGCCGGGAAACTGCAGGATCGCAGGCGTGCGCGAAGCGAATCTTACTTCCGGGTCCCAAACTCCGTGACAGTGCGGAGCGGTGTGAACCTTGTGCACGTTCCTCCGATCGCCTTTTATCCCCGCGTGCTCTTCTGGGGCGCGCGTCCTTCTTCGTCCTGGCTGCCCCAGCGGTGGCCGTCAGGGCAGTGGCCTGGCTGCTTCTCTGGGAGGCTGCTGGGTTCACCTGCTCGCCAGCCACAACATTCAACAACACCCACTTCGTCGCCGGTAAGGGGCGGAGCTGGGCCTCGGGAGTGGGCCAGGTTAAGGTCTGAGAGGATGGGGAGCACTCCAGGTTCCCGAGACCTCTCACTTCCTCCCTTTACAAACGTGCTTCTCGCGACCCTAGAACCGTAGGGTGAGTGAAGGTGAAGTGAAGTCGCTCAGTCGTGTCCGACTCTTTGCGACCCCATGGACTATATCCCACCAGGCTCCTCCGTCCATGGGATTTCCAGGCAAGCATACTGGAGTGGGTTGTCATTTCCTTCTCCAGGGGACCCGCATTGTAGTCAGACGCTTTACCGTCTGAGCCACAGGGAAGTAGGGTGAGTAGCAGGAGATAAAAAACAAAGGCTGCAAGTTCCTGCACTTCCCACCGCCCCCGCCTTCATTCTTTGTGACCAGTCCTGGTTCTCTGGAGAGGAAGGCTTGGTCTTTCTGAGGAGGGACTGGCAGCACTATTACTAACACGTTGTGAAGTACAGCCGTGAAGCATTTTGGGGTGCTCTTGGGATGCATGAGGCTTCTGACCACTGCGGGACCAACAAAGCCTAAGTGCCCTGTGAGGTGTGAGAACCCCAATCTAGAATACCTTCCCTTGGGGAGCGTGGAAAGGGGAGGACGACTAATTTTGTTTTACAAACATGTTTGATAATAAACTGGATTGGGCTAGGCTTTGATAATAATCTGGATTGGATTATGACTCCAGGCTGGGCGAGCGAGTCGATTCACTTCTTTGTGCTAAAGTTCGTGGGCAGAAGTGCTGTGCTGGTGCTGTGAATCCAGCCCTCGTGGAGCTAGCAATGTAGTAGGGGAGATGGGTAAGTGCAGTAGTAGTTACAATAAAGTGATAACGTTTGATAGGGAAAGAAAAGTCAGTACACACACACACCAGGAAAACCAGTACGGAAGCTGTCTTTAAAACCAGGATACTAGATCAGTATCTGTCAATCAGTGCAGTTCTGCTTTTGTGTGTTTATATATTAGGTTCTGAAATTTATTTGAAGAAGGAATTATTAGGCAAAAAATAATTTTCAAAAGGCTGGGCTTATTGATAACTAAAGACTTTACAGCAATTTGTAAAGGGGGTCAATTTCCAGAGCCAGTTCAGGCCACGAAAACGAAGTGAAATTTAAGAGTAAAAATCTTGAAGGTGAATTCAGATGCAACAAATTCATTTTGAAAATGGTACCTTTGCCTTAAAAATCATAAATAATCTAGTATCTAGCATTTGCTATACTGTTTGTAAATTAGCTTTTCTATCATCCCAAGATAAATGAAATTTACCATTCTTTAGTCTACTCCATAGAATTTAAGCCTGTTAATCTGACCTTTTTTCTAGTTTAATTTACAGGCCGATATAAACCCTTCCCCCACCTCTGTTAAAATTAAATATTGAAGAAATGTCTGAATTTTTAGAAGAGATATTCTATAAGTTATTTGCTTGGGAAAGGATGAGATATGCTTCTCCAAAGTAATTAAGGATATTGTTAAATAGCAAGAAGAGCTGAAATACCTTAGACTTTAAAAATCAGGCAAATCTTACTTCTAATCAGTGACTTACCTAGTTGTATGACCTGCTGCTGCTGCTGCTGCTAAGTCGCTTCAGTCGTGTCTGACTCTAGACAGTTAGTATTTATGTCAGAGTTTACTCCTGTGTTGTAGAAGGAAATGGCAATCCACTCCAGTATTCTTGCCTGGAAAATCCCATGGACAGAGCCTAGTAGGCTACAGTCCATGGGGCTGCAAAGGGTCAGACATGACTGAGCTACTTCACTTTTACTTTATTCCTGTGTTGGAGAGGGAAATGGCAACCCACTCCAGTATTCTTGCCTGGAAAATCCCATGGACAAAGGAGCCGGGTAGGCTACAGTCCATGGGGTCACAAAGAGTCGGACATGACTGAGTGGCTTCACTTTACTCCTGTGTACAAATGGCAGTAATTTTGCTGGCCTATTTCTCTAGATCATGAAAGTTAAAATACATGTGAAAACCCCAAGTAGAGAATCTGTCATATAAGTATTATTTAATAAATGTTTTTTAATTTATTTATTTTAATTGGAAGCTAATTACTTTACAGTATTGTATTGGTTTTGCCATACATCAGCATGAATCCGCCATGGGTATACACGTGTTCCCCGTCCTAAACCCCCCCTCCCAAATCTTTCATAGTTTCCCCCTTCCTTCCCTCTTCAGTATATTTCAAATGTTTCCTTTCCACTTCATTTTTGGGGGGTCTTCTCAGGAATACATCTAATGGAATTCACAACATACAATAGTGTATGGTTTTTCTGTGTGTTTGTTTTAATGTTCTCACACATTTCCAGCTTTTCAAAATGGAGTAAAATTCCATAGCAAGGTGCCTGGGCTGATTTGGTAATCATTGGTAGCTGAATTTTGAAATTTTATAAAACTGACACTGAGTAGCAGTTTTAATATGTAAGTTCTGCATGGAGTCAGATTAGTGAAATTTCGGGTTATTCTAAATTTATAAAAGAACCCTTTGGTCCTTTGAAAAGCCTCCAGTTTTTGTTTTTTCTTTAAACCTTCTCAGTGTCTACACACTGCATAAATGTACCTTCTTCTTTTTTCTACTTGTGGATGATAGAATATAGAAGTTGCCAATTTGTATCTGATACTCAGTTTCAGTGAGCTAGGATTAAAATTGAGGTTTCCTGGCTCTTTTGCTGTTCTGTTCTTTTTGATGTCCAGTGATCACCTGAATAAAGTAATATAAATAACAAACACTTACAGAGTGGGTGCTCTGTGGTTGACCCTGTTCCAAGTGCTTCTACATATATTAAATTCCCATGACAACTAGCAAAGAGAGAAACTGTCTTCTTCAACGTCACACAGCTATTAAGTGACAGACTGTTGTTTGAAATTAGCCAATCTAACACCAAGGTCAAGGCTTTTAACCCCTATGCTACACTAGAAATAGATTTATATGTAGCACAAATTGCTTAAGTTTTAAGGGTGTTTGTTTTAGGTTGGTTAGATTTTCCAATCAATTAAAGTCTATTCAAATAATTATTTTCTAGTTATTTAAATATTCTTTCATTGAGTGCTTATTTTATTTAAAAAAAGTCTTTTCATTCTTATAGGCATAAGGGCCACTTGTTCTGAAATTATTTTGAGACAAGAAGTTTTGAAAGATGGTTTCCACAGGTAAGTTGCCCATTGACTTATATCAAAATACAATTTTGTGTAAATAAAACCTAAAATTGATAGGTGAAAAATGGATAAACTGAAAAAAATCACTTGCATTCTTAAAGTTATAACTGATGGATAAGCAGTTCATAGTTTGAAACAATGATTAAAATAACAGTGGAGAAGAGGAGAAAAACATTTATCATTTACTGTACATATCTATTATTTATTTATATAGACAGAAGCTATGTATACATATTCCACTTAATCTTCATAATGGTTGTAAGGTAGATGATACCTTTCTTGTATTTCAGATGAGGGAACTAGGGCTCAGGGACTTTAAGTAGAGTTTAGAGTGGTAGAGCTCTGATGGAAATTTAGGTCTATCATACTCCAAAGCCACAGTCTCATGTACTAAGATACCACCCTAAATCACCATTTCTGATTTACAAAACTTGGTTCCAAAGCCCAAACTATTTCCAAGATAGAAACTATTCTCAAATATGAATATTGCCAATACTGAAGATATTTAAAAGACTGGTAAAAAGTTGTGGAAGCTGTTCTATAAGAGATTCCCAAACTTTAAAGCCTCTCAAAGTGGTTACTTTGAAGTTATTCTCAGATACTTGATTTATAAATTCTGATACATTTATTTTTTAAATCATTTATGATTTTTTAAACCATTTTATGATTTGAAATGATTTTTAAATCATTTTATACATCACCTTCATTTTATATATCACCTTAAACTAAAATACCTCACTCTCCTCACTCTTCACCTTTAGGCTACATTTGAATGGCTAGGAGGTATAGTAGAAAGAACTTGGTTTTTCTGTTTGTTTGCTTGTTTTTAATTCAAATAAAATTGGACTAACAATGTAGCTCTATATTTAGTATATGTGTACCCTTAGTCAAGTTACTTAAGTCTTTGTTACCTTACTGATGAAACTAGATAATGAAAGTATTTCCTTATTAGGGTTGTAAGGATTCGATCAGAGAATATGTGGCAAGTTCCTTAATGTAGTGCTTGTCACATAGCACATACTCAGGAAATGTTAGCTTTTATTGTTAGTAATTGAGATAGGTGATCAATCTGGGCAATATAGTTTCAAAGAAAAGATGTAACTATAAAGTATAAAACTGCTTTCGGGAGAGAATTCACTTCTGAAAGGAAGTTTTTGATAGAGTTCTCGATACATTTTAAGCAATATCAGGGTGATTATGCCAAATATGTATAAATTCTTTCTTTAACATAATTGGGATGTATCTTCAAGAGGAATGAGAGATAACTGATTCCAAAAAGGAAGAAAGAAGTACCTGAAGAGACTATCAGGACAACAAAAGTAGCTGTCCATTTCTAAGTACTGAGGATAAAAAGCAGTATTTAAAGCAACAACGAAGAGTGACAGAACCCACGAGAACAGCTTCAGAAACTAGAAATCTCAGTTATTTGAGACCTTCAGAAAATGCCAACAATCATGATTTTTTTTTTTAAGGCTTTTTTTGGTTTTGTTTTTAGTTATGTTTTTAGCAGGTATAGTCTTGCTGAGAGGGTGGATGAGGAAATATTAACATATCATAGAAGGTAGAATTTGTGGTCCCTCTTATTTCTGTCTTCTTGGTCAAGAAGACTTATTCCCACTTTGGAAAGGTCAAGCAGTTATTAGTAGTAGGAAATTGTATAAAAGGGCCTTTACGACTGTAAATTAATTTAGAGTCTCCCCTCTCTGATGAATTATATCTCTTTGAAGTAGGAGAACTTGCTCAAACCATTGCTGAACTTGTTTATAATCTTTGGTTAATCTGGAAGTTAGTTGTTCTAGATTCTGGGCAGAATTCTAGGCCAGATTACTAAAACGGTGGTTTGTGAGCACAGGATAGAAATTGTTGGTCTCTGGGAACTGTATTCTGGCCTGGAGAATTCCATGTACTTATAGTCCATGGGGTCGCAAAGAGTCAGACATGACTGAGCGACTTTTCACTTTCTATTTCTTTTATAGAGTTACTGGTTAAGTGGATCAGAGGATACTATAGTTGTAGTATATTTGATTTTCTACAGGTCTTTTGGTGAAATTTATGTGTTCTATTTGTGAGCAAAATGAAGAATGTGAACTGGAAGGTAATACAGGTGAATAACTTCATAAAGATTAACTAATACATCCAACATGTTTTGGTTGGTTGATTGGTTGAATGTCATCTTGGAGGGAGGTCCTGAAGATCTCTGTCTTTTAAAATATATGTTTTTTCTGATGATAAGATGTTACATGTTCACTGTTGTTCTGTCGCTAAGTCGTGTCCAGCTCTTTGCGGCCCCATGGACTGCAGCATGCCAGGCTTCCCTGTCCCTAACTATCTCCTGAGTGTGCTCAAACTCACGTCCATTGAGTTGGTGATGCCATCCAACCATCTCATTCTCTGCCGCCCACCTCTCCTCCTGACCTCAATCTTTCCCAGTAAAATATTAAAACAGCTCTTTCCTTTCAAAGGGGGAGAAAAGGAAAAAAATTAACTGTTTTAGTAACTATACATTTGCATACTTTTAAGTAGCTCTTTAAGTATTACAAAAGAGTAATAAACATGGTTGGATGACATCACTAATTCAATGGACATGAGTTTGAGCAAACTCCGGAAGATAGTGAACAACAGAGAAACCTGGAATGCTGTAGTTCATGGGGTTGCAAAGAGTCGGATATGACTCAGCAACTAAACAACATGGAAACTACAATATGTTACCCTACTCACAGCACAGCTGAAGATGGACTTTAAAATAAGTTTGAATGTTCGTAATTGTTAGTGTATTGACTATTATGTTCAGTGGGGGCAAAAGCTCCTTCTCTGCCACTAAACAACAAAACCTATGTAATGGCTAGCAGTGATTAAACAGAATCGCAGACACCTGATTTATTTCAGCTTTGTTGATAAGCTCACATGTCTGAGGGGACACGATTCATTAAATGCACTTATCACTTTTCATATTCCTGAAACAAGATGGGTTTACATTTGATTTTTCATTTGAAAAATAATAGATCTGGCTAGAGTTTAGATACTATTGATGTTCATTTTTTCCCCTTGAAGATACGGGACTATTTTCTTTTGAATAATTTGTTAAAATGTGGAACATACCCTTTAAATATAGATACTAGGAAAAATTACTGTTAGCCTGAATACTGTGGCTAAGTATAAGTTTCTTTAGACTCTACTTCTAAATAAAGAATGTTTCTGGAGTATTCCAGATCTTTTTCATAGAACTGTGGATACTGATTCACTGTGGGTCCAGTCACTTGTCTATGTCTCTGTTGATGAGAAATGATTCCCCCTAATGTGCCAGTGAAATAGGTGGACACACAGCTCTCATTCTCTCCGTCTGTTTCTGAAATATTAGTCAGGGACACATGCATGTTATTAAAAATGAAGTTCAAAACACTTAAAATAATTCTGTATTAGACACTATTGACTCTATTATAAGTCATACTAAACTTGTTTAATGCTCCAATTCCCCTGCTAACATTTAGAAAGCAGAAGAATATTCTGCCTAACCACTGACCCCTGGTTGACTGTAATGGGTTCAGTAAGATTTGCTGCTCTTGCTCTGGAAGAATTTGGTCCTGGATTCTGTAGTTCATTCCTTGGCAACTTTTTAGCTATTACTGTGAATATTTTATTTACATTCATTGTTGTTTGAGGTGATGTCTTCAAGAATACCTTGTCATTTGCACAGCACTGCGCTTCCTGGAAATCTCAGCCCATTTTTTCTAGATCGACCTACTTTCCTGGTAAAGTTATGACAGTGTTAGGACTCACTTCCCTCTGAAGTAATTTAACCTAGTTTTTTGTTTTTGCAAAGCACTCCTCATTTACCATATCATATGCAACTAATGGCTGCCGGTACTCCTCTGTAGTAATGTTGCTAGGCTGTGATAATCATTCTTGACCAATTGTATCCCATGTCCCATATTTCATGCAGCTTAGAAAAACAGCTTTAGTGATACTGTCTTGAAAGTCATGAAATTGGCCCTTCACAAAATGAAGCACCAGGCTTGATTGCCAACAGCAGGCTCTCCCAGAAATACTAGTTGGAACTGGCATATTTTATTTCCAGTATTGACCCCTTGGGTTTTGTTGCTCCTTGATTAACCATGTTCAGATTTGAAAGAAGTCCCTAATTTCAGTCTCTTGCATCAATTTCCAGGCTGCAGGGTGTCAGTTTTTCTTTCTGGAGGTAAAGAAACCTGAGGCCATACCTGCAGGTCTGTGGGACCAAGGCTGCCTGGCAGCAGATCCCAGGCATAGTCTGAAGGACAAGCGAGCTGAGGCTGTGGCTTGGAGGAGGCCGTATCTCCTTCTCCTATTGATTTCCAATTTAATGCCAAGTTGTTAAGAGACCATATTCTGCTTGATTTCAGTTCTTTTAAATTTTTAGAGACTTCTTTTAATGCTCAGCATATAGTTTTTCTTATGCACTTAGAATGTTCTATTACTATAATTGTCAGTTATATCTGTATCTTTACTGATTTTCTCTCTACTTGTTCTATCCATTACTGAGAGAAGGGTATCAAAATCTTTTGCTGTAATTGTAGATTTATCTGTTTATCCTTATGGTGCTACCAGTTTTTACTATGATGTAAAATACAGGAATCTTTGAAGCTCTGTTATTGGATGCACACAATTATATTTTATATATAAATTATTGTTATATTTTATTTTCTTGTTATATTTTCTTGATGATTGACCCTTTTATTTTTGTGTGGTATTCTTCTTTATCCATGGCAATACTCCTTGTCCTAAAGTCTTCTTTTTCAGTATTATTATAGCCACTCTATAGTATTGTTATTAATATTTGCATACATTTTTCCATCCTTCTACTTTTATCTGTGTTTATATTTGCCATTTCTTGTGGACAGCATATAGTTAAGTGTTGCTATTTCATCCAATCTGTCAATCTCTGTATTTTAACTGGAGTGATTAGACCATATACTTTTAATGTTAATATAGATTTGGTTTGTTTGGTTTAAATTTACTCATCTTGCTTATTCTTTTCTATATTTTTTTCTATTTGTACCGTCTAATCTTTTTTTCTTTTTTCTTGCCTTATTTTGGATAAATGGAATATTCTTTGATCATTCCATTTTATCTCCATTTTTGGCTTATTAACTATACCTCTCTCTTTTTAAAAAATTAGTTGCTTTAGGGCTTACAATTTTAACTTGTCACAGACTACCTTCAGATAATATTGTTTCATACCATGAATAATGCATGAATCTTATAGCAGAATAGTTCATTTCTTTCTCCTCCCCTTTATGCTGTTCTTGCCATATGTTAATTAACTTTATGCTTTTTTGCTTATGTTATAAACCTGCCATATATTGTTGGGTTACTTTTGCTCTGATCAGTCATATTTTTTTTACACTATTATTTATTTTAATTGTGGTAAAATACCTGTAACATAAAATATGCTGTCCTAACTGTTTTAAAGTGTACACTTTAGAGGCATTAAGGATATTCCCATTGTTGTGTTACCATTATTACTAATATCCATAGACTGCTCTTCATCTTACAAAACTGAAATCTGTACCTCTTAACAGTAACTCCTCATCCCCATCCCCCAACCACCTGCCCCTGGCAACCGCCATTCTACTTTCTATCTCAGTGGGATCTCTGCTGAACTCTTTGGTTTCTATCCTTTGGTTGGTAGAATGCAGTGTCTTTGTGAAATTTCAGAATTTCTTATCTTTCAGTTCCTTGGTAATTCCTTGTCCAGTCTTGTGGAGTTACATATTACTCATGTTTATTTTAGTATTCAATAAAAATTCAAGGGGACTCCAATTCAGACTTCTAGAACTCTTTGTACAAAGATACTTCCTCTCTGGAACATAGTGCTGTGACTTCTAGCTGCTTAAGCCTCCCTTATCTTCTATCCCTGTTTTCTCAGTTAAGCAAAACCACCATGCTTGGGACCTCCTTCTCTGCACTCGGTCCAAAATAAGCCTCCAGAGAGAAAGCTGAGACAATTCTACATTTATGTTTATAACCTATTTTAGATTAATACTTGTAGTGTGGTATGAAGTAGAGGTCACAGTTCAGTTTTTTCTGTATAGGTACACAGTTGTTTCAGCATTGTTTGTTGAAAAGATAATCTTTTCCCCATCAAATTATATTGGAACCTTTATTTTTAAAAAGTGTGTGTCTGTTTCTGGACTTCATCCTTTCCCATTGATGTTTGTCTGTTTTCACCCTAATATGATGCTGTGACTATGACATGAATTTATGAAAGATCTAATGAGTGATTCTGATGTGATATAAATATTTCATTTGACTTTGTGATCTTCTTTTGAAAAACTAATTTGAAATATAATATTTGTACTAATTTAAATATAAGCTTGTTATATTATATTAGCTTGTTTAAAAATTGAATGAATTCTTAAGAAAAAAAAATTGAATGAAGATATTTACTTAAAACATACTTGTCTTACAGAGACCTGTTAACAAAAGTGAAATTTGGAGAAAGCATTGAGGACTTTCAGACCTGCCGACTCTTAATTAAACAGTACATCCCAACAGGACTCTTTGTGGATCCGTATGAGTTGGCTTCATTACGAGAGAGAAACATAACAGAGGTACAACTGTTAGAGGGTTTTTTTGAGAAGGAAATTATTGTAGGAATATTGTAATTGTGTTAAGAAAAAATAGATAAGATGACATTATAGTTATTTTTTAATTCATTTTGTTAAGTGTATGTAAAAGATAGGATGGGAGTATTCTTTAAAAAGTGAGTGGAATGTCTGTAATAAGTCAGCTAAAATGACATTTATATTAAAGCTTGTCTTTGAAAAGATTAGTGGTTAATAAATACTGCTTCAACAACAACTTTGTTAAAATTTGACATATACCCCAACATATATGTGGGGTACATATATATATGTATAATTTGGATATGGGAGGAAAGAAAACAAATATTTATTGGATATCTATATAACAGGTATTTTTTTTTAAGGAAGCAAGATAAAATTAAGCATTAAAAGAAAGATTATGTCCTATACCCTTTACATAGATTAATCTTTAGAGCATCCTTGGAAAGATTCCATTTTCTAGATAAGGAAACAGGCACAGAGGGTCCAAATAACTTATCCCGGATCACATAGGTAAATGGAAAAGCCAAGAAATGAATCCAGGATTGTCTAATTGCAAAGTTGTTGTTCTTTTGGGAAATGAATCTTACTCCTTAGTTAAGAGTTTGCGGAACTTTGATAAGAATCACCAGGGGGTATTTTTGGTGCAGATTATTGTCTTTCTGAGAAAGCTTAATTCAGCAAATCATATGGATCCCCAAATCTGTTAATGACTGAAGTGATTCCTATTAAGAAATTTTGGGAAATTGTTTTAGTTCATTCTATATATGAATTTGAAAAAGACAAAATACATTTGGATACACTTGGAGTCATTTAGAATGGTGGTTTATTTCTAATTGTGGTTTAGTCTAATTTCTTCACCTGTTTTATTTACAGTTGGTTTTGAGTAGGTAATTATATCCTCATGGCTTATAATTCAGGGAGTATAAAAAGTGTACAATGCTAAACTTTCACCTATTTTAACCCCTAGTTATCATTTCTTCCTATTTCTGTTTTTGTGTCTGTATGGCAGTTTAGGTACACATGTTCACATATATGGCAGTTTAGATACATATGTGGGAAGATTTCCTTTTTTTTTTTTTTTTCATTTGTTTCTTTTTTTCACTGAGCATGAATTCTAAATGAGGCTTTTTAATTTTTACACAATATGTTTTGGGAATTCCCTGGCAGTACAGTGGTTAGGACTCCACACTTTCACTGCCAAGGGCCCAGGTTCAGTCTCTGGTCTGGGAATTAAGATTCTGCAAGCTGAATGGTACAGCTAAAAAAAAAAGTACATTTCAAATTTAAATACAGTTCTTGGCTTGTACTGACATGGATTGGAATCATATTTAAGTTTACTTAATAAAATGATCTACCATGTTTTAAGAAAGTGGAATTTTTTTATGTATAGATACCCCAAAAGAGGTCACATGCCTACATACACATACCTGTGATTGGGATGAGATAGAGGTGTGTGCAGGTTGACTATAATGAGAAAATAAGGTGGGTAAAGGGTCCCATTATAGATTGTTGACAGCTTTATCTTGATTTTCTGCTTCCTAATTCTCTAATATGTAAAATTACAAATCTTTTATGTGAATTTACTTTTTCATTTTGGAAGCTTCTAGAAAAATAGATGTCTTATTTGTATAATTAGAAGTTGATTTCCTGATATATTAGATGCTATTTCCTTCTGCCTAGCTGAGTTGAGACTGTGGCCCCAATTCTTTGTGCAAAGAAACTTTGTCATGAGATATGTTATTATTTGGTGAATTTAACTAGATAGAAGAGACTTTATACATAGGGAATGATTGATGCTTATATATCTTGACTCTATTAGATAAGACAAAATTTTTGACTGTATGGATGATATGGCAACAAAATGTTTTTTAAAAGAGTTTATAGCTTCTGAGCAATTTGAAAATAAAAACAAGTCTTAACTAGTTTCATTGTAGATTTTTAATCAAAATCTCTTACATTCTTTGGAAATGGCATAATATTAGATTGAAACATAAGAAATTGATATTTTATAGGTCAAAATGGAAGTGTTTTTGAAATTGCAGGTTTCACTCAGTCAAAATGTGTTAGGACTTCTGCCTTGGCCAAGTTGAAGAACAGGGAACACATGTGCTTTCTGCTTGAAACAACCAAGAAGTAGACAAAATATAAGAAAGAATGGAAAAAATAATTGAATATCAAGCAGTGAAATCTTAGAGATGAGAAATAAATAAGCTTAGCCCTTCAGTTGTCCTAGTTTATTACATGAGAGTTCAGACTGTAGTACAGGGAGGGTGAACCTAAGCAGAGCCTAGTGGACTTCTTGAGTTAAGGAGATAAAGGTAAGATTTGGGAAAGACCAAAGTCACTAAAAGTGCTTTCCAGGTGACACTAGTGGTAAAGAACCCGCCTGCCAATGCAGGAGACATAAGAGATGCAGGTTTGATCCTTGGGTTGGGAAGATTCCCTGGAGGACGGTATGGCATGGCAACCCACTCCAGTATTCTTGTCTGGAGAATCTTATGAACAGTCCATAGGGTCACACAGAGTCAGATATGACTGAAGTGACTTAGCATGCATGCACACAGTGTCACTAGAATTCACAAACAGTGTATCAGAGAAGAGAGAACTACATAGAGACAAATTCCAGAGATCCACAGAGATTCCCCTGAATGCATAGTTGAGTATTAATTAATGCATGCATGTGAGGAAACTGCTTGATGCTGGGAAAAGAACTATATGAAAAAATTAGAGGTAGTAGTGTCTCACACAGGTCTGGTTGTGGTACTTGTTCCCACCAACCAGACTGAGAAAATCCTTGTAATTCATTAGGCTTTGGATAGAGTAAACAGAAGAGCTCAGTAGTGGGGAATACTAAGCCCTGGAATGAACATTATTTCAGTCCTACCTAAACAAATTTCAAAACCAAGACCCTGCAAAAATCAGACAGTTGCAGATAACCTTACAGCATTACAAAGAAAGCTCAAGAATATTTATAGGAATGCAGAAATATCTAGTACCCAACAGGATCAAAATGTCTTGACTCTAGTAAAAGTTTTTCAAGGATGCAAGGATGTGGGAAAATATGACTTGTAATGAGGAGGTAAATGATTCAGTCAATGCTGATCATAGCTGTATTCCTTATGTTCAGAAAGGTAAATAGAGAAATGGAAGATACTTGAAAGGACAGTTGACCTTTTAAAAATTAAGACTGCAAGTATGAGATGGAAAATATTCTGGGTGGAATTAACGGCAGATCAATGGAGAAGAAAAGATTAATAAACTTGAAATCATAGCAATAGAAACTACCAAAAATATAAAACAGATAAAGAAAAGAAATGTAAAAAGTGAGTAGAACATTAGTGAGTTGTGGAACAACTTCATGTGACCTACCATAAGTCTAATTGGGTTATTTCTAAGAGATACCTGCATCCTCACTTTCATTACAGCATTATTTACAATAGCCAGGATATGGAAGCAACCTAGGCATCCATCAATAGGTGAATGGACAAAGAAAACGTGAGATATATATTTCTGAAACTGAGATGTGTATAAATATGTATATATTTGCATGTATTTGTGTATATATGTGTATATACACATGTATATGTATACCCATACACAGAGACACACAGAATGGAATGTTATGCAAACATCAAAAAAAAAAAGAAGAAATTCTGCCATTTTGCAACAAAACACATGAACTTTGAAAGTGTTATGCTAGGTAAAATAAATCAAAGAAAGACAAATACTGTATGATCTCACTTATATGGGGAATATAAGAAAAACTGAACTCATAAAGAGAGAGTAGATTGGTCATTGCCAGGGGTGAGAATGTAGGAGAAATGGGTGAAGGTAGTCAGAAAGTACAAACTTCTAGTTATAAGATGAGTTAAGTTCTGAAAATCTAGTGTATAGCCTGGTGACTATAGTTAACAAACTGTATTGCTAAGAGAGTATACCTTAAATGTTCTCACCATGCACACACACTGAAAAGTAACGGTGTGAGGTGATGGACATTTTAACTAATGTTATTATGGTAATTATTTTTAAAATATACATATATCAGATCTTCATGTTATATACCTTAAACCTATACAATGTTATATGTCATATCTCAATAAAACTGAGCAGGGGAGGTGTAATGGAAATCCCCAAGGAGAGATGAAAGAGATGGAGATGGAAAAAAATATTTGAAGAAATAATGGCTGAGAAAATTTCAAATTTGATGGAAACTACAAACCCACATATCTACAATGCTCAAGTGCAAGAAATATGAAAGAAACCATATCAAGGTACAAGATAATAAAATTGTTTAAAACAATGATAATGAGAAAATCGTAAAAGCATCAAGATGAAAAAAAAAAAACACATAAAATACAGAGGACCAAAGGTAAGAATAACAGCAGATTTCTTGTCAAAAATAATGCAAACAAGAAAATGGAGCATCAGCATATTTAAAATATAGAAAGAAAAAAAAAACCTGTGAATTTAGAATTCTTTATACAGTGAAAATGCCTTTCAAGGTAAAGGTGAAATAAAGACTTTTTCAGACATAAAGGTTGAAAGAATTCATCACCATCAGACCTCCAATACCAGAAACGTTAGAAGAGATCCTTCAGGCAGAAGGAAAGTGATACCAGATGAAATCTGTATCTACACCAAGGAAAGAAGAACACTTAAAATGATAACTACATGCATAAAAATAAGATTTTTTTCCATATTATGTAAATTTTCCCAAGATAATTGACAAAAATAACAACAATGTAGTGTAGCATCCATACCAGGTCTAAGAATAAAATATATGATAGCACTATCACAAGGTTGAGACGTGAAAAACAAAATACACTTTAGTAAGGTTGTTACACTAAATGTAAGGTAGTTTAATGTCACTTGGAAGTAGACTGATACAGTAAAGATCTTTACTATAAACCCTGAAGTAACTGCAAAAATAACAGAGTCGTAGTTAATATGCCAGCACAGCAGATTAAATGGAACTATAAAAAAATTCAGTCTATTGGAGAGAAGGCAGAGAAAGAACATAAAGGGAACAAAAGATAAAGATACAGAGAACAAAATGAATTAAACTTAACCATATTAATAATCATATTAAATGTAAATGTCTAAATATCTCCATTAAAAGGTGGAGATTTTCAGATTGGATGAGAAATCAAGACCTAACTGTATATTGCGTATAAGAAATGAACTTTAACTTTTAAAATAAAAGATAAGACATGCTCACACTGATCAAAGGAAAGCTGATGTGGTTATATTAATATTAGGCAAAGGGATTCAAGAGCAAAGATTGTCGCAAGTGCTAAAGACTATCACTGTTTTAATAAAGGGATCAACTAATCAGCAGGAAATAATAATTCTAAACATTTATGTCACTAATAACAGATTCAAAATGCAAATAAAAATTGGTAGAACTGTAAGGTGGAATAGATGAATCCACACTTATAGTTGGAGATTTCAGTACCCTTCTCTCAATAATTGATGTAATAAGTAGACAGAAAGTTGGTAATGATATGAAAGACTGGAACAAAACTATGAACCAACTCCCTGATCTAATTGGCATTTACTGATCATTCCACCCAACAACAGTGGAATACATGTTCTTTATAAGTATACATACAGTATTTTTCAAGATAGATCATTCTAGGCTATAAAACAAGCCTCAATAAATTTAGAATTCAAGTCTTACAAAGAATATTCTTGATTGCAAATGAACTAAATTAGAAATAAAGAATAGAAAAATCTTTAGAAAATCTTCAAATATTTGGAAACTAATTAACACACTTCTAAGTAATCCGTGGGTCAAAAGAAGAAATCAGAAGGGAAATAAAGTATTTTGAACTGAATGAAAATGAAAATATAACATACCAGAACTAATGGGATACTGCTAAAGCTGTGTTTAGAGAGAAATTTGTAGCACTAAAATGCATATTTATTTGAAAGAAGATCTCAATTAACGTTTTCAGCTAAGCCTCTTTAATCTGTGATGAACACGTGAAACCACAGTAGAAGGATGGAAATAATGAAGGTCACAGAAGAAATTAATGAACTAAAAAACAGACACACACAGTAGGGAAAGCTGGTGAAACCAAAAACTTGTAGTTTAAGATGGATAAAATTGATAAACTCTTCAGCCAGACTGATTAGAAAAAAATGGGTACTGTTAGAATTAACATCCCAGGGCTTCCCTGATGGTACTGTGGTTAAGAATCTACCTGCCAATGCAGAGGACACGGATTCAATCCTAGTCCAGGAAGATCCCACATGCCTCAGAGCAGCTAACCCCGTGCATCCCAGCTACTGAAGCTTGAGCTCTAGAGCCCCCAAGCTGCAACAAGAAGCCTCCACAACGATAAGCCCACTTACTGCAACAAAGAGTAGCCACCACTCTCCGCAACAAGAGAAAACTAGCACACAGCAATGAAGACAGCGTGACCAAAAATAAAAATACATAAATAAGTAATTAAAAAGAATTAACATCCCAGTGTCAGAAAAGTATTGTTATACATTTCATTTTTCTAGTTTTACAATTTTAGATTGTATAAATTATTCAAAGATACCAGTTACTGCATCTTAATTGGGAAATGTTTTAGATTTTTTTGTTGTTGTTTTGAATTTTTTTGATAGAGCTCTGGTCTAGGGGAGAAAGTTCTGTTCAGTGTTACAGTTATGGTACAAAGATTTTATTGCTTAATTCATTTAACTTTGCTAAGGTGGTTTTTGATATGTGTGGTTTAGTGTTATCATGAAAAAGTGTAGGTCGGTGGCTGTCACCCAGTGGGTCTGAGCTGCAGCATGAGGACTCTTGGTTGCGGCATGTTCCGCAACCAGGGATCCAGTTCCTTGACCAGGGATCGAACCTGGCCCCCTGCATTCAGAGCACAGAGTCTTAGCCACTGGACCACCAGGGAAGTCCCTAAGGCTGATTTTTGAGATTCAGATACCCAGAATAAAAGTTTTTGAACCATCACCAAAAAACCCTTTGACTAATAGAGCCCTCTCTGAAGCCCAAAATGCCATTTAAAATATTCTTAGTTTTGCAGAAGTTTCCATACTTTTATTTCTATGGAAAATAAACAGTAAACAAAAACTCATTAATGAGAGAAGCTGAAGATCATAATGCCATCATAAATTCTAAATAGCACTATCAAGAATATACTTTGTGTTAGTTCTACTTATTGCACTTAATTTTCAACTAGATAAATATTGGCTGTCTTATTTCACCTAACTGAATAGGGCAATCTCTTTGACCTGGCTTTGAATCTTGTCTCCTCTTCTTACTAGCTACTATATTGCTTATCCACCCTGATAATTTGTTTACACATTTAGATAAAAGGCCTGAAACAGTGGAAACAGGGTCAGACTTTATTTTGGGGGGCTCCAAAATCACTGCAGATGGTGACTGCAGTCATGAAGTTAAAAGACGCTTACTCCTTGGAAGAAAAGTTGTGACCAACCTAGATAGTATATTCAAAAGCAGAGACATCACTTTGCCAGCTAAGGTCCGTCTAGTCAAGGCTATGGTTTTTCCAGTAGCCATGTGTGGATGTGAGAGTTGGACTGTGAAGAAGGCTGAGCACCGAAGAATTGATGCTTTTGAACTGTGGTGTTGGAGAAGACTCTTAAGACTCCGTTGGACTGCAAGGAGATCCAACCAGTCCATTCTGAAGGAGATCAGCCCTGGGATTTCTTTGGAAGGACTGATGCTAAAGCTGAAACTCCAGTACTTTGGCCACCTCATGTGAAGAGTTGACTCATTGGAAAAGACTCTGATGCTGGGAGGGATTGGGGGCAGGAGGAGAAGGGGATGACAGAGGATGAGATGGCTGGATGGCATCACGACTTGATGGACGTGAGTCTGAGTGAACTCCGGGAGTTGGTGATGGACAGGGAGGCCTGGCATGCTGCGATTCATGGGGTCGCAAAGAGTCGGACACGACTGAGTGACTGAACTGAACTGAGCTGAAGAGTTCCTACCTGTAGGGATCTTGTGGAAATTAAAGAAGCGAATGTATATAAACCACTGAGCTTAACTGGTACTCAAAGAAAGTTACCTTTATTATTACTGGGTCATTCTATACATCTTTGTTGACAAGATAGAAAATATGTGTTATTTTGATTTATATCTAGTTGTATGCAAAGAGAATGCATTGATAAACTTCTAGCAGAAGGTCTCTAGTAAAAGTTCTTAGGGATTTGCTGTTGTAATCTTCTTGGTCAACATTTTTATACTTAGATAAAAATACAGAAGATATAGTTATCAAGTTCGTAAATGTTACATAAATGGTTGACAGATTGGGATTTCAGTTAAATCTCAACAGCCTAGAAAAAAATGGACAATAGCCAAAAAGATGGCTATACAACATAAAGAGTGAACACTAACTTAAGCTATAGACTGTAGTTAATAATAATGTATCAGTATTGGCTTAATGAATTGTAACAAATGTACCAAACTGATTTTAATAATAGAGAAAACTGTGACTGTGTTTGGTTTTTCTGTACCTAAAATTGCTCTAAAAAATGAAGTCTATTAGTTTTTAAAAATTGTATATATATATGTCACACTGAAATTAGGCTGCTAAAAAGTTAATGCAATTTTTAAACCTAGAAACTAGAAAAAAATGTAATTTTTGCTAAAGAAGATAGTATTGCTACTATATTCTCTGAGTATTTCAAAAGGCAACTGATAGGATGAATGGTTTGGAAAACCATGTCTTGAGAGACCAAGAAAACTGTACATATTTCTTTGGGGAGGAGAAAACATATAGAGAAGGGTGGTTGCCTTCTAAGTTATGAGGGACCCTTAGTAAAACAAATAACATATTTTTTGCAAATATTGCAAGCATGGACAGTTGGTGAATTGTTATGGGTCAGAGAATCAAGTTTCTACTAATAAAAAGGGAATAAATCTAATAGCACATTAAATGAGATGACTTAAAATAATGAACTTCCTTCCAATCCCTGAAAGCATTAAAACAGTAGCTGGATATTTGAAAAATACTCTCATTGGAACAGTGGTTTAAACTGATCACTTCTCAAGTTCCTTATGAGTCATAAGATTATAATTCTTTGACCTTTGCTAGTAAGTTCTATTACTCCTGTGATGAACAGGGAAGAAACAACATGTGAAAATACAGCACTTGGTGTCATTGTCAAATAGAATTAGGATGCCAGCTCTGGTGGGTAGAAATTATTGCTGGTTTTTTCTCTTATGTAAGTGAATCTGAAGAAAAGTTGCATGTGTGTATGCATACACATGCACACATATTATGTATAGAATGTTCATATGCATGTGTATGTGTGTGTGTGTGTGGTTTTATAAATAAATATGTATATATGGATACATTTACAATGTAAGACTGATTTCTGCCACGTGTGCATTTTTACTTTTGGCGTAAAACACTTATTTTAAAATGTTTTTTTTACCATATTATTTTTTAAAAGAATTGTTACCATTTTTTCCATTAACTCTTTGTATCCAAAAAAGAGTGCTGACCTTTGCTTTGACTTCCTGCCCGCAGTGCTCTATCTTACTCACTACCATCTTACTTGCTTCTTTGAAGAACAGGAAATTACCAGAGTGATACCTATCATTTTAACCCAATACAGGGTTAGGTGTTTTTATCATAGTTATCATGCTAATTGAATAATGCTGTATTTATTCCTGAAGTTTCTTTTCTTGGTACCTGTTTTGTTACCAAAGCAAAGGTTATAAGGAAATTACATAAAAATTTTTATTATGAGGAAATTTCACACCTCAGAGTATAATTTCTTCAGTTTACTTTTAGTAAGCTTCTATTAAACACAGATCACAGCTTGTGTTTTCTACTTAAAACTGAGGATGGAAGAGGAATGAAAATTGTTTATAAGGGGTGGTGTGTTTGACATTTTTGTTCATCTATATAGCAGTCTTCTGGTTTTGTTTTTTACATCTTCCTCATTCATTTCTTCTGGACTAATATTTGTATTCTTTTTGACAGGCAGTGATGGTTTCAGAAAATTTTAATATAGAGGCTCCCAACTATTTGTCCAAGGAATCTGAAGTTCTCATTTATGCTAGACAAGATTCACAGTGCATTGATTGTTTCCAAGCTTTTTTGCCTGTGCACTATCGCTATCATCGGCCACATATTAAAGATGGAGAAACTTTTATTGTGGTCCATAACCCTGATTTATTGATGTATTGTGACCAAGGTAAGGGTTACAAATCTTTCTGGAGAGTTGAAAATAAGAGTAAAGGTATGGTGGTAAGTCAAGGACAGTGATAACAAAGTCATGTTTCTTTTTTCTTTCTGTTAAACTTTTTGATTGTAAAATAAAGCACTGATACAGAAAAACTTCACAAATATATAGTTTAGTGAATTATTAGAGGGGAAATAGCCATGTAATTACCACCCAGGTCAAGAAGCAACTTTGCCAGTCAGCATAGCAGTAGCCCCACCGGTCCTGTCCCAATCTCCTTTCCTGTAAGAGTAACCCACTCTCCTGACTTTTAATCACTTCCTTATGTTTCTTTTATACTTTCATCACTCAAGTGGGCATTCTTAGACAGGATAGCTTAGTCTTGCCCATTAAGAAAATGTTATTTCTGTTAAGTCTATTAATTACAGATTTCTCCTCTATTTCATTCTTTAAAGAAAATTTTATCTGTTGAAGAACCAGAGTCATTTGAGACCCTGTCATTGTTGAGGTTTGGATGACTAGACTCATTAGTTCATCTGACTTCTTCATTGCTTGGAAATTGGTAGCTAGCCTTGAGAGGTGTGATCAGATTCAGGTTTGATTCTTTTGATAAGACTATAGGTGGTGCTGTGCTGTTTTATGAGTGGGCATATAATGCATGGTGTGTTTCTTTTTTCAGCCATTGATGCCTCTGCTGCTTTCTGTTTCTTCATACTGATATTGCAGGATTGCATACTGATATGGTAGCTGTTTGTGCTTTGTGTCCACTTGCATGTATTTTAGGGATACTTTATCACCTAGTTTTGTTGTAAAAGTTGTCTATGAGTTATTGGTTTTGTGTAGAATTGTTCTCCTTTTATGTGTGGATTTCAGCAAATTTAAAAACTGCTCTCATCATTTTCAGTCTTCCTAGAATCAAAACTTTAGGAAGTCCCTTTCAGATTTTGGTTCTTTGTATCTCCAAATTTGGGCTGATTAAAATGTTTACGGAATTCAGTAGCACTGTTACTAAAGACTGACAGGAAGTTTTAAATCACACATTTGCTGTCATCATCTGTTTCATGATGAGATAAGCCAAAAAGTATTCAACTTGTTAACTTTGTTCATCTAACCTAGTTTACTGTTTCTTTTAATGGTTACCTTTTACTTACCCTAAATAAAGTTTGGAAAAGTGCCCCCTCCCAAGAGAGCACTTGGGGTTCTGGAATTGTTCATTTTTTTTGGTCTGAGAGTTCTTTCCATGGCTGTGTTTTGTCTATGGAAATTTATCTGGTTGTAGGTTTATGATCTGTTCATTTTTCTGAGATATGTTATACTTCAAGAAAAGTTTGAGTTAAAAAAAATGGCCCCTGGTGTAGTGGGATTTGTTAAGAAGTCATGCTCAACTTCTTCACAGTCTTTGTAATTTTATAATTTTCTAGGCATCCACTTAGAACAGGCTGTTAAAACAACACATGATAACACATGTGCATTGTGTATTAAAATGTTTGAATAATCATATCCCAACATGAAAGACTGACTTGGCTTCTAGTCCAGATACAGGTTTTCTGATATGATTTTCTACCACTTTTTCTCAGAGTTTCCAGTCTTGAAATGCTGGGCTCAGTCAAAGGTGACAGCTCCTTGTGCCTTGAACAGTAAGGATATCTGCCAATGGAACAATATGAAATATAAATCAGTAAGTTAATATTTTGGGGAAGGAAATGGCAAACTACTCCAGTATTCTTGCCTGGAGAATCCCATGGATAGAGGAGCCTGGTGGGGTACAGTCCATGGGGTTGCAAAGTGTTGGACACAACTGAGTGACTAAACAGCTGCAACAAAGTTAATATTTTATGTTGTTTTAGGTCATGCGTCCTCATACAAAACTCCTTCTATAATGTTTCTGCCACATTTAAGGGATGATAATTTTATATTCTACCATAGGAAGGTGTTTTATATTTGCTTTTAATGTTGTTTCTTTGTTACTGTTGGCAGTAGTCATAGAATCATTTAATTTGCAGGTATGGAGATTGAGAGTTAGTCCCATGCTTCATTGATCCAAGGCTAAGTGTAGTTGATGTGCTTTTTAAAAGTGTGAAATGGCAAAAAAAAAAAAAAAAAAATAGTGGTGTGTCCATCTGATTTTATTTAATCAGTAAAACTTCACTATATTTAGAACTTTTTATTAATTTTTAAGCAACAAAATGAATTAGTTAACTTCATTATATTACATAGAACAAGTGAAAAAGGAAAAGTAAAACTGTAAAGTTACATCATTTCAACTGTAAGTTTCTAGACAGTAATATTGTTATTATAAATCTAAATCTAGGCTGATGCAGGCCATTTTTAGAGTTTTAACCTCCCAACTTATTTTCAGTGATTAAATTGAGTAAGTATTGGTAGCTCATTAACACTGACTTGGTCAGAAGTAGAGACACAGATGTAGAGAATGGGTGTATGGATACCAGGAGTGAGTATTAGAGAGGGTGGGATGAATTGGGAGATTGGGATTGACATATATATACTACTATGTATAAAACATAACTAATGGGGGCCTCTTGCATAGCACAGGGAACTTAATGAGTCTGATTCTGTTACATTAACTGAAATGTTGAATCTAAAAGAATCCATCAGGTAGTGTTACATGTAGTATAGCAATGGTGAAAGGTATTTAAAAGAAAAACGAGAAAGTTAAGTTAAAAAATCAAAGAAGTAATGGTTTCATCTTTGGAGGCTGATCTTAAATGTATCTAACTTCTCTGTCTCTCTCCCAAGGTATACAAGAATCTGACTCTACAAGTTCCAGTGGGGCTGACCATACATACCTCTTTAGTGTGTTCTGTGACTCTGCTCATTTCCATCCTGTGTTCTACTTGGATCCTTGTGGCTGTTTTCAAATATGGCCATTTTTCCCTATGAATTTTATGCAGTTAAATAACTTTCCATAAACCTGAATAAGACCAAATCATTTGTGACCAGAAGTATTCTTCTAAAATTATGTCATTACTTTTGCCTTTTGTCTTTATTTATGGCTAATATTATATTTACTAGAGGAAATTCTGGATCATTCTCAACTAATTTCAAAATTCAGTGCTCTATTGTGTAGACCTCTAATAATCCTCAAGCATCAGGGGCCAATACAGGAAACTTAATTCTGTTAAATTAATATTATTTATGAAAAGTGACTTAATCTTCATTTGGATTATAAATAAGTACTTTATTAGAGACAAATTATTGCTAAAAATTGAGAAAATTGTTATGAATAAGACTAATTTGGATGAATCAGAGTTTATTTAAATGTTAGTTTTATAAGAATATTAATTTGTGCAGTTTCAAAGAAAATCATTAAAGTAGGACTTCTAAGAATATCAAAATTGATTATTCCTTGAAGCTTTTCCATTCTTTTTATAATACTGCTTTTGAATATATAAATTGGCAAAGGATTGATGGAGTTAAGTACTAATATTAAAAAGTATATTTTACTATGTTGTATAGTTACAAAAGTTTTTGAATCTTCAGGTGATTTTTTTTTTAAGAACAAAAGGTCTTGGTTTATTGTTTTTCTTCGGAAAAATTATAAAATAAAGCAAACACATAAGCTAATTAAGAAATAAAAGGGCAAGCATCTTCCAGAACAGAAGCCAAGAAACTAGGGTATGTTTTGTATAGCATAATGGGATATGATATACTTTATATATGCTATCACTGGTTAATTTCCTAAAACATTCTGGTATTTTTTAATGGGAATAAATATTTTCTAATTTGCCATGTTAACATGTTTTCCAGGTATTTTTTTCTCAGTGGGATTAATATAGTGGCATTTAAATAGAATTATATTAGTTAAAATTCAGTACCATTAACACCATTTTGGAATATGGTTAGTCAGGTGGGGAAACCTGGTACTTTTTAACCTCTTAAGTGTGTTTCTATGTATGTGCATGTATGTAATAGTCATTTTCTTTTGCACATCAAAGCCAAGTTCCTCAGTATCTAAATGTTTTCATTTCAGTTAATATTTGAAATAATGGCTTGGGATATGATTCAGCCATTTTTTCATTTATATGGGTATTCAGAAGTGTAATGAAAGTGTGAATGTGAGTGAAGATACTTTAATATGAGTTTTTTTGCCTGATAAATGCTGGCAGATGATATCACTTTGATGCAACAGAGCAATTTGAAATCTTTATATTGTCTTCTTTGGATTACTTAAAAAATGACAATTACTTTACTTTTTAAATCAGTTTATCAAAGAAAACAGGTACTATTCTCCTGGTCATTGTGTTCCAGTATTGTTCCACTTGTATGATGTATTTTCTTAAAGTATCATGTAATGTTCTCTGGATGAAAATAACAAAGATTACCTCAACTAAGTGTGGTGGGGGGGTAGAGATTGTTTTTTGTGTGTGTGCCTTTCAGCTACTCTAGTAGGAACTTAGATTATTTAGTTAGATCTAATGGAGGATAGTACATT
Source organism: Capricornis sumatraensis (assembly GCF_032405125.1). NCBI lineage: Eukaryota > Metazoa > Chordata > Mammalia > Artiodactyla > Bovidae > Capricornis > Capricornis sumatraensis. Next base: position 177,617,537 of record NC_091069.1, read on the forward strand.
CATGACTTGGAAACTGAGAAGATTTATTTCTGCTGTAATGATTTCAGAATGTAATGAGTTTAAGGATTATTCTAGTCAAATAGTCTATTCATCTCATCTTCAGTTCAGTTCAGTTCAGTCGCTCAGTTGTGTCCGACTCTGCGACCCCATGAATCGCAGCACGCCAGGCCTCCCTGTCCATCACCAACTCCCAGAGTTCACTCAGATTCACGTCCATTGAGTCAGTGATGTCATCCAGCCGTCTCATCCTCTGTCGTCCCCTTCTCCTCCTGCCCCCAGTCCCTCCCAACGTCAAAGTCTTTTCCAGTGAGTCAACTCTTCGCATGAGGTGGCCAAAGAACTGCTCATCTATATTTATGATTGATGCTGATTGATATGATGTGAAGATAAAGAATGTCCGCAGGTGAAGTGACTAACACCTATCTGTGCATGCATGCTCGGTGTCCCACTCGTTGCGACCCCATGGAACCTGCCAGGCTCCACTGTCCATGGGATTTCCCAGGCAAAGAATACTGGAGTGAGTTGCCATTTCCTTCTCCAGGGGATCTTCCTGACCCAGAGATTGAACCCAAGTTTCCTGCATCTCCTGCCTTGGCAGGCAGGTTCTTTACCACTGTGTCACCTGGGAAGCCCCACACCTATCTCTATTATCCATCAAATTTATATACTACCGGCAGGTAGTTGAATATAAGATTTGGTAGGCTGTGAGAGAGTGAAATAATATAGAGGATTGTCCTAGTCCATGATATGTTGGTAGGTTTAACTATCTATCTGATTTCTTGCACCTTACTTCTGGGATTACCTTCCTCCTGAAGTGTATCTTTTTAAGATGTCCTTTTAGTAGGTCTCTCTGGTTTGTTACATTTCTGTGGTTTGTGATATCTCTGTTTTTGCTTGATGATATATTTATTTCACCCTCACTTTTGTTACTGAGTTTAACGAGGTATGTACTTCTAAGTTCAGTTACTTTCTTTAGGTAGTTTGAAAATATTTTTCCATTGTCAGATGGCACACATTGTTGCAGTTGCGAAATCTATGCTAAATTTAATAGTTGTTTCTTTGCAGGGGATGTCTTTTCTTTCTGGGTTCTTTATCTTTGGTATTCTGCAGTTTCACTTTGATGTGTTTGAGATTTCCTTTACTTATCCTGTTTGGGATTCACTTTGCTTCCTGAATCTGAAGGGTCTTATCTTTGATCAATTCTGGAAAATTCTAAGCCATTATCTTATCATATACTGCTTCTTTTTGTTTTTTCGCTTTTTCTCATTATGCGTACGGTATAGCCCCACAATCTATCCCCATGTCTCTCAACTTTCCTTTCATATTTCCTTTCTCTTTGGGTTGCTATCAGTAATTTCTTTACATCTGTCTTCCAGTTTATTAATTCTCTCTTTAACAGTGTGCAATGTACTATTTAATCCAAACATTGGCTTTGGTTTTAGTTATATTTTTTGTTTCTAGAAGTTTTACTTGACTCCTTTTCAAAGTTGCTTGGTGATTTTTTATAATATCTTGTTTCTTGCTCCTGTCTTACTTTGCTTAATCATTTTAATAAACTTATGTTATATTCAGTAATAAATAATTCCAAAATCTAAACTTCATGAGCTTCATTATTCTCTTTGTGGTTTCTGCTGATTCATTCCTGGCTTATTTTCTCAGATGTATTGTAGTTTTATTTTGGGTGTTCATGTATACCTTTTCATAGCCTGTTTATCTGTGGAAATCCTTTCAGTCCTGTGTTGAGAGTGACCCTGTGCAATAAGGATATGTATTTGTTTCTTCTAGACCTCCAAGTGTTACCAGCCTGGGAGATTTACTTGACTTGAGGTTTCCTGGACAGTGTAGGTACTATAAATTTGAACTTTCAGACCTATGTGAGTGAAAATTTGTGGTTATGAATTCTAAAGGGAAAGTTTTTTTCCCCTTGATGCCAAAATCCAGGTTAAAATATATCCACATTTTGGCCTGGGTTGGTACAGGGGATTTTTTTCTCCTAGTCTATTCTCAGAGGGTATAGTCCTCTGAATTTTCCAGCCTTGTGCAAGATTATAGTCCCAACTCTTTCTACAGGCTCATAGCCTTGTCTTTGGTCTCTTGTCTCCTGGGCATCCAGGAAAACCATAGAGATTTGAGGTAAGTAGGTTTTTTCAACACAACAACACAACACAACACAACACAACACAACAGGCTTCATTGACTTGGTTACTACTTTGGTTTCTTGCTCCTCCTTTGGGTTGAATGTGAAGTTTGGAAGCCCATCAGAGGTATTCCTCTCTCTTTGTTTTAATTGGAGGATGATTGCTTTATAATATTGTGTTGACTTCTGCCATATATAAACATCAATCAGCCACAGGTATATACATGTTCCCTCCCTCCTGAACCCTGCTCCCATCTTCCACCCCATGCCACCCCTCTAAGTTGTCACAGAGCACAGAGATCAAATTGCCAATATCCGCTGGATCATTGAAAAAACAAGAGAGTTCCAGAAAAACATCTATTTCTGCTTTATTGACTGTCTGGATCACAATAAACTATGGAAAATTCTGAAGAGATGGGAATACCAGACCACCTGACCTGCCTCTTGAGAAACCTGTATGCAGGTCAGGAAGCAGAACTGGACATGGAACAACAGACTGGTTCCAAATAGGAAATGGAGTACGTCAAGCCTGTATATTGTCACTTGCTTATTTAACTTACATGCAGAGTACATCATGAGAAACGCTGGGCTGGAAGAAGCACAAGCTGGGATCAAGATTGCTGGGAGGAATATCAATGACCTCAGATATGCAGATGACACCACCCTTATGGCAGAAAGTGAAGAAGAACTAAAGGGCCTCTTGAAAGTGAAAGAGGAGAGTGAAAAAGTTGGCTTAAAGCTCAACATTCAAAAAACTAAGATCATGGCATCCGGTCCCATCACTTCATGGCAAATAGATAGGGAAACAGTGGAAACAGTGTCAGACTTTATTTTTCTGGGCTCCAAAATCACTGCAGATGGTGACTGCAGCCATGAAATTTAAAGACGCTTACTCCTTGGAAGAAAAGTTATGACCAACCTAGATAGCATATTCAAAAGCAGAGACAGTACTTTGCCAACTAAGGTCCGTCTAGTCAAGGCTATGGTTTTTCCAGTGGTCATGTATGGATGTGAGAGTAGGACTATAAAGAATGCTGAGCACTGAAGAATTGATGCTTTTGAACTGTGGTGTTGGAGAAGACTCTTGAGAGTCCCTTGTTCTGCAAGGAGATCCAGCCAGTACATCCTAAAGGAGATCAGTCCTGGGTGTTCATTGCAAGGACTGATGCTAAAGCTGAAACTCCAGTACTTTGGCCACCTGATGCAAAGAGCTGACTCATTGGAATAGACCCCGATGCTGGGAGGGATTACGGGCAGGAGGAGAAGGGGACGACAGAGGATGAGATGGTTGGATGGCATCACCGACTCAATAGACATGGGTCTGGGTGGACTCCGAGAGTTGGTGATGGGCGGGGAGGCCTGGCGTGCTGTGGTTCATGGGGTTGCAAAGAGTCAGACACAACTGAGCGACTGAACTGAACTGAATTGGGTTGAGCTTATGCCTTTGAAAGGATGTTCTATTTTATCCAGCATTTTGTATATTTAATAGTGGGAATGTTTTTCAAGTTACCTAATAGTGTGCCCTATTGCTCCTTGAATCCCTTTTCTCATATTCTTCATATCAATTAAGCTGTTTTGCTCTTTGTCTCAGCAAGAACAATTTGGCTTTATCTATTTCCATTGCTATTACTCTACCACTAGTCATGATTAATGCCTCCCTAATTCATTCCTTTGTCTTCTTGCATCTCAAAACTCCATTCTCCATGTAGCAGTCTAGTATAAACCAGGTAACATCACTTCCCTGCTTACAACTATTTAATAACTTCTTGGAATAAAGTCCAGCCTCATTACTATGTCATTTAATATCCTTCCTGACCTGAATCTTGTCTAGTGTTTTGCCGTACTACGCTACTCCTCTTGCACTAAACTGCAGTTACACAGGCCTTTTTAACTGACCTTAGCGAGTTCTTGTTTTCCTTCCTCTGCTTGTAATGCTCCTGAAAGCTTCTCATGGCTCTCTCTTTCAGTTCTTAAACGTCACCTCCTTAAAGATGTTTCCACTGGCCACCTTATCCAAAGTAATCATCCTAGTTTTTTTCCTCATACCAGATTCTATTTTAATTATTGTGTTTTTATATTTGGAAGTTCCACAAAGACAAAGTGACTCATGTTCACTCTTGTATCCCTGATACCCAGGAGTGACTGGTACATATTAGACACTGAGTGAATACATTGAGGAATCTAGTCAAAGCTATGGTTTTTCCAGTAGTCATGTATTGATGTGAGAGTTGGGCCATAAAGAAAGCTGAGCGCCAAAGAATTGATGCTTTTGAACTGTGGTGTTAGAGATGACTCTTGAGAGTCCCTTGGACTGCAAGGAGATCAAACCAGTCAACCCCAAAGGAAATCAGTCCTGAATACTCATTGGAAAGTGTGATGCTGAAGCTGAAACTCCCAATACTTTGGCCACCTGATGCAAAGAACTGACTCATTGGAAAAGACCCTGATGCTGGGAAAGGTTGAAGGCAGGAGGAGAAGGGGATGACAGAGGATGATATGGTTGGACGGCATCACCAGTTCTATGGACATGAGTTTGAGCAAGCTCCGGGAGTTGGTGATGGACAGGGAAGCCTGGCATGCTGTAGTCCATGGGGTTGCAAAGTGTCAGATATCACAGAGCGACTGAACTGAACAGAATGAAAACATTGCGGAACTCCTCTGTGAATAAAACATAGAGGCCTTGATTTGCAAGGAGATGGGCCTTAATTAGCACCAAAATACATTGAGTTACAGGCAAAAAGCAAAATGGATAGTGGATGAATTCTCAGAAACAGATGTCCTGGAGCAGGTTCATGTAACAAAAATCGACTTTCAGCGTCTTTGGTTGGCACACCTGACTGGAGACAATGCTGAATTACATGAGGGACTGGCGCTCTCTCAATATAGAGAATAACCCCCCAAAAAAGAACGTGGGAGAGAGACGTGGAACACATCTCCAAACTACAACTCCCGACAGGCCCCGCGTGAACTCCCACTGGGAGGTGGTGCCGGTCTCCTCCCAGTGGAGCTCGGGCTTCGGTCCCGCCCCTCTCCGCTCCCCGCCGTCGCCCTCCCCTAGGGTTGTGGCCACGCGCAGCGGCAGTGGTTGTTCCGCTTCCCCTCTGGCCTGGGCCGTCGCCATTGCCGAAGGCTCCCTGCCCTCCCCTCCCGGCGCCCGCGGGGCTCGGCTGCCGCCTGGCCTAGCGGTAGCAGCGGCTGCGCTCCAGCGCGGCCCCTCTTCCCGCCCCGCTTCCCCTTCCCTCCCCTCCCCGCCCCGCGTCGCGCGCTTGCTCGGGGCGGCTCCGGAGCCCGCCGGGAGCTCGGCCGGAGGCTCCTCGCTGGGGCGGGGACCTTTCCTCGCTTAGGGTAAGTGTGCAGACAGGCCGGGACGCGGGCCGTCGTTCTCATTCCTCCTCGGTTCTACGCGGCCTGGCCGGCGTGAGCGGCCCGGGGCAGCTGACCTGCCCCGCGCGGGCCCGGGAAGCCGCCACCTGCGTGCCTGGAGCCGCAACTCTTGGGGCGGTGGCTCATTGTCTGCGCCCTCGGGCTGTTTTCTTCTCCGGCTCTAGCCTGAAATGGGAAGCTTGCTGGGCTGGTGAGATCTAACTCTTCCTGGACCCGGCCCTGCCCTGAACCGTGTCGCGCCACCGTCTCTGCCTTCTGCTAATCTCCCTTCCCTCGCGTTTCAGCCGCCTTTTCTTCATTTACTTTACTGTTCGACGAAACGTTTCGGGTTTTAGTCCTTGATTTTTTTTATCCCTTACAGAGTCCCAGCTCCTCCTTATCTCTCTGGTCATCCCAGTTTCTTTACCGAGGCACATTGTCTAAAGCCGCTTCATTCTTTCCTAAACTGCAATCTGTGATCTCTTCCATATTCCGCATCAGTAGAAAACGAATAGTTTTCCGAGGGTTTGAGAGCCTCCGTTTAAAAACAGAACTTTCGGGTCTTCTCGTGATTCCTTTTGATCCTCCGCCAGGAGGTGAATATTTGCTTCTTTAGGTAACTTAGCTGAAGGTTGGCTTTCACTATGTTTAGCTTTCTTTAAAACAACACATACACACAAAACGTTGTCGAGTATTCCTCAGTGGGCTCAACCTTTTGACTCATTCTTTAAAGATAGAGTCATCCAAGAGCTGAAGAGTGGAAAGCAATTGCCGTTGTCGTCAGTTGTGGGGTTGTACTACCGGCCCTGTATCTTATCTTTAATGGGAATACTCTGGGCAGTGCGAACGTGATTTCTTTCCTCCTTGATAAATAATGCCAACTCCTATTGGTTTAGTTATCTCAGATTTATTTTACAAGTGATCTGTGTTTTTTTGTTTTCTTTTTCAACCTCTGTAAAAAGACAATCAAAATGGTTAGGCCTAAAATTAGACTCCCACGAGCTGTGTTTTGGATCAAGGTTGTTCACGTCACGTTTTTTCCCCTGCTCTGTTTGACTCTTCCGCTCTTGCAAGTAGGCAGGATATTGAAATGTAGAAGAATTTGCTCTGGGGGTTTTGTTGTTGTACGGTTATTCAAAAGAATAACATTAAATAAAGTTAAGATTGGGATGAAGACAGTGAATGGTAATTTTTAAAGCAGGTTAGAACTTGTCAACTTTTCCAGGAGCTCTGTGGCTTTTGTAAATCACACTCATAATCCCTTCTATATATTTTGTATGTATCTATGAAAAAATATATATCTAAGTGAAACGTTTGTTCATGTTCTCCTCTTAAGGGTATTGATTTAAGGCAACTCTTAAGTCCTTATTTTTAAAATCTTTTCTTGTTTTAACTAGCCAGAAACACAGACTTCCATTATGAAAGATGAACCTTAAAATGTTTCTGACCTGTAACACATGTAGGACGTAAACCCACTTTCAGGTTTTGGTGAAAGAGGTTGACCTAAATTCAGTGTGTTTTCTGGACTGTCATTTTGGTAGCGTCAGTTGTCCTTAATTCATTGAGAGGTCTTCTTGGCCTAATGGGTTAAGGTCTAGAAATGTTGGAGTGTGCAAGTGGATGTGTTGATGTCAGCTTCTCTGCCAGTGCTTTCTATAAGCAGATACTTCTACTGAAGAGTTCTACGTATTCTGCTTCTCTTAGGGCCCTGATTCCAGTTTACAGTTATTCAGAATTATTCTTCTGGACTTTTGACATTAAATGCTAACCTTGCAAACCCAAATTCATAAAGTCTGTAATTGTAGTCTGTCTACTGAACAAATGAATAGGGGTTCCTATGATTCTCTAGTCTTTTTGATGGGCAGATTTCCAAGCAGACATGGTTAGCAGTGGTGTATGTATCTTTTCAATTATAATTTTTTTTTTTTAAGAGAAAACTTGGAACTTGTTCAGGTAGCTGGATAAACATTCAGTTATTCTTATTTTTTTTTTAATTTTTTTTTGGCTGTGCTGGGTCTTCATTGCTGCAGTTGGGCTTTCTCTAGTTCAGTGAATGGGGGCTACTCTCTAGTTGAGGTACGCAGACTTCTTATTGGGATGGCTTCTCTGTTGAGCATGGGGGGCTTCAGTAATTATGGCTCGCCTGCTTAGTTACCCTGAGGCATGTGGAATCTTTCTGGACCAGGGATGGAACCTGTGTCCCCTGCCTTGGCAGGTCGATTCTTTATCCTTCGACCAGCAGGGAATTCTCTATTCTTTTTTAAAAGAGAGAGATCTTGTTGGAATAGCTTGGGATAAAATAGGTAGATATTGTTAAATTCTTCCTATGTTTAATCTGTCTATATTGATTATTCTAGTATTTGAATATAACATTTCTTTTGGCTTTCTGAATTTTCTACTTTTGATTAAAATGTGAAACTGCACCTTGTTTTCAAGTCTTTAAGGCTTTGGCATTCTGATCAATTTGTTTTTAAACGCTCTTGCAGTTAGTTTCAGGGCTAATTCCGGACTAATCAAGGAGGGTGTTAAGTTACTCGCAAATCTGAGTTGTCCTTTGTATCCTTCTTGTACCTCTTGTACCTTGGTAGAAGCAGAAAGATGCAAAAAAAAGAAAATAGAATAAAGAAAAAAAATAGCCCCTGTTGCCTTAAAAAATACTAGTTTCTTCTGTGATAAGAATTGAGTGTCACCACTTCTTCATTTTAGGATCACTAACCTGAGTAAGAATAGTTAGTCCAAATATGCAGGCCACATTTCATGTCATTCCAGGTATCAAAAGTGGTTAGGAGCTGGAGACCTGGGTTTGAATCCTAGCTCTTGGACTTGACTCTGGACAAGATACATATTCTTTTCAGAGTTGATTTTTTCAATCTATAAGATGAGGATTAATAATAATAACAGTATGATACAAATTTCATAAGGCTATTTGGAGCAAATGAGAAATACAGGGAAAATTACTTAGCAAATGCTGTGCCTACATGATTAATAAATGTTAATTGATATTCTGTTCTAAAATGTGTTTTATATTTAGTTGCTTCTGCAACAAATGTTGTACTTAGAAACTTAGATTTAAGACTGCTTTCTAAAGTGGTTGGAATCTCAGGACCATGTTTTTGAGATCATAACTGTTAAAAAAATTACTTTTCAGGGGAAAAAAAAGTTTCATCAATGAAATCAAATACAAGTTTCTTAATACATATTTCTCAGATTTTAAAATAGTCATATTTCTCATAGAAAATTTAGAAAGTAAACTATTAAGAAACAGGACAAAAATTACTATACAAAAATCACTTTAGCCCTCAGAGATAACCATAATTATAACAGATTAGAATAGTGAGTTTTTTCCCCCTTATTTTAAAATTAAATTTCAAAGGTAGTCACTTCATGCTTATCACAAAAGATTCAAGCAAGTCAGTTATTTAGAGTAAAAAGTGAAAATTACTTTCCTTACTTTCTAGTTGCATTTCTTACAGGTACCCACTGTTAGCAATTTTGTTTTCTTTATGCAATTAAAAATAAACACAGTGTGTGTGTAATCTTACCTTAATTTTATTTTTAATAAAAAAATCTAATTGTTATAAATTCTTTTCCATCTCAGTACTTGTTATACCTCATGTTTTTAATAGTCATGCAATATTCTATTCTTTTCTTGTACTTTACTTAATTCTTTATGGTTAATTTTGGGCAACTAAAAGTGAGCTTTAGTGAACTTATATCTTTGTGCACATGCATATGTATAGAAGTATTTCCATAGAAAGAATTCTTAAGTGTGCATTTTAAGTTTTAATAGATGCCAAACTGCCTCCCTAAAAGGTTATACTAATCTATACTTCTTTATTGAATTGCAGAAGCTCATTACATATAGTAGATATTAATGCTTTAAGAGTATCTTTTCCATTTTACCTTTATCAAAAAACAATCTTCTATATTTTCTTTTGGTACTTTAATAATTGTATTTGAATCTTAATACTTGAGATTATTTTTTTGGTGCAAAGTGGGGTAAGAGTTTGGCTACTGAAATAAAATATAGGTATGAAAATATTTCAGGACTTTGAGGTTGGTGTAAAAATTTGTCACATGATAAGGATTCAGAGAGGAATATTTTAATAGTTTTATTGTAAGCATCACATCTGAAAAGGAGGGGGAAATGCTCTCTTTTGGCTCCTAGTTCTTGGCATCTACCTAATTCATCCTCAGCCTTCAAATTTTCACTTTTGAGTATAGCTTTCTTTGGGAGTCTTCCCTGATTTCCGGTATGATTTAGATATTCTTATTGCTTTTATATGTTTTCTTAACACATTGATCCATAATCTTTCTTTGGAGTATGCTGAAAGGATGAGTTATTCATTTGGAAATGAGAGTTATATCTCAATTTTTGTCAATTGAAACTAATCAAAAAGGAGATGCAAAGAACTCTAGTTTTGGTTAAAATTGAAACACATATATACATACGGGCTTCCCATGTGGCGCTAATGGTAAAGAACCCGCCTCCAGTGCAGGTTAGAGGTAACACTCTGATGGATCCCTGGGTTGGGAAGATCCCCTAGAGGAGGGCACAACAACCCACTCCCGTATTCTTCCCTGGAGAATCCCATGGACAGAGGAGCCTGGCGGGTTGCCGTCCATATTGGGTCACGCAGAAACCCACTCCAGTATTCTTGCCTGGAGAATCCCATGGACAGAGGAGCCTGGCGGGCTGCAGTCCATATAGGGTTGTACAGAGTCGGAGACGACTGAAGCGACTTAGCGCAGTACCTATATGCATAAGCGTTCAGGGCTCTTTTAACCTACATTACTGAGTTCTTCCTAACATGTTTCTGATCACACTATTATCTTGTAGATAATATTTTTTCATGTAAATATTTAGTAAGTTCTGGGAAAATAGAGGTTTTATTTTAATCCCTATTTCGTAGGTGCATTTTAAAGTATAATCTCAGCTTTCAAAATATTAATTCCTAGTCTCAGATTCCCTGGCAATCCAGTGGTCAAGACTCTGTGTTTCCTTTGTGTTTCCCCTGGTTGGAGAACTGAGATCTCAAAAGCTGCATGGTGTGCCCAAAAATTAATTCCTATGCTTTTTAATTTTGAGATTTGGTTTGTAAAGCAAAAATGTTACATAATAACCACATGAACAACAAGAGTTGGAGTAAAACTTTTAGACACAATTTCAGTTTCTCTAAAGATCAGGTTATTAAAGAATAAAAAGTTACATTGGCAAATATAATAGTAAAAATATAGCTAGGTGTTTGATAGATTATCTGTTGTAAATTCTTTCTGAACTTTTTCACCTTCCCTATTAAATATTTGAAAAGAATAAAGTTTTTTTTTTAAAAAAGCAAATATTGCCTATGAATGACTGCTGTTAATACAGTATTTTGATATTTCTTTATATTTTGTAATTGTACATAATTTACTTTTCTGAAATTTTGGAATCATATTTTGTGGAATTTGCTATCTTGATTTTTTTTTTTAACTTAACATTAAATCTTGACAGTTTCCTTCTGTTCTCCTTAAAAATTATTTTTTTAAATGATTTTTTTAATGTTTGCCTAATGTTCTATTGTACAGCTATGCCTTACTTTCACTATTTTCCTATTGGCCAATGTGTAATTTATTCCAGTGTTTTATACAAATAATTCTATAGTGAATATCTTTTTATTTTTCCCTGATTATTTAGAGTATTTTCTTAGAAATGGAATTACTGAATAAAAGCATATAAACATTTAAAACTATTAAGTTACGCTTCAGAAATGTTTGATGTGTGTTATCACTAGCTTTGTGAATCTCATTTTGTTGCTGTTGTCCTTGAAACAATCATCATTCTTAATGAAATTATTAAATATGCTTAAATTTGTATATTGCTAGGCAAATAAATTAGTTTGATATGCATTTCTTGTTTAAATTACAGTTTTGTTTTTGTGGATTTGGTTTAGTTTATTATTTCTGATAAATATACAGAAGTAACTAGATTTTCTTTTTTCAGTAAGTTCTCTTTAAAAAATTTTTTACACTATTTTAAAAGTTCGTTCCCATTCACAGTTCTTATAAAACATTCGCTACATTCTGTGTGTTGCATGAAACATCCTTGAGCCTGTCTTACACCCAGTAGTTTGTACCTGTAGAAATAACTAGATTTTTGTGTGCACGATTGTTTTTATTATCTTTCTGGACTTCAGAAAAATTTTATTTACTTTTGTTTTCCAGGTTCCTTGTCTTACCTAAAAATAATAATAATTTTTGCTTTATTTCCTCTTGCCTGGAGAGTCCCAGGGACGGGGGAGCCTGGTGGGCTGCCGTCTCTGGGGTCACACAGAGTCGGACACGACTGAAGTGACTTAGCAGCAGTAGTAGCAGTTGCTTTATTTCCAATAGTTACAGTATTTATTTTTATTTTAGCTCTTTATTACATTGATTAGACTCTCCAAGATTGTCTTGGAATGTCTCTGGTATTTTTACAATTAAGGATGACTACAGCTATTGGTTTTAGATTAAAATTCCTTGTTATTTATTTTCTTCTTTATAAAAAAGAATTGTCTTCTGAATTTTATCAAATGTTTTTATAACACTTACTTAGGTGATGGTAAGGTTTTTCTTTTATTACTTACAAAAATATGTAAATAAATTGGCTAATAACATTCCCAAGATACTCAAAGACCTATATAATGAGGAACCAAACTTGTTAGTCAAGTGTACAGAATTTATTGAAAGAGTAGAAGAGAATCTTACAGGAATTTTTAATTTAATAAGAATACACAGTCCATATGGTAACTTCTGTAGTCTATGGAGAAATCCTTACTTACTCTCATGCATCAGCTTTGATAAATTTGCATCTAATATTTTTTAAGATATTCAAATTTATTATATGGGTATATGTAAATTTTTATAATTAAAATTTGTGGTGTTCATTTCCATCAGTTATTAGTGATTTTGTTATTTTTCTTAATTTGGTTTACCAAATGTTTTCTTAGTAATTTTTTAATAAGAAACTTTGAGATTCATTCTGTTAATTTTCTGTGTTCTGATTTTCTAACTTCTGCTTTTTATTTTGTTCCTGCTTTTTTTTGTTGTTATACTTTTTCTAACTTAGTAAATTCTTAGTTCTTTCTCTTTTTTATTTAATGAGAACATTTAATGCTCTTAATTTGCCTCTGAGTACAACTTTTGCATTCTGAAATGCCTCTGAATGATTTTCTTGTATTCATTGCTTTCCAAATAGTTGGTAATTCTAATTTGATTACTTCTTTGACTTAGGAGGTACTTGGTACAGTTCTGTTCACTCTTGCATTCTTTCATTGTCAGTGACTATGGTTTTTTAAAATATTTTTGAGTTGACTGAGGGTTTCTTTGTGACTTAAAGCATAATCCAATTTTCTAAATGATCTTTGAAAACTTACAAAGAACATTTTCTATTTGCACATACAGTTTATATACACACATGTATCTGTCAATCTTTATTCAAATTGTCTTACTCCTTATTAATATTTTATTAACTATAAGACCTAGCCTTTATTAAGTTTTTAATCTTAATCTGTCAAAGACTGAGAGGTAGCATTGTTTCTGAACAGCTTATGTTTACTTATATTGAGGCCTTTATGTTTGTTTCTTCTGCCTGAATACTGTCTTCCTTTCATATATCACTGCTTTAAAGAAGCCTTACCTGATCAGCCATCTCATACAGCCTCCTCTGCCCCTGCTCAGTATCTAACCTTTTGTCCCTTTGTGTTTTTCTTCATAGCACTTCCACCCAAATTTATTTTTTCATTTACTTGTTTATTTCTTTGCTATTATTCTGTTCAGAACTTAGAACAAGTATGTATGCAGTAAGAATGTGTTTGTTGAGTAAAGGGTGCCCAGTTTTTTAATTATTTTATTTCATTTTATACCATTTTAGATTCACAAAAAAATTGAGCAAAAAAGTACAGAGAGCTCTCATACACCCTGATCTACTCTCTCCCTTAGCTTCCCCAGCCATCATTATGCATTATGTGGTATGTTTGTTACGACTGATGAACCACTGTACATCACTGTCAATCAAAGCTCATAATTTATATTAGGATTCACTTTTGATGATTAATATAATGAGTATTGGGTATTGACAAATGGTGGATAAATGCCACGTATCCATCATTATAGTATCATACAGAATAGTTTCTCAGCTCCTAAAATTCCCTGTGCTCCTCTTATTTGTCCCTCCTTTTTCACTAATCCTTGACAACTACTGATGCTTTAAATGTCTCCATGGTCTTGCCTTTTCCAAAATGTCATATAGTTGGGTTATACAATATGTAACTTTTTCAGCTTCTTTCACTTAACAATATGCATTTGAGTTTCCTTCATTATTTTTTTGTGGCTTAATAGCTCATTGCTCTTTTGTGCAGAATAATACTCCATTGTTGGAATATACCACAGTTTGTCTATCCATTTACCTACTGAAGGACATCTTGGTTGCTTCCACCTGTGGCAGTTATGAGTAAAGCTGCTATATAAACATCCATGTTTGGGTTTTGCATGGGTATAAGTTTTCAGCTGATTAGAGTAAATAGCCAGGAAAACGATCGCTGTATTGTACGGTAAGAATGTATTTAGTTTCGTGAGAATCTGCTAAAACTGTCTTTCAAAGTGACTGGACCATTTTGCTTTCCCAGCAGCAATGAATGAGAATTCCTGCTGCTCAAATCCTCATCAGCATTTAATGTTATTTGTGTTTTGGATTTTAACCATTTAAATAGATGTGTAGTGCTATCTTACTGTTGCAGTTTGCAATTCCCTAATGAAGTATGAGGCTGAGCGTCTTTATTTCAGATGCTTCTTTTGCACATATTTTCCCCTACTCTGTGGCTTGTCTTGTTACGGCAACCCTGATGATTTTTATCATGTTTTTGGTATAATATTATTGATGCATGTTTAAGTTCTGTACTGCTAAAGGTCTGCATCCCACCTGATCAATAAAAATTTGTCATATTTAATCTGAGTCTTTTATTTTACTTAAATTCATATCAGTCCTCTTCTTTGTTCAGTAAGTTATTAGCCAGCTTTTTCTTTCCATGCCACTTTTAGTTGTAGCTCGTTTAAATTATAACTACTGAACTACTAAAATAGTTTTGTTTTAATCTAAAATGAATACTGAAAACATATATGTGTATTATCATAATTTTGTTGACTGTGTTTTTGTTATTTTTTAATGCTTTCTATTTTTTAATGGCTCATTGCTACTGCTTCTACATTTTTGTGAAATATACATAATGTATAGTTATCTTCTTAACCAATTTTAGGTGAAGTTAACTATTAAACAACATGAGTTTGAATTGCCCGGGTCCACTTATGCCTGTTTTTTTTTTTTTCCTCGATAGTAAATGCTATAGTACAGCACTATTCAAGGTTGGTTGAATCCTAGGATGCAGAACCACAGATACAGAGGAACTTTGGAGAAACCATATTATGGAGAGCTGGACTGTGGGTTATACTCCGATTTTTTACTGTGTGGAGGGTTGTGCCCCTAACCCCAGGCTGTTCAGAGTCAACCATATGCAGTTCTTTGGCATTAAGTATGCTTACATTGTACAACCATCATTACCATCCATCTCCAGAATTTTTTATCTTTGCTAACTGAATCTTTGCATTCATTAAATGCTGACCCCTCTGTTCCTCTCTATCCCTCGTGACTGTGTCTAATCTATTTTCTCTTATGATTTTGCTATTTCCAGGTGATTCATATAAGTAGAATCATACAGTATTTGTCCTTTTGTGTCTGCTTATTTCACATAGCATATTTTCAAGGTTCATCCTTATAGTGTTTATGGGGCTTCCCTGGTAGCTCAGCTGGTAAAGAATCCGCCTGCAATTCAGGAGACCATGGTTCGCTTCCTGAGTTGGGAAGATCCCCTAGAGAAGGAATAGGCTAACCACTCCAGTATTCTTCGGCTTCCCTGGTGGCTCAGATGGTAAAGAATCCACCTGCAATGCAGGTGACCTGGGTTTGATCCCTGGGTTGGGAAGATTCCCTGGAGGAGGCATGGCAACCCACTCCAGTATTCTTGTCTGGAGAATCGCCATGGACAGAGGAGCCTGGCGGGCTACAGTCCATGGGGTCACAGAGTTGGACAGGACTGAACGACTAAGCACAGCACGTACCTGAAGCTTCATGCTTTATTTTTTCATTTCCAAAAATATTTTTGGTTACTTTTAGTTCTGCTTTCTTCCTTGGAAACACTTGCAGTCATTAGGTTAGCTCATTTCTGTCTTTTGTGTGAGCTTCTCAAATGTTTGTCTTTATCACTCATTTGATTTTCCTTTATCACCTCCAGTGTCAGCTTTACTTCTGCTATTAAAATATAGTTTCTTTGCATCTTTTAAAAATTTACTCCATTCCTTTTTTTGCTTAAATTACCCTCATTTCATCTTGGTCTTTTCTCTTTATATATGCCTGTTTCATGGAGTTTGCCAAACAGTGTTTAGAACTTAATTCTGTGTCCTGAATTAATTCACCTTCTAAGTTAGATTCTACTTTTATGAAAAGTAATTTTCTCTATTTCTTGTGCTGCATTATTGTTGGGATCAGTGTTGGATTTTTTTTTCTGCTTATTCATCCTTTTTCTTTTTTAAATATTTATTTTTATTTACTTATTTATTACGTTTCCCAGGTAGCTCAGTGGTAAAGAATCCACCTGCCAACGTAGGAGATGCAGGTTTGATCCCTCGGTCAGGAAGATCCCATTAAGAAGGAAATGGCAACCCATTCTAGTATTCTTGCCTGGGAAATTGCATGGACAGAGGAGTCTGGCTGGCTCCAGTCCATGGGGTCACAAGAAGAGTTGGACACAACTGAGCAACTAAACAATAAACAGCTTATTTATTTGGCTCTGCCGGGTCTTAGTTTCTGCATCTGGAATCTAGTTCCCAGACCAGGGGATCAAACCCCCGTGCCTGGAAGCAATGTGGAGCCTTAGCCACTGGGCCACCAGGGAAGGCCCCTGCTTATTCCTCCTTGAATGGTAGCTGCTGTTACCTGATACTCATTTATTGGAAGCGTTTGTGGGATTGATTGTCCTTGCCTCTACAGTTGGCTAGGGTTCTGGTTGAAACCTCTTCTTAGATGTGTTGCTGAAGGATAGATACACACAGCTCCTAGCCTGAGTCCCAGTGATTAATTGGCATTCATCTAATAGGGTAGTTCCGGGCTAGGATGGTAGGGTCTTACCCTACCTTGATTTCTAGCCTGTGCTTCTTTTAAGGCTCTTACTGATTCTAATCGTGTACCCACAACACAACACTTGGCTTGTATAAATACACCTCTCAGGAAACCATGTGGGAATACAGGTTTTTTATGCCATTTTACAGCTCCACCTGAACTTTATATCCATAGAGACACATATGGCAGTCTCCTAAATGTATATAGAAAGATTAGAAGAGATGATAAGGAACTCTAGCTGCCATAGAATTCACCTCTATTTAGCGAGAAATGAGTTAACAAGGGTGACTGACTAGCTTGTTTCTTTGAGGCAAACTTTGGGTCTCCAAATTAAAGGATGGCTAGCAGAGAGGAATTAAAAGACGCCTACTCCTTGGAAGGAAAGTTATGACCAACCTAGATAGCATATTGAAAAGCAGAGATATTACTTTGCCAACAAAGGTCCGTCTAGTCAAGGCTGTGGTTTTTCCAGTGGTCATGTATGGATGTGAGAGTTGGACTGTGAAGAAAGCTGAGCGCAGAAGAATTGATGCTTTTGAACTGTGGTGTTAAGAGAAGACTCTTGAGATTCCCTTGGACTGCAAGGAGATCCAACCAGTCCATCCGAAAGGATCCACCCAGTCCTGGGTGTTCATTGGAAGGACTGATGCTGAAGCTGAAACTCCAATACTTTGGCCACATCATGCGAAGAGTTGACTCATTGGAAAAGACTCTGATGCTGGGAGGGACTGCGGACAGGAGGAGAAGGGGATGACAGAGGATGAGATGGCTGGATGGCATCACCGCGTCGATGCACATAAGTTTGGGTGAATTGCAGGAGTTGGTGATGGACAGGGAGGCCTGGCGTGCTGCAATTCGTGGGGTTGCAAAGAGTCGGACACGACTGAACAACTGAACTGAGCAGAGAGGAGCAAGCTATCTTTATATCTTAACTTTCTCTTATAAAACATGTATCATGGGTGGGTCATGGATCTTAGTTAAGATTGTGTGACCTTAAAGCTAATGGAAAGCCTTATAAGACTTTAAATAAAATTGTTTTCGTGGAAATTTAGGATAGGTTACTACTATCTGATTTGATACTACTTTTTACTATATGAAGCTGGTTTCAGTTTTTGTTTAACTTAGACAACCACGTAAGGAATCAAATAATCAGCCTGCAGTTGACCTTTATTTTTCAGTATAAAGTCTTTGAGAAGTTTTTGGTCTGATTATAGGAAAATAGCATCTTGTTCCAATTTGCGTCTTTTTGATATCTAGTTGAACACTTTTTATACACATCCAGTTGTCCTGCTTATGATTTTTTGACTTTAGTATGGCGTAAAAGTGGTATGCATTCAGTAGAAACCATACTTTGAATTTTGATCTTTGCCTGGGCTAGCGATACAGGTTCAGTACTCTGGGGGTGCTGGGCAGAGGCAGTGAGTGAGCTGCGGCTCCCAGTCAACCACGCAGTCACAAGGGTATAACCATACACTTCACAACTATTCTGTACCCTTAAAACCATTCTCTTTTTCACTTTTAAGAAAAATATTCAGTGAACTACAGAAAATACTCAACAGTGTTATAAAGTAGGCTTTATGTTAGATGAATTTTCCCAGCTGTCAACTGATGTGTTTTGAGCATTTTTAAGGTAGGCTTAGGCTATGATGTTCTTTGATAGATTTAGGGGTATTAAATGCATTTTCGACTTAATGATATTTTCAGCATACATATCTTAAGTCAAGGATGACCTGTGTTTATTGTCCCTCCCCTCGTGTTTCAGTTTGAATTGTTATTGGGGTTTGTGACCAAACTTGGGGAAAGCTAGATTTCACACTGTTGAACACGCTTCTTACTGCTTTAAAAAAATGTATATTTGTTGTTCCTTGCTTCGCCATTTACTACCTCCTAGGCAGTTTTGAAACATCTTTTTTCTCACTCTCTTACTTCTTTCATGCTTGGTCATAGTTTCACTTTTCTAGTTTTGTGATTGGGTGAAGGCCCAGGGGAAGAAGAAAGAAAAGAGGATCACATTTAGATTACAAAGCTTCCTTAACACACTGCTTCCTCTGTTGACAGAGATCTTCCTCTCTTTTTTTGGTTGGCAAGTTCTTCTCATCCTTCAAAAGCCAGTTTTGATTTCTTTGCCTAATTATTAATTACTTTACCTAATCGTATAAACAGGAGCTCTGAGTCCTCTTCTCCACTGCATTCCACTTACCCCATCAGCTCTTATCTCACTGCAGAGTAGTCCTTTGTTATTCTTTCCCACTGATGGTGAGTTCGAAACTGAGACTAGATCTTAGTTATCTTTATTTCTGACATCTGACACATTGTAGTTCACAAAATAAATATTTCAGTGACTTAGACTTGAAACCATGTCATTTTCCTGTTTCTAGTGTGAAGTGTAAAAAAAAGTAATAGGTCTTTCTGGGAAGTGTAATTATGGATATTCTGTTTTTCTTTAAATTTTACTCTGGTTTGGAATTCTCCAGGCCAGAATACTGGAGTGGGTAGCCTTTCCCTTCTCCAGGGTATCTTCCCAACCCAGGGATTGAACCGAGGTCTCCTGCATTGCAGGCGGATTCTTTACCAGCTAAGCCACAAGGGAAGACCAAGAATACTGGAGTGGGTAACCTATCCCTTCTCAAGGGGATCTTCCTGACCTAGGACTCAGGGGATCTTCCTGACCTAGGACTCAAACCAGGGTCTCTCCTGCATTGCAGGCGGATTCTTTACCAACTGAGCTGTCAGGGAAGCCCCGTTGAAAGGCTATGTAATTTATTCCAGTGATGTGTCAGCCCTTCAGATCATCTTTTAGAACTCTTATCCTTAAAATACTCTAGGAGACGGCCACATAGTCTTTAAAATATCTTCTTCAACAGAGGCAAACCTTCCATCTTTGCCTGTGCCCATTCTTCAGTACTTCTTGCTTTCTCCATCTGCATTTGCCCCTCTGTGGTTTCTTTCTTTTCCTTTAAGTTTTAAAAAATGAGATGTAATTTGTATATGATAAAATCCACTCTTTAAAAGGTATACGACTCCATGGGTTTTTATTGCCCCCCCCCCTTTTTTTTTTTTTTAGTGATATTCACAAGGTTATACAACCATCTGTCTAATTTGCATTACTGCAAGAAGAAATCTTACACCCAATAACATTCACTGATTTTACCCCAGCATGCACTCCCTCACCCCAGGCAACCACAAATCTATTTTCTGTCTATAAGTTTGTCTATTCTGGATATATAGAAGAATCACATAATATGTGGTCTTTTGTGACTTGTTTCATTTTATGCACTGAGTTTTCAAGCTTCATCCCTCTTATAGCATGTATGCGTACTTCATTCCTTTTTATGGCTGAATATTACTCCCAATTCATTTCTTTTCAGTATACATAGGAGTGGAATTGCTGAGTCATATAGTAACTCCATGTGTAACCTTTTGAGGAGCTATCAGATTGTTTTACAAAGCGACTGCACCATTTTGCAATCCTGCCAGCAGTGTTGGAGGATTCCATTTTCTCTCCCTCACTACCTTGCTTTTTTCCTGTCCTTTGATTATAGCCATCCTAATGTGTGAGACGGTATCTCGTTGTGATTTTAATTTGCATTTCTCTGATCACTACCGATGTTGAGTATTTTTTCATGTGCTTATTGGCCATTAGTATATCTTCAGATCCTTTGAGAAAGCATTCTGTGTTTAGAATTGAGTATTTTAGGTCTGTGCTTCTTGGAAACTTTCTGTAATGGACTAATAACTTTTGTAATATACCATAAAATGAAAGGAAAAACAGACAAAATGCAAGCCCCATTTGTTGTTGTTGTTAGAGTCAACAGCTGATTACTCTGCTAGATTGCTCTAAAAGTTTCTAAACTTGCTCTCAATTTTTGTATTTTATTGAGTAGTGGTAATAAACAGCCATTCCACCTAATACTCTTCCAGAGGTACTGCTTTAAACTACTAAAAGACATTTGAAAAGTTACTCAGTTTTTTCCATGTTTGAATTCAAGGCAATTGCTTGATTCTTGTATTTTCTCACTTCCAGATATTGTTATCAGTTCTAATTTGCTGTTGAATTAATCCCACAGAGTGCTGGTTTTGAGGCTTGATGAAGATAAATACTGTATACAGATTCTATACAAGCTAGTTATTTTATTGAGATAACCCAGAGAGTACAGTTTTAGCCAAAGAAAACGAGGCAAATTGTGTTTGGGGCCAAGGTAGCCTTCTGTTCCTCTCTCAGTCTTTCTCATAGGAGGTCCCATCAGTGTTGATGATACTGTTCTTGATGAAGGGGTTTCTGCTAGGTGTTCAGAAGCACAGAGAAGCTTACCCTAAAATCTCATACATGTCCAACTGTGTGACTCTGAAATCCCAACATACTTATTTTATTTGTTTGTAAATAGTCACCTGGCTGTAACATCCTTATTCTGAGCATAATTTTTTACTTCCTTGCTCACATTTACACAAAAATAAATACTATTCATGCTCAGCCCCTTTATGATCCTGTAGACATGAACAGTCTGTGAGCAGTTCTTTATCTCCTGTCTTAAACAAGGTCTAGAAGGTCTAAGTCCATGCTCTGGTCCTGACTTTGAAAATTTATAGTCTAGGAACACTGGTTATACTATCCAGATTATTTATACTTTCGGTGGTGAAAATTCTGAAAAAAAACGAGTTATTAGAAAATGTTTATAGTGGCCTTGAACTAGTGAAGGTGTGTAGAGCATTTCTGAATAAAGGGTAGTTTTAAACATTACTTGTTGCCTCTGTATTAAAGAGCATTATGTTGCACAATGTCAGATTGATACAGAGAAATGTGAAAAGTGTTCCTTGGCAGCAGTTCATCATCTTGTAGAAAGAAAAGGAGTTAAAAGTCACTTAACTGACAGTCAAGGAAGTATGTAAGTATCAAATTAATGAATAGGACTGTGTCTGTCACTCTGGGTCTAATCGGGAGAGACGAGAGACAGTAATTTGAATATGGAAAGACTAGTGGCAGGAGAATGGAGTAGTGAGGGGTTAGCTAGTAAGAAGTAAATAGAACTCCAGAGAACATAGGAATAACAGAAGTAAGGAGCAGTTGCTGCCCCAAGGGCTGATGTCTCAGAACCTAGGGAAGAGCCCTCCTTCCCCCAGAAGGGGGAGGTGCAGGCCTTGTTGGGGAGAGCATGGCTGTGGATCATTTGGGTGACACCGAAGGTGAGGACTTGCTGTACTGGTGGATGTGCTGGACGTTGGCTCCCTAGGACGCTAGGGAAAGTGGCTTGTTGGAGGTGCTAACTCCACTCCAAAACCTCCCAAGAAGACAGTGTGAGGAAGCTTCTGGCTGCTATGCTGCTGGCCACCTTGCTATGTAGAAGCCTGGTGCTGGAGGAGCTTGTGAAGCAAGGGCACCAGAACCAGGAAGCAAAACAAAACTTTTCTCCTGTAGTGTCTCTCCTGCGCCCTCTGCTGTTTAAGCTTAGCATCATGCCAACCGGTCAAGAAAAAATACTTAAAAGATCCCAGATCTGTTTTCAGAGTAGGTGAAAAGGATGAATTTGGAACTGAAAGACACTACAGCAGTAATCAGCACGGGAATGGAAATAGTGCAGTAGGAGCTCAGAGAAGGAGTAGAGGTTGTATCAGGTTTTGACAGTTAAGGAAGAACAACTATTTGAAAGAGCTCTTACAACATGAGTATGGTTTGGGTTTGGTTTTTTTTTTTGTAATTGAAAATGACTTACTGTTCTTCCTCATTAGAAAAACCGTACATGTTAATTTTATAAAAATTAAAATATGGGCAAGTAGTTCTGCCTGTTGCTGCTGCTAAGTTACTTCAGTGGTGTCCGACTCTGTGCGACCCCATAGACAGCAGCCCATCAGGCTCTGCTGCCCCTGGGATTCTCCAGGCAAGAACACTGGAGTGGGTTGCCATTTCCTTCTCCAGTGCATGAAAGTGAAAAGTGAAAGTGAAGTCGCTCAGTCGTGTCTGACTCTTCGCGACCCCATGGATGGCAGCCCACCAGGCTCCTCCGTCCATGGCATTTTCCAGGCAAGAGGACTGGAGTGGGGTGCCATTGCCTTCTCCGAGTTCTGCCTATAGTCTATAAATAAAGGAGGGAAAAGCATAGCGTTTTCTTTCTTTGACAGAATATGGCTAGGTGGTGGATATAATAGGAAGGAAACACTTTCTGTGATGGTGCTTATAGCTGCTTTTGTATCTTTGTTTACAGAAAAGTTGGCTTTGAGATTATAATAATGCTAAATTGTATAAACTAGCATTTTGAGGAACTTTCTATCTTTGGTGTTTATATAAGATTTATTTATGTAACTTCTTTAAGAAGTTTGTCAAAGAGACAATTACTGGACATCACATTTGTGCTCTTTGAGTGACCATGAGGAAGAGATTTTCTGTTGTAATCACACTGATGAAATGTTGTATCTTAGAAGTCCATTGTGCTTTTCTCCTCTTTGAGCAAAGGTTTTCATATGAATGTTGCTCTTAGGAATAGAGTTCTAGCAGACTTAATCTGAGAAAACAAATTGAAAACCAAATCTTTCCTCTGTTGAACTTTGAGGGTTAATTGCCCCAGATACTAAAGACTGCAGAATTCTCATGAAAGAGAAGGACTTTATTTCTTTTTAATTTAATTTTTATTTTATATTGGGGTATAGTTGGTATACAGTGTTGCCTTAGTTTCAGGTGTACAGCAGAATGACTCAGTTATATATATACATTCTGAAAGGTAAAGATTTTACAATACCATATCACTGTTTATTGGCACTTATACTTTAAAAGTTAGTAATTCTAGAGAGTGAAAACAAGGTGCTTCTGTGTTAACCAACAACTGGCCCATGAATGATTAGGATGTATAATGCTAGGCATGTTTTCAGAGGACTGCCCTATACTGCTTAATTCAGACTAGTTCCTGTTGACTCGTTCAGTCTTTTAACCAACTTGATACAAAAGTGAATTGTTTGCGTTCCTGTTTTTGATAAAATTAAAATATTAGTGTAAGTTTAAGTTAGTTTTTATACCTTTTAGATAAAACATTCGACTTAGAAATTTCTGACCACTCATCCTCTAACTGTGTATGAACAGTTTAGAACTTTCTAATTTGAACTTGTTGTAGTGATGAAAGTGTTCTTATATCTGTGCAGTCTAGTATGGCTAGTGTGACTAAGAGACAATTTTATTTTTATTTCACTTAAATTCATTTATATTCAAATAGCCATATATGGCTAGTATGGCCCACCCATATTGGATAGCAAAGCTTACAGCCCAGTGTGTTCATAAGGAAAAAAGTTCTAAAGATAAATAATTTGAAGATGACTTTAAAAGCAAATTCTTATTTAAGTGAAAGCAAGGAGAAGCAGGACTTAGCAGACCCTAGCAAAGCATAGTTTTGGGCAGGATGCTGACCTCAGTCTGAGGATTATCTTTTAATTTATTGAACCAGAGCGGGGAAATAAGGCATGTCACTTGTAGACTGAGACTGTTATGAGTCCATATGCACCCTCAATCTGTCTTATTTTGATGGTTGCTTGCTAAGATAGTGGAACTTAAAGATGGTAGCAGCCTAGATCTATAAATCATCTTAAGGAGAAGAATGAACTTCCTCAAGCTTAGTGTCCACCAGAAGTAAATTTTTGCTGTGTTAAACCGTTGAGATTTGGGATATGTTTGTTACCAGTGCATAGGCTAGCCCAGCCTGATAAAGGGTTGTTTTCAGTCTTTTGGAATTACGACAATGCTGTCCGTAAGTTTGTCATCGCTTTTCTTCCAAGGAGCAAACATCTTTTAATTTCATGGCCTGAGTCAATATCCGCAGTGATTTTGGAGCCCAAGAAAATAGTCTTGTCACTGTTTCCATTGTTTCCCCATCTATTTGCCATGAAGTGATGGGACCAGATGCCGTGAGCTTCATTTTTGGAATGTTGAGTTTTAAGCCAGCTTTTTCACTCTGCTCTTTCACCTTCATCAAAAAGCTCTTTAGTTTCCTCTTTGCTTTCTGCCATTAGGATGTGGTATCTTATGCATATCTGAGGTTATTGATATTTCTCCCAGCAATCTTGATTCCAGCTTGTGATTCATCCAGCCTGGCATTTTGCATGACGTACTCTTCATAGAAGTTAAATAAGCGGGAGTGACAATGTACAGCCTTGATGTACTGCTATCCCAATTTGGAACCAACCCATTGTTCCATGTCCAGTTTTAACTATTGCTTCTTGGCCTGCATACAGGTTTCTCAGGAGGCAGGGAAGGTGGTCTGGTATTCCCATCCCTTTAAAAATTTTCCACAGTTTGTTGTGATCCAAAACAAAGGCTTTAGCATAGTCAGTGAAGCAGAAGTAGATGTTTTTCTGAAATTCCCTTGCTTTTTCTTTGATCCAGCGGATGTTAGCAATTTGGTCTCTGGTTACTCTACCTTTTCTAAATCCAGCTTGTACATCTGGAAGTTTTCAGTTCATGTACTGTTGAAGCCTAGCTAGAAGGATTTTGAGCATTACCTTGCTAGCATGTAAGATGAATACAGTTTTCCAGTAGTTTGAACATTTTTTGACATTGCCCTTCTTTGGGGTTAGAATGGAAACTGACCTTTTCCAGTCCTGTGACCACTGCTGAGTTTTCCAAATTTGCTGGCATATTGAGTGCAGCACTTGCACAGCATTATCTTCTAAGATTTGAAATAGCTCAGCTGGAATTCCATCACCTGCACTAGCTTTGCTCGTAGTAATGCTTCCTAAGTCCCTCTTGACTTCACACTCCAGGATGTCAGACTAGGTAAGTGACCATACCATCATGGTTATCCAGGTCATTAAGACCTTTTTTGTATAATTCTGTGTGTTCTTGCCATCTCTTCTTAATCTCTTCTGCTTTTGTTAGGTCCTTGCCATGTCTGTCCTTTTTTTTGCCCGTCTTTGCATGAAATGTTCCCTTGGTATTTTTCCGTTTTCTTTAAGAGATCTCTAGTCTTTCGCATTCTGTTGTTTTCCTCTACTTGTTTTCATTCTTTTCTTTACATTAGGAAACCTGGGAAAAGGGGAGTGAAGCACACAGGGAGTGGCAGCCAGAATGACAGTGTAACTGGTTACTCAGTTCCGTTGTATTGTCCCTGAGGAAGTTGTATACAGTCGTTCACAGGATCATCCAACAGGATGAGAAACAGGATCTAAGTCAATGGGATCTCTCTGTTGCCACCACCATTGGTTATGGGTTCACTCCACAGCTAACTCCCTTGTGCTACCAGATTGCGCATGTGAAGGTGCTGTGCTGTCCCATGGCATTGTGCAGCTCAGAATGAAGAGGGGTGGTGTTATGTTGTACCTGCATGAAAAAGTTGGCCACAGCCAGTACAGAACTGGTTGTTGGGATAGCAGCTTGATAAGACACCTTGTAAGGCTAAAGAAAACAATTTTAAAAGATGCAAAAGTGGTACGGTATCTGGTAGAAGATCCCTTTTTTTTTTTTTTTAAATAGAGACCTTTCACTTCATGGAGAGTCTTTCCCACATTATTATTCTTCAGGAATGTCTTTGCTATGCTATTGCTCTTCGATGTAGATTTTAAAATTAACTGCCCAGTTTTTCACAAAACCCTTTTGGGACTTTGATTAGGATTGCTTTGAATCTGTAGATTAGTTTGAGGAAATGTGGCATTTGTACATTATTGACTCTTTAAATTTACGTCCATTAGTATCTCACAATGTATTTAGGTCTTCATGTCTTTAGTACATTTTTCCTCTATGCAAAGATTCTAGGCCCACAGTTCCCAACCTGTGCAAGGCATCCTGGAGTACCACACTGAGCTTAAAGGCACTGTGGGATCTTTTAAATTTTAGAGGAAAACAGTGATGGATGTCTGTTGGGCACGATGTGAACATCCAGTTCTAGGAAGTCCCACAGTTTTCAACATTAGGTTGTGATACATTTGGTAAAGTCTGTCCTTATGAAATGGTTGCTGAGATCAGAAATAATTAAATCAGTGTGGAACCGGAAATGAGTGTGAGTGGGGTCTGAGTTTTCAGAGGTTGTGTGTGTTTCCCTATGTACCTGATTGAGAAAGAAAAAGTTGTTTTTTTTTCCTTTTCAATTCATGTGTATTCAGGTTACTAAGTTATTTGGATGAGTGAATGATGAATACCAATGAAGTTGTTTGGACTTTACTGAATCAGTGAAACTGTTGGGAATGTCTTTTAGCCTAGAGGTGCTGTGAAATGAGTACTGAGAAGAGCAGGGGCACCATGTTTGGAAATTTCTGTTCCAGGAACCTCAGACTTTGTAATGGTATTATAAATGGTATCTTTTCCCCCTCTCATTTCATTTTCTGCTTTTAGTGTGCACAAATGCAGTTGAATTTTGTGTATTCCTCTTTATCCTGCAAATTTGCTAAATTTGTGTTTATCCTAATAATTCGTCATAATTTTATTTGCAGTTTGTAGAGTCTTGTCATTTGTTTCTTCTAGTATAGCAGAGCATTGGAGAAAAAAGAATAAGCAGTAATAAAAATTGTTAATGTACAAATATACAAAATGATGTATTCAAAGAAGTCTAACTTCTAACTCAGTCCCTTTCATTTTATTCTTGCCCTCCAGCAAAATAACCATTTTAAAAGTTGTGGTTATTCTTCCATTAAAAATAACAACAGTAGCCATGTGTGTGTGCTTGTGTATTGATACACCCCCCCCCCGCCTTAGATAAGTGGTAGCATACTATAATACATTTTCCCCTTATCTTGCATTTTCATCAGTTGTATATCCTGAGATTATTCCATGGCAATGTATACAGTGATTTCCTTCTTCAGTTTTACAGCTTCATAATACTTGAGTGTGTGATATACCACACTCAAGTAGATTCAACCAGTCCCCTGCTTCTGGCTGTTTGAGATGCTTCCAGTCTTTTGCTGTTATAAATAATATAATAGTAACAGCCTAGCATATATGTTTATTTGTATTTTTGCTAGTTTATGTGTGTTACAACTGTGTAAAAAGTATCTTAGGTTTAAAATAGAACTATGCTCTAAGTTCAGATTATATATATGTGTGTGTGTGTATCTTTTAAATTATAAATCAGAACACAGTGTAATATTGGTCCTAGCATCTCTTCTCGCTAAGTACTAATAGAACCCCTTTTCATTCCTATTGGTGTTCATTTGTGCTTTCTTTGTTCCTTGGTTAATTTTGCCAGAGGTATTTTGCTAGTTTTGTCTAAGACAACTTTTTAGCTTTATTGATCTTCTCTATTGTATAATAATCTTCTATTCAGCAATTTCTGCTTTTATCTTAATTATTATTTTCTTCCTACTTACTTAGGGTTTCTTTTGCTATTTTTGTTTGTGGTTTTGTTTTGCTTCTTAGGTTGGATGCTTAACTCATTAAATTTCGGTTCTTTTTTAAAGTAAAAATTCAAAACTGTGTCATTAAATGCATTAATCACATCCTGCAAGGTATATATATGTGTGTGGGGAGAGGGAGTAAAATATACCTAACATAAAATTTCCAGTTTTTTAGGTATATACTTCATTGGCATTAAGTACATTTGCAGCCTTGAGTGACTGTTACCCTGTCCATTTCCAACACTATTTCATTATCCCAATGCAAGCTACCTTACTAAACAATAACTCCCTGTTTCACAATCCCCCACCCCAGACCTTGGTGAACTCTGTTCTGCTTTCTGTCTCTATTGAGTTTGACCAAATAGTGAAATTCTCATGTAAGTGAAATTATACAGTAGTTGTCCTTTTGTCTGGCTTATTTTACTTAATATGTTCATAGTCATCCTTGTTAGAGCATGTATCAAATTTCACCTCTTTTTAAAGCTAAATAATACTCTACCTGCACCACCTTTTGTTTATCCTAGTCCTGCAATTTTTTCATTCTCATTCAATTCTTAGTATTTTCTGATTGCCATTGTATCTATTTTTAACTTTAAGTCTTTAGGAGGTGTTTTAAATTTTCAAAGTCATGAAGTTTTCTTCTAGTTATCTTTTTGTTATTCTTTTTGAACTTAATTGATTTTGGTTAAGAGTATATAGTGATTCCCGGAGAAGGCAATGGCACCCCATTCCGGTACTCTTGCCTGGAAAATCCCATGGATGGAGGAGCCTGGTAGGCTGCAGTCCGTGGGGTCGCTAAGAGTCGGGCACAACTGAGCGACTTCACTTTCACTTTTCACTCTCATGTATTGGAGAAGGACATGGCAACCCACTCCAGTGTTCGTGCCTGGAGAATCCCAGGGACGGGGGAACGTGGTGGGCTGCCGTCTCTGGGGTCGCACAGAGTCGGACATGACTGAAGCGACTTAGCAGCAGCAGCAGTGATTCCAATCTTTTGAAGATTTTCTGTATCTCATAATGTATTTATTTTAACCTTATTCTTGAAAGATAGTTTTGTTTTGTTGGCATATTTTCCTCTCAATATATTGAGGATATTGAAGATATTCCAGTGTCCTCTTGCTTTCATTGTTAGTATCAAAAAGTAAGCTGAAAGTCCAATTGCCACTTCTGTGAGGTTTATCCTTTTTTCTCCTCTGACCAATATTAAGAACTTTATGATCTTAATTTCACTATGATGTCTTAAATTTGATGTGCATAGATTACATTTTATCCTGCTTTTGATTCATTAGGTTTCTTAAACTTACTGATTTGTGTCCTTCATCTGCTCTAGAAAGTTCTGAGCTCTAATTTATCTGGTGAGTGAGTTCCTCATTCATTCTGTCATCTCCTTCTGGAACTTGAAGTGGATGTATCTTAGGTTATCCAGCCTACTCCTTTTACTTGTACATTTTCTCTCTCTCTCTTTGTACTGCAGTCTAGGTACTTCACATGTGTCTTCCACTTCACTAACTCTCTTCTGCTGAGTCCACGCTGCTCTTTACTTCAAATGTCAAGTTTTAATTTTTACTGAAAGTTCTGTATGGTTGTTTTTCATATTTGCTTTTCCCCCCCTGCTTTTATATTTGAGCTTCTTACACATATTCTGTGTCAGATTATTTCACATCTGTTTCACCAGTGTGTTTTGGTTAGTTCTCAGTCATGGTGTGTTGTTTGTGTTCTGAATTTTCCTATGAGCTGTTCCTTTTCCTTAGAATTTGATTTTTGGGTATTTTTTGAGACCTGTGTTGAAGTTGTTTCCTCCCAAAGAGGCTTTGTATTTATATGTGATTCTGTCATTCACCAGGGAGTGCTGCCAACATAGCCACATTCAATTAAACCTGTTTGGAATTTGAGGGGACCTCATAGGTCTCATCTGCCTGCAGTGCAGGAAACCTGGGTTTGATTTCTGGGTCGGGAAGATCCCCTGAAGAAGGAAGTGGCGGTCCACTCCAGTATTCTTGCCTGGAAAATCCCATGGACAGAGGAGCCTGGCGGGCTTCAATCCACAGGGTCGCAAGAGTTGGACACGACTGAGCGACTAAACCAGCACCACCGTAGGTCTCGTGGATTTCAGACCACAAGTGTGCGTTTTGTTGCTGGGATTTCTTTAGGGATTCCCCATTGCCCTGCACTCCTGTACTCGGGATACCTGAGATTTCCTTGTTCCCTTCTGTGCAGAGGGATATAGTACATATTGATTTAATTTCATATAGATTACGGCTTTTAGGTCCTAGCCTTATGTGGAAGGGACTCCAGTTTCGGCAAGCTCTGGGTCTTATCACCTATTCCCTGTGACAGCCATCAAAGTAGAACTTTAGTCAGAATTCCACTGAGAATAACAGGTTTGATAAATGACTTACTCTCTTGCTCCTAGTTTCGCTGTGCTTTGCACTGTATGGGAATATCCCTTTCATCTTATCCATGCAGATTTAAAGATTTGTTATGTTATCCAACCCTGTATTTATTTGAGTTTGAGGCAAAGTTTCTTTTTACCTTTCCTTTATTCTTTATCAGTGCTCCAATTATTTTCAACAGCTCTTCCCCTCTTGAGTCTTTTCCCTTTTTGACTTTGCTACACATAGGCCTGATGTTACGACCATTGCCACCAAATAAAAACACTCCTTTCTGATTTATGAACTCTTCTTTCACAGCCTGTGGTGGTGTCCTCTTAAGGTGATTTGGGATATTTTCATTAATACTTTTGCTCTCAAAGATTTTTGAGGCTTTTAATAAATTTACTAATTTCTACTAGTTGGACTGACTGGTTCCAGACACCACTCCTTTTTTCGTTTCTGTTGTGTATTAGGCTTCCCCTCATCTCCTTCAGTAGACAATTGAGGAATTGTTTATCTTTGAGTTGTGTCACAATTAAACAATGATCCTGTTAGAAGAGTACAGTGTGTTTTGGGCATGTTTTTTGTTTCGCCTACTTGTTTTTCACTGAAAAGTAGCAGAAAGTGAAAGGATTTGGAGGAGGCATTATTTATCTTTTTGCCCTTTTAAAAAATATATATATTTCTGAGTAATGGTGGAGTAAAAAATTGGTAAATCATTATTTTATAATGCAATGTTTTTATTTTGTTGATTCTCCTAAAATATAATACATAACCATATTACATCATCATTTGATGCTTTTTAGGCATTTGACTCTGTTAGTAGAAGAAATAAACAAAAAAATACACTGCTTTATGGAAAAGGACTAAAGACTAAGGCCATGAATTGGCTGTTGGGGGAAAAGTATACATCTTTCCAAACATATTTTTGTTAATATAGGATAGTTGATATGTCATCTAGTGAAGTGCTGTTTCATACAAGAACTAGTAATCTTGGGAAAAACAATATTTCATCTGGGGACAGAGTGTAGTAATACAAATCAGTAAACATTATTATCTGATACATGGGAGGATCTGTATTAAAGGAAATAGAATAGTAGTAATAGCAGTAGCAACAGCTACAGCAATAGTAGCAGTATAAGCCCTTTTTCAATTTAATTTTTATTTTATATTAGACTATAGTTGATTTATAGTGTATTAATTTCAGCTGTGTAACTAAGTGTTCTAGTTATACATGTGTATATTTCCACTCTTTTTCGGGTTCTTTTCCCATATAGGTTTTTACAGAATACTGAATAGAGTTTTCTGTTGATTATGTATTTTTATATAGTAGTGTGTATATGTTAATCCCAAACTCCTAATTTATCCTTCTTCCCCACCTTCCCCCATTGGTAACCACAAGTTTGTTTTCTGTGTCTGTAAGTCTGTTACTGTTTTGTAAATAAGTATATCTGTATCATCTTTTTAGATTCCATATACAAGTGATAATGGTATTTGTCTTTGTCTGTCTAACTTCACTTAGTATAATGATCTCTGTTGCTGCAAGTGGCATTATTTAGTCTTTCTATGACTGAGGAATATTCCTTTGTATATATGTATCACGTCTTCTTTATCTACTTCTCTGTCGAAGGACAGTTAGGTTGCTTCCATGTCTCGACTGTTGTAAACAGCACTGCGACGAACACTAGGGTTGCATGTATCCTTTCAAACCTAGGTTTTCTCTAGCTACAGGCCAGGGGTGGGATTACTGGATCATATGGTAGGTTTATTTTTAGTTTTTTAAGGAACCTTCAACTGTTTTCCATAATGGCTGTACCAATTTATATTCCCACCAACAGTATAGGAGGATTCCCCTTTCTCCACATCCTTCCCAGCATTTATTGATGATGACCATTCTGAGTGGTGTGAAGAGATATCTCATTGTAGTTTTGATTTGCGTTTCTCTAATAATTAGCAGTGTTGAGCGTCTTTTCCTGTGCCTCTTGACAATCTGTACATCTTCTTTGGAGAAATATGTATGTATTGACTAGATCTTCTGCTCTCCCGTTTTTTTTTTTTTTGGCCACACAGCTTGCAAGATCTTAGTTCCCCAACCAACAATTGAATCTGAGCCCCCTGCAGTGGAAGCACAGAGTCCTAATCGTTGTACCGTCAGGAAATTCTCCTATTCATTTAAAAAAAATATTTCTATTTATCTATTTTCGGCCACGCCGGGTCTTCATTGCTGCATGGGGCTTCTGTAGTTGCGGCAAGTGGGGGCTGCTCTAGCTGCGGTGCACAGGCTTCTCATTGAGGCGGCTCATCCTCTTGCAGAGTGTGGGCTCCAGGGCACGAGGGCTCAGTAGTTGCGGCACATGGGCTCAGTGGCTGCAGCCCCCAGGCTCTAGAGCACAGGCTCAATAGCTGTGGCATACAGACTTAGTTGCCTCTTTGGCGTGTGGGATCTTCCTGAATTAGAAATCAAACCCGTGTCTCCTGCATTGGCAGGTAGATTCTTTACCACTGAGCCACTAGGGAAGTCCCCCTGTCCATTTTTTGATTGGGTTGCTTGTTTTTTGATATTGAGCTCATGGGCTGTTTGTAAATTTTGGATTAATCCCTTGTCAGTTGCATCATTTTTGCAAATGTTTTTTTACCATCTGTAGGTCGGTTGTCTTTTCATTTTGTTTATGGTTTCTTTTGCTATGCAAAAGCTTTTAAATTTAATTAGAACCCTGTTTGTTTATTTTTGCTTTTATTCTCGTTACTCTGGAAGGTGGGATCCAAAAAGATACTGTCTCAGTTTATGTCAAAGAGTGTTCTGCCTATTTTTTCCTCTAAGAGTCTTATAGTATCTGGTCTTACATTTTGCTCTTTAATCCATTTTTATGTTTATTTTTATGTTGGGTGTTAGAGAATGTTCTAATTTCATTGTTTCACATGTAGCTGTTCAGTTTCCCCAGCACCACTGATGGAGGAGACTGTATAATCTTTTGCTTCTGAATTGCTTGAAGTCTTGGGTAGGAACACATTTAAAATAATAATTAATGGTGCACAGTTATAATTCATTGCCAAAGAATGTTCTGTTATATTGATGTAATTAAGAAAAAAACATGAGATAAAGAGTTGTTAGTAAGCTTGAATTCTGGTCTTAGTTCTGTTAATAATTAAATTTGTGTGACTTTAGGTAAACTGCTTACATTTTGGTGAGTCAGATTCTTCACAAATAAAATAAGGAAACAGACCAAATGAATTCCAGTCCAACTTTAATACTCTGTGGGTTAATTTTCCTGTGTAACTTGTTTTAAGAGGATGTGAGGGATCTTTTTGAACAGGGACAAACAAGCATGACCTTACATGGGAAATAATTTTTACTGAGCATTTGGATGGGTAAGAGAAAAGGATAAAGATTTAAGAATGGAGAAATGTATACTCAAAGATGATTTAAGGCAAGAAAGTCTTGATATATTTGGGAAACATGAAGCATAGGATTTATGTGCATTCATATGAGATCAGATTGATTGGTTAGTAAATGGCCTTACATGGCAGAGTGTAGTAACTGCTCAAGAAGATAAAGTCAGGAAGAGTGTTATCATGTGTTATTTTTAGTCAACCAGTTCTTTCTCTAAACCAAAACTGAATGTAAAGAAACTCTGGGAAGCTAGTTAGGGCTTCTTCTAACTGCTTCCTGTGAACAGCAGCTGAAGACA
Source organism: Capricornis sumatraensis (assembly GCF_032405125.1). NCBI lineage: Eukaryota > Metazoa > Chordata > Mammalia > Artiodactyla > Bovidae > Capricornis > Capricornis sumatraensis. The sequence continues at coordinate 177,651,584 of NC_091069.1, forward strand.
AGCGATTCTTTAGAGAGATCCTGAGATGACGTGATCAAGTCCTCAGCCAGGCTAGTGGCAGAGTGAGTCATCAGTGCTTTATCAAGGGTCATGCTTTTGTTTACTAATATCTAATCACTTATGAGGCATACTGCTTAGAATTATCAACATTGGATTTGTCATCTTGAATAATTTTATTAGGGACATATGTGACTCAAAATTTAGGTTTTGTTTAAGCATGTGTTGCCTAACAGGGTGCGTCATGTTAATTGGAATTTCCTTGCAACATAGCTCTTTTAACTTTCTAATGTAAATAAAGAAGAAAGTTCTGAAACAGACAACACGTTAGCTCCTCTTGGTTTTATTGAACCGAATTTGTGCAGAAAATGTTAAAAATTACTCACAAAATATTAAAAATAGAGCAGTAAAGAAAGTTTTTTTAATAACCAGAGTGTAAGGGCTGTGTTCTGAAATGGGCCCTGTTACCGTTGCATGCTTCAGGGCTTCCCTGGTGGCTCAGCTGGTGAAGCATCTGCCTGCAGTTGGGAGACCTGGGGTTGAGAACTGGGTTGGGAAGGTCCCCTGGAGAAGGGAACGGCTCCCCACTCCAGTATTCTGGCCTGGAGAGTTCCATGGGCTGTATAGTTCACGGGGTCACAAAGAGTCCGACTCGACTGAGCGATTTTAACTTTCAGTGTTGTTAGCTTTAGAGTTTGGTGGTGGTGGTTTTCATATAAATGACAATTAGGCTCTCTGGGGTTTTGTCAGTCGATGTCTTTCTGAGTTTTGTTAGAAAAAAACAGTATAGTAATTACCTCTGCATATGTATAGGTTTTTAACTGTATTCAATATTTGATTAGGCTTTTGTGCCCCAGCTTGAAAGTCTAGCCATTGATTACCTTATCGATGTCAAAAATGTATTCTGTAGAATAGAGGAGGAAATAAATATGGGTCTTCTGCCGCCTCAGTAGCACATTAGAAAAGAATGGGGAGTCTGAGGGTGAAGCATGGAACAGGGATGCACACTGAAGCAGCAGTTCTCAAAGGGGAGTCTGAAGGTGAAGCATGGAACAGGGATGCACACTGAAGCAGCAGTTCTCAAAGAGGAGTCTGCGGCACCCTGGGGCTCTGTGAGTCAAAACTTTTTTTCATAGTAATACTAAGGTATTCTTTGCCTTTTTACAGTGTTGACATATGTGTTGATGATGCAAAAGCAGTGGTGGGTAAAACACAGTTCATTCATTTAAAGTATCTTGTTTAGCAAAATGGGAAGTATGCATAAGCTTCTTATGAAGTATGAAATGGTTGTCTTACCAGTTATGTTACTGAGCCCTTTTTCCTGGACCACCGTTTTTATCTGGAAGAATGACAGACCCACTGAACAACTCTGGCTGTTCAGACTTGGATATTTGGCAGAAATTTTCTTGAAAATGAATAATGTGACAGAATATAAAGCAAGAGAGTTCCAGAAAAACATCTACTTCTGCTTTATTGACTATGCCAAAGTGACTGTGGGGATCATAGCAAACTGTGGCAAATTCTTAAATAAGAGATGGGAATACCAGACCACCTTATCTGCCTCCTGAGAAATCTGTATGCAAGTCAAGAAGCAACAGTTAGAACTGGACATGGAACAACAGACTGGTTCCAAATCGGGAAAGGAGTTTGTCAAGGCTGTATGTTGTCACCCTGTTTATTTAATTTCTATGCAGAGTACATCATGAGAAATGCTGGGCTGGAAGAAACACAAGCTGGAATCAAGATTGCCGGGAGAAGTATTAATAACCTCAGATATGCAGATGACACTACTCTTATGGCAGAAAGCGAAGAGGAACTAAAGAGCCTCTTGATGGATGTGAAAGAAGAGAGTGGAAAAGCTGGCTTAAAGCTCAGCATTCAAAAAAAGAAGATATGGCATCCAGTCCCATCACTTTATGGCAAACAGATGGGAAAATAATGGAAACAGTGAGAGACTTTCTTTTCTTGTGCTCCAAAATCACTGCAGATGGTGATTGCAGCCATGAAATTGAAAGATACTTGCTCCTTGGAAGAAAAGCTATGACAAACCTAGACAGCATATTAAAAAGCAGAGATATTACTTTACTGACAAAGGTCCATCTAGTGAAAACTATGGTTTTTCCAGTAGTCATGTATGGATGTGAGAGTTGGACCATAAAGAAAGCTGAGCATCAAAGAATGGATGCTTTTGAACTGTGGTGTTGGAGAAGACTCTTTGACAGTCCTTTGGACTGCAAGGAGATCCAACCAGTCAGTCATAAAGGAAATGAGTGCTGAGTATTCATTGGAAGGACTGATGCTGAAGCTGAAGTTCCAATACTTTGGCCACCTGATGCGAAGAGCTGACTCATTGGAAAAGACCCTGATGCTGGGAAAGATTGAAGGCAGGAAGAGAAGGGGACGACAGAGGATGAGATGGTTGGATGGCATCACCAACTTGATGGACATGAATTTGAGCAAGCTCTGGGAGTTGGTGATGAACAGGGAAGCCTGGCATGCTGTAGTCCATGGGGTCACAAAGAACTGGACATGACTGAGCAACTGAACTGAATTGATAAAACTTAAATTTTCAAATGAAAGTTAGAATTTTAGAAAGCTTGTATTTGCTTTCTTGAATTTGAGAATTTCCCAACACTTAGACTTTTCTGATGAGACCAGTGGTGATATTAATGAATGTGATTTTGTTTTTATTATATAATCAAATGTGTTAATATTGGAATATCTTAATAATTGAGCCAGTATTTTCCAGATAATCAATCCATGACGTTACAAAATGGATAAAAGATCCATTCAGGGACTTCTCTGGTGGTCCAGTGGCTAAGACTCCATGCTCCCAGTGCAGGGGGTCTGGATTTGATCCTTGGTCAGGGACCTAGATCCTACATGCAGCAACTAAAGATCCTGTACACCGCAACTAAGACCCGCTGCAGCCAAATAAGTAAATATTAGAAAAGAAAAAAAGGTCTGGTCAAAGAAAAATCAATGGGTTTAATGTAACAGGGTACAAAAAATTTATTCCTGTGATTTCAGAGTCCATAGCCAACCTTAAGGTTGAGTTTGGTGTAGTATCACGAATGTTTACAGTTATCTGAAAACTACTAAAATGCTCCCTTTCCAGTTGCATGTCTGTGTAAGATGAGATTTTCTTTATATATTCCAACTGAAACATAACACAACAAATTGAATGCAGAAGGAGATATGAGAATCCAGTGTCTTCTACTAAGCCAGATTTTTAAAAGATTTGCAGAAATGGTAGCTAATGCCACTTTTCTCTATATATTTTCTTTTGGAAAATGTTATTTTTCATGAAAATGTTATTTAAATGAAATAAATATTTAAATAACTTATTTTATTTTCTCTTTTGAATATAGACAGCTCTAGCTCAGATAAACAAAAATTGAGATTTGCAGTAATTTTTAAGTGTGTGAAGGGATCTTGAGATCAAAATGTTTGAGAACTGCTACGTTGAAGAAACAGAGTGGCTTTTAATATTCATGTGTTGAAAACAGATGTTGGTAAAAGACGCAACCTAACTTAAATATGTATGTGCTGCCCTTTCCCAGTAGATTATGAACTCTTGGAGAAGAATTTAAGTCCTCTTTTCTTTTCTCCAACTTCTTGCGTAGACTCCTATAAATAATACCACAATAGGAATAGCATTAATATTTATGTTGGTCAGTCTTTCAGTTGTGTCTGACTCCGCGACCCCACAGACTGCAGCACGCCAGGCTTCCCTGTCCTTCACTATCTCCTGGTATTTGCTCAGACTCATGTTCATTGAGTTGATGATGCCATCCAACCATCTTATCCCCTGTTGCTCCTCCTCCTCATGTCCTCAGTCTGGTCCAGCATCAGGCTTTTTTCCAAGAAGCTGGCTTTTTGCATCAGGTAGCCTGTCTTGGAACTTCAGCATCACTTCTTCCAGTGACTGTTCAGGACTGATTTCCTTTAGGATTCACTGATTTGATCTCCTTGCTGTCAGAGGGACTCTCGAGAGTCGTCTTCAGCACCACAGTTTGAAAGCATCAATTCTTCGGTGCTCAGCCTTCTCAGCTGGTAAAAGCATCTGCCTGCAGTGTGGGAGACCCAGGTTCATTCCCTGGGTTGGGAAGATCCCCTGGAGAAGGAAATGGCAACCCGCTCTAGTACTCTTGCCTGGAAAATTCCATGGACGGAGGAGCCTGGTAGGCTAACAGTCCATGGGATCGCAACGACTGAGCAACTTAACTTTGTACCTTTTGTACAGCCTTCTTTACGGTTCGGTTCATGTCTGTGCATGACTACTGGAAGAACCATAGCTTTGGCTATACGGACCTTTGTAGGCAGTGATGTCTCTGCTTTTTAATACACTGTCTAGGTTTGTCATAGCTTTTCTTCCAAGGAGCAACCTTCTTTCAATTTCATGGCTATAGTCACCATCTGCAGTGATTTTGGAGCCCAAGAAAATAAAGTGTGTTATTATTTCCATTTTTTCCCCATCTATTTGCCATGAAGTGAAGGGACTGGAACCATGATCTTAGTTTTTTGAATGCTGAGTTTTACGCCAACTTATTTACTCTCCTCTTTCACCTTCATCGAGAGATTCTTTGGTTCCTCTTCACTTTCTGCTGTAAGGGTGCTACCATCTGCCTCAATATCTGAGGTTATTGTTATTTCTCTTGGCATCTTGATCCCAGCTTGTGCTTCATCCAGCCCAACATTTCACATGATGTACTCTGCATAGAAGTTAAATAAGCAGTGTGACAGTATACCACCTTGGCATACTCCTTTCCCAATTTTGAACCAGTCCATTGGTCTATGTCTGGTTCTGACGGTTGCTTCTTAGCCTGCATACAGGTTTCTCATGAGGGAGGTGAGGTGATCTGGTATTCCCATCTTTTAAAGAATTTTCTACAGTTTGTTGTGATCCACACAGTCAAAGGCTTTAGTGTAGTTAGTGAAGGAGATGTTTTTCTGAAATTCTCTTGCTTTTTCTACGACCTAGTGGATGTTGGCAATTTGATCTCTGGTTCCTCAGCCTTTTCTAAATCCAGCTTGTACATCTGGAAGTTCTTTGTTCACATACTGTTGAAGCCTAGCTAGAAGTATTTTGAGCATCACTTTGCTAGCATGTAAAATGAACACAGTTGTGCAATAGTTTGAGTATTCTTTGGCATTACCCTTCTTTGGGATTGGAATGAAAACTGACCTTTTCCCATCCTCCTGTGGCCACTGCTGAGTTTGGCAAATTTGCTGGCATGTTGAGTGCAGCGCTTTCGCAGCATTATCTTCTAAGATTTGAAATAGCTCAGCTGGAATTCCATCACTTCCACTAGCTCTGTTCATAGTGATGCCTCCTAAGGCGCACTTAACTTCACACTCTATGATGTCTGGCTCTAGGTTAGTGATCACACCATTGTGGTTACCTGGGTCATTAAGTCCTTTTTTGTACAGTTCTTCTGTGTATTCTTGGCACTTCTTAATTTCTTCTAATTCTGTTAGGTCCTTGCCATTTCTGTCCTTTACTGTGCCAGTCTTTGCCTGAACTGTTCCCTTGGTATCTCTGATTTCCTTAGAGATATCATCTTTCCCATTCTGTTGTTTCTCCATGTTTCTTTGCATTGATCACTTAACAAGGCTTTCTTATCTCTCCTTGCTATTCTTTGGAACTCTGCATAATCTTTATCAGGTAGATAACTCCTTTTTAAAATTGAGATATAATTCACATATCTGAAATGTACCATTTAAATGTATCTTTAAATGTACATTTAAATGTATCTTTAAAGTGTGCAATTCAGTGGTTTTAACATATTCATAAAGTTGTGTGACCATTACTAATGTCTGATCCCAGAATATTTTCATTTCCCACAAAGTCACATCCCATTCCCCTCACACCCTAGCATCCACCAATATACTCTCTACCTCTTTGGATTTCCCTGTTCTGAACATTTCATATAAATGGAATCATATGATTTATGATCTTTTTGTGTCTGGCTTTTTTCATTTATGTTTTCAAGGTTTATTTCATGTTGTAGCATATATCGGTTTCCCTGGTAGCTCAGCTGGTAAAGAATCCACCTGCAATGCAGGAGACCCTGGTTTGATTCCTGGGTCAGGAAGATCCCTTGGAGAAGGGATAGGCCATCCACTCCAGTATTCTTGGGCTTCCCTGGTGGCTCAGATGGTAAAGAATCCATCTGCAATGTGGGAGACCTAGTTTTGATCCCTAGTTTGGGAAGATCCCTTGGAGGAGGGCATGGCAACCCACTCCAGTATTCTTGCCTGGAGGATCCCCATGGACAGAGGAGCCTGGTGGGCTGCAGTCCATGGGGTTGCAAAGAGTTGGATACGACTGAATGACTAAGCACAGCGCACACGGCATGTGTCACTACTTGATTCTTTTTTGTGGCCAAACAGTATTCCTTTGTTTGTAATATAGGTAAGATATGTTTTGTCTTTCTGTTCATCTGTTAATATTTTGTTTTTCTTTCCTCTTTTGGGTTTTACAATTAATGCTGCTGTGGACATTCACATGCACATTTTTGTGCAGACATATGTTTTCAGTTCTCTCAGGCATAAAAGTGGAATTGCTAGGTCATATGGTAGGTTAGTCTATATTTGACTTTTTGAGGAACTTATTTATTCCTTTTTTAATAGAGTTCTTATTCTAGAATAATTTTGTATTTACAGAGAGATTACAAAGATAGTAAATTTCCTGTATAACTATCACTCATCTTCCTTTGATACTAATGTTGCATAGACGTAAAATCTATTTCAAAGCAAATATGCCAACACTGATACATTACTAAGTAAATTCTAGATTTTACTTGAACTTCACCAGTTTTTTTGCCTTTTTTTTTTTTTTTTTGATTCCAGGATACCACAGTGTTGTGTCTCCTTAGATTCCTCTGTTCTAGGACAATTTCTCTGTCTGTTTTTCATGTCCTTGACAGTTTTGAGAAGTATTGATTAGGAATTTTGTAGTGTATTTCTTAATTTGGGTTTATCTGATTTTTTTTCCCCCATGATTAGACTGAAGTTACGGGTTTGGGGAAGAATACCAGAGGTGAATTGTGCTCCCCATCACATTAGCTCAGAAGATGAGTGATATCCTTGTGACTTATCACTGGCAATCTTAACCTTGATCCCATGGTTAATGCCAGATTTTTCCACTGTGTTATTTTCTTCTTTCCACACTCTATTCTTGGGAAATGAGTCACCAAGTCTAGCCTACACTCAGGTGGAGCAGGAGGTTAAGTTCTAACTCCTAGAAGGGAATGTATCTATATATATGTTACTTGGAATTCTTTTGTAAGGAAAATTTGCCCCTCCCCCATTTTATTTATGTATTCAGGTTTTTGTGTCTATATGAATGATGTATATTGATTTTATACTTCGGATTATAATCTGATATTAGTTTATTGATTTTATTGCACCAAACATTCCAGTATCCTAGTATTCTGGGAACCCTTTCTTATGCCCTTTTGACATGCCCTCATCCTTTATAAGTACTTCCTTATCTTTTGACAGTGTAAGATACAGTAGACCTATCTTGTATAATATTTTCCCTGTCTAGGTCTAGAACCAGCCATTTCTCCAAGAAACTCTGAAGCACAGCTTAGACCTAAGGTCACACACTTAAGTAAATGGTAGAACTAGGATTCCAACCAAAGCAATCTGATTCCACACTTATACTCATAACCGTAATACCAGACAGCATGCAGCTGAAGGCACACTGTCAGTTTTTAGTCATGTTCCATTTATGAGCCAGTCTTAAGGATAGAAGTTGTAGTCAGTTTACAGTTAGTAATTATTGTGCTCAGTTTTATATTGATCCTTTTTAAACCACAGCTATGATGATTATAATCAAATTTGAAAACTACTACTTAATCACAGATGGCCACTGTTAATGTTTTGGTGCATTTTCTTCTATAAATGCATGCAACTGGATTTTGGAGTTTTGTTATATTATCCTGGGTTTTAAATTTAACTTGTGTAAGTAGGAGCAATTCACAGTGTAATCAAAATCTCATTGTGGAGTTTCCATATTGTAACTAGTGATTAAGATAAAAGCGAGCTTGTTGTTGTTCAGTTGCCAAGTTATGTCCGATTTTTCATGACCCCGTGGACCACAGCACGCCAGGCTTCCCTGTCCCTCACCATCTCCTGGAGTTTGCCCAAGTTCATGTGCATTGAGTCAGTGATGCCATCCAGCCATCTCATCCTCTGTAGTCCCCTTCTCCTGCCCTCAATCTTTCCCAACATCAGGGTCTTTTCCAATGAGTCACCTGTTTGCATCAGGTGGCCAAAGTATTGGAGCATCAGCTTCAGCATCAGTCCTTCCAATGAATATTTGGGGTTGATTTCCTTTAAGATTGGCTGGTTTGACCAATACAGTATACTAATCATATATATGGAATTTAGAAAGATGATAATGACGCCCCTATATGCAAGACAGCAAAAGAGACAGGGATGTTAAGAACAGTCTTTTGGACTCTGTGGGAGAAGGCGAGGATGGGATAATTTGAGAGGGTAGCATTGAAACTTGTATATTATCATATGTGAAGTGGATCACCAGTCCAGGTTCGGTGCATGAGACAGGGTGCTCAGGGATAGTGCACTGGGGTGACCCTGGGGCATGGGATGGGGAGGGAGTTGAGAGGGCTGTTCTGGATGGGGAACACATGTATGCCCGTGGCTGATGCATGTCAATGTATGGCAAAAGCCACTACAATATTGTAAAGTAATTAGCCTCCAGTTAAAATAAATAAAAAGAAAAAAAAAGATTGGCTAGTTTGATCTCCTTGCTTTCCAAGGGATTCTTAAGAGTCTTTTCCAGCACCGTAGTTTGAAAACATCAAATCTTCAACACTCTGCCTTTTTTGTATAAAAAGGCAAAAAAAATGAGCTTCTGTAGGATTAATCTATTTTGTCTTAATATTTGGTCACATCAAAGCTGAACATCTGTCTTGGTTTATCAGTTCATCAAGTAATCCACAGGATGTGACTAGTTTGGTTTGGAAGAATCATCTGACTGTATGTTATCTACACTGCCTTCCTAGATAGCAAGCACCCTCATTTCTTTGATCACCAGTAGTTGAATTTCACTTCAGACAGTCTTTCTCTTTTCCCCAGCTGGTTACCTCCAGAAATGTTTATTTTCCCCTTTACCTTCTTTCTGTTTTGTAGGCTGAAAAATAACTGTTATATGACATATAAATTATACAGTAGTGGTTTAACCTACTCCTATCAAGGAAAATAAAAGCTATAAAATTTGGAGTGGAATTAGGTATAATTCTTCATCCCTCAATTCTTCTCAAATTATATCTACTTTTCTTCACATACTAGCATTTTAGACTACATAAAAATTTTTTTTAATTATTTTTAATTTTATCTAAAACCAGTTGCATTCTTTTCATTGTACATATACAAAGTTTTGTTGGCTTACATGTATCAAGTTGTGTTATTTTCAAATTAGGATCTAACTGTCAGTTAAAATCTTGTTTAGGAGGATATTGTGTTATTTCCTAGCTATACAGTTTGGTATCAGAACTCATAAGTTAGGAATCTCTTCTCTTTTATGCTGATTTTAAGTGTGTGTAATCTACTTTTTTTAAAAGACATAAAAGAGATGTGTATATGTAAACAAAGTTGACATTTCCACTTTATTAGCCATGTGGATAAGGAGAGTTAACTGGACAGCCTGGACAGGGCATCAGAGGATGACCGAACCTTAGGGTTTGGCCAGACTCTGGATTTACTTTTGTCAGTGTTTCCTGACTTGCAGAGGCCTAATGTATGTAGTTAGATGTTCAGATTTTCAGAGAAACCACATACTGTACCAGTGGCATGTTCTGGTGCTTTACCAAAGTTTGTATGGGGGTTAAATTGTAATCACAAGGCTAGTGAACATGAATCGGATTTGGAGGCTATTGGTTGGTATTTATTAATTAATAGCAAGCAGTCTGTCTGCTCTGGAAGTGAACCTGTCAGAGACATATATCCTATTATTGCCTGGTCAGGACATAGTCTTCTTGGAATTTTTTTTTTTTTTAAGACTCCATGTTATCTGTCTGTTCATTGGAATACTTAACTCTTACTATTCAGTTAATATTCTCTGATATGTCAGTGTCATCATCCTTTCTAAAAATTATCTTAGTCCTCTTTTTAACAGGATATGACTTTTCACAGATTCTGTTAGTTCCCCATTTACCAACTTTGTTAGGGGAGATTGCCTGATTGTAGCCAATTTCATTTCTTGTTGTACAACTTTAAATGGATAACTTTTTTAAATTTGAAATTGAGAAGGGGATTATTACTGACTTGTATTTGTGCATACTAGTTTTTACCTTGTTGTTAACTGTATTTTTTGCCTGTCTGTTTCAGGCCGTATCATAATTCTGAATCATGTCTGATAACGGAGAACTGGAAGACAAGCCTCCGGCGCCCCCGGTGCGAATGAGCAGTACCATTTTTAGCACTGGAGGCAAAGACCCTTTATCAGCCAATCACAGTTTGAAACCTTTGCCTTCCGTTCCAGAGGAAAAAAAGCCCAGGAATAAAATCATCTCTATATTTTCAAGCACAGAGAAAGGTAAATAGCTACTGTGGTTTCAAGAGTCTCAGTTACTGTGTTTTGGTTTTGATGTTTTTTTAATTAAGTATAATAAGCTGATATCTTTTATGGTGCAAACGATAAACATACAGTTGATGGTAGTAAGTGGGCACTATTAGGAAGGCTAGTTTGGGACTTCCCTGGAGGTCCAGTGGTTAGGACTGTGCACTCTCCCTGCTGAGGGCCAAGTTCACCTGGCTGGGGAACTGAGATTCTGCAAGCTGCGCTGTGCATTCAAAAAAGAAAGAAAGACTAGCTTATTTCAAACTGTAACAGAAAAGAATAAAACGAAAGTTGTTGCTCATCCTGCTTGTTAGGTCCAGTGAATTTCTGTTCTCCTCTTCTTCATTTTCTAAGACTTGGACCACAGTTCATGGCTTCCCAGCTTTAATGCAAATCATATTTGAGAAAGACTTAATAGAAGAATGGAAGTATAGAGTCTACAGTCTCCTGTCTCCAGTCTCAGGAGGTAGCTTTGGTTTGGAATTAAGAGCTTTTCTGGCTTTTCAGTAGCACTGATAATGTCTTTTTATCATGTATTCTGTAACACCCTCAGATTCTTCTGGGGCAGCACTCAGTAATCAACATACTAATGTATCTTCCATAAACCAGAATTTAGTCTAGTGTTTCTCTTCCTCAGTAAGGTTGACATTTGGGAGCAAAATAATGCTCTGTGGCAGAGGTCTGCCTGGTGCACTGTAGAATGTTAAGCACCATTCCTAGCTTTTATGTGTTAGATGTTAGAAGTAGCACCTCCTACCCAGTAGTAAAAACTGAAAAATTCTCCAGACATTGGCAGATTCCTCTATGGGGCAAAGTTGGCTCTAGTTGAGAACCACTGGTCTAGTCATGCAAAATGGGATAAAGACTGTAAATTGTCTACATAAGTTGAATTCAGTAAATTTGTTTTGGTGTCAAACTAAGAAAATAACTTATGGTTTTCAGAGCTTTATGGAGTTTAGAATTTGGAGAGGGGGGCTTCCCAGGTGATACTAGGTGGTAAAGGGTGGCTTCCCAGGTGGTAAAGAACCCACCTGCCAGTGGAGGAGACATAAGAGACATGGGTTTGATCCTTGGGTCATGAAGATCCCCTGGAGAAGGGCACAGAAACCTACTCTGGTATTCTTGCCTGGAGGATCCCATGGACAGAGGAGCTTGGCAGGCTGCAGTCTATGGGGTCGCACAGAGTTGGACACGACTGAAGTGACTTAGCATGCATGCAGGGGATTATGAACTGGTAATGGATTTTAGAATAAAGGCTAGAGATTACTTTATTATACTAAGCATGGCAGTATGACACTGAGAGCTAATAAAGTGTACGTAAAGATATTTTTCCACTTGTATGTGTAAGTTTACATGGAGAGGTAAAACAGTGCTTTGTATATAATAATAAAAACATTTAATTTGAGTTGAAAATACATAAGCGGTGAAAATTTGAATGAGGTGATATAGTTAATATGGAATCAAGTCTTAGAGAATTTAGATATGCAGGCAGGATATAATCGTTGAACAGTTGAAAAACTGTTCATTTTAATGTATATCTCTAAATTTCCTCTTATTTTTAAGATTTCATGGGTCTTTGGAACTGAAAAGACTTGTGGAGGTATGTTTTTAAAATGATTTAGCAGAAGTGGTAGCATGTGCATTTGGCATGTTTGAGAATTAAATATGTACATGCTTAGCGAAGTGAAGTGAAAGCTGAGTGAAGTGAAATTTAAAGGAGGAAATTGGGAAATGAACCAAAAAGGAAGCATGAGAAGAGGCAGAAAAAGTGGATGTGTTGGAGAGCACTAAATCTTCCATGGTACTATGTCAGTAAGAAAACCTAAAAATGGCACTGTAAACATAGTATTTATAATTAAAGAAGTTAGAAAAAAAATGTATGGAGGTTAGTACCAGAAGAAATTGCTCAAAGGGTGGAAATTACTTGCCTGTGGAGAGCAGAATACAAAATTGGGATAGGAGAATGCTTCACAATAGGTTAGAAGGTACTTGGGTACAGCCTTGGAAAGGGGAAAGGAAGAGTACAGAATGAAAGTGTGGACAGTCCAGCATTTTGGGTAAGTGGTAGCGTGGTAAGGCTTGTAGCAAACTGAATATGCATTTACATAAATGCAACAGAGCATTTCATCAAAAACCAGTTGAAGCAGTCTTCACGAGCTTACCTGGACATTAGTTTTGGTTTTGCTTTCAACTTTTTTAATACCTCAGATGATTTTAATGCGCATCTAATGTTAAAAACCACGGCAATAGTGGGTTATGAAATACATGTAGTGAATGACACTAAGTGAAATGGAGCATAAATGGAGTTACTGCAAAAGTTGCATGAAACTTTTCAGTTGTGTGTTCATTGAGTCAGGATGTAAAATATATTGGTGTGGGTCCTGGCCAAAGATTTAAAGGTGGTTCTGAGGTATGTATTCAATACTTAGCAGTAAAATTGCTGGGTTAAAGGGTTTGTGTTCCTGTGTTTGACTTAATTATGTTAAACAGATTACTTTCTAAAGTTTTGGTTTTTTTTTTTTAATGTTCTTTCTCACTCACAGAACACACATGTTCCATTGTTGAACATCCTTGCAGATTCTTGTATTACGGGATTTAATTTTTGCCAATTTGGGAGGTGTGCAGTGGTATCTCATTGTGGTTTTAATCTGGATTTCCCTGATGACTTGGGAAATTGTCTTTCATATGTTAATTTACTTTCATATATTCATTTGTGTTTTCTGTGACATACCTTTTAGTCCAGATTTCTGTTGTTTCTCTTAAACATTCATTATAGTCTATATACTAACCTTTCATCAACTGTGTGTTATTAAATATAGTTTTCCAGTTTGCAAACTGCCTTTTCACCCTTTCAGTGGTATCTTATGAATATAAATTATTAATTTTGGTGTAGTTAAATTGATCAATTCATTTTTTAACTTTGTGTTTTAAGAAATTTTTGCCATACTAGAAGTGATATTTTCTTAAGTTTTTCTAAAAGTTTTACAACTTAACCCTTTAAACTGTCTGGATGTGATTTTTGTGTACTTGTAAAGGGAGATCTATCTTCACTTTTTAGTTTTTAACCCAGTGTCCTAGATCATTTACTGAAATTTTTATCATTTCCGTACTGACCTGCAGTATTAGCCGTTATCTGTCAGCTTTCCATGCCAGGATCTGTTTCTGTGTTTTCTTCTGTTTATTGAATTGACTCATTTGTCTGTACCTACGTTAATACTGTATTGCCTTAATCGCTAGTTTATAATTCTTAATACCTTATAGAGCAAATCTGGTACCAGGTGGTTCTTCAGGATCTTTTGACTCTTCTGTATAAATTTTACACTTTGCGTATCATGTACTTTAAAAAATAAAAACAAAACCTGTTGATGCTTGGATTAGAATTGCCTTGAATTTATAAAGCAAGTTGGTGAGAATTGCTTTCAACTTTGTAGTTGAGAGTAGAACATCTAGAGTCCCTGGTGTAGCCCACTTACAGGGAGATATTTAGGAGTGCGTAATTTTCAGTTAGACTGAGAAAAAAAGATGAAATGTTCGGAGGGTAGTGTGCGCTTTGATTCCTCCTACTCTTGGGGCTCTTCTCCCTTTCCAATTCAGCCTCCCAGGAAGCTAACACCTCTGGCAGGGCCTTGAGGGATTGGATTGAGGGTTAGGAATGTGGATGTGTATGCATTTTCATGCTTGTGTGAATACAGAAATCTATCTGCAGTTGCATTCTCCTGCCTGCAACCTAAACTGCTGTTTCTCTCTCTAGTTTTATGATAATTGCTTTTCATCTTTGGGCATTCCTTGCAGATTTTGTTCCATGATGAACAAAATGTGTAGGAGGGGAGAGCTACAATATATGCTTGGTCTATCATATTGAAACAGAAGGATACAAGGGGAAAAAACTGTTTTTATTTTTAAAAATTACAGTGACCTTAAGATCTTTGCCAGCTCTAATATAAAGCCTGATCTAGAGATATTAATGTTATTTACTCAAATTTACATCCCTTATTGTCCTTACTAAACAGACAGCTAATATTTTTATTTAAAAAAGACTTTAAAGTATCTTCAGTTATTCATTATTGGTTTTAATCAATGTCACTGCAAAAATTAAGAAAATTAGAAATTATGCGTTTTATATAACAACTTGACTGAATGAATATTTTTTTCACATTCCTGCTAATTATGTATCTTATGCACTCTGTGAGTTATCAGAGACTCGTTGATAAGCAAGGCAGATGGTGTCCTGTGATGGCACTCATAAAAAACTACAACATATAATTACAAACTGTGGAAAGTGATAATCGGGATAGAATAAAATGTCATTTCTGGGAAGGCTTCCTAAAGAAGTGATGTTACAGCTGATGACTAAAGGATGAGTAAGTGAAAATAGGAGAATTTGGGTAATTAAAAACTGTGTCTTATGCTTAGAAAAGCGTTTCAGTGGCCCAGGTACAGAGGAGATCACAGCACATTTGTGGAGCTGAATACAGCCGAATGTGATTTGAAAGCAGAGAAAATAATAGCATAATGTATGTTGGAAACTCAGATAGCAGAAGAGGCTAAAGAGGTAAGCAGGGAGCAGGTCATAAGGGGCCTTGTATTCCATGCTACAGAGCTCACATTTTACCCTGTTTCCTGGGGAACCATTACAGAAGTTTAAACAGGAGAAAGACCTGGTCGCCTTTCTGCCTTACATAGGCAAGACTAGTAGTGTCTAGAAAATAGATTTTGTTGGAGGTCTAGCACTGAAGTTGAAAACTAGTTAGGAGGATTTTGCAGTAGTCCAGGTGAGAAATGGGCTTAACAAGTCGAGTAGTTTTGATAATGAAAATGGCAATAAGCCATCGTCTTTGCTTATCTTTAAAAACTCTATTCAGTTAGCTAGTGTTGAGTGGTATGTGTGTTTATAAACTAAAGCAATTTTCATGTCTAATTTTTCAACCTATATGCACTTTCACCTCTAGTTGATTTTGAAGATGAGAGGCTTAGAACTGTAAATATTCTTTCTGGTCTAAAAGTGTAATTCTGAGATTAGTAATAGTAGTCCATACACCTCTGCCTGTTTCCTGGAGAATACTCTTCTACTTGATGGTACAAGTTAGGTCGCCAGTTTGAAGCTGTTCTGGATCAAAAGAACAAAGGGGTAATCACTGATTCTGTTAAACAGAAAAGTCTTCTTTTTAAAGAAATGGAGGATGTTTTAGTTTTAGACTCTAGCTCAAATGTAGCCTATAAGGTGTTGCCTCCTAGGATGTGGTAGTGGCATACTTAGGATCGTTTTGTGCAGCACATCACTCGGGCTTCCCACCTCTTAGGTGAAGGCTGCTGCCTGCCTGCTTGTTTTACTGTCTCATGAAGTTGAAAAATAGCTCCGAGAATCTCTTTTTCTCCAGTACACTCCAGTAAGTTGTGCAGTTTCATGAAAAGAAGTTTCTTTCCCTGGTCCATTGCTTCTCATCAAGTGACCCAGTTGCTGAGTGGATGTCCTGTAGGTAGATGATTGTGGATTTTCTTGTTGTTGGTCCTTTAGATCTTGGATTCCAGAGTTATAAAACAGTGATTCTGTTTACATAGAAATAACCTTCCAGCATATTGTTTGATTTGAAACATGCTTCAGTATCTTTTTGTTTTAGATAACTTTTTAATATTCTTTTTTTCTCCTATTAGGACTACTAACATACAGGGAGTGTTTGTGTGTATGTGTTATATTAAAACCAATTAAATTAAACAGATGTTTATGGTATTGTGCTTTTAAGTTCTGCTTAATCATTCTCAACTCCTTTCCTGAAACTCATTAGTCTGTACTCCTAATATTAATATATAAGAAACTTTATATTAATTGTCTCTAAATTTTTCAGCATTCCCAAGTTGAAAAATATTTTAAAGGTGCTAAGTCTGACTCAGTTTAGGAATTCACCCCTGAACCAATCTAGTTGGCTGGAAGTGTATGAGATACTAGGGCTGATGTGGCTTGAATAAATGCCTACGTTGGACCAGTCATCTGTAATCAGGATCATATAAGAAAATAGCATTTTTCTCAACTATATATACATCAGAAGTGGAATGCTGAGCAGATTTTTTAAAAAGAAGAAACAAATATTTTTATAAAGTGCAAGAAATTATATGTTTTTCTATCAACAGTTCACAGCCATATAGAAAGTCAGCTGTTGGGACTTCTTTGGTGGTCCAGTGGAAAAGACTCCACACTCCCAATAGAGGAGGCCTGGGCTCAATCCCTGGTCAGAGAACTAAGATCCCTCACACCATATATAAGCCTGTGGGCTGCAGCAGAGACCCAGCGTAGCCAAAATAAATAATAATAATTTAAAAGTCAACTCTTGATTTACAGTTGATTAATAAATAATTTCCTCCTGTATGCAGGATGCCAGGTTAGAAGTCGAAGGACGTAATTGAAAAGTGGAGAGCATGACCTGACATTATTCACTGCCTAGTAGAAATGAGTGATGTTTATGAGCGATGTAACTGTGCGTTTCAGTAAAGGTAGTATGATTTATATTAGATTTAACAGTTGCATTTCCCTCTGGTCCTCTCACAACCAATATGCCCTGTCCTTCTACTATAGTCTATTAGGAGAATCTTCTGGTAAAACATGGCAGATTGACCACATGCATCTATTTACTGTCCCTCCCCAGACACGACTAAAATGATAGTTAAAAAAAAAAAAAAAAGAATTATTTTTTCTATCACAAGAGCAAAGAGAATGAGAGGAGACCGTAGTATACAAGAGATTTAATACATATTTGGAAGAGTGGAGTGGAGAAGCACTGACTGACTAAGCAGAACAGAGGAAGACATTAATCCTAAGCATTTGCGGAAGGGAATGCTTATAAGAAGTGAGCCAGTTTCCTTTGTAAAAATCTCAGAGGCTCAGGATTTGGAGGTACACAGTAGTGTGGCGAGGGGGGGGGGAGTGAGGGTTTGTGTAATACATAGGGTGAAAAGGGGAGAATTAGTTGATTATCTGTTGGGTTGGCTGATATCTATTGAGTTAGTTTGTTTTTTTCTGTACAATGGCTTTACTGGTGCTTAGTGATCTCTAACTTCATTTGAAACAGTTTTGTTAGCTTGTATTACAGGGCAACTAAGCCCGTGTGCCACAGCTACTGAGCCAGTGCTCTAGAGCCTGCGAGCCACAACTACTGAAGTCTGCACGCCTAGAGCCTGTGCTCCCTGACAAGAGAAGCCTGCACACAGCAACAAAGAACTAGTCAGCCAAAAATAAACAAGTAAATAAATAAACTATTAAAAAAATTTTTTAAAACCTTATCAAAATTGGTGAATTTTTATGTAGCCATTTTAATATTGAAAATGGAAGAAAGAGGCAACATTTTTGGCATATTATGCTTTATTATGTAAAGAAAGGCAAAAATGCAACTGAAATGCAAAAATTAGGTTTGTGTAGTATATAGAGAAGGTGCTGTGACTCATCAAACATGTCAAAAGTGGTTTGCGAAGCTTCGTCCTGGAGATTTCTTCCTGGACGATCATCCATGGTTCTATGAACCAGTTGAAGTTTTTAGTGATCAAATTGAGACATTAATTGAGAACAGTCAACATTGCATCTTGTGGGAGATAGCCAACATATTCAAAATATCCAAATCAAGTGCTGAAAATCATTTGCACCAGCGTGGCTATATTACTTGCTTTGATGTTTGGGTTCCACATAAGTTAAGTGAAACGAACCTTCTTGACCATATTTCTGCATGCAGTTCTCTACTTAAACATAATAAAAGCATTTCATTTTTAAAACAAATTGTGAAAATGGGTATTGTACAAGAGTGTGAAATTGTGGGGCAAGCAAAATGAACCACCACCAGCCACACCAGAGGTTGGTCTTCATTCAAAGAAGGTGATGTTGTGTATATGGTGGGATTAGAAGGGAGTCCTCTATTATGAGCTCCTTCTGGAAAACCAAATTACTAGATCCAACAAATACTGCTCCCGATTAGACCAATTGAAAGCAGCACTTGATGAAAAGTGCCCAGAGTTAGTCAACAGAAAATGCATAATCTTCCGTCTGGGTAACACAAAATCCCATGTTTCTTTGATGAGCATATTTGTTGAAGCTTGACTAGGAAGTTCTGTTTCATCCTCTGTATTCAACCACTCATTGCACCCTCAGATGTCCCATTTTCTTTCTTTGCAAAATTCTCTTAATTGAAAAGATTTTCAATTCCCTGGAAGATTGTAAAGGTACCTGGGTCAGTTCTTTGCTCAAAAAGATGAAAAGTTTTGGGAAGATGAACTTATGAAGTTACCAGAAAAATAGCAGAAAGTAGCAGAACTAACTAGTGAATTTTTTGAATACACTGATCAATAAAGTCCTTGGTGAAAGTGAAAAACGTGTCTTTTATTTTTACTTAAAAAAACAAAAGGAACTTTTTGACCAACCAACATATAGGCTGTTTTGAAGGCCCTCAGGGCCCCTTCTTTATTCCACAGTCATGAACTCCGTCCTCTGGGAGAACAGAAAACAAAATGATATATACATTTATTTGAGGAGAATTAAATCTGAGAGGCTCCTTATTCTTGTCAGAGGAGTCAGAAAGAGGTATAGAATGAAAAAAGCAGATTCAAGAAAGGTAACATACTGAACTCCTCATCTGCCCTGCTTTTAGAGCACTTGTACTTTGAGTCAAAGCCCTCAGACAGAGACTGAAAGGTTTTTCTCTGGATAAACAGAATGTCCTGGGGAAAATATTTGGATACTCTGCACCCATCTTTAATGAAAATGCTTGCTTATCTCCCAGTTAACTTTTTAAATACTTTTTGTGCAAAGGCTCAGAACTATCTTAACCCAATTCTCTCTGACATCTAATGAGTCATGATGGGTCCATATCTTTATCTCCTTTTCCTTAGGCCTCAGGAGGTTCCTTCTGCCCCTGTGTTTTGCTTAGGAGAGGACAGTTTTTAAAGCTATAAAAAACCCTTAACGTAAGAGTCCAAAACAACAGGGGATAAAATAGGAATGTAGAAGAAACAGCCAGGGAAAAAACCAAGCCTAGACACACACATAAACTATATGATCCTCAAAGAAAGTGCATCTGTGAAAGGGGAAAAGTATTCTCAGATAAAAAATGGTCAGAGAACAATGAGAAGTAATTCTTAGAATATCAGCAGTTAGGATTACCAACATAAACAAAAAAGGGCAATGGGCAAAGGATTAGAAGATAGTCAAGAAAAGTTTCCCAGTTAAAAGTTCAAAGATGGAAAATAGGAGAGAAAAGATAACAGTTATAAGATTAGACCGAAATGCACTGATCTAACTAATAATGACAGAAGAAAATAACCAAATAATAGAAAACATTTCCTAGATCTGAAAAATACTGTTTCTAGGTAGAATCAGCTCACTGATTAAAATAATACCTAAAAGGATCCATTGTTTCTAAACTCTCTCCTATATGTGTAGATAGCTAAGAATCACCTATCTGTGTCCCAGAACAAAGTGCACAAATATTTATAGGAATACAAAAATACCTACACCTATCAAGGAAAAAAAGTCAATGTCTGGTACCTAGTTGACATTTTTCAGGCATGCAAAGACCCATAATTAGTGCAGTCCATCAATTGAAATCAATCCTAAAATGACACAGATGATAGAATTAGTAGACGTGGACATTAAAGTATTAAATAATTATATCCCATTATGTTGAAGAACCCAAATGAAAGATTCAGCTTATTCAGAAGCAAAGGGAGAGAGAAAAAAGAACAAATCAAAATTTTAGAGTTGGAAAATACACTGGACAAAACTAACAGTAGACTATTTGAAAACCATAGCAACAGAAACCATCCAAAACAAAATTTAGAGAAAAGAGACCGAAACAAAAGCGAATGGGACAGTTTCAGGCAGACTAATAAGTCTCCAAAGGAGGGAAAGGGGCGACATTAAAAACAACAACAAAGCAAGAACTGAAAGATCTGTTGTGTAGCACAGGGAACTCTACTAAGTACCCTGCAATGACCTATATGGGCAAAGAGTCTAAACAAGGAGTGGAGATTCACTTTGGTGTACACCTGAAGCTGACACAACATTGTAAATCAGCTATCCTCCAGTAAAAATTATTTTTTAAAAAACTTCAAAAAATGGCTGATTCCCCATCCCCCAAATTTAATGGAAACTATAAACCCACAGATTCAAGAAGTTCAGTGAATTCTGAATGAACACAGGAAATATGATGAAATCTACACAGAGGCACGTGATTATTGTTTAAATTCAGTGGTAGAAAATCTTAGAAATGTCCAGACCTTAGGCTCAATTGTCTGTGAACCTGAAACTGCTCTAGAAAAGTAGGAGTTTTTAAAAAATGCTTGTTGTTATAAACAAACAAACAAACAAAAATTGTCAGAAAAGACACATAGAGGAAAAAATTACAACAGACTTTATGTAAGCAACAATGCAGCCAGAAGATGAGGAGCAACATCTAAAAAGTACTGAAAGAAAAAAAAAATTGTCAGCTTAGAATTGTGTATCCTGTGGAAATACCTTCTAAAACAGAAGGGGAAAGAAAACTTTTAAATGTATAAAAGCTGAAGGAATTTATCATTAGCATACCTACACTGTAAGAAATGGTAAACCTAAATCCTTCAGGCAGAAGGAAAATGATGCCAGATGGAAATGTGCAGCTGCATAAAGAAATGAAAATCTTTGGAAATGGTGAATGTTTTTTATCTAAATTTTTAAAATAATTGAATTTTTAAGAAATGAAGCACACTGATACATGCTTTCACATGAATGAACCTCAAAAGGTAAAGTGAAAAGAGTCGTTTGCAAAAGACCAATGTTGTATGAGAAACAGCCAGAATAGGCAAATCTTTGGAGATAAGGAATAGATTAGTGGCTGTTTAGAACTGGGACAGAGGCAAAGGGAGCAACTGGAAGTGATTACTAACACATACAGGTTTTTCTTGGGGATGATGAAGGTATTCCAAAGCTATGTTGTGGTGATGGTTGCACAATTCTGTAAATCTACTAAAACCCTGTAAACTGTACAATTTAAGTAGGAAAACTTTTTGGTATATAGAAAATTATAGCTTAAAAAAGCAAAGCAGACAAAAGCTAATTATAAAAAATATATAGTTAATTCAAAAAAAGAAGGAAGTGAAAACACAGAGACTATTAGAAAACAAAAGGATGATGGGTTTAAACCCAGCTGTAGCAGTCGTATTAAATGCAACTGATCTAGCCTGGCGTGCTGCAATTCATGGGGTCTCAGAGTCGGACACGACTGAGTGACTGAACTGAACTGGTCTAGACACTTCATTTAGAAGGCAAAGAATAACAGCTTGCTAAAGCAGACCTAAGTATATACGCAACCTATAAGAAATCCACTTTAAAAATATAAAGTCACAAAATAGGTTAAAGTAAATAATTGTTTAAAGTATGCCAACAGTGAAAAGAAAACTGGACTGGCTATGTTAATGTCAGACGAAGTAGACTTGAGACCAAGAAATGTTTCTCTAAATAGTTAGAGACTGAGGAATAAGTTATTTTACAATAATAATAGGATATATTCATCAAAATGGTTTAACAGAACTAAACATTTATGGACTTAATAGCAGAGCTTCAAATTACATGAAGTGAATAAAGAATTTCAAGAAGAAATAGACAAATACAGTTAACAGTTGCAGATTGATTCCAGTACACTGCTCATGGTAATTGATAGAACAAGTAGACAGAAAATTGCTAAAACTATCAACCAACTCAACCAGTTTATAGAATATTTCATTCTTTTTAAGTGAGTGTGGAACATTTGCCAGGATATCACATTCTGGCCATTTTTAAAGTTTCAGTAAATTTAGGAAGATTCAAATCACAAGGTAAATTCTATGACCACCATACAATTAAGTTAGAAATTAGTTCTCATTCAACAGAAAAGATCTCTGGAAATATCTGGAAAGTAAATAAAAACTTCGAAGAAATTAAACACTATGTAGAAAATACGTTAAGCTGAATGAAACTGACAGGTTAAGACACCAGTATCTGTATGATACTGCTAAAGCAGTACTTAAAGGATGTTTATAGTATTAAACATCCATTTTAGAGAAGAAAAATTTCAAATCAGTGATTTCAGTTAAGTCATTTTAATAAACTAGAAAGGAAGAGCAGGTGAGATCCTAAGTAAGTAGATGAAAAGAAATAAAAGTCAGTGTAAAATTAGTGGAATAAAAAATGCAGAAAAATCAATGAAATAAAAAGTTAACTTATTGAGACTACCAATAAAAATTGATAAAACATTTGACAAAATCCAATATTCATTTCTGATCAAAGCATTCAGCCAATTTGAAATAGAGGGAAATGCCTTTAACATTTTTGAAAAACCTAGCCTGGCATCACATTAGATGGTAAAATTAATGGCTTTTCCTAAGATCAGGAAAAATTTTCTGATTTCACCTTTCACCACTTTTATTCAGCAGTGTACTAAAGGTTCTAGCCAATGCAAGAAAAAGAAATAAAAGGAGTCCAGAGTGGGAAGGAAGAAGTAAACCTGTCTTTATTCATCAGCAGCACAATTGAATTTTTTTAGGTAATCCTGTGATGAGCTGTGAAAATGCTAAGTAAGGCTTCATACTAAGGTTTCAGGATACAAGATCAGTATTTAAGAATCAGCTGTTTTTCTATGCCATCAATGAACAATTGAAAATCAAAATTTGAAGAACTGTACCATTTGCAATAGCATCAGACTTTTTGAAATACTGTGCCAGAAATCAGACAAAAGCAGTAACAGATGTGTACATTGATAACTATAAAACATTGCTTAGAGGAATGAAAAAAAACCTAAATAAATGGAGAGAGTCACTACTTTCATGGATTAGAAGATACAATATTGTTATTAAATCAGTTCTTCCTAAAATGATCTATAGATTCAGTGCAGTCTCAATCAAAATCCCAGCAGACTTTTTAAAGAAATTATCAAACTTACTCTAAAATTCACATGGAAATGCAAAAGACCTAGAATGGAGCCAAACAATTTTTTTAAAAAGAAAAGGCTTATACTGTATATTAATAGTTTGAATGCTTATTATAAAACTACAGTAATCCAGTCAGATTGACATAAAGTAAAGAGATTATTGCAACAGAGTTGAACATCCAGAAATAGACCTGTGTATATATATAATCAGTTGATTTTCAGCAGTAGTTTAAAATGAGAAAGTGGCATTGGCCTTCTAAATAGCAACACTGAAATTTAGAAGAAATTCAGAGGAGGGTGGTATTTTCGATCTAAATACATATACAGTTAGTTGAGAGCTATCAATTAAAAGAAGGGTGTAGACCAAGAAGAAGAGAACACAGAATACAAACAGTCGATTCTTGCGCAGCGTAAAAGTGAAGGAATAACCTGGGACAGATATCTCTGCCAGAAGTCTTGACATAAATTGCTGCAGATTAAGAGATTCTGAGAGCAAGGTGGTTAGGTGGAGGAAGAATATGGAACTGATATGTTTGAATTTACAGAAATAGGTGTGTGGCAGAAATGTTGTAAAAATAATTGGTAGAACCACAAGAAAACTGGGAAATCTTAAAATGTAACAGTTATTAACATCAATAAAAAGGAAGAGAGTTGCACAAAAAAAATGACATAGTCCTTGTAAACTACCTGTTCACATGGTGTATGTTATCCATAATCGTAGTAATGTAAATTGCTCTTTCTAGATAAATACAGAAACAGGGCTTGGTAAACTTTGTTTTCCAAGTTGTTCAGTATGTGAAGTGTACTTCTTTATTAATGAGAGAGACAGTATTCTAAGGGACTGTCTCTTCTGTCCTGAGGACTTTTATTCAGGCCTGTTGTTGGGTCAGTCTGTGTGCTTCTTTAATCAGGACACTGACTGACAATAGCCTTCACTCCTCCCACTCCCTCCCCCCTCCACCCACCCCACCCCACACCCATGAGGTTTCTGTGCTTGATTTATCAGCTGCCTATCAGCCAGTGTTTTTAGGGAAAATCTCTTTTTTAGAATAATTTTGTTCCTAGTCTGTTTTGGGAAGACTATAAACATGATTGCGAGTACCTTTTAAAAGGCTTTTTTTTTAAATGCCTTGTAGGAAGTAAGAAGAAAGAGAAGGAAAGGCCAGAAATTTCTCCTCCGTCTGATTTTGAGCATACCATCCATGTTGGCTTTGATGCTGTTACTGGAGAATTCACTGTAAGTTTACCTAGGTGGAACGCGTTTATAAAGCAGAGCTCAAACTTTTCCTTCAGGTATTCTTTTCTATGCACATATAAACTGTGAATTCTTAGTGCTTTTCTCTTTGTACAGAAGTGTTTGTGGTTGGATGTGTCCTTTTCCGAGGGAGCTGAGGCTCTTGATTATAATTTGCAACTTAGATTTAGAAAACTAGACCTTTTAGAATTTAGTCAAACCTGCAATTGTATAGGTTGATTTGTTTTATGTATTTTGTCACTTTCCTCTGGAAATTGATCTTATTAGAACAATTCAAAACAACTAATTTCTGAATATCTTTTCCTTAGGGCATGCCAGAACAGTGGGCTCGATTACTACAGACCTCCAATATCACCAAACTAGAGCAAAAGAAGAATCCTCAGGCAGTGCTGGACGTCTTGAAGTTCTATGACTCTAATACAGTGAAGCAGAAATATCTGAGCTTTACTCCTCCTGGTAAGACATCAGACCATGGTAACAGGCTCACTTAACTGGGATTGCAGAGTTATGGAGCACTTCTAGATAAAAAGATTGCTTCTGGAAAAATAAGAGCTAAGCTATGGTGGTTGTCTCTACTTTTTCCCCTGCATAGATCTGCCTTTTGTAAACCAATGGGGGCAGCTCTTATGTACAATTTGGAGTCTGGAGATTATATTAATCTCTTAGTTTGGCCAAACGTGGATATTTTGGCCTTTTGTTTGTTTGTTTGTTTTTTCCTCTTCACTGCTTTTGAATGAGTTCCAGCAGCAGATGGGAAAGAGGCTGATTTACAGACATGTTCAAACTAGAAATATTTTTATTGCTAGTGGGACAGGTTAATTTACTGTATATAAATGCACAGACTTTGAAATAAAAAATGTTTTCCACTCAAAAATTGAAACCCATCACATGTATAAATATAAGCTTTGGAACCCAAAGAATTTATTCCTCAGATTTGGAATATCATCAGGTAGGAACTGGAAAATAGTGGACTTTTTTTTTAAAGTTTATTTGTTCAAATAAGGACTAGGAAAAAAATCCATACATTACAGTCAATTATTGTTCTCTTGGATCTCTTTGTTATGTAGGCTTCCTGCCCTCATGTTAGAACTCATGCTGTCTTTTCCTTGAAGTTTATTTGTTAAAGAATCATTTGTCCTGTTTTCCCTCAGTGTGGATTTTGCTAATTTCATCATGGGTTATTATCATTTAATGTTTCTTTGCCCTCTTAAGTCATACATGTAGTTTTAAGAAATAATATGATTGAGCTAAGATTATACATTTAGTTTTAATTGATTGTACTTATTTGATTATATCCTTTCAGAACCAATAAGGTCCACTTGGCAAATTTAGACCTTTTTTACGTAGTCTAGTAGTACATCCTTAGCAAAAGGTCAGATTTATTCCCAACTGCAATTAGTAAATGCAGTTAAATGAATAATGTATAAATGAATAATTTTTTAAAAATCGGTGTCTGAACGGAAAATGGTATGTTTGTGTGTCTGGGCATTTTAAAGGATAATACAAAATTTGCTGTTCTAACTCCAGAATGAATATTGTGGTATTTAGTCTTCATGAACTGTGGTTTTGCCTTCAGGGATTTGCTTTCATATTGATCAAAATTTATGTCAACAATTTTCCTTTATACAATTACTGTTGGTTTCTCTAAGTTCCTTGATAGGCAGTTTGCTGGAGAAAAATATCATTATGAATAAACTTCTGTTTAGTTTCCAATAAAATTTTTTATTAAGGTATAATTTTATGCTCTAAAATTCACCCACTTGATGTTTGCAATTCAGTGACTTTTAGCAAATTTACAGAGTTAAGTTTTAATTCAACTCAAAATTATATCAATGTAAGAACATTTCACTTGCTTTGCTTTTGTCTTTTCTTCCTTTATTGTGTAAAAGTCATTTTATTTTTTGAATTGTTCACTTAGCATTATTTTCTCTTTTGTATTCAGAGAAAGATGGCTTCCCTTCTGGAACACCAGCAGTAAGTTAATATGTTATTTCTTATAGCTCTTGTTTTAAGTTACCCAAAACAAATCTTAGTTTTTATTTTACTTTCCAAAATAAATTACAGCCTTCAGAAATAACTATTTGATATATGCTTTTAGATAGGTACTTGATTAGTTGAGCAATCTGTGTTAAACAAATAGAATTTCCTCCAATGATGCTTAAAGTAACTAAAACTTAAAATCGTTAGAGCAATTTAGTTACTTTTGATAATGTTTTCATGTATAACCATGAATACAGAGAACTTGCCAGCTTTTTCCTCTGGCACCATCTTACCGAATCTAGACTATGGAAATATACTGAACAATAAGAAGCCTGTCAGAATCTTCAGAGTTGTCTGAGACTTCATCTAAGTTATCATGTGAGCACAAACACCTCCTGCAAGTAATAGCTGTTTTATTTTCAATTCCTCAGTTAGGAGGAAACCATCTCCTGGAGTTATTTGAACACTATATGTAATAACATGTAAAATCCATATCTAGCACCCACCTTGCAAATAATACACTCTGTATAAAGGATAATGCCTTGCTCTTTTGCTTTGTTAGCCAACACTTTTTCTGGTGAATCTGGCTGTTTTAAATAACTGAAAAACTCGGACTTGTACAAAGCCCAGAGGATTTTTGTTTTTGGTCTTAACAAATGAAGTGATTGTTTACTTTTTGGGCTTGCTTAAAGGGTATAAAATTCTCTATATAGTATTCTCTCTTAAGAATACTTGGTATTTACTGTATACATTTGTTTCATAAACTTTTCTGTAATGTATAGAATTACCTTTAAAAATGACTAGATTAGAACCAGTAAGGTTTTATTGCTTTGAAGTGAGCTAGTAAATATATTTTCAAGTATGTTAAAAAAAAGAGATAGTTGTATTTTCATCTATTGTTATGTTTGACTTGTCTCCCTTACTTTGCTTATGTGATAAATGCAGCTGAACACCAAGGGATCGGAAACATCAGCAGTAGTAACAGAGGAAGATGATGATGATGAAGAGACTCCTCCTCCTGTTATTGCCCCACGACCAGATCATACAAAATCAGTGAGTTTCTGATTAAGGAACTGGGTTGTGTGTCTATGCATGTGAGTTTTAAAAAACAGCAGTCTGTGTTTGATTTCCAGGGGTTTTTAAAGGGGTTTCCCAGTTGGCCTCAGTGGTAAAGAATCCACCTGCCAATGCAGGAGATGATCTCTGGCTCAGGAAGATTCCCTGGAGAAGCAGATGGCTACCCACCCCAGTATGCTTGCCTGGGAAATATCACAGTTAGAGGAGCCTGGTGGGCTGCAGTCCACAGGGTCACAGATAGTCGGACATGACTGAGCATACAGGCATGCACGATTTTTAAAAAGTCCTCCTGCTGAAAATATTTTAATATGGGGGATTTGACTAGGAGATCTTTACCTAAATACCATTGTCAAAAAACTTTAATTTTTTTTGAAAATTAAAGTTGAATGGGTCTTTAAAAGTTAAAATGCATATTGTGTTTTCTTTCTGCATTGCCCCATCTCTTCCAGAGAGCTCATCTGTTTCTCTGCCTTTCTCTGTTTATCTCAGTGCAGAGAAGTACTAAGTCTAGACTCTTACCTCTTACCCAAAGCCTGTATTTTATCTCCCATTTAACATTTCTGTTAAAACATTAGTATCATTCAAGAGGCTGCCAGGAGTGAAATTTCTAACAGATATGGGAGAATTTTAACAATAACAGCATTAGACACAGCAAGAGTCCTGTCCTCCTCCCTGTACTAACAGAGATAAAGTAAGTAGAGCATGGTGAGGTGCTGGCACAGTAAACGGGTGTAAAACTCTGACCGCCATTGTATCCTCATCGATAGAGGGCTCTATTTTCTTTACCATTTAGAATTGACTGTTTGAAATGAAATGATAGAAATTATACTTGTGTAAAAATTTTTGTGGAAATTAATAATAGTTAGGCTTCCCTAGTGTCTCAGATAGAAGAGAATCTGCCTACAGTGCAGGACACTGGGTTCAATCCCCAGATCAGGAATATCCCCTGGAGAAGGAAATGGCAACCTACTCCAGTATTCTTGCCTGGAGAAGTCCATGGACAGAAGAGCCTGGGGGGCTTTAGTACATGGGGTTGCAAAGAGTCAGACATGACTGAGTGACTGACACTTTCACATTGCAACATCAGGATTTCCATTATTTTGCTCTTTATTTCTCTCTTGTAGAGAAATATGATTTTTAAAGTTGTATTTCTTTCTGCTTCATTTCTGGCACTTTATTTTTTATCTGACTGCACTTAAATTTCATTTACAGATCTTCTGTTTTGCTATACAAACTTTTAACATATGTATATGATGTTCCTAAGAAAAATGTTTCACATTGCCTCTTAGTTACCAGTCGTTGGTAAAACAAGTCTGAAAGTATTACTCTCATTCTTTAGAACACTGAAAACAACTTAGTTTTTGTCAAAAATCAAAGAACTGAATAGTGTGCCAGTTAAGAATACCTAAAAATATTTTTCTTCAAGTCTTAGTAATTAACTGTTTCTCTGCAGATTTATACACGATCTGTAATTGATCCTATTCCTGCACCAGTTGGTGATTCTAATGTTGATGGTGGTGCCAAGACTTCAGACAAACAGAAAAAGAAGGCCAAAATGACAGATGAAGAGATTATGGAGAAATTAAGTATGTTGCCTACATTTTACACTATTCTTAAATTGTTAACAGCCCCTGAAACATTTGGCCTGGATGGGTCTTAATTTATACCTTGTATTTTGGCTTAAATTGTTTTCTCCTAGGAACAACAGATTCAGTTAATATAGTGAAGCCAAAATAATACTCTTTGCCTGTTTATTATTGTGTGCCAACTCGTGAGCTGTGTCTTTGCAATAGTCAGTATTTTGGAGAGCAATACTTCTTCTCAGAGGGCCAAATCTAAGGGTCCTAACTGGAAACTTTATCAAAGAAAGTTTGTATATATTTATGCATACCTGTAGAATACAAAATGTCCCTAAATAACTAAACCAGATGTTTTATCTAGATAATATGTGTAAGCATAAAATGTATTTTTTTCCTCCATTTTCATTCATCAACTATCATTGGCCTGGATCAAGCACTGGAAATAATACACACAGGCCAGAGAGAGAGTAGCAGTAGTATCTCATTACAAGTCTATAGCCACTAGAGTTCTAAAGGACACTGACCTAGTGGCATCTAGGAAAAATATTACAGATTGGCAATAGGCTTGTGGCTGAGTACCTATATAAAATTGGTTTATTTTTGTGAATTTCTTTGATATGCCCCTCTCTCCTTTTACCTTGTGAAAGTTTAAGTGAAAATTTAGTGTGATTTTTCTCATGCTTGGACTTAGTTGTAATAAGACTATGTTAGGATTTTATGTACAAAATCATACCTTTTTTTAAAAAAACAAAATCCTAATTTAAAACCTGTTTCTTAGTTGTGGCTTTGTGAACTTTTCTTAAACAGATGTATGATTAGTTTATATTAGAGTAATCTTTATAGTAATAAGTGATTTACTAAATATATTGAAAGATAGATATAGGAGAACAGTTAGAAAAGCCATTAGGGTTTTTCATTTGGATATTTTATATATATATTTTTCTCATAGTAAGTAGTTTTATAACTTACTGTTAGTTTAATATTGATACATTTCAGTGGAGTATGAAAAGTAGGATGACCAACTTGTCCTCTCGCCAGGAATTGACCGGTTAAGTTTTAAAACTTAACATGCCACATCCTAAGAACCCCCTGAGTCTCAGGAAAGCTAGTATAGCGGGTCATTCTGTAGTGTTGTCATTTTTTAGAAAGTGGTAGGATAATCAAGACATTAGTTAGGAGGTCTAACCTAGTGGAAATAATGTATCTTTTTGCTTCTGGTACTTTTTAATTTTTATGTATTTCTTTTGTGTTTGAAGCATACATTATTTTTGAAACTTAGTGTTATGTATGTTCTAAAATCAGTGGGGTTTATTGAAAGAAATAATGTTATCAGAATTAGTTTACAATTTTAAAATGCTTGACTGAATTTCCAAATTTTTGTTGTTTTTGTTTAAAATAGGAACTATTGTAAGCATAGGTGACCCTAAGAAAAAATACACAAGATATGAAAAAATTGGGCAAGGGTAAGTATTTGTGACTATATTACCAGAATAGTCATTATTTTCTAGATGTCTGGCTTGATACCTTTTGCCTACTGACATTGAACACTTAGGGTATCCTCTGAGTAGTATGCTTGGATTTGTGTAAAAGTAATGAACTTATTTCTAGATGCTATTAAAATACTATACTACTTAGCAGTGATTGTACATTGCTGCTTCTTAAGTGTGATTTCATATTGGTGGTAAGAGATTGGATGGGTGGGAAAATTGTCCAGCAAATATTTAAAGGACAGTGAGAAAATTTACTATAAGTTTATAGCGTTTTCTCTGTTTAAATGCATTTTAGTCACATCAAGAGTATGAATCCTTAATTTTACTGCCCTTCTGATTTTGTTCAATAGTTTGTATTTTTAAAAATTATTATCTGTTTAATTATTTATTTTATGACCATGCCACGTGACTTATGGGATGTTAGTTCCCTGACCAGGGATCGAATCCAGGTCTCCCACTGTGGAAGCTCAGAGTCCTAACCGCTGGCCCCTCAGGGAATTCCCAATAATTTGTATTTTAAAATTATGCTAACTGAAATCTTTTTCTTTCTTTTTTTTTTTTTGAAATCTTTTTCTTTTCTATTGCTTGAGAGCAAATGAACATCTTGAATTCTTAATGTTAATTCTGCAAAGTATTCTGGGAGTTTTGAGAGTGAGCTTAAGTCTTTTTGAAAACTTTTATGAATTTCCTTTTAAAAGTAAAATTTAATTGCACCTCTGGTTTTAATAACAAAAAAATTGAAAATCATGTTAGTATCCTTGAGCCTGATAATGGATAAATAAATAATAGTATGAAAAAGTGAAAGTGTTAGTTGCTCAGTCATGTCTGAGTCTCCAACCCCATAGACTATAGCCCTCAATTCAGTGTTGAATCAGAAAAGCAAATTATAGGAAAATACATAAAATGAAATCATTTATATGAAGTTTTAAAAATACGTTAAATATCTTCTGTAGTGGTACACACCTGTGTCCTTAGTAAAGTATAGAGAAACGTGGCAATTACGCACATGGAATACAGAGTGAATGTCCAGCACAGGTTACTTTGGGGAAGAGGGCGGATGCCTTTGGAAAGGCCACATAAGAACCTTTAAATTTGTTTGTAGTTCTTTGTTTCTTAAGCAGGGAAATAAATCCATGAGTATATGTTACTGATTTCTTTTTGTCTGATCTTTTTTCTATGTTTTTGTAGGTCTGAAATTTATGACAAATTTCTAATATAAGTTTTGGCCACAAGGATTACCTCTTTTTCCTATTCTTCTCCCCTTTGTTTTTGCTTTTACTTTTTTTAAAGATGTTCAGTCTTCGGTGTTCTTTAACCCCCTTTCAGTTGTTTTGAGTATAAATTCTTTGGATGTTATAAATGAGAATGATTTAGAAATCTTAAATCTGCTTGTGTCTCTTTTTTCCCTAGGGCTTCTGGCACAGTTTTCACTGCTACTGATGTGGCATTGGGACAAGAGGTAAGCAACTTTTTCATACTTCTTGGTGTTACCATTAGCTTTTACTATAGGCAGAACCTAGATCTGCCTGTGAATAATCAATGAGGAATTTCTTTTTCAGTTGAATATGTTGAAGGATTACTCTAGAGAATTTTATAGTATCTTCCTTATTGAGGGGAAAAAAGAAGTAATTAATTATGTGTTTAGTTTCATAAATAAATATTTTAAAAACGATTTTCCCAGTTTGGATGAAAAGAGGATTAATTCCTGGCACTGGACTGACCTTGAGTTTAGATTTCAAGAGAAATCCAAAAATACTGGGGCTTCTGTATTACAAAGAATTGTGCGTAGGCAGTGTGGAAGTTAAAGCACTGCCTATGAGTAAATTATAATCTCACAGTATAGGATGTATGTAATAAATTAGATGATTAACTTATTAATGTTTCTGATTTTCTAAGAGGATTAGGAAGCTTGTTCTTATTTTTTCCTGTTTCCACCATAGGTTGCTATTAAGCAGATTAATTTACAGAAACAGCCAAAGAAGGAATTGATCATTAATGAGATTCTGGTGATGAAAGAATTGAAGAATCCCAACATAGTTAATTTCTTGGACAGGTAAAGAGAGATATTTCTTAAACATTGGGAGAAAAATGGTTTTGGAGATAAGCCAGACTAGGGCTGAGTGTCAACACCTGAAAGTAAACTCAAAGTAGGGAGAGAGGTGAAAATAGCATGTTACAGTTTGTGATGTTAGTCAGTGAGTCATCTCTGACTCTTTGTGACGCCATGGGCTGTAGCCCTCTAGGCTCCTCTGTCCTTGGGGATTCTCCAGGCAAGAATATTGGAGTGGGTTGCCATCCCCTTCTCCAGGGGGCCTTCCTGACCCAGGGATCAAACCCAGATCTTGCAGGTTGCAGGCAGGTTCTTGACCAACTGAGCCACCAGGGAAGCCTATGTCACAGTTTAGAAGGTCCCTTTTCTACTTAGGCATCAGCTGGCAATCAGGAGAAGGCAGTTAGATGAAGGACATTGCTGCTAGTGCTCACAACAAGTCCAAATGATCAGGAGCAGAAACACTAAGGAAAGATTGTCTGTGGTTCATGTCTTGATACAGAGGTGATTGGCCTCTGTATTTTTTAAACTTTCAGGTCAATTTTATCTCAGATTTTGTCTTGGGAAAATAGCATGTTTATCAAAACCTCATATAATTTAGGAATTGATGTTAAATAACAGAACAAAAAGTAGAAGAGAAAATTATGTATTTTACAGCCTTTGTTTTTTTGGCCACACTCTGCAGCATATGGGATTTTAGTTCCCTGCCCAAGGGTTGGCAGTGAGAGTACAAAGTCCTGATTACTGGGCCAACAGGAAATTCCCTTACAACAGATTTGTTTTTAAAGCAGGATGTCTATGTGAATGAAAGAAGAATAGTAGAAAAATAAGTGAGAATTACAGTAGTGATTGTATTGGAGATAGGAAATTATAGGTGATTTTTTAAATTTCCATATTTAAATTTGTTTTGAATGGATTAAGAGAAAACATACTTTTAGACTTTAGGCCTACCTCTGGAGACCATGTTCATAGACATAAACTTTCCAGGTACATTTCTCTGCTTTTTAAAATAGTATTTCAAGTCAGTAAAGCATGGGTGGTTAGGATAAGCCATAAGCTCTGGAACCAGTTGTGTTTAGTTTCAGATTCTGGTTCTGTCACCTACTGGCTATGTGACCTTGTATGAGTTACCTAATCTTTCCAGGTCTCCATCTCCTGGAAGCCTCCATCATCTGGAAGTTCATACATACAGGGTTATTTTAATTGGGATAATCTAGGTACACACTCAAGTTAGAATTCTGGGCAAATTTTAAAATGATTTGGGAAAATCATAATGACCTTCTGTTGCTTTTCAGTGCTGTTACAAAGCAGCTTTTCAGTGTTCTTCCTAGCTATCAGAGCTACCAGTTTTCTGGGGTTTTTTTATCAGGGTGTCTAATAATTGAAATCTTCAATATAGAGTGCCATGTATTTAGAAAAAGTGAAAGTGTGGATGTATTTTGTATGTTCTCTTGTAGCTACCTGGTGGGAGATGAGTTGTTTGTGGTCATGGAGTACCTGGCCGGGGGATCTCTCACTGATGTTGTCACAGAGACATGCATGGATGAAGCACAGATAGCTGCTGTGTGCAGAGAGGTGAGTTTGCTCCCTTTTTGATAAGTTACAGTAACATGTGGTTAACCGAGTTGAAAAAAGGGAAATATTTATTTGTTCAAGTAGTATACTTTTGAGGGTAAGAGGGAGTGCCATTAAAAATATATCACTCAACAGTGGAAGCAAGGACAAAGTGGCATATCTTCTCCCTGCTGCTAAGTCACTTCAGTCGTGTCCGACTCTGTGTGACCCCACAGACAGCAGCCCACCAGGCTCCCCCATCCCTGGGATTCTCCAGGCAAGAACACTGGAGTGGGTTGCCATTTCCTTCTCCAACGCATGAAAGTGAAAAGTGAACGTGAAGTCGCTAGGTATTAATTAATAAGTCTGCTTGTGGTTTTAAGGTGACCAATGAACTGATATTCATTAATGAATTTTGAGACACACTGTTTGTTTAGGCCAGTAGAATTCTGTCACATTGCCTACATCTAAGCCAAAAATGAGCCTTTCTTTCTTCCATGTAATCTTTTTCCTATGGATGAAACTTAGGTTAATGAGATTGTCATTAAAACTGAGACACTACTTTGAATCCTAGAAATCATTATCACAAAGGATGAAATTGTGACAGTTCTTAAAACTGTTATGTTTCCTGTGATTTGGCTTCCCTCATTTCTGCAGTGAATTATAAGTAAATTATAACCTTTGTTCATGTAAGAACAATATATGTGATGTTTTTCTTTTTTCATCTTTTATTTGGCATTTTTTTAAAAAGTATTCTTCGAAGACTTAAATTTGGGTGTAGTTATGCTTCATGGATATTCCTCCTGATTATTTCAGGAAGGATGGAAATAAGAACTTTTTAATAGTTTTAAATATGATAGTTTAATAATATGTCCCTTAACAATGAATGTTTGAAAAAATGAAGAATGTTTGGTCACTTAAAAGTTGATAAAAACAAGAATTTATTTATGCCTAATTTGTTTTTCTAATAATTTTTTTCATAATTGGTATAAAGTTATTTTAAGAGTTCTTCTGTTTATTCCTACAAGTATTTTTCTGGGGATTTATTCTTCTCAGAAATCTGCTTAAATGCTTGGTAAATATGATGCAGTAATATGCAGTTAATCTAGTTTTTATTCTGTGAGTAGTACAGTGTTTTGAATGAGATTTTTAGTTGTAAAGATGTACAGACTTCATTTGTTGTTCTACTTTAATGCGGATAAGAAATAAAAACACAGCTTTTCCCAAGTTACAATTTATATGCAGTTTACATTAAAAAAACATAGCAAGCAGATTTTTTAAAATTAATCTCATTCTGTTTTTAGGGAAGTGAGAGTACTTTTTCTGCTCTTTTGATTCAGTGCTTTCTGAAATATGGCATAGTATCTAGGATATGGCTATAGCTTTATGTAAAACCTACCATAGCGTAGCATAGCACAGCATAGCACAGCATAGCATAGCGTAGCGTAGCGTAGCGTAGCATAGCATAGCATAGCATAGCATAGCATAGCACAGCATAGCATAGCGTAGCACCATAGAAGAAAGGAAGAAAACATTTTACATCACACTGAAGAACTGGAGAGAACCAGACTACCCACTGTCTTATATTGATTAGACTTCTGAGTATCTCAGATTCAGATAGGAATGATTACAGGTTTATCCTTTACTGTTGAAAAGTGAAAGTGTTAGTCACTCAGTCACGTCTGATTCTTTGCAACCCCATGGATTGTGGCCCGCCAGCCTCCTCTGTCCTGAAAATTCTCTAGGCAAGAATACGGGAATGGCTTGCCATTTCCTCCTCTAGGGGATCTTCCGACCCAGGGATCAAACCTGCATCTCCCGTGGCTCCTGCTTTGGCAGGCGGATTCTTTACCACTGAACCAGCTGGGAAGTCCCCATTGCTGTTGAAATGATATCTAAAAAGCCTTGTGCATGTTTACCAAGTGCTGCATACCCTGAGACATTTAAATTTAAACCTGAACAGGCCTAGAAATCATATTGACCCACCCATTCATTTCATAAATGAGAACATTGGAGACTAAGTGATATTCTTATGATATTAAATAACCTGTGGCAGAAATAAGACTAGATAAGACATTATTTAATAGTTGTTTCTGGATAAGACCAGAGTAGGAAGAGCAGGATCTAATTATTTAAAGCGTCTTATTTTTGTAACTTTGCGTGTGACAGAATTTTTTTTCTCTGTAAATGTATTATTAGAGTGTCTTCTAGATACTAGAGGTGGTACTCAGGTAAGTAGTGTATATGAACTTCCCTTAGACTTTTCAGGGACTATTTCATTGATAGGTGTTTTTCTTCTGTTCAGTGTTTACAGGCATTGGAGTTTTTACATGCTAATCAAGTGATCCACAGAGACATCAAAAGTGACAATGTGCTTTTGGGCATGGAAGGATCTGTTAAACTTAGTGAGTAACAAGTGAACAGATAACATTTATATGTTACTTATAATTTTCTGCCTTTTAAGTAAAAACTCTTTTCCTGCTATTAACATTTTTATGACAATACATGGAGTCGGGGAGAATAGCAGTAAAAAGATATGGACCATCAGCTGGACAGCGTGAGTTTAAATAGTGGATCTACTACTACTTGCTGAATAATTTTGGATGAAATCATATAATCTGTTTATGTTTGTTTCCTCATTTGTATAAGGAAAATAGTAGTACCTATCTCAGAGAATTCTTCTGAGTACTAAAAATGTGAAACACTGAGGAGCAGTGCCTGGTACTATTGTAATGTTGGTGCTGTCTTCCAAACATAAACTTGAATTTGTCTCTGCTACCTGTTGGGGTAGATTTTTCTCATTATGCTGTTCGTCTTTCTTTGAATTTGGTAGATGGTGGTCTAATTAGGAGAGGCCTGTGTGACCCAGACATCAGAGATGACACTTTTAGGGAGAAAATTGTTTGTAAACCCCTTTCCCTAATTGTCTTCTGTATCAGACATGATAGAGTCATGGGGAAAAAAAACTCTCTTCCTCTGCTAGCTATATTCTCAGTTCCACCCATGCCTTCTGGAGGATTCAAGAACTTCTACTGAAGTTTCTCCAACTATGCAAAATGCAAGACATTTCTTGGATTAGAAGACCAAAAACTATTTCTTCTGTTTGCCTAGAGAATTTGGCTCCTTTTTCAACATCTCTTTTTAAAAATAGATTCTTCAGGGCCTTCCCTGATGGTCCAGTGGTTAAGACTCTGCACTTTCAATGTAAGGGATATGAGTTCAATCCCTGGCTGGGGAACTAAGATCCCATAAGCTCTGTAGTCCAGCCAAAAAGTGGGGGGAAAAAAAAATCCTTCAGAGGTTATTCAACTACAAGAGTGAGGATTTAGTTTCTATTTGATGGTCAAAATATATAGTAAATAATTGTAATTTTAGTGGGAAAGCTAGAAATTGATATTCTCATACATTTTGGGTGGATATACAGGTAAACTAAATTTGACCTTTTTGGATAATATTTTACCCTGGCTCTGCCACTCACTAGATGAATGACCTTGGTGTTCCTCAGTTTCCCCATTTGTAAAATGGAAGTCATAATAATAAATGTACCTATCATAAAGTTAAAATGTGGTATGTTTTTTCTTATGAGGTACTTGAAACAGTTTTATAAGCACTCATTTTAGCTATAAATGTTATGATTTGACCTAACAATTGCCTTCTTAAGACTGTCTGCTATAGAATTGCTGAACATATGCACAGCAATAAGTACAAAAACGTTCCCTACAACCTTGTGAAGAAAACCAACAATATCTGAAATAATCTAACAGTAGAGAAATGGTTAAATACATTATGGTATTTTTATGTTCTGTAAAGTTGTGTAGTTACAATAATAAGGTAGGTTAGTATAGTAATACAGAATGATCTCTAAAAATAGTTTTAAAAAGCAATTGACAAAGTATCCTAAGTGAAATATTTAAGTAAAATAAACCAATCAGTTTGTAGATATTTTTTGTATATTTGGAAATGTATAACAGAAGTCCCAAACTTACAGTCCTAAATGTTAACAGTATTTACATGTGGAGTAGAATGAGTTTAACAGTAGAAGGAAGGAAACGGTTCTAGATTCTTATCTTGACTTTCCTACTGAATTAACGCTGGGTTCTAAATTAGGTATCCTGCTCCTCAGTTATAAAATGAGGTGGTTGGAATAGAGTAATGCTGGTGAAGACCTTGTGGGTACAGTTGCAGTTAAATGTGTTCTTTTTCTGGGCTCTCTCACTGACTCATATGCTTCTTATTAATTCTAGCTTCTGTTTTTTTTCTTCAAAAGTAGTGTCCACTTCCTGACCTTTGCCTGATTGACAGTGGACACAGTTTTGGTGTCCAGCTTTGGTAACTTTTTCTTTTAGATCTTTTTCAACTTTATTAAAAGTTTTAGGATAAAATTAATTGTTTAGAATAAAAACCTTCCTAATAATTTACCTTCTTCTTTTGGGAAGTAAAAGTTAAAAAGTGAGAGTGTATAATATAAAAATATCTGTAAGCCCATTCTGGTTTACTTGATTAATGCATTCTTAAAAACTAAGAGACTGAATACTCAAATATAATTCATTAAGTCATATAAAGTAAACTCCTAAGACAACCCATGAACACCATTAACTCAAGATGCTTTGTATTTTTTTTGTTTTGTAGCTGACTTTGGTTTCTGTGCCCAGATCACCCCTGAGCAGAGTAAGCGGAGTACCATGGTTGGAACGCCATACTGGATGGCACCAGAGGTGGTTACACGGAAAGCTTATGGCCCCAAAGTAGACATCTGGTCTCTGGGTATCATGGCTATTGAGATGGTAGAAGGAGAGCCTCCATACCTCAATGAAAATCCTTTGAGGGTAAGACCAGTTAAACACTAAACTTACTTTCAGAAAATAATTTTCTTTAAATCATTAATTTAGAACTTGCATGTGCTAGGAACTGGGCAAGGATTTAGGATACAAAATTGATTAAAAACAACAAAAAAACAACCCCAAAAGCCCAGTCTCTTCTCTCACTCTATATCTAGGAAGTATTTGCTTCTGAGTTATTGAGTCAAATGTGTTAGGTTAAAGAGTTTGTAATTTTTTGATAAGCTGTATTGTTTCTTAAATTTGCACATAAATAAGAATTTGCTCAGTTTTCTGTAGAATTAAGAGACGCTAGATATAAGCTTCAGGTTATTGAGTTTGAACTTTGGTCTTTGTACCCCCAGGTACAAAGAGGAAAGCAGGATCCCTTCTGTGAGGAGGCTGGGTAGATGGCAGTGTTAAAGCCCACATTCAGACAAAAGAGTGAGGGTCCCCAGAAACAGATGAAGTCAGTAGACTTTAAACGGTTTCATGTTCCAGCAGCTGAGGTAGAGTTCCAGCTTTCCTTCTTTCTCTCTGTTTCCCTTCCTTTCCTTCCTCCCTTCTTCTCCTACCCTCCCTCCCTCCCCTTTTTCCTTCCTTCTTTTACATTACCATATATCATTAGTTATTAAGAAAATGCAAATCAGAACCTCTATAAAATCACTTCATGCCTACCAGAATGACTGTAATAAAAAAGGCAGAAAATGATAAATATTGGTGAGAATCTGGAGAAACTGGAACCCTCATGCATTGCTAGTGGGAATGTAAAATGGCATAGCACTTTGGAAAACAGTTTGACAGTTTCTTTAAAAATTGACATTGAGTTACCATGTAACTTGGCAGTTCCTCTGCTAGGTAAATAACCAAGAGAATTAGAAGTATATATTCACCCAAGAACTTGTCCACAAATGTTCATAGCAGCATTATTCATAATAGCCAAAAGGTAGAAACAACCCAAATGTCTGTCACCTGATGAGTGAATAAATAAAAGTAGTATATCCATATATATATGCTGGAATATTCCAGCATATATATATACTACTTTTGTTTATTCACTCATCAGGTGACAGAGATTTGGGTTGGAAAATCCCATGGTTGGAGGAGCCTGGTAGGCTGCAGTCCATGGGGTTGCTAAGAGTTGGACACGACTGAGCGACTTCACTTTGACTTTTTACTTTCATGCTTTGGAGAAGGAAAGGGCAACCCACTCCAGTATTCTTGCCTAGAGAATCCCTGGGATGGGGGAGCCTGGTGGGCTGCTGTCTATGGGGTCACACAGAGTCAGACATGACTGAAGCGACTTAGCAGCAGCAGTATATCCATACAGTGGAATGTTATTTAGCCTTAATAAAGGGAAAGATGTACAGATACATGCAGCATTGAACCTTGAAGGCATTATGATAAGTGAAAGAAGTCAGGCATAAAAAATTACATGTTGTCGGATTCCCTTTACAGGTGATTGATTGCTCATTTGTGGTAGGGTAGTTAGGTTCTATAACACAGCAAACACTGAATTAACAAATACTGAACCATTGCTTCTAGAGGAAGTCACATTTTTGTTAACTGATCAGTACCTCACCTTGCTTTATATCTATTTCTGTTTAAATACACTTTATTTAATATATATTGATGATTCAGTCATGTTGGACTTAGAGCCACTGTAACTCATGCTTGAATTTGGCTTATCAAACCAGTACATTTTCTCCATAAGGCATATCATAGCCTTCTTGCCCTTAGGAATGCTGAATAGTACGCTGCTTTTCACCTCTCTGCAGATTTTTATAGATGACCACAGAAGCACTGAGCGTATTGATTTGGAGGTTACAGATTAATTATAGTGAACAGGTAAATTCACCTATATGGAATCCTCATATAATGAGGATCAGCTGACCATGAAGGCTCTGGAACAGGCACAGCCATAGAGACAAGAGATTAGTGGTTTACAGCGACTGAAGAGAGGAGGAAATGTAATACATGTGAGTGTTCTTTTTGGAAGGATAAAAATATACTGCAGTTAGACATTAGTGATAGCTGCATAGTCTTGCAAATATACTAAAGACCTTAAATTGTACATTTTAAAAGGGTGATGTGAATTACATCTCAGTGAAGTAATTATTTTAAAGTTTTAAATTGCCATATATGACTACAGACTTACTGCCAGAAATATAAACATTTTTTCTCCAAATAAGTTGGACATGCTGTAAAATGAGCTACAGAGGCCAGTATAATGGGTATATGCAGAAGGTGCTCTGTCAGGATTGTGTTGGATTTTGATGCTCATTTTCCTATTGCTTTTCATCCTCTTGCAGAGATTCCAGTTCAACTGAGCAATTAAAGTACTTATATAGAAGTGATTAATTTTAAAACGCTGCAGAACAGTTTTTAAAACTGCCAAACTGGTTCATTCATATGTTGGGCAAACACTGATTTGAGTACTTGCTCAAGACACTCAGATCAATAAGGTGCTATGCAAGGTACAGTCTTAAAGAACCAACAAGAATTTCTGCCACTATAGAAGGAGGAGAAAGACAATTTTTAAAATAGAAATAATATGTAATATGTTAAATGAGGGACCCTTAAGTACTGGGGCCGGTGCGCAGAGAGTCAAGTGTCCAATATCCAAAGAGTGGTTAGGGAGGCTTCACTGAGGTAACATTTGAACAAAGGAAATAAGAGAGTGATACTCAGTTACTTAAGGGAAGAACATTTCCATCATGTGTAAAGACCCTAAGCAGGAGCATTGCTTATGTATTCAAAGATCCTTAAGGATTCCAGCATAGCTAGCCTGCAGTTGAGTACACAGCAGGAGAAAAAAGGGGGATCAGTTAAGACATGAAACCAACTGTGGTACCATAGGCCTTTGTAAGAATTTGGCTTCTGCACAAGTAAGACGAGGAGACTGTTGGAGAGTATTGAATAGAGAGGTGAAAGTGATCTTCCTTCTGTTTTAACAGGATCACTCTTAGATTTTGATGGGATTACTTTGTTGAGAAGAGATTCTCAAGAG
This sequence comes from Capricornis sumatraensis, assembly GCF_032405125.1. Taxonomy (NCBI): domain Eukaryota; kingdom Metazoa; phylum Chordata; class Mammalia; order Artiodactyla; family Bovidae; genus Capricornis; species Capricornis sumatraensis. The sequence continues at coordinate 177,693,905 of NC_091069.1, forward strand.
AGGCAAAGGCAGAAGCAGGAAGACCAGTTAGGAGGCTGATGCAGTGATCCAGGCAAGAAATGATGATAGCTGAGACCTGAATGGTGTTGGGGGAGGCTGGAAAAAGTAGTCGGGTTCTGAATGTATTTTGAAAGGAGAGCCTACATGACAGAGAGGGAGAGATGCCCCTAGGAGTTTGGCCTAAGCAGTTGGAGTGATGAAACTGAGGTTCTCCTTGGCTGAAACTAAGAAGACTGCAGGTAGAGAAGAGAAGAGGAGGTGGCCAGTGCCAGATCAGGAAGTAACATTTTTAGCTTGTTTTGGACATGTTAGGTTTGAGGTACCTATTAAGATATCCAAGTGTCCATGTGGATATACTGAATAGGCTGTTGAATGTGGAAGTCTGGGATCCAGGATAGAACTATAAAATTGTTAGCTGTAGAATTTTTTAAAGCTCTGAGATCAGGTCACCGGGTCTAATGGGCATAGATAGACAATAGAATAGATATGGCTTGCCTCCTGAGGCGCTGCATGGTTAAGCATTGATCCTAGTTTTTTAGGATATATTCAACTTGTCAGCTTTTTTTGGAAGTACTACATCTATATTTATAAGTTAATTGGTTGTTATTCAGTCACTCAGTCATGTCCAACTCTTTGCAGCCCCATGGACTGCAGCATATCAGACTTCCCTGTACTTCACCATCTCCTGGAATTTGCTCAAATTCATGTCCATTGAGTCAGTGATACCATCCAACCATCTCGTCCTCTGTCATCCCCTTCTCCTCCTGCCCTCAATCTTTTCTAGCATCAAGGTCTTTTTAATGAATTGGCTCTTTACATCAGGTAGCCAAAATATTGGAGTTTCAGCTTCAGCATCAGGCCTTCCAGTGAATATTCAGGGTTGATTTCCTTTAGGATTGATTGGTTTGATCTCCTTGCTGTCCAGGGGACTCTCAAGAGTCTTCTCCAGCAGCACAGTTCAAAAGCAGTAAGCACCGAAATAATCAAGTCACAGCATACCATGCAGTTTTAAAAAGCAGAAAAATACAACCCATAATGAGGAGGGAAACCAGTCTATTGAAACCATCCCAGAACTGACACAGATAAAATAATTCATGTACAAGGTCATTAAAATAATTTTAATAGTTGCATTCCAGATGTTAAAAGAGTTAAGTAAGACATTTGAAAGTTTTTTTTAATTCAAATCTGACTTTTAGGTAGTAACTAGAGAGTTTGAGATTGTATTCATGGCAGATAATATAATGTAGATTAGTGATTTAATGATCATAGATATAATAATAAACTTAATATGAAAAATAAGGACTGAAATGAATTTCTTAAAAAATGAAACAGTATCAGTGAGCTGTGAGACAACTTTAGGTGTTCTCATATGTGTTTGATATGTTACAAAGTTTTAAAACAACCCAGTCAACCAAGAAATCTGCAGCCAATAATCTTGTAAAAACTAAGGTAAAATAAAGGTTTTCTCAGACATACAGAGGTTTGAAAGAATTTATCACCACTGGATCTATACTACAAGAAATATTAAAGGAAGTCTTTTAAGCAGAAAGAAGAAGATAATGTGGCTCCACACAAAGAAATGGAGAGCATGAGAAGTAGTAACTGTACAATATGTACAATATTTTTCTTATCTAAGTATCTTAAAAAAATAAAACTGTTTAAATATAACAGGGACAGGAGGAAAGAGCCTGTGTGTATGTAAAACGACAGAAGTGATTAAATATGGCAGAAGAGACAAATCTCCCATTCAGAAGAATTCCAAATAAAGTATGTAGATATTCCACCTCAAAGGAGATGGAGCCTAACTCCCCTTTCCTTAAGTGTAGGCTGCAAACAGAGAATTTCCTTCCAAGGAGCACAGTTTGAAAAGGGGGAGAAAGGAATAACGTTCCAGTGGAGAAACCTAACAAACTTTACCTAAACCAGGCTTAGATTAACTCCGTATCATCAGTGGTAAATCATGCTGATAGTATACACCTTTGATATGATGTCATGCAAATGGCACTCTTTTTTTAAATTAGTTTATTGATTTATTTTTTTTTTCTGTGCTGGGTCTTCGCTGCTTGCTGCCCAAGCTTTTCTCTAGTTGCAGTGAACAGGGGCTGCTCTCTAGTTGTGGAGAGTGGGCTTCTCATTGCGGTGGCTTCTCTTGTTGTGGAGCACAGGCTCTAGGGTGCGCAGGCTTCAAGAGTTGCTGCTCCCAGGCTCTAAAGTACAGGCTCAGTAGCTGTGGCACATGGGCTTAGTTGCTCAGTGGCAGGCAGGATATTCCCAGACTATCCAGGGATATTCCCGGACTGTCCCAGACACAGGGATTGAACCTGTGTCTCCTGCATTGGCAGGCGGATTCTTTACCACTGAGCCACCAGGGAAGCCCTGGCACTCTTTAACTTTGATCTCAGTCTAATCCTGAGAGAAAAAGATAAAGAAAAATTCCAGTAGAGAGGCATCATACAATATAAAACCTGACCAGTACTCCTCCAAACTATCAAAGTTGTCAAAAAGAAAGTCTGAGGCATTGCTGTAGCCAGGAGGAGCCTTAGGACACATGACAACTGAATGTAATGTATGGTGCCTTGGAACAGAGACAGCAGAGTGGGAGAGTGAGTGAGACAGGGATATCTAGTGTGAACGCTGGAAGCCCTAAGGCCCCCTGTGAGGTTAGTGATGCTAGTAGCAGGGGTATATCTTTTTCCTCCCCCATACTTAGCTGCATAGGTATAGGCAAGATGTAGGCAGAATTTTAACCATGTTTAGCCAAGTGAATACTATGAAGTAAGAAGGCCAAAACTAGGAGTGAGAAAGCTAGGAGGTAGAGTACAATTGAGATTTAATAGTTGCAGTTACTGGTACTGATGGCATAGCATGTGACCATGGGATGTGTGTGGCTGAGGCAGGCGAACAGACAAGAACATCAAAGAAAACATCAGGGAACCGTAACAAGCATCTTTGTATACTGAAATTGCCATGAATATTAGTCATGTTAGAGATAATAACAGTGTAACAGTGTTTGGGAGATGTTTAAAACAAGGAAAAGTAGATATGAGTTTGAAAGCCCAGAAATTACAGAGTAGGAGGGAAAGAGCTCAAAGAGGCAGTGAGTAGCCAAAGGAACACTGGTCTCCAGGCTCAGATGTGTAAGTGCAGAGGTGTGGAGAGCACTGTGGGTGAGGCCCAGTCCTCCTGGAAGAGCCAGGCCTCAAGAAGAAAAGTATCTGGGGTTGTGGCGGGGGGACAGGGAGAACTGTATGAAAAAATTTGACCCAGAAAGGGGAATATACTGAACCAAATGGGTATTAGAATGGAGAAACTGAGGAATGACTGGGAGACCTGGGCTGCTTATAATCACTAATACGAATGAAGATAAGGGGTGTAATAAGATTTATCCTAAAATGGAGAAAAGGTTACTAAGTATTTGGAGAGGAGACGTACCTAATGCGACTGCTTTTTTTTTCAATTTATTTATTCTTTTAATTGAAGGATAATTGCTTTTCAGAATTTCATTGTTTTCTGTCAAACAGCAACATGAATCAGCCATAGGTATGGGCTTCCCTCTTAATCCTTTTTGATGAAAGTGTAGAGGCTCATAACAGTGTTATGATCTTAACTTGAAAATAACTGCTAGCTCAGAGATTATTTCTTAGGATGAAATTTTTAAATGAAAATTTGGAAGGAAATGTCATGTAAAGAGAAGTGAACTTAGGTAACAAGGAAATGAACACACTCATATATGGATGATTTGTGTCAACTGCTACCCTTTTTTTGATGGCATTTTGGTAATACAGCAGAATCTTTAAATAATTCAGTAGAATATCTAGGTGACCTTGAGTTGATACTTTATCCAAAGTATGATCCATGAAATAATAAATTGGACTTCATTAAAATTGGAATAATCTTCTCTGAGAAAGACACTATTAAGAGAATGAAATGACCAGTCACAAATACTGAAAATATTTCCTAATATTTCTAAAATGCACATCTGATAAAAAGAGTGTTATCCAAAATGTACAAACAACTCTTAGAATTCAACAAGGAAAACATCCTAATGTAAAAATAGTGAAAGATTTGAACAGACAGCTCATCAAAGAAGATCCACGGGTGGCAAACAAGGCACGTAAAAAGATGTTCAACATCATATCATTAGTGAGTTGCTAATGAATTAAATATGACTTCCCTGGTGGCTCAGATGGTAAAGTGTCTGCCTACAATGTAGGAGACCCAGGTTCCATCCCTGGGTTTGGAAGATCCTCTGGGGAAGGAAATGGCAACCCACTCCAGTACTCTTGCCTGGAAAATCCCATGGACAGAGAAGTGTGGTAGGCTACAGTCCGTGGGGTCACAAAGAGTTGGACGCGACTGAGTGACTTTACTTTCACTTTCAAAGAATTAAAACAAAAATGAGATAGCACTACAGACCTGACAGAATGGCCTAAAATTCACACATCATTGTCTTACGGATTCCATAATTTATATTAGGGTTCACTCTTGATGTCATTCATATATCCTGTGGATTTGAACAAATGTATACTGAATAATGTGTCCTTTATTAAAGTATCTTAAAGAGTATTTTCACTGCCTTAAAAATCCTATGTGTTCCATTTGTTTATCTGTAGTTATTTAGATGTAGCTAGTTTAAAATTTTTTAGAAAAGATTTCAACAAATCTCATTGTTTTAAAATGTTGTATAACTAGGGAAAAAAATCTTAAAGATAAATGAGATACTATTTGTTAATTGTGAAATTGTGGTCATTTTTCTTTATACCCTTATGTATTATAGTAGTTTTTTTTTGCCAGTGTGTGTTTGTAATCCAAAAAAAGAAAAGGGTGAAGATAATTTTGAAAATGAAGTCAGGGAAATATAACATCTAAATATAAAGTTTAAAATATTTAACCAGAATGGGTAGTGTATATGCCGTTGTCTTTAAGTAACTTTTAAAGTACTCTCTCACTTTGTTGAACTGTCTCAAGTTTGTCAAAATTATTCTTGTGTTTTTAGGCCTTGTACCTGATAGCAACTAATGGAACCCCAGAACTTCAGAATCCAGAGAAGCTTTCCCCAATATTTCGGGATTTCTTAAATCGATGTTTGGAGATGGATGTGGAGAAAAGGGGTTCAGCCAGAGAATTGTTACAGGTGAGTTTGGAAAGAATACTATTTGGGGGGAAAGTTGACTTATTTGAATAGCCAGCAGAAAGTTTTCATAGGGTTAATAAGTATATTTCACTGTTCTTTCATCACCAGCAGCATGGCAGCTGCTGCATTTTTGGATTTTATCTGCTGGGAATAAAATATCCATAACATTGGAATAAGAATACAAGTTTTTACATATTACCAGTTCTCACACCAGTTCATTGCAGTCATGGGTATCTGAATCATTTAACTGAGTTTTTGTAGTACTGGAAGAACTAAAAAGAACACACTTTCAACCATAAAAGTGATATATTGATTTTGTTGATTTTTATATAGATGTTGAAATATTTGTTAAGTGAATTATGATCTATAAAGTAGTCTTTAGGGCTTACTAGAAAAAAATATTTGGTTTCTAAACTTGTGACATTTACACATTTATTTTTTCCTGCTCTTCCTGGCAGCATCCCTTCCTGAAACTGGCCAAGCCATTATCCAGCTTGACACCACTGATTATGGCAGCTAAAGAAGCAATGAAGAGTAACCGTTAACATCATTGCCGTGGCCTCATATTCTTTTTTCCATTTTCTAAAAGAAGTCTTTTAATATATGAAAAGTATTATTCTTTGGGGGCTTAAAGAAATGGTCTGCATAACCTGGAGAAAAAAAAATAAACTACTACTTCCTGAAGACAACCAAGAAAAAATTGCAAAACAGAATGACAACTTTAGGGTCCAAAAGGAATTGTGGACTGAATCACTAGCCTTACGTCTTTGTGCAGAAAGCCCGTCAGGGCCATTTATCATGCTTGAGATTTGCATTTTATTTTTCTGATATCATTATAATAGATCCCATTCATTGTCCCTTTTGGGGTGTTTTCAATACTTGAATGGCAGATTTGAGTTTTTCAGAGTATTTGTTTTATCTCCTAGTCTTCTTTTCTCTCTTCTTCATAGCTTTCTTTTTCCTTGACTTTCTCCTTTTGAATTGCTTTGAGAAGTATTTCTTATGCCTAAATTGGAGGCAAGTGTGATGGAAATTATGTAGCTCCTTATATTGGCAAAGAAACTCAGTATGGTTTAACTTTGTATAGAAGTTAGAACCAGCTATTGTTACATGTAATATTTCAGTTTAGAATTTGAGCTGAAGGGAAGAAAAGTATGTGATTTTTACCTGTTTTTAGCAAATGTGAAAGAGTCAGTTTTAGAAATTTCATGGTAGTGAGTTGTTTGGCGTTTGTTACATGTATAGAGAGAAGACTAATAATCTATATTTATAACTAAATCATTGAAACAAAAAAAAGAATCCCATTCACTATACATTCTTAGAGGTTTTTTTTTTTTTCCCCCCTTCCTGTGTTCTCAGACTTTGCTTTAGGACTTTGAGCCACTACTTTCCTCTTCCCTCTTTTTTCCCCCTTCATTTTGGAAATAAGTTTCTGTATATGTTGTAAGTTTAGCTAGTTTGTTTGTTTTTTAATTAACCCTCTCTCACCCTCCTCCTCCCTCTCCCTTCCCTAGGCAAATAATATAATAACCATTGAATTTTAAATTTTAAAACTTCACTATTTTTTTCCATTTAAAGGTGAAAAATATTTGGAGTTAACAGAGACAAAGTGAGAGACTTGAACCTTGGTGAGCTCTAAAATAATTAGATAAGATTATATTCATGGAAGAGAAATGTTAGTTACTTAGAGATGCAGCTTCTGACCAGTAAACTGTAGAGATTTGTGATAAACATTGTTCCCAACCCATTATCAGCATTCTACTGTCTGTGAGAGCTTAAGTGACAAAGTACTTCTTGGTAAATTCATGGGTCATTTGAGATGTTGAGTTACTTTTGATTTTTTTCAAATAAGTAAATAATATTCATGTAAAGAACTAGAGAAAGAAGGGATAGTGACATGTGCTTGTTAATAGCAACGCTGTTTTTATTTTAAAGATTAGAAAGGTCTGTGGCCTGCAGCACTAATTGTTAGAGCGCCCATCACCTCCCTCCCTCTCCTGTCCTCGCCCTCGCTGGCCATTTCAGTTGTGTGGCTTTTGAAAGCAGCATTTCCCTTCTGACATGGCGAGAGCCACGTGAAAGAAAAATCTGTGGTTTGGTTCTGGCTCTTTATTCCCACCATTCACTCATAATTGACTTCACACCTACTTGCCATCCTGCAATAGTACGAATTATGAATAAAAATAATTTTGATGTTTTGAAGTGCATTAGGAGAACTGATAGAGTTTTATTTCCTATCATTCCCACCGTATTTCTGTTAAGATATAGGTAGGTATAAGGATAGAAATGGCTGGTGGTGGTTGTTTTTTTTTTTCTTTAATTGGTAATGTAATGTTGGAAGGTTACACAAAAACAAGTAAAATAATTCATGGAATTTGTATCTAAAGCACTTAATGGTCTCTGTTGTCAGTTTGATTGTTGATTTTATTTTTCTCTGGATTATATTGGCCTTCTATAGCTATTACTAAATTACAGAAAAAGCTGGTTTATCTGGTGGAAAGCTACAGTGTCTCTTGAGTTCCAGATTTGGACATTCTTTGTAAATAGTTGTCTGGATGGATTATAATAAAGAAGATGCTACCAATGAAATAGAAAACCAACTAAATGACACAAACTGTGATCCTCGTGACCCCTCTGGAAGGCACTTCTATACATCAGTCATAAAGACCATGTTAATTGGATGCAGTGACAGTGCCCCGTTTTTTTGCCTGTGACTCAACAAAGATCTCTTCAGTTTATAAAAGCAGTTTGGGTTTGTATTTACAACTTCTCTAATGGTTACCTGCATGTCCATTGCTGGCAACGGACTTTGTCATTAAAACCTGACTCCTAGGTTAAGGGAGCTACACTGTGGTTTATTCTTTACTTACTCGGATAAACTAACTTGTAATAGAAATATACTTTGGTTAATTCTGAACTGTGTCATTTTTGAATAATATTAATCTTAAAAGCAATACAGAATTGTGATTTATTAATTTTAAATTAAAATGTTCACATCTTGTTGCAAGAAAAATTATATCTGAATCAAGATTCACGGTTTTTTCTTAATAACTGCCTTTTGTATTTACCCTTTTTGTCATTACTTTAGAATGAAAATTCTCATTTAAATCTAAAAATTACCTTAGTAGTCTTCTTTTGTTGTTAAGACAATATTACTATAGTATTTATTATATTTCAGACTCTCTGGCAGTCTAAAAGTTTCCTTTTCCTCCTGTTCCTTTTGCTGCTTTTAGGGACAGTTAAATCTGGGAAACCATGAAAATATTGAACATTTTATCCTACCTAGAATAGTAAAAAACAAGTAGAGTGATTGTGCTGGCATCAGAAACGAAGGCTAACACAACTCTGTCTTTATGTGTTGAGTGCCTGGCACGTAACATAAATTCTCTTTCCCTCAATATATAAATACTAAGCTGCTTAAGATGTATCTAGTTACCACAGTCCTAAATGACCCTGTGCCTTTAATGAGCAATTTGAAACTACCTATGAGTATTTCTTTGTAGGGCTCACATAAATGCATATTTGTTTATATATACTGTATTCTAGTTTGGAGTAATTCTAGATCTGATCAGGCAGTAACTCTAATTAGAACAAAATGGGTGCTTAAAAATTTTGCATTAGTTTTTTTAGTTTAAAAATTTTAAAACATACTGAGATTCATATCAAGTGAAATGTCTAAAATCATTATAGAGTATAGCTGAAGTCCTGGTTAAACTTCTGTGAGGTTTTTTATAGTGAAATTCATAGTAATATAAAAAGCAGATTGTCTTCCGTGTCTCAATTGCTCCCACAATAGAGAAACAGTTAAAATCAGTTTTTCCCCACAGGTGTATGAGTATGTGTAAGAAAGGGAAAAAGAAAATACACACACGGATTTTATTTCTCACTAACACATTTATTGACCACACTGACAAAGACACCGTGGTAAATATTGTGAGGATTACAAAGGAGAACTGAGCACCGGCCTGGCCTTGAGAGAACTGAAGTCTTTCTCACAATTCTAGAATGTTGCCAAATGGAGAGAAAAAATGTATGATAATTTTGTCAAGCATGCTTTCATTCTGTGTTAAGCAGAATTAACTTTGAAACTGAACATCTTTGGTAGGAATGTCTTGTGGGGTTTTTTTGGTTTTTTTGTAGCTAGAAATGGAATTAAGTGAAAGTAACTTGTTTTCTGTTTTGTCTTCAAATTTTATATTGACTTATTTTTAATTTAATCCCATTCAATTATTTAATTGTTACATTGACATTAACTGCTGTATTTGATGACCTTGTTCAATAATTTTGTTCTTTCAGGGCTAGAAATAAACTTTTTAATGTTCATTTTCCCTTTTCATAAACTTTAATTCTTTCTTTAGATCAGAGTAGCTTAAAAGAATATATGTAATAGGTTTTCAAAGAACATTCTAGTATTTTTAAGGATGACTATTTTTTAAACGTGTCATGGCACTATGAATGTATTACAGAGCTCCAAATTAGAAAGATTTTCAGAAATCATTGAGTAATAAGCATGAGCCTTCCCTCTTCTAAATCAGGTTCAGAATAAATTTATTCAAAATGAAATGTGCAGTGTTCTAAGGCATCATTTTGTTATACACATTAAATTTGAATGTTGGATATCTTAACATGGAGAACAGATGCATTATAGAGTTCAGGATGAAAAAACAAAATTGTATGTAAGAAAATATGAGGATGTAGGCAATGACTGCTTAAAATATATTTGTTACACTATAAAACTGCTTAGTGCTATTCTGACATCTGTATTTCTCTAACTATGGCAAATGCTCAAAACGTTTGTCTAGGAAAAGTTTAAAAATGCCTGGGCGATTGATTTGATTGAAAGGCACTATTTGTAGGAGCTTGATACATGCTTTACTACTATTTTGAAATTTGTGACTTTTTTAAATTAGAGAATTATTTTTTATGCAAATCATTTTTAAACAAGCTTTATCTTTTGAAGAGGAGGAAGAGGAGTAGATCAATGAAGGGAAAGGTCTTTTTTAAGCCTCATTTTTTTTTAGGTTTTAAGCAAAATAATATGCATAGATAATCTTAAAGGAGTCATAATAAACAGTGCCAATCCTCAGATGTTAGCTTCCTCACTGCAGAGTCCTGCTCCACAGAGGCATCTGCTTTTAACTTTGAACTGGTATTAGCATGCATTAATTTTCAGATTTCTAAATTATATACTTATACTGGTATTTTTTGATATTTCTATGTTTTACTTTCTCTAGAAGCTTCCTACTATTACAGTTGAGAATTTGATTACCATGCCATTTTCCCATTTTTACTCTCTCTACTCTCCCAATTAAGAAGGGTGGCAAAATTTGATTAGTGGTCAGTTTTTAACCCAATACTATGTGGGAGTGTTGATCATTTGAGTAATTTATTATCACTGTATGTCATTTCTTGTTCAACTGTTTGCTTTTCTTACTGTCAATCTTGTCTTTATTCGTTTCCTTTGAAAGTTTCTATGTTCCCATCACTAAATTTTTCCAGACTCATCGCAAAAGCCCTCTTAAGGCTGTTTTCTATGCAATTAAATGTCTCGGATAAGGACTGTTCCTTTTTCTGATTAGGGCTTCAGTTTGGGCTCTTGCTCTCCAGGCCTTCTGCCCTCCGGCATCTGAGACTGTTTCACTTTTCAACTGAATTTAGATTTTTTGTTTCCTCTTGCTTGGTTTGTTCTTCATTTTGGAGAAGTACATCTTTCATTACTGTCCTGAGGAAGGGTGCATATGGGTTAAGATTTTTAAGACCTTGCATGTCTGAAAATGTCTCAGATTTAGTCTATAATACAGGATTTTAGGTTGGAAATCATCTTCCTTGAGAATTTTGAAGTCCCTACTTTATCTGTAAAACCTGCCATTTCTGATAACATCTTTTTATATAACTCATTTTTCTGCCTCTCTGGAGTTTTTGTCCTGAAAATTTATCTTGAAACCTTGGAGAGGGTCTATATGTTTAGCTTTAGGCGGGCCTTGTTGATAAAGACTAATTTCCTTCAGTTCTGGTGAATTCTTATATTATTTCTTTAATAATTGCCACATTTTCTCTGTGTTATTTCCTTCTGGCATTCCAGCATTAATCTCCTGTTTTTATCTTTCTCTCCTGCTTTCTATCCCTTTGCCCTCTGTTTTTAACTTTCTGGGAGAATTTCCTTGATTTTATCTCTAACCCTTTTTTGAGCATATATCACCTGTCGCTTCTTGTTTTAATTTTTTTTCACCCCCACACTGTGCTGCTTGTGAGATTTTTTTTTTAGTTCTCCAAGGAGGGCTGATCCTGGGGCCAGGGCAATAAAAGCACCAAGTTCTAACCACTAGAGGGCCAGGGAGCTCCCTCCTGTTTTTAATTTCCAAAAGGTCATTCTTCCTTTCTGATCTTTTTATAGGTTTCTGGTCTTGTTTCATAAATCCATTATCTCCCCTGGTGTATTAAAGAGTTTTTCCTTACCTGAGGTTGTCGTAACAAAATATATACTGAGTGGCTTCAACAGCAAAAATTTATTTCTCACAGTCCCAGAGACTTGAAAGTTGAAGATCAAGATGCTGGCAAAGTAAGTTTCATTGTGAGGCTTTTTGCCCTGTAGGTGGCCATCATTTTGCTGTGTGCTCCCTGAACCCCATTCTGTGTATGTACACTTGGAAAGAGCAGTCTCTCTCTTCTTACAAGAACACTAATCTCATCATAAGATCTCACCCTCATGACCTCATCTAGCTTTAGTGACCTCCCAAAGACCTCCATCTCCAAATTTCAATACAGTAAAGGCTAAGGCTTCAGTATATGAATTCAGGGGCAGACACAAATATTCAAGCCAGAATAAGTCGTTTTTTTTAGAGTGTTTTTTTTTGTTTTTTTATTTTTAGTTATTTCTGGAATTATTTACTCTTAAGTATAACACTGTCTGGAACTGCACTAAACATTTCACATTGATTTTTCTTAATTCTCAGTGGGACTCTTGGTGCTGCCCACTGCTCATTCATTTCACTCCTAGGTCTTTTTTTTTTTCCCTTTGTCTTTTTCACTCCAAACTGTCTCTCACCTGACTCCCAACCCTTTTATCTCAACACTTAACTTCTCCCTTACAGCCAAAATTCTGTGGGTTTTTGTCTTTGTCTTCCTTTTGGTCTCAGTGAAAGATGTTTTTCCTCTTGGTGACCAGCCTCACCAGGGACCCATTGTCTGTATTCTGCCACCCTCTAGGTCTCCAAGCCACTTTGATCCTAACTCTACTGTGCCTTTTACCTGTCCTTCTGTTCTGTCTAACCCTCAGCAGAAAAAGGCATGCTGGAAAGAGGAGACCAGACTTGCTGTTTCTCTTCATTATCATGTTGCATCTACCATCAGCATGTCTTTGAAACTACCCTTACCAGTATCTCAGAATCACTGAATTTCCAATATTCGCAAAACATCAAAAAGATGACTTTCCTCGACAGGTAACTAATATGCTTACTGGTGTATTTGAGGATTTCCATGATTCCACTCATCATCAGTCTTCCTTTGTACAAAGTAGGGGACTTTCATTCATCGATTTTTAAAAATGCTGTGACCAGATACTTATTTGAGGCTAAGGTTCAGAATGTGATGTAGGTGTAGCTTTGGTAAGCTTTTAATCAGTTGGATTATGTTTTCAACACTGAATATAAAATATGCAAACAGCTCTTGGTAAACTTTGTAATTGTGAAGGAAGAGTGATGAGGATAAAAAGAGGAAATTCTTAAAAATTTCTTCAGAACTTAGTTTGCAGTGTACATTTGAGTAATGGATTTGCCTTGTTGATAATTTTTAGCTCTGAAATACGTTTCTGTTCTTGAGCATGTTAACGTGGGCACCTAGAGGAGAAAGACTTACCTGGGAATGTGCAGAGTGATAGAGGAAAGCCAGCTCAGCCTTAAAAATGGCATAAATTCTTAGTCAGAAATTAAGAGTTGATGAGTACCTCTTTTTTTCTTTTAAGAGATTTATATAGCCTGTCACCGTGATTATAACATTTTAACCTATGCATCTTAGTTTTTGCTTAGAGGAAAAGACTAAAAAGATTGTCTTTATAGAAAACAGAATATGTTCAGTATATATTGGTAGCCTTTGTATAAATTTGTAACCCAAGAAGTTGATTATTTTGAAAGGAACAACACTCATGTGGATGTATAATTTCTGGTATACTTGTTTAAAAGAGATCTCATAATTTTTTATCCACAGATCCCAGTGTATGTTCTGTAACAGGTGAAAAAATTTACCCTTTTGCTGCACCCCCCTTTTTAACAATCAAAATGGAGTAACACTACCACATACATTTTTGTCTTTCATTTTTAGATCTGTAGATACATAGTGTTGCTATGAATGCATTGCCCAAAAAAATGTTTTTCTCAATTTTTTAACTACTTTACCCTGACTTCTCCTATATTTAAAAACAGAAGTGCACCATTTTCAAAAACTATTTGATCTGGGCCATAAGATTAAAGAATGTCTAACAGTACAATCTGATTCTGATTAATGTATTGTCTTTAAAATCTTTAAGGAGTTTTGTGGTTGAAGCTAGAAGACATCTTAATCACATTCAGTATTCCTTATTCTTTAGGATACTATAAATTTTGCTGCTAGTAACTTTGTTGAAGAGCTTTGTTTTTCAATAAACTCTAAAAAAAACTTTAACCATTTGACTTTTTACTATAGACATTGCTACAATTTTCATTACACTCTTGATGATATGAAAAGTATGTAATGTTTTGCCTTTTGTTTTGTTCATCTGTAGGTCTTTTGGGGTATGTTTGAAAAGTAAGACATCATTGAAAAATAAATTTAGGCCATGGGCTGTTGGGTGCTACGTGGATCAGCCAATTTCATATAACTTGTGTTGTCAGCCAATTAAATATTAATACTTTTCTGCTTCCTTTCATATATGCTTATTTTACTACTGATATTCCCCACTGTGTGTCCTGTTTCAATATTTATTTTAATGATAAAGCACAGGTGACCCTAGTCTTGACACAAATCTAAGTACTTGAGTATTTCTTGCTGCACATTTCTTCATCCATCACTGAGCACTGTAAAACAGAGCTTTATTAAACCTTTTTTAAAATTGGTTTCATTATACAGTTATTTGTTTGGGAGTTTCTTCTAAATAAAAATAAAACTGGAGTGTATAATTTAAAATTTTACTGCCAGTGGGAGAACCAGTTACGCTTTTAATTAGTAACCATATTAGTAGACTGTGTACTAAAAATGCTACTATGAAGTGATAGTTTTCTTTTTATTTGTTTTGGGTGATAAAAGTGCTTATTACATCATAGGGATTTTCATTTTTAGGGTCAAATGAGTTAATTTCACATAAAATGCTTGGAATGTGCTTGGCATATATTAAGCATTCAATAAGTGTGATCTATCACTTTTTAAAACCATCCTCATTGGACAGTCCTTTATGATAATGCAGTAGCAGGTAGGGGGCTAATGAACTGAGAATGCTGCACAGAGCCATCTGCCCTTTCCCCATACTTCATCTTTTGAAAAATGTATGCATAATACATCTTCAGGAAATTACATTGTAAATATTATGTGAAGACAGCCCCAGTACATCATTGTTTGGATACCATGAAATTGCATATCTTCAGTTCAGTTCAGTCGCTCAGTCGTGTCCTACTCTTTGCGACCCCATGAATCGCAGCACGCCAGGCCTCCCTGTCCATCACCAACTCCCGGAGTTCACTCAGACTCACATCCATTGAGTCTGTGATGCCATCCAGGCATCTCATCCTCTGTCATCCCCTTCTCCTCCTGCCCCCAATCCCTCCCAGCATCAGAGTCTTTTCCAATGAGTCAACTCTTCACATCAGGTGGCCAAAGTACTGGAGTTTCAGCTTTAGCATCATTCCTTCCAAAGAAATCCCAGGGCTGATCTTCAGAATGGACTGGTTGGATCTCCTTGCAGTCCAAGGGACTCTCAAGAGTCTTCTCCAGCACCACAGTTCAAAAGCATCAATTCTTCGGTGCTCAGCTTTCTTCACAGTCCAACTCTCACATCCATACATGACCACTGGAAAAACCATAGCCTTGACTAGGCAGACCTTAGTCGGCAAAGTAATGTCTCTGCTTTTGAATATGCTATCTAGGTTGGTCATAACTTTTCTTCCAAGGAGTAAGCGTCTTTTAATTTCATGACTGCAGTCACCATCTGCAGTGATTTTGGAGCCCAAAAAAAAAAATTCTGACACTGTTTCCACTGTTTCCCCATCTATTTCCCATGAAGTGATGGGACTGAATCTTCATTTTCTGAATGTTGAGCTTTAAGCCAGCTTTTTCACTCTCCTCTTTGACTTTCATCAAGAGGCTTTTTAGCTCCTCTTCACTTTCTGCCATAAGGGTGGTGTCATCTGCATATCTGAGGTTACTGATATTTCTCCCGGCAATCTTGATTCCAGCTTGTGTTTCTTCTAATCCAGCGTTTCTCATGATGTACTCTGCATAGAAGTTAAATAAGCAGGGTGACAATATACAGCCTTGACGTACTCCTTTTCCTATTTGGAACCAGTCTTCTGTTCCATGTCCGGTTCTAACTGTTGCTTCCTGACCTGCATACAGATTTCTCAAGAGGCAGGTTAGGTGGTCTGGTATTCCCATCTCAGAATTTTCCAGTTTATTGTTATCCACACAGTCAAAGGCTTTGGCATAGTCAATAAAGCAGAAATAGATGTTTTTTTGGAGCTCTCCTGCTTTTTCCATGATCCAGTGGATGTTGGCAATTTGATCTCTGGTTCCTCTGCCTTTTCTGAAACCAGCTTGAACATCAGGGAGTTCATGGTTCACGTATTGCTGAAGCCTGGCTTGGAGAATTTTGAGCATTACTTTACTAGCATGTGAGATGAGTGCAATTGTGCGGTAGTTTGAACATTCTTTTGGATTGCCTTTCTTTGTGATTGGAATGAAAACTGCCCTTTTCCAGTCCTGTGGCCACCGCTGAGTTTTCCAAATTTGCTGGCATATTGAGTGCAGCACTTTCACAGCATCATCTTTCAGGATTTGAAACAGCTCAACTGGAATTCCATCACCTCCACTAGCTTTGTTCGTAGTGATGCTTTCTAAGGCCCACTTGACTTCACATTCCAAGATGTCTGGCATTGCCCAATTTGCAATATAACACACTCTGTGTTTTATAGGTTGTATAATCATTTTCCTGAAAGGGGTTTTTTAAAGAAAAAACATACTTTGGAAATTGGCTTATATATAGCTATTATAGTAAGTTTTCCTATAAGTAACAGGTGCCCAAGAGTGAATGAACAAGCAGTAAGTCACACAAAAAAGTCCACTTGTGGTTTGGGTTTCATGGAGTTCAGCAATGCCATCAGGTACTTGGACTTTGTCCTTATTTTGACTCTACCTTCTTTGCATGTAGGCCTGTATCCTTATGCCTGGCCGCTCAGATGCAAAATGGTTGCCCCACCTCCGGTTTCACGTCAGGCAGGAAGAAGAAACATGGGCAGAAGGCAAGGGGAAAGCAGGAAGGAGTAGTGTCTATGTCAGTCAAGTACATGTCCCAGAAACCCTTAGCTTCTCTCTCATTGGCCATAACTCTTATTTGGCATCTCCTAGCTGCAAGAGATTCTGGGGAAGAGTGTTTTAAGAAGCTATTGCTTCCCAGACAAATCAGACTTGATAATAAAGGGAAAATGGGTGTACACAGCAGTAGCCACCATAGCTTGCATGTGAAAAAGCATGATTGCAGTTTTTTATAACTCTTCTCCTTAGTCTGTTCATGATGCTGTAATGGAGTATCATATACCGAGTGGCTTATAAACAAGCTTATTTCTCACAGTGCTGCAGGCTGGAAGTCCGAGATCAAGGTGCCAAAGATTTGGTATCTGGTGAGGTCCCTCTTCCGAATTTATAGCTTTGCTTTTCACTATGTCCTCTTATGGTGGAAGAGGCAAAGGTACTCCTCGGGGTCTCTCTTACAAGGGCACCCTCATGACCTAATCATCTCCCAAAGGCCCCACCTCTTCATACAGTCATATTGGGGGTTGTCTCAACCTATGAATTTTAGGGGAGACAAAAACATTCAATGTATGGCATCCCCTTTCACATCTTTGTCTCCATTGATACTATATAACTCATTTTCAGAAGAGAAAGGGTCAGAGAGGCTATTTTGCTCTGTAATTACCCAGCTGGAATTTCAGCCTTTCCCATCAACTCCTAGGGAGTTAACCTGAAACAACTTTCAGCTCAGTAGGCCTTACTTCAGCTGTATAGATAGCTGATTTTCTAAAAAATTTATTTGGCTGTGTCAGGTCTTTGTTGGCTTATGTGGGATCTTTCATTGCAGTGCCCAGTTTCTCTAGTTGTGGTGCGTGAGCTCAGTAGTTGTGGCATGAGGGATCTGAGATCTCCAATCAGGGGTAAAACCTGTTTCCCCTGCATTGCAAGGCAGATTCTTAATCACTGAACCACTGGAGAAGTCCTTGCATAGATGCCAAGTAGCTTTAGCCATGTCTGACTCTCTTACCCCATGGACTATAGCCCACCAGGCTCCTCCATCCATGGGATTCTCCATGCAAGAATGCTGGAGTGGGTTATCAGGCCCTCCTCCAGGGATCAATCTTCCAGACCCAGGGATCAAACCCGAATCTCAATATGTTTCCTGCATTGGGAGGCTGTTTCTTTACCACTAGCGCCACCCGGGAAGCCCCTGGATAGCTGATTTTGAAGGAACCTAATTGTTTACATTGTAGGTGGATTCTTTACCTGGTTGCCATTGCCTACTCCTGGGGATTTTCCCAACCCAGGGATTGAACCAGTGTCTCTTGCATTGGCAGGCAAATTCTTTTATCACTGCACCTTGTAACCCCATTGTTTACCTAGCTTATGAGAACTTAAATGCAATTTAAATATAGATGCATTGTTACATATTTAGTTATACATCAGTCAGAAAAGACCACAAGTAGCTGCTATGAATTCTTTATGGAGTGACTGGTTTAGCTTAGCTGAGGCAAGGCAGCCATCCAGAGCAGGAGCAGAAATGACCCACTTGCCCAAAGTAAATGGCTTCCATGGTTTTGCCTTGCCCTTGAGTTTGCTCTAAAGGGCATTGCTGCCACTGTTGGTCTCAAAGATAGATGATGCTGAGCATAAAAAACCGATTCTTGCCACTGCCATGTGATACTCAGGGTTGGGAAGGTCTGCTGGAGGAGGAAATGGCAACCCATTCTAGTATTCTTGCCTGGAGTATCCCATAGACAGAAGAGCCTGGTGGGCTATAGTCCACCAAGGGTCAGAAAGAGTTAGACATGATGGGGTGACTGACCACTCAGGTTTACACTGTTCTGTAAGAATTATATATAACAATCTGACTGTTAAGAAGCACGGACTCTTTTCGGTTCTTGAGTCAAACTCAGTATCTGCAAAGTCACATTCTTGTGGGGAGAGGATGTCATGGCATCACTTTACATTGTTTAATGTTAAGTTTTAAGCAGCTTTTCCCACTCTCCTTAACCCTCATCAAGAGGCTCTTAGTTCCTCTTCGCTTTCTTCCATTAGAGTGGTGTCATCAGCATATCTGAAGTTGTTGATATTTCTCCCTGCAATCTTGATTCCAGCTTGTAGCTCATCTAGCCCGGCATTTCGTATGATGTACTTTGCATACAAGTTAAATAAACAGTGTGAAAGATGCACAGCCTTGTATTCCTTTCCCAATTTTGAACCATTTGTTCCATGTAAGGTTCTAATTGATGCTTCTTGACCCGCATACAGGTTTCTCAGGAGACAGGTAACATGGTCTGGTATGCCCATCTCTAAGAATTTTCCGGTTTGTTGTGAACCACACAGTCAAAGACTTTTGCATAATCAATGAGACAGAAATAGGTGTTTTTCTGGAATTCCCTCGCTTTCTCTGTGATCCAGTGAATGTTGGCAATTTGATCTCTGGTTCCTCTTTTTTAAATCCAGCTTATACATTTGGAAATTCTCAATTCAAGTACTGCTGAAGTGTAGCTTGAAGGATTTTGAGCATAACCTTACTAGCATGGGAAGTGAACACAACTCTGTGGTAGTTTGAACTTCTTTGCACTGCCCTTCTTTGGAGTTGGGGAGTCCTGTGGCCACTGCCGGGTTTTCAAAATTTGCTGACATAGCTAGTGCAGCACTTTAACACCATCATCTTTTAGGATTTTAAATAGCTCAGCTGGAATTCCATCACCTCCACTAGATTTATTGGTGGTAATGCTTCCTAATCCACTTGACTTCACACTCCAGGATGTCTGGCTCTAGTGAGTGACCACACCATTGTGGTTATCTGGGCCTTAAGGACTTCGTACAGTTGTTCTGTGTATTCTTGCCACCTGTCTATGCATTACATCTAGATACAAAGGAGTACGTCAGGCTGTATATTGTCACCCTGCTTATTTAACTTATATGCAAGTACATCATGAGAAATGCTCGACTGGAGGAAACACAAGCTGGAATCAAGATTGCCAGGAGAAATATCAATAACCTCAGATATGCAGATGACACCACCCTTATGGCAGAAAGTGAAGAGCTAAAAAGCCTCTTGATGAAAGTGAAAGAGGAGAGTGAAAAAGTTGGCTTAAAGCTCAACATTCAGAAAATGAAGATCCAGTCCCATCACTTCATGGGAAATAGATGGGGAAACAGTGGAAACAGTGTCAGACTTTATTTTGGGGGGCTCCAAAATCACTGCAGATGGTTGACTGCAGCCATGAAATTAAAAGATGCTTACTCTTTGGAAGAAAAGTTATGACCAACCTAGATAGCATATTCAAAAGCAGCGACATTACTTTGCCGACTAAGGTCCGTCTAGTCAAGGCTATGGTTTTTCCAGTGGTCATGTATGGATGTGAGAGTTGGACTGTGAAGAAAGCTAAGCACCAAAGAATTGATGCTTTTGAACTGTGGTGCTGGAGAAGACTCTTGAGAGTCCCTTGGACTGCAAGGAGATCCAACCAGACCATTTTGAAGATCAGCCCTGGGATTTCTTTGGAAGGAATGATGCTAAAGCTGAAACTCCAGTACTTTGGCCACCTGATGTGAAGAGTTGACTCATTGGAAAAGACTCTGATGCTGGGAGGGATTGGGGGCAGGAGGAGAAGGGGAGGACCGAGGATGAGATGGCTGGATGCCATCACTGACTCGATGGACGTGAATCTGAGTGAACTCCGGGAGTTGGTGATGGACAGGGAGGCCTGGCGTGCTGCGATTCATGGGGTCGCAAAGAGTAGGACACGACTGAGAGACTGAACTGAACTGAACAGTTATGTAGACCAAGCAGTTCTTGAAGGGTGCAAAGAACATTTATTTTTGTTCCTTCTCCTCCAATCCATTTCATGGGGCTAGTTCTTCCCTTTTCTCTGGATGAAATTTAGAACAAAGTCTCAGGCAGTTTTACCAGCAAGTTCTTAGAATAGTCAAGGAAAAATAACTCCAGTCCTGCACAAACTATTTCAGGATATAGAAAACACCCCTCAAATTCTGTTTCGAGGATAGCATAAAACGTGATACGAAAACTATGTGAAATTTACAAGGCAGTCTCATTCATGAAAAACCAAATCTAGCAATGTATGTAAAAGGTAGTACATTCCAATCGAGTTATGCACGGTTAGGTTTATTGCACAGACTTACTAAACACCTGTAGTCAGTCACTGTTTGGTGCTGGCTTGGGCTATAGCGGTGAATAAGCCCAGGCTCTTCCCTCCTGGCGGAGTGTTCTCAGCCGAAGAGAGGCAAAGCAGGTATTACAGAGGCACATAGCGATGCCAAGAGGAAAGATCACCATCGAAAAACCAGGGAAGAAAAACCTAGGCCAGGCTTCACAGTGCATCCAGAGCAGCAACGTGTCTTTCGCTTTTGGCCAAAGGGAGGCTAGTGAAGAGAAAGGTCGCATAGTAGCTGTGGTCTGTCTTAGCCCCTTGGCAGCTGTGGTTTGCCAAGCCCTCACAAACTTGAGAGCAGTATGTAAAGAAGCCTCACACCCGGTCTGACGTTCAGATCCCGGTTTCTACCACCCTCCTGCGCTAGAAAGGAGGTGCCGGGGCGGGACCAAACGCAGACGTCCCCGGCGGGCCGGGGAGCGTGCGCCGCCCTCCCTCGCTCCCCGCCCTCTACACACGGCTCGGGCGGGGCCGAGGCGGAAGAGCACGGAAGGAGGTGACGGTGTAAGTGAGCGCCAGCGTCGCGGCAGCGGAGCCAGAGGAAGCTCGGCGGCGGTGGCTGCTGTAAGCAGGCCGAATTCCTGCTGGCTGACGAGGCTTCCTCTAAAGCTGGCGAAGGCGGGGCCGCAGTCCGAGCTGCCGCAGTATCTGGACCCACGACGGGGCAGGTGCCGGCAGCGAGGGACGTAGGTAAGCTGAAACCTGGGTGTCAAATCCGGCGAACGACTGGCGGACCGAGCTGGCTGGCTGGCCATTCCCGCGTCAGTGCGCGCCAGCTCAGCACCCCGGCCTGGAGGCCTGCTGCGCTGCTCTTCCCCTACCACCGAACCAGAGGCAGTGGATTTCTCCCCCGCGCCTCTGTGCCTTTCTGGGGGGCGGGGAAGGAGCTCGTCCCGAGGGACCAGTGTCCTCCGCTCCTCACCAGTTCGAGCTGGAAGAGGCAGAAGCGGAGAGGGCTAGCGCCCCCGGCCACTCCTTCTGAAGCCGAGGGAAGCTTTGAGAGGAATCGCTGCTGGTTAGCAGCAGCAGCAGCAGAGGTCCTCCAGCTCCTGCTGTCCTGGGTTTTGTTCGGACAACTCTGCTTCCGTCATACGTTTGGTTCCATCCTTCACACTCCTGGGACCCGGTTCTAGTGAACGGGTATGGCACAACTGAGTGTATGGATGGTCGGAAGCCTGTTTTCCCGCTGTATGACCGCTCTTGGCCATACAAGAGTGACCACGCTTTTGCGGAGGAGGGATGCAGCGAGGATGTCAGAGGTATGGGTTTTGGACTTGGAGTCAGAAGAACTGAGTTGAAATTCTGGCCTGCCATTTGGTAATGGCGTTAATCTGGTGTAGACATTTTTAACCCATGTAACATATAACCCATTTAACATGTAACATTTTAACCCACGTAAAATGGAACTTTCTTTTATCTATATAAATTAGTTTGGAGAATTAGATGAAATGAAGAAAGCAGAATGTTAAGCATAAAATATTTGGGGAATCAGGATAAACTTGGCTTAAGAATAGCCAGGACACTTAATGGTAGGTTCTTAGTTATGTCTTTTACCCAGAATAACTACGCTTGGTGTGGGGAAGGGTGCCAGAGGAGATACTAGGATCTTGTGTGTGAAAACCTGACTGTAGTCTCTGCTTTGGGTTGGGCAGCATTAAAAAGAAATCAATTTCTTCTAGTCACCCAGACTTCTCATGCTTATTGATTACACATTATTAGTATATGAGGGATGACCTGAATCAGTTTCTCTCCTTTCTCAGTATAGTTAGTGGGTCCTTTTTAGGAAAAAAGCTGGGAAGGGCTTCATTCACACCTTGGCCCACTCTAGAAGGAATTCTTTGCACGTTTCCGAGGACTTCTCCCTCTGCCTCTGAAACATTTCATGTTAATTAAAAATGTTCAGAGAATAAATACAGGAACTTGAATCCTTTGAATGCCCGGACATTACAGTTCCAAGTTAACATGAGGAGAGACCTTTCTCTGTGTTGGTAAGAGAAGTTTCCCCACTTTGAAGTTTAGTAGCGCCTAAGTTAGAGAACAGAGAGGGCAATGGCACCCCACTCCAGTACTCTTGCCTGGAAAATCCCATGGATGGAGGAGCCTGGTAGGCTGCAGTCCATGGGGTCGCTATGAGTCGGACACGGCTGAGTGACTTCACTTTCACTTTTCACTTTCATGCATTGGAGAAGGAAATGGCAACCCACTCCAGTGTTCTTGCCTGGAGAATCCCAGGGACTGGGGAGCCTGGTAGGCTGCCATCTATGGGGTCACACAGAGTTGGACACGACTGAAGTGACTTAGCAGCAGCAGCAGCAAGTTAGAGGTTTGGGGTGGAGAGAAGGGAGATGGAATTAGTGACTTGAATGAGCAGCACCTGTTCTTACAATTGCTTTGTCTCACAAATTAAGGATACTTGCCTTTCCTTAGTGGTACATGATATGCTCAGTGGAGCATGATGAAGTGTAATCTTCCCTTCCTATGAACACAGGATTGTCAGTTTGGGATTTTAAGTCATGGATACGGAAGGAACCTTGAGGGTCATCTAATCCAGTGGCTCAAAATCTGCAGGACATCAGAATCAGTTGGGGAATTAAAACCCCTGATGCCCAGTCAGTGCCTTAATAGATCTGAAATGGGACCCCGATGTTTGTGATTTTTCAAAAACCTTTCAGGTGATATTCATAGTTTGAATAAACAGATGTAGATCATAGTTTATAAACAGGCTCAGAGAGGTAAAGTGCCATGCTCAATTTGTTGCCTATGCCTCTTTAATTTTTTAATGTTTCTCTTCCACTCCTTAACAGATAACCTTACTTGAGTCAATAGTACTGTTTCAGGTTTTCTAGTGCTGAGAGCACAGAAGTGGAAAAAAATGTCATTTGTTAGTAGTTTGGGACTTCCCTGGTGGCTCTGAGGGTAGAGGGTCTGCCTGCAATGTGGGAGGTCCAGGTTTGATCCCTGGGTCAGGAAGATCCCCTGGAGAAGGAAATGAGAACCCACTGCAGTATCCTTGCCTGGGGAATCCCATGAACAGAGGAGCCTGGCAGGCTACAGTCCACCAGGTCGCAAAGTCAGACATGAATGAGCGACTTCACTGTGTAGTTAGACTCCTTAATGCTCCTTAATGAAAATAACAGATTTTGCACTAAAATGTTTTTACTAAGTATTGCTTAGGGTTTTTGTTTTTGGTAGAGTTATATAAAGGTCATTATAAATCAGTTTTTTAGACTTTTATGCCAGACCTTCATAAACAGTGGAAAAATTCCAATTTAGAAAAATGTTGCTTTTGTTCTGGCTTGTCATGAACCCATGGTACTATCCACAGGTGTCCTCCCACCCTCTCCTTCATCCTGGTACACGTGACCTCTTTGCATCACTAGCCAGCTTCCTATGGAATTCAATTTGAGAACTGTTAGAGAAGCCCTGTCGGAGAAGGCAATGGCACCCCACTCCAGTACTCTTGCCTGGAAAATTCCATGGGGTCTCGAAGAATCGGACACGACTGAGCGACTTCACTTTCACTTTTCACTTTCATGCATTGGAGAAGGAAATGGCAACCCACTCCAGTGTTCTTGCCTGGAGAATCCCAGGGACAGGGGAGCCTGGTAGGCTGCCGTCTATGGGGTCGCACAGAGTCAAACACGACTGAAGTGACTTAGCAGCAGCAGAGAAGCCCTGTAATGTCTCTAATTGCCTTAAAAGCACCTGATTTAACTAGAGGTTCTCAGGATTGCCTTAAGCTGGTCCTTGAATTTTAGTCCCTTTTTCTTTTTTGATTAATTGTACTGTACCACTGATTCAAAGAATTTGATAAATGTCTCGAAAGGATCAACCGATGGGGAAATAACGGTGCTTTATATGTATTTTTCTTGTTATAGTGAAAATGTGACTTTTGCTAGGGGAGGGGGAGTGATATTTTCAGGATTCTTAATAGATTATTAGGCATAATTATTATCAGATTTGAACATTCTCTTGGGGAGATATATTCATTATCAAATTATTCTTTGATAAAATAAGAATCACTGAAGCAATGAAAAGGCTATATTAATAGATTCAGAAATGGATCGTATGTCACAAATCTAAAGGAAGACGCTGAATTATTTTCTTTCTAAAAATGACCCTATTATAGCATGTTAACTTCCTACAACCAGATGACACAGGGCATTCTGGATTCACTGATTTAAAAAGTCATGTTAACAAGTAATTTATACTTTCAGAATTTAGAGAGATGTATGGTATGCATCTAAGATGAAAAACTGAGTCGCGAAGTCTTTAAATTTTAAAATTTTGTGTCTGAAATTCCTTAATTCTGAAGCCTAAAAATTGTTGAATTTCAGATTCTAATGGAGTACACTTTCCAAGTAGAGGTATTTAGAAAGGATAAATGCAAACCCCAGGGTTCACAGTTTTAATATAAACTAGTGTTACAGATTTAACATAGAAGCAAAGGCAGGGATAGGATAGTGACAACTTGAAGACCCTCTGAGAAGTGGAGTTTGGAAGTCACTTGGTCCTTGAGGCAGTCTTCTCTGTAAGGACTTGAGACCAAAATTGGATATGTGACTTAATCCACTTTATATCTGGTGGCTGAATTGCCTATCACCAGGAGGTGCCATAAATGTACAAATCTTCAATTTTCAGTCTTGATGTTTTTATGATTCATTCATGTCCTGTGATGCCAGTGGGCAGTATTTTTTTAATTTTTGTTTTGTTTTTAATCTTATTTCCTACTATAAGCCATTCATTCTGGGACTTCCCTGGTGGTCCAGTGGATCATGCTCCACCTTCCAATACAAGGAACAGGATCCCTGGTTGAGGAGCTAAGATTCCCACCTGTCTCCTGGCCAAAAAACCAAAGTGTAAATATAGAAGCAATATTGTAACAAATTCAAGAAAGTCTTTAAAAAAAACAGTCCACATCAAAAAAATCTTAAGGAAAAAAAAAAACCGCACCACCATTCATTCTCATTTTTGAAGAGCAGGTAACCTCCCCCGTGTTCATTTACTACACAACTGTTCTCATTACTGTCTTGTTTAGATGCTCAGTCATGTCCAACTCTTTGGGACCCCATGGATTGTAGCCAGGAGCCAGCCACCAGGCTCCTCTGTCCATGGGATTCCAGGCAAGAATGCTGGGGTGGGTTGCCATTTCCTTCTCTAGGGAATCTTCCCAGCCCAGGGAGGGATCAAACCCACACCTCCTGCATTGGCATGCGGACTCTTTACCACTGAGCCACTTGGAAAGCACCTAACTACGGGAGAAAGAACTTTTTCTTAGTGATGGTTGAGTTAACCTATACAGTGGTTCCATTGCAGACACAAATAAATATTGGACCTGTTAAGGATTGTTCAGACTTTAGGCTGTCCTAGGGTCAGTGAGTATCTAATAAGAGTTGAAAGCTCACTTGTTTCCCTTGTGTGTTTGTGTTTTATCTCTTTTTAATATATACTGTCCGTATTTGCTGTGCTGTTTATTTTATTATTTTTTTGGCCTTGTCTTATGGCTTGTGGGATCTTAGTTCCCTGACCAGGGATTAAACCCCAGCCCTCACCAATGAAAACTCAGAGTACTAACCACTTGACCATCAGGGAATTCTCCTGGTTTATCTTAGAAGGAATGTTGGTATTTGGTGAACACACAACAGCATGGCGGAGAGTATAGGAGCAAAGATGTTAAGGGACCCTATGTGGAGGTTGCTTTTAATTACGTGTACTCTGAGTTCATGCTTGGGATTTATTGATTTTAGGGTACACTGGTTGGACTCTTACTGGATAGTCTTCAACAGTGTTATCCTTCTCTTTTTTCCCTTAGGCTGCTTAGATTTCCCAAAGAAGAATCTTCAAATCTCTGGCTTGGAGCTTATAAACTGGGCTGTCAGCAGTCTTGTAGCTCACCTGGGGAAAATCGTAGAAGTTTTAACATTCAGTGTGTAAACATTCACTTATGCTCATTGAACTCAACTATTTTCAGTATGATACCCACATTCTCAACTGGACCAGATTCTGTCCAGTCCAGGAACCCTTTCTTTTCCCTTCAGAGTTGCCTTATCCAGTGTGGTAGCCGCTAGCCACATGTAGCAACTAAAATTTAAATAATTAAAATTAAGTAACATTAAATATTTAGTTCCTCAGTTACAGTAGACACGTTTCAGGCGGTCAATACCACATGTTTCCAAAAACTTCCATATGGGACAGGGCCAATATAGCATATTTCTATCATTGCAGAACTTCTGTTGGTCAGCGCTGTTATAGTCTAGAGGGCAAGGTTGGGGGGAGGGGCAGTTGGCTGGGTTTTGTGTAGAGTAGAGGGTGTTTAAACAATTGATCCATCCCCTTGTTTTTAGCTTGGTGTTCACAACCTTTTTATAGAACCTACTGCTGCTGATTCCTGACCTGTTTTGAGGCACTGTTATGTAAATTGAATTGCTTTTTTCAACTTTCTTAGGGCTTTAAGTCAATCTGCATGCCAACTTCCTCTCTTCCATGTGCTTTAAAAAGAAAAACCTCAAAATCTGTGCAATTCACTGTGTGTCAATTTTACTTTTAAACGATGATAAGTTAAAAAATTCTTTATTTTCATCTTAGTGGGGTTGTGAAAGTGAAAGTGAAGTCGTGTCTGTCTCTGCAACCCGTGGACTGTAGCCCACCAAGCTCCTCCGTCCATGGGATTCTCCAGGCACGAATACTGGAGTGGGTTGCCATTTCCTTCTCCAGGGGATCTTCCTGACCCAGGGATCGAACCCACGTCTCCCACGTTGCAGGCAGACGCTTTAAGCTCTGCACCACCAGGGAAGTCCTTAAATACAAGCATCCAAGTGCTAACATCAAAGATTTCAAGGGAGGAAAGGAAGCCAGGTTGAAAGAAGAAGGGGGAGGAGGCGGGAGGGGGCT
The DNA here is from genome assembly GCF_032405125.1 of Capricornis sumatraensis. Lineage (NCBI taxonomy): Eukaryota > Metazoa > Chordata > Mammalia > Artiodactyla > Bovidae > Capricornis > Capricornis sumatraensis. The sequence goes on from NC_091069.1 coordinate 177,721,583, forward strand.
AGTGAAAGGGGTGGCCTTACAGACGTCTCCTGCCACCTACAGATGCCCCGGCGTTATGGAACTTTTCCCTGGGCCTCCAGAGAAGGGAGGACTGGAACTCGGCCCTACCAGTATTAGACCAGACCAGAACCAGAAATTCAAGTTCTCTGCCAAGAGGAGGTGATCAGTCTCCAATCCTCAGCTCAGGCTGAGGGCCCCTTGACCAGATTCCTGTGTCCAGGACCGGGGGGCTAGAAAAACAGGGAAGGATAGGAAGGGTTAAGGAGAGGAAAGAGAGAGGGAAAGGGAGAGAGGTCAATAAAGTCTCTTGTTCCTTACCGGTTGGGGCACTCTGGCCAGTTGTCAGCGTCAGGAGGAGACCAGGGACTAAAGGGTCCCAGTTGCGGCCGCGGGGTCTGGTCCATTGGCAGGCATAAAAGTAAAATACATCTTTAGTCTGCCATCTGTATCCGTAAGTAAAGTACTCCATCAACATTTAAACACATACAACTGTCTCCACTTTTTAAAAATCTGCCCTCATATTTGCTCATGATTCTTGAGCAGTTTTATGTATTGTTTTCTTTACTCCATCTTGACTTTTGTCCTCTCCATTCTACTAAAATTCCTCTTGTGAATGTCATGAGAATCAGCTGGACACTTTTTAATCCTTATCTTGCTTGACCTCTCAATAGCCTTTGACAGACCATTTCCCTCTTTCTAGAAACTTTCCCTAGCTTTCTGGGCACCATACTTACCTGACTTTCCACTCTATTTCCCTAATCATTCCTTCTTACTTTCCTTTGCAAAGTAGTCTTCTTCCTTTTCCTCAACTCTTACATCCTACAGTTCCTCAGGACACTACCCTACTGTGCATTCTCTTCTGTGTTTTACAAATTTTCCTTGGTGAGTTTAGCATTTTCTGTAGCTTTGGTTACTATCAGTTGATGACTTAAAGTGGAATTTCTGTGTTGTTCTTTTAAAATTCCTGACTTGTGTATCCACCATTATGTGTCCACTTAGATTTCTTACATTCACCTCAAATCTAACATGTCTAAAACTGAAGAGACAGCCAGTATAATCTTCCTCCAGTCTTTATTTGTTCCATATAAATTATACCACAATCTCCCCAGTAACTCATACCGAAGTTCTTACCCCTGCATACTGGCTTTCCCACAGTCTTGACATTTCTGACCTGAAAAATCTCAAGGTCAATTCACTTTGCCACTTCTCCCAGTTTTCCTTTCATCCGTTCACCGTGCCTACATTTACCTGTAACAGGCTTCCTCTCCTGTGGTCTTCTCCCAGGCATTCTGCACACTGCAGGTAGAATGATGTTTTGAAGCATGCAAATTGGGTCTTAGACCTGACTTTGTCTTTCAGTGGCTTCACACTACCTTTATGTAAAATAGCAGCTTCATTAATTTAGTTTTTCTATTTCTTGCCTACCTCTCCAGCCCCTTTAAGTGCTACATGCCCTCTCCTGCACTTCTATTTATCTGTTCACTTTAACTAGTCTGAGCTTAAAAATAATTCTTTCAGAGAGGTCTTCCTTGACCCTCTTGCCAGATAGTCCCATGGCTCTGAATTTTACCTTTCTTATATGCATCACATTTGTTTATACTTGTTCAGATGACTCTCCCACTAGACTATATATTTTTTGAAAGCACAGTGCTGTTCTATTTGTAGAAGCTCAAATTATATTGAATTGAAATTTAGTAGTTGCTTGTATATTTTTATAATTTCAGCCATTATAATCAGCCATTCTGATCACCATCAGAAGTGTTAATTTACCTTTTTTTCTTTTCTTTTTGGCCACACTGCATGGCTTGTGGGATTTTAGTTCCCCAACCAGGGCTTGAACCCAGGCGCTCAGCAGTGATAGAATGGAGTCCACTGGACCACCCAGGAATTGTCTAATTTAAAGGCACAGTCCAGGTAGCTTTCTCTAATTGGGGGAAGATTTTTTAAGAACTTAATTATATGCTTTTTCCTACTTCAATTGAAATTTCTTATGGAAATTTCTTATGGAGCTTTGTGTGTACTTTTATGTGATGTTCTTAATAGAATAAATATCTGGGCTTTCCTGGTGGCTCGTGGTAAAGAATTTGCCTGCCAATGCAGGAGACACAGGTTTGATTCCTGATCCAGAAGAGCCCACGTGCCCTGGAGCAGCTAAACCCTTGGGACACAACTGTTGAACCTGTGCCCTAGAGCCCGGGCGCCACAACTACTGAAGCCCATGAGCTAGTGCTCTGCAACAAGAGAAGCTACTTCAATAAGAAGCTCTCATAGCACAGCCAAAATAGATAAATAACATTAAAAATTTTTAATAAATATCTTATTGACTACTCAACAAGTATATTACTTTTAAGTATTATGAAGAATAAATCCCAAATCTCCTTTTATATTGGCAGTCACAATGAAAGCATATTTGAATTTCATATTAATAAGTTTATTTAAAAGTGATTTTTACACTGGTAAGAAATAAAGTAAAATACAGTACTCTAAAACAGAGGTTCCCAAATTTTCTCTGTTCATACCCCCTTAATGTCTTTTTCATAATGCCTTTAGGTCTAGTAGTTTAATTTATTAAGTAATTAGGTCTAAATAGCTTATTAAAGTGTTTATTTTCTATCAAGCTAATAGTTGAAAGACAAAATAGTATTTTTATTTCATTCTTAAATATCCACAGTTACTTACTTTATGCATTTGTTGGGCACTATGAACTTCTCAAATCTTGGAATCATTAGACATTGCCACCCATATTTCCTGTTCTAAATTGATTTTTGAAAGATCAATTATAAAGATCAGTGTTTACCTTATTACAATTCTGTAAGTGGTAGTCACAACTAAAAATATGTAGTATATACTATGATTTGCAGTGACTCTTTCCTTTCTTGTACAACTTTTTTTGTCCCTGAAATTAATAGTCTCTTCTGTTTAGTGTTCTGTGTGAAAGTAAAAGTGTTAGTCACTCAGTCCTGTCCGACTCATTGTGACCCCATAGACTGTAGCCGGCCAGGAAGAATTCCTCTGTCCATGGAATTCTCCAGGCAAGAATACTAGAGTGGGTAGCCATCTGTGTACTTATTAGTAGTTTATCTTCAGACTCTTTTTCAGTTGTCTGTATCTCCTGTCTCTGCATTCAGATAGTTTAGAAATTCTGTCAGTTTCACATTCTGTCAGTTTCAGGAGACATACTTCCTGCTCTCCTCAATTTTGATTGATAATTTGGCTGGTAAAATTCTATTTTGAAAATAATTTTCCCTTGGAACTTTGAAAGCATTAGTGTATTTTCTTCTAGTTCTCAGTCTTACTGTTAAATCCATTGCCATTGCCATTCTTATTTCTGATTTTACTTGTGTATATGTATATAATGTAAATATTGTAATCATATAAATATATTTCTGTAATCTATATATTTTACATTTAATATTTTATCTATTTTATATATGGATCCTTTTTTGTCATTACCCCCTCACCAAAGCTCATAGAAGGGTGTTTTGTCTCCAGTATTCCAAAATTTGATAATTGATATGTCTTGTTTGATTGTCAGATTGATGACCCTGTTTTCATTCATTAATAGGTTCTTTCCATGTACAAAATCATGTCCTTTAATTCTGAGAAATTTTTTGAATCATGTATTTGACATATTTGAATATCTGATCTCCTGACTTGATCTTTTCATTTTTTAATTTTCATTATTTTCAATCTCTGTCATCTTGTGCTACTTTCTGGGTGCTATTTTCTGGGTACTGCTGCTGCTGTGCTGAGCTTAGTTATGTCCGACTCTTTGCGACCCCCATGGACTGTAGCCCACCGGGCTCCTCTGTCCATGGGATTTCCCAGGCAAGAATACTAGAGTCGGTTGCCACTCTAGTGGGTTGCCACTCGAGTGGGTTGCCATACTGGGGGATCTTACCCCCCAGGGATTGAACCCACGTCTCCTGCATTGGCAAGCGGATTTTTTTTACCACTGAGCCACCCAGGAATGTCCTCAAATGTTTAAATGTTTAAGAAAAATTTAAACTTTTCACACTTTTAAGTAACTTCAGATTTCCAAAAATATTGACACTTCACCCAGCTTTCCCTCAGTTTATATTATGTTGGTCAAAACCAGGAATTAACTGACCTATATATCTTATTTTGGTTTTCCCACCAATTTCCTTTTTCTAGAGTAGGACCCAATCCAGGATTAAACATTACATTAGTTGTTTTGTCTCCTTAGTCTTAGCTCTTTAATCTGGGACAGTGTCTCAGTCCATCTTTTTCTTTCTTGATGGACACTTTTGAAGAATATTGGCCAGTTTTCTGTTTGTTTTTTACTTTTTGGCTGCATCACAGGACATGTGGGATCTTAGTTTCCTGACCAGGGGTAGGACCCACAGCCCATACAGTGGACGCAGTCTTACCTGCTAGACTGCCGAGGAAGTCCATGGCCAGCTTTCTTATAGCGTGTTCCTCAACGCACATTTGTCTGTTTTTCCCTTATGATTAAATTCAGGTGGATTTTTTGACAAGAACACCGCACAGGATCTTGTGCCACATCAGGGGGCATATGCTGTCCACATGTCTCTTTACTGGGGATGACGGAGATGTTTGCCGAATTTTCCTATTGAAAGGCACAGTTTTTCCTTTTGTAATGTGAAGTATCTTGTGGAAGGTACTTTGAGATTATTAGATAGCTTATACCTCATTGTATTTTCACCCTCTAGTTTTAGATTCTTGCCTGAGTCAGTTATTTCTGAGAGGAGTTGTAAATTGTAACTTTTCTATTCCGTTATTTCTTTTATATTTATTAATTTGAAAAATCTCTGTAAGGATTGTCTCTTATCCTCGTTTATTTATAGACTCAGGATATTTGTTTTATTCTTGAGTTATCAGCCATTACTATCATTACATACACAGTTGCTCAGGTATTTTGGCCTTTATGGGTTCCTTCAAATTGACTCCTGTGTTCTTTTGACATGTCATTTTTTTTTTTTGAGCACTTGTTTACTTTCTGGCACTACAGTGATATTCCAGGCTCATCTTCTACTTCTGCCCCAGCTCTGGAATCACCCATTTCTTCTGTTACTGGGATGTAATTGCTTCTAGTCTCTTTAAGCAGACAGAGCTAGGAAATAAACAGGAGTCTGTGCACCTCTAGATCTGTACCTGTGTGTAAGTGTGGATAAAACACCATGAGTTCATGTGGATACCACAAAATGTAGCTGCTTTCACCAGCATTCTGAAACCTAGCTCTGATTATCTACAACATATTTACTTGCTTGCTCAATTTTCGAATACTGAGAATGTAGGTTAAGAATTAACTCAGTCCTCTGTGAAAAGCAAATTTGTTAATTAAAGAACAGCATTTGTATACAATCCTTTTGTTTCTGGGGTGTGAAAGTGAAAAAGTGAAAGTCATTCAGTCGTGTGCGACTCTTTGCTACTGTAGAATCCATGGAATTCTCCAGGCCAGAATACTGGAGTGGGTAGCCTTTCCCTTCTCCAAGGTATCTTCTCAACCCACGGATCAAACCCAGGTCTCCCACATTACAGGGAGAGTCTTTACTAGCTGAGCCACAAGGGAAGCCCAAGAATACTGGAATGGGTAGCCTATCCCTTCTCCAGCGGATCTTCCTGGCCCAGGAATTGAACTGGGGTCTCCTGCATTGCAGGCGGACTCTTTACCAACTAAGCTATCTGGATGTATACAGTCAGAATGTTTTCCTAAGTTACTTTGGCTAATTCTTTTCTGCTATATTCTTTCAGTGTGGTTATTTATTTGTGATACAGTTAGGCTCATTTGTTATTACTTGTGTTTCATTTTAACTATATGTATATTTTTAAATTATATGAAACATTAGCATAATCCTGAAAGTCAGAACTTTACAAAAAAGGTGTATCTGAGAAACACCACTCCCCTCCGATCCCTTCTACATTTTCCTGTTCCTCATTCTTTTCACCCTGTTCCCATCTACCATGCCCTGTGGGAAACTATTCTCATTATTTTTGGTTTGTCTTCCTGTTAGTTGACTTGGGGGCACAAAAGGCAGATACAAGTACACTATTTTTTCTTTTATGAAAGGTGGCTGTATATAGTATAGTAAAGAATTTAGACTTGTGCAGAATGAAAGCCTTTATCCTTGGCTTTTAAGAGGTAATCCCTAAATCCTCAGAATGCAATGTCTGATTCGCCTGGGGGCTTGGGTCACTGGTACTAACAATATGATTTAGAATGGGATTGGCCCCACCAGAAAAAACCAGCAGTGTGATTTAGGGTAATGACTTTGACATCAGTAGATCTCCAGGGGAGTTAAAGATTGAGCCCTGTCATGTGAGCAGTCGGTTATGCCTATGAACCTCAATAAAAATTCTGGACGTCAAGACTTTGATGAACCTCACTGGATTGCAGTGCTTGTCACACTTAGTCATACATTGATGCTGGGAGAGTAATGCTGTCTCTGCTCCGTGGGGAGAGGACAACTGGAAGCTACGCATTTGTTACTTCTCCTGGATTCTTCAATATGTACTTCTTCGCTTGGGTGATTTTAATCCACATTCTTCAACTGTAATAAGCCATAGCTGTTAATTTAACAGTTTTCGGTGAGTTCTGTGAGTCCTTTTGATAAATTATCAAATCTGGGGGTGGTTTTGGAAACTCCCCGAACTTTCAGTTGTTGCCAGAAGTGGAAGTGATCTTGGGTGGATTGTTTTCTCTAACTGCACACTTGGTTAAACTATTGCAGTGGCATATCACTGACACTCATTTGAACTTTGCTTTTATCATTTAACCTGGAGAGTACTCCATGTTCATAGACCTTATCCTTATTCTAACTTCATTCATTGTGTGGATGAACCATAGTTTATGCAACCACTGTCCTATGTATGGGCATTTAGGTTGTTTCCAATATTTTTCAATTGTAAACATTGCAGTGAATAACCTTGTACTATGTGTTTTCATTAGTGTCTTCAAGGTAAATTCCTAAAAGCAGAGTTGTTGGATTAAAAGGTAAGTACTTATATGGTTTTGTTAGATATTACCAAATTCCTCTCCAAAATTACTTTATTAATTTGTATTCCCACAAGGGAAGTATAAAAGTTTTTTTTTCTCCCACCAACAGTATATGTTGTAATAACTTTTGCCAAAATTTTTAAAATATGACATACTAGTTTCAGATGTACAACATAATGATTTAATATTTGTATGCTTTGCAAAATGAATACAATAAATCTAGCTAAATCCATCACCATACATAGCTCCCCACATCCCCAATTTTTTTCTTGTGATGAAGGTTTTGGAGATTTACTCTTAGCAACTTTCAAATACACAGTACAGTATTACTAACTATAGTCACCATGCTGTACATTACATCATCATGAATGACTTGTTTATATCTTTATTTATGGAAGTTCGTACATTTAACCCCATTCACCCATTTTGCCTATCTCCCAAGCCCCCTTGACAGTTTTTTTTTTTTGACAGATTTTTAATGCATGAAGTTAAACATGTTATGTTCAAAGGACATTTTATGCAAGACAGCAAAAGTGACACAGATGTGTAGAGCGGACTTTTGGAGTCTTAGGGAGAAGGAGAGGGTGGGATGATTTGGGAGAATGGCATTGAAACATGTATACTATCATGTAAGAAACGAATCTCCAGTCTGTGTTCGATGCAGGATGCAGGATGCTTGGGGCTGGTGCATGGGGATGATCCGGAGGGATGATGTGGGGTGGGAGGGGGGTTCATGTTTGGGAACTCATGTACACCTGTGGCGGATTCATGTCAATGTATGCCAAAACCAATACAGTATTGTAAAGTAAAATAAAGTAAAAAAAAAAAAAATCCTCATTTTTGAATTGTTTCCTTATGTCTTTTTTCCGTTTTTCCATCAGCCTTTATTGTTCAATTTTAAATATAAGTAATATTAGCCCTATTTTAAGCTAAGCCTAAGCCTTTTGTTGTTTTTCATCGTTCCTTTAAAAAATCTAACATATTCTTTTTTCCCCAGTGGCTGCAATATTTTCTTCCTTGAGGATAGTACTAGTTTTTTTTTTTTTCCTCTTGTTTTTTAAAAAAATAATGTGGTAAAGTATACAGAGCAAAAATTTACCGTTTTAATCATTTTTAGACATCCAGTTCAGTGGCGTTACATATGTTCACATTGCTGTGCAACCATCGCCACCATCCATCCTCAGACCCGTCTTCATTTTCCTAAACTGAAATTCTTTCCATGAAACAATAACTTCCCTTCTCTCCCCTCCTCATTTAAAAAAAAATAACTTTTATTTATTTGGTTGCACTGGTTCTTCATTGCTGTGAGCAGGCTTTCTCTAGCTGCGGTAAGCAGGAGCTACTCTTCGTTGTGGGGTGCTGGCTTCTTCTGTTGGGGAGCGTGGGCGCTAGGCACTTGGGCTTCAGTAGTTAGGGCTCGTGGGCACTAGGGCGCGGGCTCAGCTGTTGTGGCACAGGTGCTTGGTTGCTCCAGGGCATACGAAATCTTTCTGGACCAGGGATTGAACCCCTATCTGCTGCATTGGCAGGCAGATTCCTATCCACTGTACCACCAGGGAAGTAGGTCCTCCTTGTTTTTTTTAAGTTAGCTTTTCTAAATATGCTTTCAGTTTTATCTGTTTGTTTGTCCCTACAAGTATGGTGATTCTTAGTTATGCTGTTATTGAACCACTAAGAAGTTGCCTGGAAATTCTGAGCTTGTGGTGAGACTTGTCAGCTATAGGGTGCACTGTGAGCCATGTTGGGCCATTTTGTGGGGGGATATTTGTATTTATGTATTCTCTTGTGTATTAATCAAATTCTCCAAAGAAGAATCTTCCAATCTCCTGCTTGGATGGATAAGATAGCATGCCAGGGTTTGGGGAGATGAGTGGGAAAGTGTTGAGGGGCTTATGATCAAAATATAATTCCTGTAATTCCATTTCCTGCTGTTCCTGGGATCCCCTTGTCTGCAGGACTTCCTTTCTGAAGGAGAAACTTCCAGTCTTGGGTAGAGGAGGGATTTGGGGTCTCATTGTTTCTTAAACTTGGGGGTTATTATTTAGGGCTGTGTCCTTGTGGCATCCCCTAATACCAGTATACCGTTGGTCTTTTCTCTTTGAATGATCTGTTGCTGCCCCACCCCTCACTCACTCCCAGAACTGATCTCCACTTTGAGGGTATACACCTTTCTGGGAACTCAACGGGGAAAGAGACTCAGGAGGAATTCACTATGTAAAACTGTCCTCATGGATAACAAAGATGTGGTACATATATTAAATGGAATATTACTCAGCCATTAAAAAGAATGACATAAGGCCATTTGCAGCAACATGGATGGACCTAGAGAGTGTCATACTGAGTGAAGGAAGTCAGACAGAAGAGAAGAAATATCGAATGACATCTCTTATATGTGGAATCTAAGAAGTGATATGAATGAACCCACAAAGCAGAAAGCTGCTCAGACTCAGAAAAGGGACTTGTGGTTGTACGGTGGGGGGTGGAGGTATAGTTGGGAACTTGGGAAGGTCATGGACACACTTCTATATTTAAAGTGGAAAACCAATGAAGACCTATTGTATAGCACATGGAACTCTGCTCAGTGTTACGTGGCAGGCTTGATGGGAGGGACGTTTGGGAGAGAATGGATACATGTATATGTACGGCTGAGTCCCCTCGCTGTTCACCTGAGACTACCACAGCTTGCTAATTGGCTCTGCGTGTGGGCATTAGTCACTCAGTCGTGTTCCCCAATACAGAGTGTTTTGGTGTTAAATAAAAAGTCATGAGCAAAAAGCCAAAACAAACAACTAAGTTATCCTCTTGTTTGCACCCCTGCTCTCAGTTGTATATGATGTGCCTGACTGTTCTGGTTCATTCTCTTGAGAAAGTGAAACTTTGATCATCTGCCATGGTAGGGGAAGGGATATTGGAGTCTAACTGCCGCTTATTCAGACTTTCAGCCAGTCCTTCCTTTTTCTGCTCTCCTCATTCCCTGACGTTCATGGGTATTATTGTTCTGCTTCCTGAGCCTTTCTGAGGTACTGTAACTTGCTACTTGGCTTCCTCTACTTCTGGCTTAGATTTCAGCTCTTTTGGCCTGCTCTATTATCAGTCATTCATCTGCTTTTTTCTTTCGACAGTTTTATTGCTCTTGCCTCCTTTTTTGTTGTCATTGAGAGTTTCGGCCTTTTTTAAAACTCCATTTCTGTCATCTTAATGAGATTTGTAGAGAGAACAGAGGTAAACATGTGTTCAGTCCTCCTTTTTTCTTTTCCTCCAGAGAAAACTAATGCACAGAAAGGTAATTCAGTTTTTCCTAGTAAGTTGCTATTAACAGTAGCTGAAATTAGGATGTTGGTTTTTCACTTCTTCTGTTAGACCTGCAGTGGCTGGTGCCTTTCTTTCTAGGTTAAAGAACCTTCAGTGGTGGTAGATCTTATTAAATCTGAGGGGAAATTATGTTTGATTTTGACCATCATTTTCATCTACCTTTTCCTATAAGTGTGTTTCTAAAGTTCATACACAGATACACATACTTGTGTTGGTTCTTTTTTCTTATGTTCACTTGACTGCAAGAACCGTAACAGGAGGAGAGCACATGACAGGGCCCTGTCTTTGCATAGGCATTCAGAGTGTCTTTGGCTGACAAAGCACTGATTGCGTGCATTTATTGACTGTCTGCCTGTGGATGACTGTTTACAGAGTAAAGTCCCTGCCTTTCCTTTCCTTTGTATTTCCTTCCATACAAAATTTGTTGTATGGAACAAATTGTTTTGATGTAGACTCAGTTTTAAGTGGTGTCTGGTTGCATCTCCCTTCTCCATCCTTCATTTTACAAATGAGAATACAGAATTCAGGTGACTTGCTTAAAGCTTAAAGCTAATGAGAAACAAAGCTAAAACTTACAAATTCTCTCCTGACTCCCTGCCCTTTCTGCTTCATCGGAAGCTGGCTGCATGTTGGGAAATGATTATTGAAACTTGTTTCTATCAGAGGCAGATACAGTAAATGGGGTTATGTTGGAGCAGTCAGTCATGTCTTCCCTTATCCCTCATTTTCATTGTGGGAAAAGCCTTGATCAGGTAGGATTTCATTATATCTTATATTGAGCGTCATCTGCTTTTTTTCAATTTTCTAAAGTTTGCTGTGAATATATCGTAATGACCTTATTTTTAGGGTAGAAGTATAAATCTTCTTTCTCTTCTTTACAGCTGCATACAGATCTCATTATGCATCAGAAAAATGAAAAAACAGAGGAAAATTCTATGGAGGAAAGGAATCCACTTAGCCTTTTCTGAGAAATGGAATACTGGGTTTGGAGGCTTTAAGAAGTTCTACTTTCACCAACACCTGTGCATTCTGAAAGCCAAGCTGGGAAGGCCAGTTACTTGGAGCAGGCATTTGAGGCATTTCCAGTGCAGAAAGAAGGCCCTTCAAATCCAGAAAACGTGGATCCAGGATGAACCACTTTTTGCTAAGACAAAAGGCAATGTGGCTGTCCAGAATCTTTGTCCTTCTGCCTCTAAAGTGAAAAGAAAGGACACCAAGCACTTCATTTCCTCCTCAAGGACCTTCCTGAAACTCCAGGCAGAGAAGTTGCTGTCATCAGCAAAGAACTCTGATCATGAATATTCTGGAGAGAAAAGTCTCTGGAAGGCAGCTGCTGACTTACCAGTGAATAGTGTTTTAGGTCAGGCCAATGGTCACAGACCTAAGACGGAGCCACAAGCTTCTGATTTTCCTATGAAGTTCAATGGGGAGAGCCAGAATCCAGGTGAGAGTGACAGAATTGTGGTCACCTTAAGCACCCATAAGAGAAAGCGCTTTTGTTATGGCTGCTACCCAGGGCTGGTGCACCACAGGAACGGGGGACCCTTGATTCCAAAAAAATTTCAGCTTAACCAACATAGAAGAATAAAAGTATCTCCTCATATGATGTATGAGAAATTGTCCATGATTAGATTTCGGTACAAGATTCTCAGATCCCAGCACTTCAGAACAAAAAGCAAAGTTTGCAAGCTAAAAAAAGCCCAGCAAAGCTGGGTGCAGGTCACTGGGGACCATCAAGAGACCCTTAGGGAGAACGGCGAGGGTGGCAGTTGCGGCCCATTCCCTTCCCCGGAACCTAAAGACCCTTCTTGTCAGCATCCACCATACTTTCCAGATATGGACAGCGATGCTGTGGTGAAGGGAAAGAACTCTCATGTGCCCGAGGGCCACGCTAAAGGAAGCCCTCTCTTGGACAAGGGGCTTAGTTTAGATGAAGCATTCCCTGACCAACAGAATGGCAGTGCCACATACACCTGGGACCAGTCACCCTGTTCCTCTCCTAAGTGGGAGTATACAGAGCTGATTCATGACATCCCCTTACCAGAACATCATTCTAGTAACGTGTTCATCTTGGAAACTGAGAGAGAAGTTACGGCTCTGGGTCAGGAAAATCGGACAAGTACTGTCAGTGATGACAGAGTAAAACTGTCAGTGTCCGGGGCAGATCAGTCTGTGAGGAGTGTAGATGGGCCTGTGTCTGAAGAGACTGTTCAGAATGAAAGCTCGTGCCAGATGGATGAGGATGGCTCTTTCAAGCAGAATATTCTTAGCTCTAAGTTGCTGGACCACCCTTACTGTAAAAGTCCACTGGAGGCTCCTCTGACGTGCAGTGGACTCAAACTAGAAAATCAAGTGGGAGGTGGGAAGAACAGTCAGAAAACCTCTCCAGTGGATGATGAGCAGCTGTCAATCTGCCTTTCTGGTATGCACTCCTCTTTATTTTCCCCCGTCTCCAGCCCACACCTGCTGTATGTTATCCTTTCTGGGAGAGGCCTTTCTTTTTCCCTTCCACAAGTTTCCCTTTAAGCAATTAGACATTTTCCTTTTATATTATTACGTAGATGTTCCACGGTTTTGATTTGATTTTTGATCGACGACACTCGTGTTGCTTCTAGTCGTTCCCTTCTATAAACAGTGGTACAATGAAATTACTTCTTTATACTTGTATGGTTGTTTCTGTAAGTTAAATTCCTAGCAGTAGAAATAATGGTGAAAGAATACTTACACTTGAAACTTTAAGAGAACTGTTAAATTATCCATTCACAGTTAAACTAGTTTGCACTTGTGAAATTTTGTCAGTCTCATAGCTCACATGAGAATTGTCTTAATTTGTCTTTTTAAGTTTAAAGTTTGAATGTATTTTTCTATAGTCGCTTGCCATTTTTTGTTTGTATATAATTTTATTTTGCCTATTTTCCTATTGGATTTTTATATTTTGGTTAGTGTATGAGAAGCTTCTGTGTACCAGTGCTGGCTCTAAGAATGTAGCAACAAACAGGATACACTGATTCTTACACCCTCATAGTCTTTAGTATCATTATAATTTTAAAGGTTTTAAATTTTTGTAAAAGCCCTCAGTACCCTGACTTTGTGTATAATATTTTTGTCTAACAGAAAATTTCAACTCTTACATGGTAAAATGTATCTGTCTTTCCTTTATGGCTCAAGTTTTTACATCATGCTTTAATGTCTTCCTGTCAAAATCTACCCCATGAAGCTGTTTGGTATAAACACTTCTGGCAGACAGCATGGCAGTATCAGTCTTCGCCCCATTCCCCTTTTTGCCATTTGGCTAAGAGATGGAAGAGGGACATTACTTATAGTATTGTCTTAGTAGTACAACACTGAAGATAACTAAAACAACTGTTGCTATGGACTTAGAATTTATGGCATGTCCAGGCAGTATACCGTGAAGCTGTTAAAGAATAAATTCCATCTGTATCTTGATACTGACCATTGTTTATATAAAGTGAAAAAAGCAAGTAGCAGAACAGGAGGCCACTTTGTTAAAAGATACATATGCACATATGAGTGCGTGTATATATGTATGCATATGCATCTGTATAGGACGTGACTGGTTGGTTGATTTAGTCACCAAGTCTTGTCTGACTCTTACACCTCCATGTCCTGTAGCCCGCTGGGCTCCTCTGTCCGTGGAATTCTTCAGGCAAGAATACTGGAGTGGGTTGCCATTTCCTTCTCCAGTAGGACATGACACATATATTAAATTGTTATAAGTGGCTTTTGGGGGAATTAGAGTTACTTCTTGCTGGTTTAAACGATTCTGATCATTTTGTTTTTTCCACCGGTTATATGTGCATGCTCGCTCATGTCTGACTGTTTGCAACCCCATGGACTGTAGCCTGCCAGGCTCTTCATCCATTGAATTTTTCACTCAGGAATAATGGAGTGGGTTGCCATTTCCTCCCCAAAGGGATATTCCCGGCCCAGGGATTGAACCTGCATCTCTTGCATCTCTTGAACTGCAGGCAGATTCTTTACCAGTAGTGCCACCTGGGAAGTCCAGTATGTATAAAAAATGTTTTCCCACAAAATGACAGTCCTAGAAAAATATTAAAAAATTTTTTTCCTGTTGTTTATGCTGTAGTAGAATGAAGACAAATTTTCCTGCTGTGAGGTTAGCAGAACCATGATTTCTAAATCTGAACAGGTTAGCATTTACCTGCAAATACCAATTAACTTGTATCAAGAACTTCCAGATGTTCAAGCTGGATTTAGAAAAGGCAGAGGAACCAGAGATCAAATTGCCAACATCCGTTGGGTCATAGAAAAAGCAAGAGAATTCCAGAAAAACATATACTTTTGCTTCATTGACTATGATAAAGCCTTTTACTGTGTCGGATCACAACAAACTGTGGAAAATTCTTAAAGAGATAGGAATACCAGACCATCCTACCTGCCTCCTGAGAAACCTGTATGCAGGTCAAGAAGCAACAGTAAGAACTGGACATGGAACAATGGACTGGTTCCATATTGGGAAAGGACTGCATCAAGGCTGTATTGTCACCCTGCTTATTTAAATTAGATAGCAGAGTACATCATGCAAAATGCTGGGCTGGATGAAGCACAAGCCCAAATCAAGATTGCTGGGAGAAATATCAATAACCTCAGATATGCAGATGATACCACCCTTATGGCAGAAAGCTAAGAGGGACTAAAGAGCCTCTTGATTAAGGTGAAAGATGAGAGTGAAAAACTTGACTTAAAACTCAGTATTCAGAAGACAAAGATCATGGCATCTGGTCCCATCACTTCATGGCAAATAGATGGGGAAACAATGGAAACAGTGACAGACTTTATTTTGGGGCTCTAAAATCACTGCAGATGGTGACTGCAGTCATAAAATTAAAAGAAGCCTTATCCTTGGAAGAAAAGCTATGACAGACCTAGATGGTGTCTTAAAAAACAGAGATGTTACTTTGCCAAAAATGGTCCATCTAGTCAAAGCCATGGTTTTTCCAGTAGTCATGTATCGATGTGAGAGTTGGATCATAAAGAAGGCTGAGCACCAAAGAATTGATGCTTTTGAACTGTGGTGTTGGAGAAGACTCTTGAGACTCCCTTGGACTTCAAGGAGATCTAACTAGTCAAATCCTAAAGGAAATCAGTCCTGAAAATTCATTGGAAGGACTGATGCCAAAGCTGAAACTCCAATACTTTGGCCCCCTGATGCGAAGAACTGACTCATCTGAAAAGAGCCTGATGCTGGGAAAGATTGAAGGCAGGAGGAGAAGGGGACAACAGAGGACGAGATGGTTGGATGGCATTACCAACTTGATGGACATGAGTTTGAGCAAGCTCCGGGAGTTGGTGAAGGGCAAGGAAGCGTAGCATACTGCAGTCCATGGGATTGCAAAGAATTGGATGTGACTGAGTGACTGAACAACAATCAATTAACTTACAAATATAGATGGAGCACTTCCAAAAAAAAGTTGATAAACTGAATGTATCCTAGACTTAAACTGTAGCATAACGTGAGGATATAGGAGTTTTTACAGTTTTATAGTTTTTACACATTTAGTGACCTATACTTATTTTAACAGGCTAAAAGAGAAAAATCATGGCATCTCAGCAAGTACTGAAAGCCTGTTGTTTAGTCCTTGTGTCCAGCTCTTTGCAACCCCATAGACTGTAGCCCATTAGGCTCCTCTGTCCATGGGATTGCCTAGGCAAGAATACCGGAGTGGGTTGTCATTTCCTTCTTCAGAGGATCTTCACAACCAGATCAAATCTGCATCTCCTGCATTGGTAGGCAGATTCTTTACCACTGAGACACCAAGGAAGCCCAATCTAACAATAATAAGACATTTTAAAGCATGATAGAAAACTCAGAAGCAATAAAAAAAATACATATACTGGTTTGATTCCATAAACATTAAAATCTCATAAGTACAGATAAGAAAATTTGTAAGTGAAAATTTGAAAAGTTTAGGTACACGTGTCCTTTGACCCAGAAATTTTAATTTTAGCAACTGTGTTCTAAGAAAACACTAGAATGAGGATATATTGAAGGCTTTAATTGTAACATTATTTAGCTAAAAAGTAAGAACTTAAATGGCTGTCAGTAGAGAATTGGTTAAAATATGGCAAATCAATTTAATGGACTACTGATTGTTTTGAGAAGACGATGGCACCCCACTCCAGTACTCTTGCCTGGAAAATCCCATGGATGGAGGAGCCTGGTAGGCTGCAGTCCATGGGGTCGCAAAGAGTCAGACACGACTAAGCGACTTCACTTTCACTTTCCACTTTCATGCATTGGAGAAGGAAATGGCAACCCATTCCAGTGTTCTTGCCTGGATAATCCCAGGGACGGGGGAGCCTGTTGGGCTGCCGTCTATGGGGTCGCACAGAGTCGGACACAACTGAAGCGACTTAGCAGCAGCAGCAGCAGCAGATTGTTTTGAATTAACTTAGGAAAAAAATTAATGTGTTGAATGTAAAAAAGCAGCTTCAAGAAGAATGAATATAGTTTGCTACTTACGTTTTTAAGATATACATCTTCAGAAGGGCATAAAAATTCTAAAGGAATTATGAGGTGGCTGCCACATTATTTTAAAATGTTTACAGTCATATACTAGAAAAAGTACTCAGAGCTTTTTCCCATTTCAAGTTTATGAAAATATTCAATCCTGTTTTCTAGACTATTGTTATTTTTACATGTAGCTGTTTAGAAAAAAATGGATTCCTACTGCATTCTTTAGACCAAAATGAATTTCAGCTGTGAATAAGAGATTTAGTTTGTATTTCTAATGCTGTTTGTTAATTCATCTTTTCTGCATGATTATGGAATGCAGTTCAATAGGCAAACTTACCAGGCTTCTCTGGTAGCTCAGTTGGTAAAGAACCCACCTGTAAAGCGGGAGACCTGGGTTTGATCCCATTTAATCCCTGGGTCGGGAAGATCCCCTGGAGGAGGGGATGGCAACCCATTCCAGTATTTTTGCCTAGAGAATTCCCATGGACAGAGAAGCTGGGCAGGCTGCAGTCCATAGCGTTGCAGACAGTCGGATATGACTGAGCACAGCACACAGCTTATATGAATGGTGCCTACTAGATCTTATTGGCAAACTTAAGGCTGAATGAATTCCTAGTTTAGAAGCTCCAAATTTTCATTTCCTCCTCTGACTAAACTGGAACACAGAACTCCCTTTCTCTTCTGTGTGGCTAAATCCTAGACCAGAACCAGACGTAGGCAAGCAACTTTTCTTACTATATTCTTGTCTTAAGCCTTTCAAATTGGGAGCCTCTGGTGGGAGAGTAAAAGGAGGAAAGTAAGTTTTCCACACCTTTGTCTGCTCCTGCCGCGTACAAAACACTCCCTGCCTAGAACAGACTTTGTTGTGATCATTCTTGTCCATTTTATATTGATGCTTAACAGAGGCCCTTCTTGAAGTCAGAAAGAGGAAAATAAGTGACTTACAGTCCTCATTTTTTCTGTCTACACACAGTGGACTTAACTGTCAGACTGATGGTTAGCAGACTGTTGCTCTTCCCCACTCAGCATCAATGAGTAGCCTAAGTCATATCTCTCTTCTGTGAGTCTCTAAGCCTTCTCTCAGCTTCTTTGAAGTTACTTAATATCCTGGTTTTAATTCCTAGGATATCTTTAGGTATATTTCTTCAGTGGATCCTCTTGGAAGCCATTAAAATGCATATACATGTTACTTAAATTGATGTAAAGACTAGCCTGTATTCTGGCTAAGAAGTCATCCTTTAATTGTTTCCTCTTTTAAAACGTGCCTCACCAGCTATTATCCAGTTAAGCTCACCTCATAGGGTTATGCAGTATCATAAGTATTCAGTTCAGCTCAGTTGCTCAGTCGTGTCCGACTCTTTGCGACCTCACCACGCCAGGCCTCCCTGTCCATCACCAACTCCCGGAGTTTACTCAAACTCATATCTGTTGAGTCGGTGATGCCATCCAACCATCTCATCCTCTGTCATCCCGTTCTCCTGCCCTCATCCCTCGCAGCATCAGGGTCTTTTCCAATGAGTCAACTCTTTGCATGAGGTGGCCAAAGTATTGGAGTTTCAGCTTTAGCATCAGTCCTTCCAATGAACACCCAGGACTGAACTCCTTTAGGATGGACTTGTTGGATCTCCTTGCAGTCCAAGGGACTCTCAAGAGTCTTCTCCAACACCACAGTTCAAAAGCATCGATTCTTTGGGCTCATCTTTCTTCACAGTCCAACTCTCACATCCATACATGACCACTGGAAAAACCATAGCCTTGACTAGACAGCCCTTTGTTGACAGCCCTCTGCTTTTGAATATGCCGTCTAGGTTGGTCATAACTTTGCTTCCAAGGAGTAGCGTCTTTTAATTTCATGGCTGCAGTCACCATCTGCAGTGATTTTGGAGCCCAAAAAAATAAAGTCTGACACCGTTTCCGCTGTTTCCCTATCTATTTCCCATGAAGTGATGGGATCAGATGCCATGATCTTCGTTTTCTGAATGTTGAGCTTTAAGCCAACTTTTTCACTCTCCTCTTTCACTTTCATCAAGAGGCTTTTAGTTCCTCTTCACTTTCTGCCATAAGGGTGGTGTCATCTGGATATCTGAGGTTATTGATATTTCTCCTGGAAATCTTGATTCCAGCTTGTATAATAGCTATCAAATTGTATGATATTAAAAATGTCTTAGAATTCGTCCTCTGTTGAGATGTGAAATTTCATACCTTTATCAATAGTAAATACAACTGACAGTGATCTCAACAATTCCCTCTAATTGTAAATTTTAAAAAGATAATTTCTTCAGTTACCAAATGTGCTAGACACATTTAACCAGGTGATTAAACCGTTTAGATTTTACCTTTAGGAGATAGACTTCTTCCCCAAGGCTAAGCTACTGAAAAATGTCAATCCTTAATTTCAGCTAGCTATTTTCTTTCTAGCAATCCAAAGTGAAATGATACCTTATCTTCTAAAAGATTTCTTTTTAGTGTAATACATTTAGTAATGTAATTTAAACATATGTTATATGTTGGGTATAGGTTAAGTATCAGGACAGTGACTTTGCTGAAAACGGCTGTTTCCATCTTAACTCTTCTTTCTTCCTTTATTTAAGGATTCCTAGATGAGGTTATGAAGAAGTATGGCAGTTTGGTCCCACTCAGTGAAAAAGATGTCCTTGGAAGATTAAAAGATGTCTTTAATGAAGACTTTTCTAATAGGTTTGTCAATAATGCTTAAGTTAAGCCCTTGAAAAGAAAATTATTGGCTTATAGGACTTTTCTCTTGATTAAAAAAAAAAAAAACCTGATACTTAACAATAAACTGAGTTAAACTTTTGTTGTTGTTTTACTTGCAAAATATTTCTGTTTCAGAAAACCGTTTATCAATAGGGAAATAACAAACTATCGGGCCAGACATCAAAAATGCAACTTCCGCATCTTCTACAATAAGCACATGCTGGATATGGATGATCTAGCAACCCTGGATGGTCAGAATTGGCTGAATGACCAGGTGAGTGTACTGTATATTCTCACCATAGAAAAGTTGCTGAGGATGTTGGACAATGAAGTGTAAAATGCAACCTCTGGGCTGGCCTCACAATTATCTTTTGGAATCAAGTATTCTTCACTCCTTACTATAGTGACTGTTCACTCACCCGGTATTAGAAAGGTTTGATTACTATTAGCAGTAGCTATGTTATTCCTTCTGAGTGGATGTTCTGAATTGTATGTGGGGTTAATGGGTTTTATATTGACTTTTTATAGGTCATAAATATGTATGGTGAGCTGATAATGGATGCAGTCCCAGACAAAGTAAGTGAAAACTTTTTCTACAGGAGAGAGGGTCCTATGTATTAAAGAAAGAAAGCCAATACAATATTGTAAAGTAATTAACCTCCAATTAAAATAAATAAATTTATATTAAAAAAAGCTTTTTCTTTTTAAAAAAATTGTATGTAATTATTTGATATTTCTTAGATTTTTTAAAAGATGTTTGTCTTGATCATGTGCTAGAATTGGGCATAAGTTCTATAAAATCATGTGAGCATAAAGTCATGCCAGTGTTTTCCTGCTTATTTATTTCAGAGTGGGTGTATTTTTGATAACTTAGGGAGGCTTTTTTTTTTTTTACATGCACAAAAAGGACTGTTCGCTTTAAGCATTTACATTTAACTTAAAGAATTTTTTTAACTTAAGGTCTTATTCTCTTTAAAAATGTAGTAAAGTGTGTTCATCTTCACTTTTTCTTGGATTAATCTTTGATACTCAGTTTAAATACAAACTAACCCCCATTAAACTCTAAAATTCCCTTAAGAGCTTAGTTACATATCAAAAAGCTATTTTTTTAATTTAATATATTTTGTTTCTGAATACTGATTGCCTGATTGGTAGCCATTAATTTCAATAAGCAAAACCTTTCCAATAAAGCAAAACCTTTTTAAGTACTTTATAAACTTTCATAAGTCTAATCATTTAAACAGGTAAATATAAGGAATCTCAGATTCCAACACTTTATTGATAGAGACAAAATGTCATAACTTTCCACTTAAAATAAAAAGTTGATTAAACATTTTAAATTGGAATCATGAAGCTAATCTGTCAGATTCTCTATTTTGTCTAATTCTCTTAATCAAAGTGTAAATCTAAACATACAGATGATTTTTAACATAAAAGTATTCATTTCAAAACTATAGTTTCCCTTTATTACCACTACATTTAATTCTAAACCTTCACGGTATAAAAAAGACACAACTGAAAGAGGTTCTCAAAATATGGTCGCCAAACCAGCAGCATCAGCATCACATGGGAATTTACTAGAAATGCACATTTTTGAGGAAAGTAGGGAAAACCACTAGACCATTCAGGTATGACCTAAATCAAATCCCTTAATGATTATACAGTGGAAGTAACAAATAGATTCAAAGGATTAGATCTGATAGAGTGCCTGAAGAACTATGGACAGAGGTTTATGACATTGTACTGGAGGCAGTGATCAAGACCATCCCCAAGAAAAAGAAATGCAAAAAGGCAAAATGGCTGTCTGAGGAGGCCTTACAAATAGCTGAAAAAAGAAGAGAAGCTAAAGGCAAAGGAGAAGAAAGACATACCCATTTGAATGCAGAGTTCCAAAGAGTTGAATGCAGAGTTCCAACTCTCTCTCCAAAGAGAGTTCTTACCTCTCTTCCAGGGAGAGATAAGAAAGCCTTCCTCAGAGATCAGTGCAAAGAAATAGTGGAAAAAATAGAATGGGAAAAACTAGAGATCTCTTCAAGAAAATCAGAGATACCAAGGGAACGTTTCTTGCAAAGATGGACACAATAAAGGACAGAAATGGTATGGACCTGCAGAAGATATTAAGAGGTGGCAAGAATACACAGAACGACACAAAAAAGATCTTCACGACCCAGATAACCGTGATGGTGCGATCACTCACCTTGAGCCAGACATCCTGGAATGGGAAGTCAAATGGGCCTTAGGAAGCATCTCTACAACTAAGCTAGTGGAGGTGATGGAATTCCAGCTGAACTTCAATTTCAAATCCTAAAAGATGATGCTGTGAAAGTGCTGCACTCAATATGCCAGCAAATTTGGAAAACTCAGCAGTGGAAAAGGTCAGTTTTCATTTCAATCTCAAAAAAGGGCAATGCCACAAAAGGGCAATTGCCAAAAAAGGGCAGTGCCAAAGAATGTTCAATTATTTGTTGTGCACAATTGCAGTCATCTCACATGCTAGCAAAGTAATGCCCAAAATTATCCAAGCCAGGCTTCAACAGTATATTAACTTCCAGACATTCAAGCTGGATTTGGAAAAGGCAGAAGAACCAGAAATCAAATTGCCAACATCCGCTGGATGATCGAAAAGCAAGACAATTCCAGAAAAACTTCTATTTCTGCTTTATTGACTATGCCAAAGCCTTTGACTGTGTGGATCACAATAAACTATGGAAAATTCTTAAATGGATGGGAATACCAGACCACCTTACTTGCCTCCTAAGAAATGTGTATGCAGATCAAGAAGCATCAGTTAGAATCGGACGTGGAACAACAGACTGGTTCCAAATCAGGAAAGGAGTACATCAAGGCTGTATACTGTCACCCTGCTTATTTACATTAGAGAGCAGAGTACATCATGCAAAATGCCGGGCTGGATGAAGCACAAGCTAGAATCAAGATTGCCCGAAGAATATCAATAACCTCAGATATGCAGATGACACCACCCTTATGGCAGAAAAGTGAAGAACTAAAGAGCCTCTTGATGAAAGTGAAAGAGGACAGTGAAAAAGTTGACTAAAAACTCAACATTCAAAAAAGGAAGATCATGGCATCCAGACCCATCACTTCATGGCAAATAGATGGGGAAACAATGGAAACAGTGACAGACTTTATTTTGGGGGGCTCCAAAATCACTGCAGATGGTGACTGCAGCCATAAAATTAAAACACACTTGCTCCTTGGAAGAAAAGCTTTGACCAACCTATACAGCATATTAAAAAGCAGAGACATTACTTTGCCAACAAAAGTCCATCTAGTCAAAGCTATGGTTTTTCCAGTAGTCATATATGGATGTGAGAGTTGGACCATAATGAAAGCTGAGTGCCAAAGAATTGATGCTTTTGAACTGTGGTGTTGGAGAAGATTCTTGAGAGTCCCTTGGATTTCAAGGAGATAAACCAGTCCATCATAAAGGAAATCAGTGCTGAATATTCATTGGAAGGACTGATGCTGAAGCTAAAACTCCAATACTTTGGCCATCTGATGTGAAGAACTGACTCATTTGAAAAGAGCCTGATGCTGGGAAAGATTGAAGGCAGGAAGAGAAAGGGACGACAGAGGATGAGATGTTGGATGGCATCACTGACTTGATGGACATGAGTTTGAGCAAGCTCCAGGAGCTGGTGATGGACAGGGAAGCCTGGCGTGCTGCAGTCCCTGGGGTTGCAAAGAGTCGGACATGACAGAGTGACTGAACTAACTGAAAGTAGTTCTCAAAGTACGGTCCCCAAACCAGCAGCATCAGCATCATGTGAGAATTTACTAGACACGCAAATTTTTGGATCCATCCAAAATTTCTGGTAAGTCAGAAACTGGAGAGTGGGTCCTAGCAATCTGTTTTAATCAGCCCTTCAGTTTCTGATGCACTCAGAAGTTTGAGAATCACTGCCTAGAGATGGCTACTATAAGCATTTTTGTGGATACCTAAAGCTCCCTGGTTCTCAAAACAAATGTGCATTAGAATCCTCAGATACCAGATTGCTGAGCCTACTCTCATAGTTTCTGCTTTATTAAGTCTTTAGTGGGGCCTGAGAATTTGTATTTTAACAAGTTTCCAGATGATACTTACACTGCTGGTTTGATGGCCACATCCTGAGAACCTCAGCTTTTCATCTCAAGTGAGTCAAAGTTACTGAGTAAACACTTGAAGACCATAGTATGTTTACTCTCTCTGGTGAGCTGATACTCATTTATAAGCCAGAATTTTAAAAAGGCCAAGGATGCAGAACATGATGTGCCATATGACTAGAGTAATTTTTTCAGTATTAGCAGTGACCTTTTTATAGTTACTATTGGGCTTCCCTGATAGCTCAGGGGGTAAAGAATCTGCCTGCAATGCAGGAGACCCCGGTTCAGTTCCTGGGTCGGGAAGATCCCCTAGAGAAGGGCAGGCTACCCACTCCAGTATTCTGGCCTAGAGAATTCCATGGACAGTCCATGGGGTCGCAAAGACATGGACAGGACTAAGCCACTTTCACTTGCATGACTATCAGTTCAGTTCAGTCGCTCAGTCGTGTCCAACTCTTTGTGACCCCATGAATTGCATCACGCCAGGCCTCCCTGTCCATCACCAACTCCCGGAGTTCACCCAAACTCATGTCTATCAAGTCAGTGATGCTATCCAGCCATCTCATTCTCTGTCGTCCCCTTCTCCTCCTGCCCCCAATCCCTCCCAGCATCAGAGTCTTTTCCAATGAGTGAACTCTTCACATGAGGTGGCCACAGTACTGGAGTTTTAGCTTCAGCATCAGTGCTTCCAATGAACACCCAGGACTGATCTCCTTTAGAATGGACTGGGTAGATCTCCTTGCAGTCAAAGGGACTCTCAAGAGTCTTCTCCAACACCACAGTTCAAAAGCATCAATTCTTCGGCGCTCAGCTTTCTTCACGGTCCAACTCTCACATCCATACATGACCACAGGAAAAACCATAGCCTTGACTAGGCAGACCTTAGTCGGCAAAGTAATGTCTCTGCTTTTGAATATACTATCTAGGTTGGTCATAACTTTTCTTCCAAGGAGTAAGCATCTTTTAATTTCATGGCTGAAGCCACCATCTGCAGTGAATTTGGAGTCCCCCAAAATAAAGTCTGACACTGTTTCCCCATCTATTTCCCATGAAGTGATGGGACCAGATGCCATGATCTTAGTTTTCTGAATGTTGAGCTTTAAGCCAGCTTTTTCACTCTCCTCTTTCACTTTCATCAAGAGGCTTTTTAGCTCCTCTTCACTTTCTGCCATAAGGGTGGTGTCATCTGCATATCTGAGGTTACTGATATTTCTCCCGGCAGTCTTGATTCCAGCTTGTGCTTCTTCCAGCCCACCGTTTCTCATGATGTACTCTGCATTTAAGTTAAATAAGCAGAG
Source organism: Capricornis sumatraensis (assembly GCF_032405125.1). NCBI lineage: Eukaryota > Metazoa > Chordata > Mammalia > Artiodactyla > Bovidae > Capricornis > Capricornis sumatraensis. The sequence goes on from NC_091069.1 coordinate 177,746,490, forward strand.
TGACAATATACAGCCTTGACATACTCCTTTTCCTATTTGGAACCAGTCTTTTGTTCCATATCCAGTTCTAACTGTTGCTTCCTGACCTTCTCAAGAGGCAGGTCAGGTGGTTTGGTATTCCCATCTCTTTCAGAATTTTCCACAGTTTATTGTGATCCACACAGTCAAAGGCTTTGGCATAGTCAATAAAGCAGAAATAGATGTTTTTCTGGAACTCTCTTGCTTTTTCCATGATCCAGCAGATGTTGGCAATTTGATCTTTGGTTCCTCTGCCTTTTCTAAAACCAGCTTGAACATCTGGAAGTCCATGGTTCACATATTGCTGAAGCCTGGCTTGGAGAATTTGGGGCATTACTTTACTAGCGTGTGAGATGAGTGCAATTGTGTGGTAGTTTGAGCATTCTTTGGCATTGCCTTTCTTTGGGATTGGAATGAAAACTGCCCTTTTCCAGCTCTGTGGCCACTGCTGAGTTTTCCAAATTTGCTGGCATATTGAATGCAGCACTTTCACAGCATCATCTTTCAGGATTTGAAACAGCCATCACCTCCACTAGCTTTGTTCGTAGTGATGCTTTCTAAGGCCCACTTGACTTCACATTCCAGGATGTCTGGCTCTAGGTGAGTGATCACAGCATCGTGATTATCTGGATCGTGAAGATCTTTTTTGTACAGTTTTTCTGTGTATTCGTGCCACCTCTTCTTAATATCTTCTGCTTCTGTTAGGTCCATACCATTTCTGTCCTTTATTGAGCCCATCTTTGCATGAAATGTTCCCTTGGTATGTCTAATTTTCTTGAAGAGATGACTATAGGAGTCTACAAATCCACATTCCTCAAATGGAATTAGTTTTGTACTTCCCATCCCTTGAGTTCAAGGTAACTGTTACCTTTTTCTTTCATAGCCTTTTTCAACTTTATCACCTGATTTGACAAGATTTATCAGATTGTTTCTTTACTTGATTGGATTCAGGTCATCTGTTTACTGCCCCAGTCCAGTTCTGATAAGATACCGCATCTGTAAGGTCATTCTAATGAAAATTTGAAATAGTCTTTTGTGAACTGCTGTAATGTATGTTTTTGTCATTATTTTTAACAAAAAACTTTTCCTCATTTTTTTGTCTGTCTTACATTCAGGGATTTTTAAATTTCCCTTTTGTTGTGAATTTAAGTCCTGACACAGCCTAACATAATCTTGAGTGCTTGTATTTGATGTCTTTCTAGGTTCATTTCTTCAACAGCTTTTTTCATAGACAGCTGGTTACCAAAGGATATAATGGAGTAAAAAGATGGACTAAAAAGGTATTTGCTTTATTTCTTTTTTATTCTAAATTTGAAATGCAGATGAAGCTATCTTTACTGCCAATATGATACATAGTAGAAACAGGCCCATTGACTTAAAGTTGCTTTTTATTATTTCTTTTAAATCTTTTTGTTTGAAAGACAAGACACTAGTAAAATTTCTCAGTCTATCCAGTTGACTGGAATCTGCTATAACAGAAAGCACTGGATTGGAAGTTAAAGGTTCTGACACTATTATTAGCTGGCTGTGCAACTTAGATAAGATTAATTTGGGCTTCAGATTGCTTATTTATAAAAACAAAATGATAAAGCAATCCCTAAGGTTCTTTCCAACCTTAATTTCTCTCTTTATTCATTGACTATGTCAGAAACATTATTTTAAAAGCCTATTTATGTTCTATTTTTGATATTAAGGCTTTTGTAATTGTGGGTGTAAATTATTTTTGCAAAGTACAAACAGCTGATTGAACATTGCTAGGTAGGTTTTTTGTGCAAGGCATCATCAGTAGTGCCAAGATAAACTAAATTGAAGAGTGCACATCTGGGGAAATAATGAACTCAGGATTTAGACCTGGGTTCACATCCTGGTTCAGCCACTTAAATAGTTGTAAGACCTTAGGCAAATTACTTAATTCCCTTAAGCTTTAGTTTTATCATTTAAAAAATGGGAATGTCAGTTTTATTTATCTTGTGAGAATTAAATGAGAATGCATGTAAATCAGTAAGCACATGATAAACACACATTAAGTGGTCATCATTTTTATATTATGCTGGTAGAAGCATGGGAGAAGAAAGAATAGCCGGATTGCAAAGACCAAAGATGAGAGTGGCATGAAGTGAATCTGATTCAGAGATGCAGGGCCTTGTGGTCTACATTTTAAGTTTTATCCTAAATGTGTAAGAATCTATTGAAGGGTTTTAGGTGACAACATCCAATTTGTATTTTGCTCTAGTGGCACTGAAGATGGATGAATGTGGGAGCAAAGTTGATGTGAGTAGGAGGCCACTGCAGATTAACTGTACTTTAAATTACAATAGTAGAAGAGATGGGAGTTGTTCACAAATACGAGTGTGACCTAGGAAGTAAATTAACAGGACTTGGTGATGAGTAGGTTATGAGGGATGAAGAAGAGGAATTGTGAAAGATGACTTCTGAGCATGTAACTTGTGCCACTAGATGGGCTGTGTTGATGTTTATATTAGAAAAATTGAGGACGGCTAATTAGTAGGGGATTGGTCAAATGAAAGATATATGTCCGAGACTTCCTTGGTGGTCCAGTGGCTAAGACTCTGGGCTCCCAATGCAGGGTCCTGGGTTTGATCCCTGTCAGGGAGCTAGATCCATCCCACATGCTGCAACAGAGATTGCAAGTGCCACAATTAAGACCTGGTGCAGCCAAATAAATAAATAAAAGTAAATATAAAATACATATAAATAAAGATATGTATATACATCCATATAATAGGATACTACTTAACCAGGAGAAGTTACATAGCTGAGGAAAGATGATCATGTGTAGTATGGAGTAGAGAAAGGTTAGACAGGTATATCTTGAAGGTATTGTTGGTTTGGTTCCAGACCACGGCAATAAAGTGAATATTGCAAAAAAGTGAGTCACCAGATTTTTTGTTTTCCCAGTGCATATAAAAGTTATGTTTACACAATAGTCCCTTATGTTTGCAATAGTACTATGGATAAAAAAAATAATGTGCATACCTTAATTAAAAGTACCTTTTTGCTAAAAAAAAAAAAAAAATGCTAACCATCCCCTGAGCCTGAGTGAGTTAGAGCAATAATATCAAAGATCACTGATCATGAATAACTATAATGAATATAATAATAATGAAAAAATTTGAAATATTGCAAGAATTACCAGAATGTGGCAAAGAGACATGAAGTAAACAAATGTTGGAAAAATGGTGCCAATAGGCTTTATCTATGCAGGGTTGACATAAATCTTTAATTCATAAAATATGCAGTATCTGCACAGTACAGTAAAACAAGGTATGTCTTGTAAATAGCATGGAAATTTTTCTGAATAATAAATGACATGAAATTGAAGGAATAAAGCCAAGTATAATTCAGTGTCATTTCATTAAATATAATAAATTAAATTGTTCAATCCTGTGGACCTTCTCAGATTGGATTAAATCAGAAAATCCAACTATATGTGTGTATAAGAAACAAACATAAAATAATATGAAGAAGCTTGAAAGTCAAGTGACGGGTACTAGGCAAATGCAAACCAAAAGAAAGGAGTGGCGGTGGCAAGCAACAAGGAGGAACAGTAGTATTAACAGCAGATGAGGTAGAACTTAGGGTGAAAAGTACACTGTGATAAAATTTTAGTATATAGGAGATACAACAGTGATTACAAAAGCAAGGAGACTTTGGCAAATAGTGATATTGAGAGACCTCTTTCATAGTTGGACAAATCTAGCAGATAAAAAAAATAAGATCATATATAAAAAATACAACCAGTGTTTTTGGTTTAACAGATCTTTATACCCCTCAAAAAAGAGAATATACACATATTCTTATATCCAAGAAACATTTGTAAAAATTGGTCATGTACTTGGCCAAAATTATTACATATACTAAAAAAATAAGATCATATATAAAAAATACAACCAGTGTTTTTGGTTTAACAGATCTTTATACCCCTCAAAAAAGAGAATATACACTTATTCTTATATCCAAGAAACATTTGTAAAAATTGGTTATGTACTTGGCCAAAATTATTACATATACTATTCCTTAACCAGAGTTCAATCAAATTAAAAATAAGTAATAAAAGGTATCTAAAAAAAAAATCTTTAAAATGTTCACAAATATACATATTACTTGATATAACCCTTGGGTCTAAAAGAAAATAGATTATATAGTAAAGGACAGAAAAGGGAACACAATCTTAGCAGCCACTATGGAATAAAATGAAATCTCTTTTGAGAAAAAAAAATAGTCATAAATGCTATTATTATTAAAGAAAAAAGGAAAAATAGAAGAATTAAGTACTGAGTTTGATTACATTAAGAAAAATTATGGAGCAACCAAGAATTTGGAATGCAACAAATAGTGAAACAATGAAAGTACAAAGAAAATCCACAGCAGAATTTTTAAAAATTTATCTCAAAGCAGCAGAGTCCATTCTGTGTACAATTTAAAACTCTGATGATATAAAAGAAAAATGAATTAATTCAACTATATAAAAAGATAAATAGTAAACTGGGAAAAATATTTGATATCAAATGTATATTTATATCAAATATCAAAGAACTATTTTTTAAATATATAAGTGCTTCTACACATCAGTAAGAAACAACCTCACCAACTCAATAAAAAAAATGAGTGAATGATAAGAATGAAAAGTATTATAAAGAAGTCCTTGAGTTCTGGATATAAGTCTTCTGTCAAATCTATATTTTTTATTGTTTTGTCTCAGTCAGTCTCTAACTTTTCTCCTTATTTCTTTAACATGCATTTTGATGAATAGAGACTTTTATGAAATCTAATTTACCATACTCTTTTCTTTTATAGTCTTGCTTTCTATATCCAGTCTAAGAAATATTTGCCTCATATATTTTCTTCTAACAGCTTTATAGTTTTAGGTTTTATATTTACATCTCTGGTGCATCTCAGTTTTTGTGTAATCATAAGGTAGGGATCAAGGTTTTTTTTCCCCCCCATATGGTTGGATGGCATCACCGACTCAATGGACATGGGTTTGGGTGGACTCCGGGAGTTGGTGATAGACAGGGAGGCCTGGCGTGCTGCAGTTTGGGGTCGCAAAGAGTCGGACACGACTAAGCGACTGAACTGATATATATCCAGTTGTTTCAGTGGCATTTCCTGAAACGACTTCTCTTTCCCATTTTAATTGCTTTGGCATCTTTGGAGAAAGTTAATTGACCATATATGTGTGGGTCTATTTCTGGACTTGTTCTTTTGCACTGATCTCTTTGTTCTTATGCTAATACCACACTGTCTTGATCACTGTCTTTACAGTTTGTCTTAAAATCAGTGTAAATGGCCATGTTTAGCCTTCTTTTTTCAGATAGCTTTGGCAATTCTAGGTCCTTTTGCATTCTTGTCGAAATTTCAGAATCAGTTTGTCAATCTCTACTTTTAAAAAACTTGCTGGGTTATATTGGGATTGTGTTTAATCTGTACGTTCATTTGGAGAGAATGGAGGTCTTAACAGTATTGTCTTTCAGTCTATAAACATGGTATATTTTCCATTGATTTGTATCTTTAATTTTTTTAAGCAATATTTTTTAAATCTTACTGTACAGATCTTGCACCTAAATGTATCAGGTATTTCTGAAACTGCTATAAACAGAATTTTTAAAATGTTACATTTCAATTATTTGCAGTTAGTATAGAGAAATACAGTTGATTTCTCTATATTGACCTTGTATCCTGTGACTTGTCAGACTCACTCACTGATTCTAGGAGATTTTTGTAGATTCTATGAGATTTTCATAAATGATCTATAGATACTCTTTATCAAGTTAAGGAAGATACCTCCTATTTGTGGTTTGCTGACAGCTTTTAATCATAGATAGATGTTAAGTTTTATCAAATGCTTTCTCTGTATCTAAGAGATGGTGCTATGTTTTTTCATCTTTATCCCATTAATGAGATTCAGACTGAAGGAGCAGCACCTAATCTTGAGACATGTCAGTCTTAGAGCTACATGATGGTTCTTGAAGCTTCAGCTTGGTCATGACATAAATTCACTTCTCTCTACCATGCAGTGAAGCCACATGGCAATAGGTAGTTCTGTATAATCCTCTTACTGGGAACTGAAAGTGTTAGTTGCTCAGTCATGTCTGTGTCTGACTCTTTGCAACCCCATGGACTGTAGCCTTCCAGGCTCCTCTGTCCACGGGATTCTCCGGCAAGAATACTGGAGTGGGTTGCCATTCCCTTCTCTAGGGTATCTTCCTGACCCAGGGATCAAATCTGGGCCTCCTGCACGGTAGGCAGATTATTTACCGTTTGAGCCTCCCTCTTATAGTGAGAACAACAAATAATTGATATCAATAATATAATTGACCACACATATCATTCTTAATTGTATGTAATAAGGTTGTATGTGTGTGAAAATTAATATATTAAAGAAGAAAAAGATCTGGAAAGATACAAACCAAAGTGTATCTTTTAATCTGTACTTTGTAATTTTTATTTTAAAATTGCCTTATAATTAAAAAGCTTCTTTTTAAGAAAAATGTAAATTTGGTCTCATTTAATACTGTATTTTAAATATGATTCCTTGTTTTAGATACTCAGAATTTTTGAGCCAGAAAGGACCAGTTGTCTGTCCTGTTTAATATTTCCTGTCCACTTTACCTCCCAGGTTTGCAGAAGTGCTTTGTTCCAAGGTCATGTAAACTAGTGGAAGATTCTTCTAGAGCAGGACATTATCTGAATATCAGAAAGCAAAGAAGCCTTGAGAAATAGTTGCTAAGAATCTAGTTTAAAATAGTCTTGTAATTGTTTTAACTCAAGGAATCACTAAAATACTCATAAAAACACCTGAAAGAAGTCCATTCATCCTTCTGTTGACTACCTACTTCTTTATCATCCAGTCCACAACTGGGATTTTAAGTGGTATAGTGAGTGCTTCTAGATTTTAAAGGACATGTATTAGGATATGAAGCGTGAATTGGGATATAAAGGACATATAAATAATTATCAAGGATATTTTTCTCAATTTCGACAACTGAGAGATCCAAGGTAGTGATAATGATAACAGCTAAGATTTATTGGCTACATACAATGGTTAAGCATACTTTGTGCATTTTACATGTATTGTCACTCTCAACAACTTCATAAAGTGGATACTATTGTTATCTGTAGTTTGTAATTGAGGAAATCAAGGCACAAAGAAGCTATGCAAATTACCAAAGTCCTCTGACCACAGAGCTACAATTTGAACTTGACCAGACTTATTATACTGAGTCTCTAGAAGAATGCTAAAAGAAGGTTATATTGTTTTCTAATACCACAGTTCCTTCCTAGATAGGAATTGATTCTAGGTCAAATATGTATATAAGAAAATTATTTACACTTAAAAAATAAGTTAAATCATGTTAGGTAGTTAATAAGCACAGGTTAGCAGGTTAAGTGGAAAACAGTGCTTTCTGTACCTTGTTTCCTTATTGTTGTGTATTTTAGCTTACTAGATATAAACTAGTAAGCTTTAGATTAAGATCTGGCTTTAGATTAAGATCTGGCTTCAAATTCTGTCTTCACTTCCTAGATTTATGACCTTGGGCAGGTGAAAGGTTAGTAAATGGAAACTGCTGTTTCTTGTTGGTTTGGAAAGCCCATGGTGATGGCTGCATTTCTTTTATTTTTTCTTGATCAGGTGGATTTATTTAAAAAGAGTCTTCTGTTGATCCCTATTCACCTGGAAGTCCACTGGTCTCTCATTACTGTGACACTCTCTAATCGAATTATTTCATTTTATGATTCCCAAGGCATTCATTTTAAGTTTTGTGTAGAGGTAAGTTAATATACTCCCCTACTCCTTTTTTCCTATTCATTTTGTCATTGACCAAATGGTATCTCAGCTCTAGGCTAGAGCAGCAGAAGTCAGTACCACAGGTGATCAGTTTCTGTCATGGCATGTCAAAATGTTGGCAGAGAAATGGACTATAAGAGGAACCTCCAGATGGGAAGAGGTAGCAGTCCAGGATCTGGATCCCTCTCTGAGATACCTGTCCTATTTGGATTTCATCAGATTTTTTTTTTCAGTCATTCCCTTTAAACTACATTTTGAATATGGATAGAAATCATTTTCTGGGACTTCCCTGGTGGTCCAGCAGTTAAGGCTCCATGCTTCCACTGCAAGGGGCACAGGTTTGATCCCTTAGGGAACTAAGATCCTGCATGCTGTGAGGTGCAGCCAAAAAAACAAACAGAAATAATTTTTCTTGGTTTCTCCTAGAGCTAAAATTGGTTTGTACCTTCAAAATAACTTTTGTAGAATGAATCATAGCCAAGAGAAATCAGCTGGCAAAATATTAGAGTTCAACTGATAAGAGTTCAACAAGATGGCAGGATACAAAGCAAGAAAAATCAGTATGTTTCCTGATTTTCCTGTACTAGCAAGAGCTAGTTAGAAAATGTAAACAGATTTCATTTTTAAAAGCAACAAAGAGGTAAATTACCCAGGAATATACCCTAACAGAAAAGGGGGCATTCTTTGAGATGAAAACTCTAACGTACATAAAGGAAATCTGAATAGATGGAAAGATAGGCACACTCAATATGAGGAGATTAATTCTCCCTGAACTAATATAAACCAATTTTTGTCCTAATGTTTCTCAGGATTTTGAATGAAACTTGATAAACTCATCGAGAATTTACATTGCAGAATTCATGTCATGAACAGCTAAAATAGTTTTGAAGTAGAAAAAAACTGAAGGTCTACTAGATGCCAAACCATATCACAAAATTTTAATAATTGGTTAGGAGTAGACAAGTAGATGGATGGAACAACATGAAGAATCTAGGAATAACTCATGTATATGTAGGAACTTAGTAAATGATAAAGTTGAAGGACAGGCTATTTGATGTATGCCTTGGGAAAGTTAGCCATTTGGAAAAGTAAAATACAAATTCTGTTTAATACCATTCATATATAAGAAAAACAAATTCCAGATGGAATAATGGTCTAAATATAAACATAAAACTATGAAAGTTAAACTAAAATATAGATGTTATGTTCTCAGAATATGAAAAGCCTTCCTATCCAGAACCAAAAAAACAAGACTATGTCATAATTTTAAACTTACATATGTCATAAAGTTAAAAGGGATTGACTTGGAGACAATGTTACTGACATATATTCACTTTCTAGAATATAAAAAGAACTACAAATGAGTAAAAAAAAGAAAGATGTAAGAAATGGACAAAGGATAAAATAAGTAATTTTTAGGAAAAATGCCAATAGCTGTTAAACCCATGGAGAGATGCTTACCAGAAAATGGGAAATGTGTTGCAGTCAGTGGGGTTGCAAAGAGTCGGTCACGACCTAGTGAATGAACAACAACAAATTAAAATTACCTCAGGGTTCCATTTTTTGCCTATTATGTTAGGAAAAGTTTGATGGTACGAAAGTGGGTGTAAGGAAATAGGCATTCTCATATTTTCTGGTGGAATGTATAAATTAATACAGCCATTTGGGGAATAACTGCAGTTCTAGTTGCTTCTAAGTGCCTTTTAAGTCAAAAAGATGCATATCCTATTACAAACTAGTTCTGTTTCTTGGTATATACTCCATAAAAGTACTTGTGTATGCACACAAGAATGGGGCACACACCAGGGTGTTCATTGCAGCATTATTGATAATAGTGAAAAATCAAAATGCACTAAACTTTGCTCTACCAACAGAGTAGCTAAATAGATACACTGTAATATATTCACATTATTACACAGACCATAGCAGTTACAGAATATAGTATTGGTTGGCAAAAAGTTCGCTTGGATTTTTCCATACCATCTTACAGAAATACCTGACTTTTTGGCCAACCCAACAGATCTTTGTGTCTTAACATGGAAAGATTTATAAGACCTACCAAGTTTGAAAAGGCAAGTTGCAGAATGATACAATATATGGGGGAAAAAAATACGAATCTACAGACATACACTTGTGTATATATACATGTACATACACATTTCTCCTCCACCTTCAGAGGGTTAATTTAATTCATGTAACCTCTGACTTCACCCTTACAAAAAGATAGGCAGAGAAAGATATGCACAAAGAGGTGGAGGGTGTAGGGGAAAAGTAGAAACTCCAATAGGCTTTGGCTTGGGAGAGATTTCAGCATTGGACTTGACTGTATTTAGTATCCAGGATGAGTTTAAGTAATATAACTTTCTAGAAACTGAGTGATACTTTTACCTGCAGCCCTCATAAATATGGAATATATCTAAGGCTAGAATGTTTAAATTTAGTTTCAGTTATTAATGATTTCTGCCATGGATTCCTTCTCTCTGTTAAGCATTGGCAGTAATTAAGACATTCTTCTTGTTTTGCCAGTATTTCATTTTAAGTTTCAAATTCACCAAGCTGACTTATTCCTGGAAAAGGCTGACCATCTTATTAAAAAGATCTAATTAAAACATATACCAGTGTCCACAGTCTTAAGTGCATACAGTATAGAAGGTCTGAGTCCTTCACTCTATCAAGTGAAAAAGGTCTGAAGTCAAGTTCCAGCTCTAAACTCTTTAATGCATACTCTGCCCAGTGGTGGGGCCACAGCCTCCTCCTTTGCTTCTATCTGCTGTGGGCAGGTTCCATTTTTCACCAACTGATGGAACACAGCATCTGTGTTGTGGTTTCTTTTTAACCAGAATATAAGAAAGTATTTGCTGACTGAAGCCAGAGAAAAAAATAGACCTGAATTTCTTCAGGGTTGGCAGACTGCTGTTACAAAGGTAAGTAAGTGATAAAAAATGAAAACCCAGGCATGTCAAGGGGCTGAAATTATCTAAGGGGTGGGTGTTTTTAAATGCATATGAAGACTGATCATGAAGATAACCAAAGGAGAGTCTGGAGGCTGCAGGGAGGCAGCTCAGAATAAACCTCAGTTCAGTATTCATCATCTGGCTGCCCAGTTTCCCGCTGCTTGCTGGAGCAAGTAAATTCAATCATTTCATCCCTGGGGCAGCTTCTGATGATATGGTTGCTCTATTGAAAAAAAGACATCTGCTTCTTGCCTCATGGCTCTTATTTCCAGATGATTCATATAGACCCAGAGAAATACTGACATGACTATTTTGGATTCACCAAGGGAGCAAGTGCTCTGGGCTGCTTTCCAGGCATTTGGGGAAGACAAGTGGCTTGAGAGCTTCAGTTCTGAATGTGGTCTAGAAGCAGCACTATGTTTAGCCGTAGACAGTAAAGCTGTACATGGGGCAGAGTAAGCAGGCCTACCCTCTTAACTCTGTCACAGATAGCAGGGTCTTGCATTTTAGGGGGCACTGCTTTGTTTTCCAGGTGTTTTTATATGTATGATTTCATTTGATCCTTATAATCAGAGGTAGGCAAGTCATTTAGGAGTAAGAAGCATCTCTGACCTTCCCCAAAGTTCATCAAAACCACTGACCATCAGGTCCTTGAACTCAGGTCTATTTGGATCAATGACACAATGTTAAAGAAGCAGAGTCTTGAAATAAACCTTTAACCCAAACCCAAAGGGACAAGATTTATGCATTTATCCTTAAACTAAATGCTAACTTTTAAACTTAGGTTTCATGTTTTAAATACCCTAGTTTATTAGTTGAAACCAGAATTGCTCTTGTGAATATTCTGAACTTACCCAACAGTATATCCAGGTATTCCCCTAAATTTAATCAGGATCTTTCAACACTGCAGACAGAATATAGTAACCAGTTCTTTGGAAAACATTGTTTACCTTTACAGTGTCTTTAAAAGAACAGGAGAGTTGTGAAATGCGAGATGAAGAGTGAAGACTGCCAAGCAGCATTTAATACTAAGGATTCAGAGTCCAGGTCTGCGTTCTCTGAGTCACAATTCCATTTTGATTCCATTGTCAGTGAACTGACAGCAAAACTGATTATCCATGGAAGTTTTAAAATAGGATTTTTGACTTCCCATTTCTCATGTTTAGGCAAATGTTCTATAAGTTACTGATTGATAGTTCTTTTCATGTGACCAGGTGCCTCCATAAACTCAAACACTTTGTAAACCAGAGGTATATACCAGCTGTCTTGGATACAAGTTTCCTGCAGCTTTTCTTATCTGACAGGAAACACTTGATTTTATTTTAATAATTGTTTTGTTTTTCCCCTTAGTGTATTCCACAACAGAAAAACGATAGTGACTGTGGAGTATTTGTGCTCCAGGTAAATATATATATATATATATATTTTTTACAATTTATAAACTTGTTGGGTTTAGAGAAGGCTGATGTGTGCATGGTACTAGGTACAGGTAACAGAACACTTTTCCTCCCAAACCTGTCATTGAAAAGCAGTAGTTCTTGCATTTTCATATATTATCATTAGGAAGAACCACCTTCTAAGGCTGAGGATAAATAATTGGTATCACCCGTGTATTATTAGAGGTTATTGGCAAGTCACATTGGAGACTGACCTGCATTGGTCCTGTCATACACTCTTGGCATTTGCAGAATTAACTAATTTTTTAACCACTGGCAAGTAGTCTTTTACCAGAGTAAAAACTAACTAGATTTTAAATAAGGGCCACGTTCAGACACTGCGCTTTCTCATGCTGCAGGTTCCCTTAGGTTTCAAAGAGCTATAGAAAAAGTTATTATATTTACGAAGGAAATCATAGTTTATAATCCATTATTTACAGATTTCCAAAGATCTTGGAAGATGGGCTCACTCATATGACTCATGAATGTCCAGGGTTTGTAAACAAACTCAGGTTCTCACTTAAAGGCCATATTAGATTTGACTGCATTCTCGGCAGGTTTCACCTTGAGAATTGGAGCCCCTTTGGCAGTTTTGCTTTTCACAGTATTGAGTGGGGAGGGAAGGAGTATCCCAAGCCATATACTTACCTGAAAACTTGACTGTAATTTGGAGGTAACTTTTTTTTGGAGGTAAATGTTTTAAAACAGTATGTTTTACAAGTCTAAACCAATTTTACCATTTGCCTTAGACCCTATTCTGTTAAGTCTGCATCTAGTAAAATGGTGCGTTGGGCTGATGCGTAACTCCACATGCCACTTAAGTGTTTCTGGGACCTTTCCAGTACTGCAAGTGCCTCGCCTTAGAGCAGCCTTTCCAGTTTTCCCAAGAAGACATGCCCCGAGTGCGAAAGAGGATTTACAAGGAGCTGTGTGAGTGCCGGCTCATGGACTGAATCAGCAGGGACTCTGGGAAGTCTGACCAAGTTGGAGCAGGTGGTTTGTTACTTGAATCTCCAAACACTTATTTGAATTTTTACAGGTATTTCAGATCAGTGGTGTTGGGCCACTATTGTTACCTCAAGTTTATTTTCTGCCCTTAACTCATTTCTCTAGTGACCATGTACTATTTTTTAATGTTCAGTTTGGTTTCATTTTTAATTTTATGGATTCTGTGTGTGTCCCCCCCATATTTAATATTTATTATCCAAACGCATGCATATAGACAGAGCATGCAGTGCAGAGTATTAAAAAGCCTAGTAGATTTGGTGCAGCTTTTGAAACTTAGTTAGACGTGAACTGAATACAGGTTTAAATTTTAATTCCAGAACCTAAAAATGCAGGATGTTTTTGATAGAACATAACTCTGAGAGTAGTAGATGTTCCCTGGGGCATAAGGGGTAGCTAGGAGGGGTTTTGACAGTCAGTCCTGTTTTATTTTTACCAGCAGCACCTTTCACTGACTTCTCTCTTCAGTGAGTCCCATTCCTTTTAAAGGATGAAAAGGAAGTGGCCATAAACTGACTGGTATGTTCTATTCATGGTGGCACACTTGTAAGCACAGTGCCTGCCTTGTGAAGAGTTAAGATATGAGAAAACGAAAGTGACCTTGAGGGTCCAATTATCTCCACAAATGAGATTTCAGCCTTGGCTTTAAGATTTATAATAAATGCTTTAATCTTATAAAAAGCCTTTGCTGAAACATTGAACTCCTTGGATTCTTCTGGTTTTGACCGATTAAAATTTAGTATCTGTCAAACTAGTGGTGGAACAAATGAGAATCCAGCTCAAGAGTAACTTACAAGTTGTCACTTCCCCTGTATTTTTTCCCACATGGAAGAAATTAAGATTTGCCAAATACCTATTTCAAGGGTATTTAAAATATAAACATTCAAAACCAAAGACTAATTTTAGGTCTTTTGGATGTGGCTGGGGAAGAGAGAATAGAAAAGGTAATGAGACTTGATACTGTGGGGGTTACAGCAAATGTTATGAGTCTTTCCCTGGATTTCTCTAATGATTTCAGCAACAAATGCAGGACTTATCTGTCTCTGCTTGACCATCCCTGAGACTCCAGCACAGGAGTCCCCTTTTTTTTTTTTCGCTTCCATGAACCTCATCTGGGGGAAAGCAGAAGTGGCCCTGTCCTTACCCTTTGCTGCATTAGGATTAAAGTAATGGATCTTGCATCTTTAACAGAGTTTTGTGATAACTGGAAAGGAAGAATAAGCAAATGGCAAAAGATACTTGGGTTAATGCCTCCTTAGGTGTGTGGAAGGTAGGGCTGACTGCCAGCAGTTGAGGGTGGAGTCAGAACATGTTTACGTGCAGGGTTCCCTATCCCCAGACATTCCAAGCACCAAAACCAGTGTTTACATTATAAACAGGCCAGCACTTTCCTACTCCCTCAGACTCAAAACTCCTTAGTATAAAACCAGATCAGTATTTCTTCTTGTGCTTCGTATCATTAGAAAGATTGAGATTAGAGGCACTTTGTGCTGCTACAGGTAGGGCTGCATCCACATTGGAAAGGTGACAAAATGGGTTGGATGTTTTCTTGAGGTTTTCAGGCATAATTATGCAAACGAGATTTTTCAAATCTGTATGCCAGATGTTTGCTTTTTTTTTTTTTGGTAATTAGTAAGTAGGCTGTTTAAAATGTCTTATACTTTAGAGTGCCATAGTTCATATCTCACTGACAGAACCAGGCATGCAAGAGAGTTGGGTTCTGGAAAAAAATCTTAATGCCCCAAGCTTGAGTTGTCATTTCTTTCAGTCTGAGAAATGGTCATTCTCTTAGCAGTGAGGCAGAGAGAACCTACAGTGAACTGTCCCAAGTCATGGGTCTGTTTCATGTCCGGCTTAATAGGGCACCTTGAGCTACACTGTCCAGCATGCTTTAGCTTAAATGTCAAATATTTTAAGTCTGGCTAAAATGTTTGTTATTCATAAGAAGCTTGTTTCAGTACACACAGTTGCTTCCCACTTGCCCTTCCTACCCCTAGTCTTGTGATTAGGTATAAACCTCTATTTAGCCTAAGTCCTCCATTAGGATGGCCTTTTTTCCTGATGTTTGCAATAATGGTTTCCTTGCAACAGAAATTTCTGAAATATAGTCTGGGCTGTTGGTAGAAGAGACAGGCATTGTTTTGTTTTACTCTCACTAGCTTGGCACTGAATTGTCTAGGTGCCCACAAGGTGGGCAGACCTTATGCTTTGGGGGTTGAGGGCAGGCCTTACACAAACTAAAAGCTGCTTATGATGTGCCTTCAACAAGCTGCTCAGTCCTCTCCATCAGCAAACTTACCAGTCTGTAATTGCTTTTATCCTTTTGTAAAATCTATAGCAATGAATGTAGATTTAGTTGAACTTTTAGTTCTCTCAAACTAAATGGCTCAGACGGTAAAGCGTCTGTCTGCAATGCAGGAGACCCGGGTTCGATCCCTGGGTTGGGAAGATCCCCTGGAGAAGGAAACGTCAGCCTACTCCAGTACTCTTGCCTGGAAAATCCCATGGATGGAGAAGCCTGGTCGGCTACTGTCCATGCGGTCACAAGGAGTCGGACACGACTGAGCGACTTCATTTCACTTTTAGTTCTCTCAATCATAGAGAACCAATCTTCTCTTAAGAAAGGGAGAAGCAGCAGCTGCTTGCTGCCAGCAGTCCCCAAATCATTTTTTGTGCTTTGCATTTTATTTTCTATGTATCATTGAATATAATTAACACTGGTCACCATGAATTCATAGTTGGAACAAAGAAACAGACCTGAGACATCGCCAGCAGTAGCCTAAGTAGAGCTGCCCCCTTTCTCTGCAGATGTGGTGTACTGCTTCCTGGGTTAGAAGGAATAACTGGGAGCTCTGCATGGATCAGACCCTTTAGGCAAGAACCAGTGTGTTAATAGTGTGAATTAGATGTACTGACTACCTGCTCTGCTGAATTGTTATGAAACTGAACTAATAAGCAGTTATAAAACACATACTTTGTTATGTGCTAGGCTCTGCCTCCTGGCCTGTAGATAATTTAAGAAGACCTAGGGAATACCATCAGACATGCTAATTGTATTTGGGTGTTAACAAAAGCAGATCTAGACAAGCTGTCCACTTAATGGTACCTTTTGGTCAGAAAAAATTTATTTAAAGATTATGATCATGTAAAATTACTCAAACCTTCTAGCAAACATATTTTTTGAAAAATAAACTAAATGCCTTTATAAATGTGTGTTCTCTCGTGTTGGGTAACATGTACTGTTTGGTGAGTAGTAATTTTTCCCAGTGGCACTCCAGTCACGACAAGGCTTATCTGCATAGGCTCTAAGCAGCTCACTGTCCAGTAGCAGCACTTTCTACAGTAATGGGAATGTTCTGTATTTGCATCCACTACAACAGCCATTACCACAGGTAGGTATCGAGCATCTGAAATGTGGCTAATGTGACTGAGGAACAGTTTTAATTAGCTGCATATAGCAAGAGACTACCATATTAGTAACTCTCAGATCAAAATGGACATGCAAATTCTGCACACTATGCAGATTCTCCCCCAAATGGATTCCAGGCTAAGAGCGTTTCAATGTCTCTTGGTGAGGAAAAACACAGTAAGTTGGTCCAATTTTATTGAAATCTGTTACAGAAGACAATTCAAATATGAAATACTGTCTGTGGTTTTAAGGCCTATAGAAATCTGAATCATGTTTTACTGCAAAATAATATAAAATACATTAATTCAAACTACTGTAAAAAAGACTTTATGTCCTCATTAAATTACTTGCACGTTTTCCTAAATACTTACAACTAATTTAGAGATATCCAAATAGCCAATTTAAATTTGAGAAAACACTGTAACATGAAAGCTGTTCACATTGAGATACTCCAGCCACAACTTCACAAACTCCTGGAAAGTAAGAGATACTTTGTTGCTAGATGAAAAAAATCTCACTTAGGTCAGGGAGAATTATACTAGACTAGCAGTTTAAAATGAGCAAGAATTCATGTAACATTAGAGAAATCATCTCTTGCCTTACAAATGCAAAATAAATCCTCTAGACTCCCTTCTGAGAGTTGTAGAGACCATCAGCTGACTGTCCAGCCTCTGAAACATAGCACAATTGGAGAAAAAACAAGACAGACTTCAATGTAAGAACTGGCCAAAACATTTCCCAAGGGAACCATTTCTGATTTTGTTAAGCCATTCTCTCAATCTGTAAGCTCTTTAAAAAAACAAAAAAACACAAACACCACAAAACACTCCATTCCCAAGATCAGTCTGAAAATGAAAAAAATAGATCTGAAGGCGCTCACATCTCTCATTTTGAAAAATGTGTTTAGTAAATAAATATCCTTCAATCCCTGTCCCTTATTTCCTGATATACAAAGCATGTAAAGCAGGTGGTGTTCCCCGGGACTGTCTAAAGCTTACTTTTATACCAACTGTTTAGGAATTTCCATTAAGTTTTGCCTTTACAGATTAAAAATCAACACAGAAAAAAAAAAACTTCAGTTATCAAGCATCTGTCCCCCTAATTTAGAGCAAAGCTACATAACATAGCAAAAGTCTACTTATTAAACTTTACCTTATGAAAACTTAAAATTTTTAAAATAGTAATTCCAGGTCCCAAGGTAGACCATGAACCTACTTAGATGCAAACATGGTAGACACTTAAAAATTTTTTCCAGTCTTCTAAAAGAAGTGTGTTTTTGGCTGACAGATCAACATTATACATGAAGTCTGTTGCTAAGGAACACAATTTTTGACCTAGTAACAGAAATCATTTTGGTAATCTGACACAAAACCAAGACTCTAAGATTTAATTCTACAGAATTAAAGGCATTCTTTTGGATTCTGTTCTTTAATAATTTTTAAGAGGAAAACCATGACAAGGCTTCCAGCTCAGTAGAAACATTGATTAAAGCTTGGTTTAAAAAAAAAAAAAAAAAAAGGCAGGTTTGCAGACCTTGGGTAACACCCGTCAAATTCAACAGGCCAAAGGAGTGGGCTTTCATGATGGGGCTCTCAACCACTCACTGGTTTTGGGCCAGTTTTCCATAGCCACCTCTTCCAGCATCATAGTCCTGACGATATTCATCTCGTACCTTAATTGAAAAGAACATGTTACAGTACAGAGATTAGTGTAACAAACATGCCTTCCAAAATATGTCAGACAAATAACTAAGCCTTTTCAGATGTCATAATGTAAACATTGTTAAGTGTAACATGATTTTGAGCAACTGATGATAAAGTTCAATTGCCCTGCAAAATTATTTTAATACTGCTTTTTTTTTAAAAAAAACAAACATCAGGCTTACACACTCAGCATCCAAAGATAGCACATTCCAAAGAATATTTAAACTATACTGAGATAAAAATGGAAAAGTTGCTTTAGTACATTCTGCTTTGCTCAACATTCCTGCAGGAGAATATTCAGCCCCTTGCAGAAGTCCAGTAATGGTTGCTTGCAAAGATATACTATTTAATGATATTTTAAAATATTAATAATTTATCAACCCCAATGGGTGGATTCACTTCAAGCCAAGGTTATAGGCACAGTTATTTTGAGAAGAGCAAATACAAATTGACAAAACACATCGTTTAGGACTGGAATCCCAGGCAAAGGCTGAGCACAGAAAACCTTCCTGCGTACCTGGCCCCCAGAACGCCCACGGCCATACTGCCTGCCCTCCTTAAAGCCTGCATCCCAGTCTGTACGAATGATCCGGTCATCCAGACGAGTTCCATTTATATACCGCATGGCATTTTCTGCATCTGCTCTTGAATAGTATCTTAATTATGATTATTAAGGAATTAACATTTCTCCAGACATTTTTATAAATAGAGGAAGAAACATCTAAATGAAGCTGAGTTAAAGAGTACAAAAACTAATCCAACCAGATGGAGATCAAAGACATAATTTGGTTTATAGGCCTGTTGAGGTTGGTCCAAAAGCAGTCAAAAATGGTATCTTATCCTCAGCTACACTGATGGTTTTTTGGATAATCCTGTTAAATACCCAATCCCACTATCTCCATATTTTCTTTTGCAAAATACAGATATGTTCTGTGCAGGTTTAAACCACGAACTGTTATCCAAGGAAACAACAGCATCTTTCGGTTCCCTGAATATGAAGCTGTACATTCAAGAACAACCTTAAAAAGAGGTCACTGCCTAAGACCTGCCATCACATTTCATTAGAAGGAAACACTCAGAAAGTATCACTCAAGTCAGTAATTCTAAACCAGATCTACTAAATCTATTTTGGGGATGCTATTAAAAACTATATGTAAGTAATTGTATCTGGATCTAGGAAATACTGATCTGGACCTTTCCCCTTGTCTATAATTACACAGGTAGGGAAACACTTGCTGAAATTCCAGTGTCTACACAATGCCTAGCACACATGGGCATTCAATAATTCTTTGTTGAATGAAATGAATGCTAAAGGGCAAATTGGGGGCGGGGGCGGGATACTGACAATGAAAGGTAGCCTTTCTTTTGGGTATTTGTCATCTTGATTATTGATCTTTGACCTTCAAGGCAAATGCAAAAACATTCCAGTTCTTAAACACTGATTAGTATCTAATATTTTCTTTGTCTTTTTTGTCCCCTGTGAATTATTTTACACTCTCGGCACCAGAGGTGAAAGCAAAACCTGGGCACTCGTCCCTTGTGTCTGAAGGAGTAAAAGAAGCTTGCAGAGCCCAGAAATCAGACACCAAAGTCAGAAGTGGGGAATAGGTTCAAACGTGGGGCTTCTGATTCAACCTGATAGTGAGCACATTTTGTCTTCTTTCCTTCTCAGGGCCTCCATTAGACAAAAGGAAAGAAACATATACCCAAAGAGTAGAAGAGGCCATCAGCAGATGAGAGATGCAAAAGCTAAAGATTAATAATGGGTGAAACAAAGTCACAGTAGGAAATACTCCTAAAAGGCTTAAAGGAGACAGCAAACCCAGGAAGCTCTTAATTCCAAGTTGATTAAGTAGTAAGGCTGCAAATAGGGTTTAATTAAAGGTCTCTATGTGGGAAGAAGACCTTTTAGCAGGAATACATGTAATTCCAGGCAAATAAAGAAGATAGGGTTACTGACTGAAGGAACTATGGCATTGTCTTTAACATCAGCAAGCTTAAATCTTTTTTCATTCTAGCATTTAAGAAACCCACATGTCCCAAAGGCAAGGCAACAACTTAAGAAGATCTGCCTAGATCCACAAAGTCAGCCTTTTCCCCCAGAAACCAAGGGATCACCAGAAATTTAAGGAAATTTTATAACATAAATACAATGGAAAGAAACAATTCAAGGCACAGAAAATTCAAATGACATGGTGGACTAGGTCTGGAAAATTTCTCAAAATGACCAAAAAAGAAAATAACAGTTAAAAAACAAAATATGAAAGGGTAAATCCAGGTGGTCAAATGTATGGAGAGGTTCCAGGGAGAGAATGGTCACAAGTAAATATGGTTACGACATGTACAAGCATCAAGCTATATGCATCTACATAATACTATGTAGCTGTTATAAAAAGAGGTAGCCTACATGTGCTAACATGGAACAATCTCTAAAGTAGGTGAAAAAAAGTGCATACAATATGCTACCGCACATACATAGAATTACTTCTGGAAAGACACCAATGAGATTGATAGCTAATGTCTCTGAACTTAGAATGATAATGGGGCTTTTATTTTTCAATACACTCTTTGAACTTTCTGAAGTACCATAAGCATATACATTTTCAAAGATTTACTTAACCAACTATCAAAAAAGAATGGCTTTCAGAACATAATGTATATGTTACTAGCTTTCCCAGTGTAAACAGTATAGACGTATTGGACAGAAGGCAGGAGTAGATGAAGGAAGAAGAGGAAGAGGTAAGTGCAGCGATGCTAATCAACAAGTGTCCTCACTCATCTTTCAAAACAGGCTCAGCCGCTCTTGGCCCCAGCTTCGGGCAACAGCTACACGAGACACACAGGAAGGATACTCCACAAAACAGAACCCACATGCTGTCTTCTTCATTTTATCCAGGCCCATGATGATTTTCTTTATGTCACCACTTTTGCTGAAGAGCTCATAGATTTGTTCTTCTGTTGTATAAAAGGAAAGATTTCCAACATACAATGTACAGCTTTTCTTCAGTAATTTTTCCTGTTCTTCATTGTCACCCTAGAATTTCCGAGATAGGGAGCAAAGTGGGGGGGAAAAAAAAGGCACAAAACAATATGAAGGGTATGCTCCAAGTTACATTTTTTAGAAGTATGAATTTAACATGGATACCATACAGAAACAACAGGTAATACGTCCACCTCTAGGGAGAATCAAGGGACTGCAGGTCAGGTTTGTGTGTATGGTCTCATTTAATTTATCATCATCAATCTACCTGAGGGAAGATGGTTAAGTAACTTGTCCAAGATCATGCAGCTAATCAGTAGTTGCAGTTGGAACCCAAGCCCAGTCTTATCCCTAATCCCCTATTTCCTTAAAAAGTTCACAGGACAAGAGTCATTCTACAATAAAAATAGGTTTTTCAGGACTTTGGAATGAGACACTAAACAAGTTTATTACTGCAGTTACTGACTTGTTAAAATTATGGTCAAGAAGCATTTTCCTCTTTCTTTCTCACATGTTTAAGTCATGTCCCAACAAACAGCTTACAGTTTAAGACAACTAGTATTAGTACTTACTTAAGGTAAGACATAATATAGATACCATTCAGGAACTACTGTAGAAATTCTATAAGACAGTATCTTACAGTAGTCTAAATAAAGCTATAGGCTTTAGACTGCAGATAGACAACAGTACAAGTTTAATCCTTTCACTACTGTAATCTTGCAGGATGCTTGAAATTCAACATGGCTATGATGTGGTACTTTCTAAAGTGAGGGATAGACGTGTAAAATAATGTCTGTTCATGTGTTTATTCGTTCAGTCATGTCCAACTCCTTTTGACCCCATGGGCTGCAGCTCACCAGGCTCCTCTGTCCATGGGATTCTCCAGAGGAGAATACTGGAGTGGGTTGCCATGCCCTCCTCCAGCATATCTTCCCAACCCAGGGGTTAAACACTGGTCCCCTGTATTACAGACAGATTCTTTACCAGCTGAGCTACCAGGGAAGCCCATAATCATGCCTGGTATATAGTAAACATTTAAAAAACTAAATATTGGATAAATCTGAGATCTTTCTCAATTTTGCCTCAAATTTGTTTTCCCACCCTACACACACATTTTAGACTTTCTCCACACCCACCCTCTTCTATACCTGATCCCTCCTTTCTCAATCTTCTGAATCTTCAACAGCCCCTCCCTTTCTTGTGCTGGATTAAGATTACTTACCTCCACTGTACGGATTAAGATTATTTACCTCCACTGTACTCTTAGGATATGGAAAACTGTCTTCCCTCTCTACGCTTTAGCAGACGCTTCCACAACAGCACTCAATACAAATTTACTAAATAACCAATAGTTAATGAGCGTCACCTTCACTCCATCCCTGTCTTTGCTGATACTGAGGAACCCACCTTGAATATCTGCAGCCTCGGCCATTTCACAGAATCTGCTATGACATGGGTCAAAAGAAACTTTCCCTCTTCGGAAACCCAGCAGTTCTCCGATTTTGACATCCAGACCCTTAACACGTTGGTCCCCCTCCTCACACCGAGGGCTCCCTAAAGATGGAGGCAGGGCTCAACTTTGTCTGCCACCAGGTATAAATCTTTTGTAGGGCCGTTTTACTAGCCTATGGAAAAGGGAAACGCCAAACACAGTTTGGTAGATGTAACTTAAAAGTCCCGGTATCTGGATCAGGATGGTGCTTCCACATACTGCACGTGTCAAAAAGACACCCTTTTTTGATACTTGCAGCAAAATCACAAAGTCACTTTCCCGCGACACCGTTCGTGAAAACGCAAGCCACCACTACTACTGCCGCCCATCTGCAATGGCTCGGAAACAGAGAGCATCTGCTAGGGAATGTGAAAGCCTGCCTCAAATTCCCTTCCTACGAGAGAGGGGGATTTGATAATATCCAAACGCCCTTTCGGCATCCATTCCCCAACAGGCACCCAGGCTTCCCTTCGCATTTCGGGATACCAGAGAATGGGAGACGACACAATGAGACAAGAGCAAACCGAGTCTCAGCGTTCTGGCCCGAGGCTCTTTCTCGCGACCCGGCTTCCCTCACCCGGAAGTGCTGGTCCCGGTACTGGCTCAGCTCGACGTAGGAGTCGCTGCGCAGCGCCTTCAGGAGGCCACCCGACATAGTGCAGAGAGGTGGCAGAGGACACCGCCACTGAAGAGTATAACCAGGTAGCCCCAGCAGTGGCGGGACCGGAAACGCGCAGATACGGCTGCGGAAAGTCGAAATCCCGTGCTCCAATCCCAGGGCGGCAGTGTCGTCACCAGGCGGCGCCGGCGCACACACGGCCGGTAGTCAGGTGTCGCCGATCAGAAGCGAGAGCGGCGTGCTTCGGGTTCCGGGTCGCTCCGAGGATGGTTCTGCGGCGGCTGCTGGCCGCCCTCCTGCACAGCTCGCAGCTGGTGGAGCGTCTCTCAGAGTCTCGGCCCATCCGGCGTGCGGCACAGCTCACCGCCTTTGCCCTGCTGCAGGCCCAGCTCCGCGGCCAGGACGCGGCCCGGCGCTTGCGAGCCATCGCGGCTGGGCCCGCTGGCTCCCTGGGCCGCCGCGCTGCCCGTTTCAGAGACACCTTCACTCAGGAGCTACGCCGGGGCCTCCGGGAACGCCCGCGGCCACCACCAGGTAGCCAGAAAGGCCCAGGAGCAAACCCCTAAACCCAGGCTGGGCCAGGTCGAGGTCGCCTGTTTCCCCTCTGGGCTGGATACCGGCCTCGGCGCTAAGGAGTCATCCTTCATCCTTGACGATACACACGGCCTGGAATCCTGACTCAAGTTGTTTGCCTATATACGTCCCACTCATCAGAGAGCCCGGGCCAAACTTGACACCCCCAGGGAAGCCGTGATCGGACAGGACACAGCGAAGGAAGAAGCTCCCCGAAGCCTGACAGAGATAGATAGGCTCGGCCCTGATTCACCGCGGGCAGAGAGCCATGGACCGAAGTACAACCGGCGAGAGGTTTAACCTCGGGAAATGGGACTAAAACTAGTGATCGATGCTGCTGCCGCTGCACTGATGTAGCAAGTCGCTACTTCCAGGGGAGATCCTGGATGGAAAGACAATCCTGCAACTGCCAAAAATCCTCTGATTAAATGTGTGAGCTGAGTAATAGGTATTGTTACAGGACAAGGTTCTTTTGCCCCGTGCGCAGGAAGCCAAATGCGGAGATGCAAAGGTTTCCAGCGAAGAGGATTTACTGGCAAGGCAGCCAGGGGAGAGCTAGTCTCAGATCTGGTCTTCCTCAAGGCAAAGGGGTTGGGATATTTATGGGATAAAGCAGCAGCAAGACGGCGGGAGGTGTGGGGAAAGATGATTGGAGAAAGGTGTGGTAATTGTAGTTCTGCACAGGTGTAACTATGCCACATGCATCTGCAGCTTGAAAAATAGAGGTTCTTAGCACCATCTGGGAGAAGGAAATGGCAACCCACTCCAGTGTTCTTGCCTGGAGAGTCCCAGGGACGGGGGAGCCTGGTGGGCTGCCGTCTCTGCGGTAGCACAGAGTCGGACACGACTGAAGCGACTCAGCAGCAGAAGCAGCACCATCTGCGGAGAAGGCAGTGATTGCACCCCGCTCCAGTACTCTTGCCTGGAAAGTCCCATGGACGGAGGAGCCTGGTGGGCGGCAGTCCATGGGGTCGCGAAGAGTCAGACACGACTGAGCGACTTCACTTTGACTTTTCACTTTCATGCATTGGAGAAGGAAATGGCAACCCACTCCAGTGTTCTTGCCAGGAGAATCCCTGGGACGGGGGAGCCTGGTGGGCTGCCGTTTATGGGGTCACACAGAGTCGGACATGACTGAAGCGACTTAGCAGTAGCAGCAGCAGCACCATCTGAGGGTGGAGTTTTCTGCTCTCTGATGTCAAAAGGTCAGGAGCATGCCCAGTTGGACGGTTGGTGGTCCTATCCAGTCTTAACCAACTCACCTTAAACTAGACACAGCTAACTCCAAGAACCTGGAAAACAACTCACCCTCAAACATAGCTAGGCTTGGTGCTGCTTCCAGGCTGAGGGAGTCATAAGATGACCTTGACTAGTGAAGGCAGATGAGATGGATCCACCCATGCCTTCAGTATGAACCTGGTGCTTATCTGAGAAGGTGGATTAGGATTCCTGGGACCATAGGAATTACACAGTACTACAGTATAATAATAATGTATATTATTATACATTATAATACTAGTTAACGCATACTGAATATTTCCTCTGTTCTGGGCACCACTCCTTACAACCACTTTCACATGTGGAAGTGTAACGCTATTTCTTAACTCATTTTCTGCTGCCGCCACCACCATCACCACTGGGTATCAGGACAACTGTCTACCATGGGACAAGCCACCTGAATTCCTTATTCCTATTTTAGAGGGTCTGAGATACACTCTATGCTGCAGCTAACAGACCCACAATTAGGCAATCCATGTATGCACTGATTGTCTCTAATCAGGCTACAGAGTTAATCATGCAATCTAGAAAACTCAAAGCAGGAGAAACAATTTATATTCTGACTCTGTGGGAGTCACAGAGGGAGCTGGATAGCATGGAGACCTATCCTGGGCGTGAGGCAGCAAGAGCAGCTTGTCCTCCTCTTTCCTGGTGGTCAAAGATCTGACTTGACATTCTACCCTCCAGCCTTCCCATCAGAGGCACTTCTGGTCAATCCTCTCTGAGGCCAGTGTCCCACTCTCCTAATGACAAAGTCTTAGTTTGGCACCCTGCTCTCCTGTCCCCCATCTCCCAGACCAGAGGCAACTCACTGAATTCTCCTTTGAGCTTGACAGTAAGGAGCCCAAGGAGCTTGTTCATTCTGCCTTGATTGCCTCACTGGTCTCAGTCCCACTCGTTTGTCTCTGGATCTGGATATCAGAGCAGCACAATGTTAGCAGTCCCCAACCCAACCCCTTACCTTCAACATAAGCAGCCTTCAAGCACACTCACAGTTGGGTCTTTTTCTAGACTGGCAGAAACAAAAAGGGAAACTTCAGGAAGCAATGAAGCTTTTAGCAAGCTGGCCATTTGGTAAGGAAGGAAAGGAAAAAAAAAAAAGAAGGCAGATGTTTTATATTTTGTGGTAGTGTGTGGGAACTAAATTCCTTCCATTTGTAGGAGTCTGAGAGCAGAGCAAGAAAATGGTCCTTTCTTCTCCAGCTAGAGGTGACTCAGATGCCTCCTGGCTTTGGAAGCCTCCAGTGTAATCTGGCTTGTCATCCCACCACTTACCCTACTGCTAAAGAAACAGACCAAATTCGTTCTACCACCCCCAGTGGCAACAGTCTCCCAACATGCCTTTCAAGCGCTGCTAAACTTTGCCAGAATGTGAAGCCAGGAAGCAACTCACTCCACTATCCTGCAGGGCAATTTCAGATCACCCCTTAGTGCCACACAAATCTAGATACCAACACTTCACAAACAAATTGTTAGCACTCAGGCCACTACGATCTACATGGACTGCTACACCAACAGCTCCTCTAGGGAATTCTGAGTTTGTGAACCTACCTGGCGAAGGAGAGAAATCCCAAGAATCCCAGAGGAATCTGGGACCTTAGAATCTGGGTTATCTCCAGGCGGCACTTGGTTTTTATCTGTTAGGCAAAAAAAAACTCTAGCTGCAAAGTAAGTAAGTGCTTACAGGTGCCCAAGATGATGCTAAGCACTACAGGTAGGAAAAGAAACCCAAAGTTCGTAACAAACCACAAGAACATGAAACTATCATGAACAGGTCCTATAATTTTGAAGAGGGAACTATTGGGTAGTGTGCTACAGTTAGCTTAGGCCGGCTCAGAAGAGGGATCCTTGGCATCTCCCAAGTTCAGTAACATCATTTTAGTAGTTTAAAATCATCCATGGTGAGAGTATATACAACACAGAAGTTGGCAAAACACCAGAAATAAGGGCTATTTTGCCTCTAGAGAATGGGTTGCTAAACATTTACCAGCATGCCACTGATCCTCTCTGTCAGGGCTGGAGTCCTGAGGCAGATGTGGCTGGGGACCCCAGCAGCAGCCTGTGGGAAGTGGAGCTTCAAGATGACCCAGGGCTCTAGCTGGCGGAAGGTGCTCCTCCAGCCCACTGCT
Organism: Capricornis sumatraensis; assembly: GCF_032405125.1. Classification (NCBI taxonomy): domain Eukaryota; kingdom Metazoa; phylum Chordata; class Mammalia; order Artiodactyla; family Bovidae; genus Capricornis; species Capricornis sumatraensis. The sequence goes on from NC_091069.1 coordinate 177,773,896, forward strand.
CGCAGAGGCCTGGGTACCTCTGGTTCTCCAGAGACGGCAGGGTTGTGAGGAGGGAGAATGAGGACAGGCTGAGTGCCACAGCTGCTCACAATCCCAGTGGACTGGGCAGGGGTGCCCTGTGTTGCAGGGAGCAGCATGCCCAGGTGTGATGGCTTCCACCAACACAGCAGGTATGGGTTTGGAATGGGGTTTGCTCTTGAGCCTGTGAAGGGGCTTCAGACAGAGGCTTTGAACATGGAGAGTGACCAGACCACATTTAAGGTTTTGTGGCCAAGTGCCACCAGAATCCAGCCTTCTGTCTCCATTCCCATGGGGCTGAACATCTGGGCTCTCTGACCCCTGACGAGTGACATGCAGGGACTTCCCTGGTGGTGCAGTGCTTAAGAATCTGCTTTGCAGTGTAGGGGACACAGGTTCAATCCTTGGTCAGGGAACTAAGATCCCTCATGCCTCAAAACAACTCAGCCCACACACCGCAACTACCGAGCCCATGCTCTGGAGCCCGTGAGCCACAGCTAGGGTCCGTGCACTGCCATGAAGTTCCCACGAGACGTGACAAAGATCCTGCATGCCACAGCTAGCCCCAGCACAGTCAAATAAATAACTATTAGTGAGGTGCAGACATTTTCCACCTCTCTCAGGGACAGGAGTAGCAGAGTGGATAGGAGGAAAATTCCAGAACTACTTGTTTTGGTAATAACCAAGCATTGAGACAGATACCAAAGTGCCTTTAAATACACCACACCCACTTCTATGCTTACAGAGCTTTGGGAAGGAACTTGTACTGTAGACCCAGGAACAACACAGTGTTAGCTGGCAGACACCTCAGAGACCATCATGCAGGCTGGAAAACAGGCTGGGTGAGGGGAAGGGGCTTTCTTAGAGCATGTAGCCAACGTGGAGAAGACCAGGGACTCGAACTAGGCCTCCTGAATCTGAGCTACCTTCTTTTGAATATCACTACACTGCCTCCTTCCAGGTATCTAGGAGGCCAAAAGGTTGTCATGACAGCAAGAGGTAAGGCATCCTGAAAGCTTTAGGGGAAGTCATTCAGGAGTGTCATTAGGAGATTGCTGTCGCCTTTCACAATCAAGTGCGATTTATTTGTTTAAAACATCACAGTGACTGGAAGGAATAGGGCAGGAATAGACATTTGGCATCACTGATTACATTAGGTTCTTTGGGGACCTTGGCATCAGGACCATGACTGATCAGATCTTTGGTTTTTGAGGGGAAGTGGATGTCAGTTTACCCAGGAGGTGGAACAGTCAAAGGCTGTGCACAGGAGAGGCAGTGGTGGGGATTCTGGAAGGGAAAGGAAAGGAAGAGAATCAGGCTCTGTCCCAGTCTAGCCAACACTTAGAGGTGGAAAGGGGCCCTCACTTAGGGCTGAGTCTTGGGCAGTGGCTTCTGTGTCATATTGTCAGGCTTCTCCCCCAGCTCTAGGATATGAAGGCTGAGATGGTCCCTCCAAGCCTTGCTCAGCAGGGAGGACAGGGCTGGTGGGTCCTCCAGGGTCAGGTGGGGAAAGATGAGCGTCTCACTCCTGAGTGGGAAGCGGCACTTCCTCACGGCCAGCCTGGTGGTGCCAGGGGTCACCACAAACAGGCGGCAGAGCCATGGCCCCCCAGCCACTTGGCAGGCTGGGTGTCTGGTGAAGTTGTTCAGGGCTTGGCACAGGACCCGGTCCTCAGCCCCGCCCATGTCCACCACGTCCACTGGCAAGCCCAAGCCTGGGAGGTGCAGGAGGTGCCGGGGGGGCATGTAGGTGTGGGTGAAGACGAGTGTGAAGTGGGTGGGTACACGCAGGGCCTCAGGGGCATGAACCACCCGCTCCAGGTGCCCCAGGCCAGGCACAAGGCCCCCCTGGTGCAGACAGCCGAAGAAGAGGGCACCCAGGATGTTGAAGAGGGCCAGAGTGCCCCTGCAGGGGGCCGGCTGGGTCTGTAGACTACAGAGCAGGACAAGGGGCACCAGGAGGGGAATCAGGAACCGAGCCTCCTGGTGGCTAAAGGCAGACAGCAGGGCGAGGGGCACAAAGTAGAAGAGCAGGAGGAGAGACCTGGGGCTGGGCCGTGGGCTCCAGGCTTCCAGTGTCCTTGGGAAGCCCATCTGGGCAAAGGCCTGCAAGCCAGCCCGCAGCTGCTGCCACGCGGCCTGCAGGCTATGGGCGTGCAGCGCCCCAAAGAGCAGGAAGCCATTGACAGCCAGGTGAGTGAGCCTCGCATGTGTGCCGTGCCTTGCCAGGTTCACCGGATCCAGGTTGTAGCGCAAGAAGTTGGCAGGCGTAAGGACAAGGGTGCTGGGTCTAGATGGACCGGAGAAGTACCAGCTGTCCACAGCCACAAATACCACTGCAGTGAGGCTTGCCCCCGGGAGCAGCGCCAGGGCTTGCTGGGTCAGCGACTTGAAGCTGGAATCTGTGGCTCCGCAAGTGCCCCAGAGGAAGAGGGGGACCAGAGCAAAGGCCAGAAAGGTGGGCCGGTTGAAGAAGCCAGCCACCACGAGGCCCCCAAGAAGCCAGCCATGCCACCGTGGGCCTGGAGCGGGCTTCCTAGGTGTGCGGCTCCCAGCCACCCTGGGGGACACCAGTACCAGCAGCCAGGCGAAGAGCAGTCCCTCAATGGCATTGGAGAAGGTCCTTGTGTAGAAGACCAGGGTGACGTAGGACCCCGACAGCAGGAGCAGGGCGTTCCAGCGCTCCGCCCCCCAGCCTGGAGCCAGGTGGTACACGGCCAGGTCCAGGGCAAAGGAGAGGGCAGTGAGGAGGAGTCGGGGCCCCACCAGCAGCATGTAGCCACTCACCGCGCCCGGCCATGGCCCCCACTCTTCCCAGAGCCTGAGGAGCCAGAAGGCAGAGCCAGAGGTCAGCAGTGGGAAGACCGCCGTGCGGCAGGGGCTGCTGGGGTGAAACTCCCAGGGCCGGGCGGCCTCGACGCCCAGGACATCCCCTGTGGAGAGAGGAGAGGTGAGCCAGATCCCAGCTCAGGAACATGGTAGACCAAACCCCAGCCTGGCCCCCAGGACTGTCTGCACCCCACACAACCCTGGGGCTGTGAAGCTGACAGAGCCCACTCCTGAGAGCAGGTGACGTCATGGGGGACCGCTGGCCCCAAGGCAGGGAGAGCCCCCGGGTGGGTGTGACAAAAGCCACAGGAATCCTTCAGACCAGAGTCATCTGCAGCTGGTGCTGAAGAGACAAGAACTAGCCCGGCCCACACCGTGTGATACCGTGAGCAGGGAGGCTGGGTGGGGACTTCTGATTCACAGAACTGTGAGCTTCCAGGTCAGCAGTGGGAAGACCACCATGCGGCAGGGGCTGCTGGGGTGGAACTCCAGGGTTAAGCTGCTAGGCCTGTGATGGTCTGCTGTGCAGCCCCGTGCCTGGGAAGCGAGGTAACACTGTGCCCTAGACAGCATGTGTGGGGAGGAGCAGGGGGAGGCTCCATTCCCCTTCTTGGCGCTCTAAGGTCTCCAGAGTCAAAAACGCATCTCTGTGATCATGACTGTTCTCCAGGCCAGGCAGTGTGAGAGTGCAGAAGGGAGTGAGCAACTGTGCTTATGGTCCAAGGTTACTAGTTTTATCTAGGATTCTTAGTTTTTAAAACGAATATACTTGGGTAATTAAAATTACTTGCTGTGTGGCACTTGCTGTCCGTGACCCTGTACCCCACTGTCACAGAGCTTGGAGTGGGGATGAGGGAAAAAACTTAATTTCTGCATCTTAGCTCCAGGTCTCACAACATCTCCCACTTGATAACACTGCGGGTTGTTTAAGGCTCTTTGCTTCTCCTCCTATTCATCCAGACTTTTGGCAATTTTCTCTATGTCAGAAGGTGAAAGGGAAAAAATAAAGTCTTGGGTCAGATCATCCGGCTGCTTTTTACTGGCTCAGGTTAAAACGGGGTGGAAAAGAAGACCGACCTGGGCTTCCTTGGTGGCTCAGTGGTAAAGAATCTGCCTGTCAGTACAGGAGACGTGGGCTCAATCACCAATCCAGGAAGATCCCACATGCTGTGGAGCAACTAAGCCTGTGGGCCACAACTATTGAGCCCACGTGTCACAACTACTGAAGCCGTCACACCATAGAGTCTGTGTTTTGCAACAAGAGAAGCCACCTCAATGAGAAGCCCTCACACCATAACTAAGAATATCCCCGCTCACCACAACTAGAGAAAATTGCCCGTGAAGCAGTGAAGACCCAGCAAGACAAAAGTAAATAAGGTTAAAAAACTAATTAAGACTGGACTTTTCAACTTTAAAAACAAATCCACCTGCTGAGGTCTATGGCAGAAAGGACTGATACCTCCTTAACATCCATTTCTTCCTTCATCCTTAGTCTCTTTAGCTGGGCATGTGGTCAGATATAAAGACTATATTTTTAGCATCCCTTTGCAGCTAGGTGTGGTCACATGACATATTCTGACCAATAAAATGAAAATGAGCAAAAAAGTATGTGACTTTCAAAATGTGGCCTTAAAGAAAATAGGAATGCCTATCTCTTTTCTGGTGGTGGGAAAGACCCGGTATTTAACCTGATGGCTGGAGCTCAAGCAGACATCTTGAGCCATGAGGAAGAAGGCCTGTGACCACAGCATCTGAAAAGCCTCAAGGTTTTTGGCAACTGTCTTAATGATGTGTCCTATACCACTTAGAAGCGAAGTTCCAACAAGTGAGCAGTCTAGGTCTGAGTTCCCTCAGACATCACATGAACCTACAGAAGCAAAGTTTCATTATTATGTCACAGCCCTGTATAGGCTTCCCCAACCACTGGGGAAGCCCAACTTTGAAATCTTTCCCCTGAGAAGCCCCAAACAGCTTTTGTTCTGAAAACCTGTACTGTTGGTATAAGCAGGAAAACATCAAATAGGCTGGCATTTCATTGGTAACACTTAGAAGGTCAGTGTCGCCCCTCAGGAAGGAGATATGAAATTCCTACTCTCAGATTCCTATGCCAGAGAGGCTTGTGGATTTACTGCTCATTTGCACAGACATTTTTCTCCCTCTGCACTAAATATCCAGGGGCTTCCCAGGTGGCACAGTTGGTAAAGAATCCGCTCGCCAATGCAAGAGACACAGGTTTGATCCCTGGGTTGGGAAGATTCCCTCAAGAAGGAAGTGGGCACCCACTCCAGCATTCTTGGCTGGGAAATTCCATGGACAGAGAAGCCTGGTAGGGGTTGCAAAGTCAGATAGAATTGAACATTCATGCACACTGTAAATAACCAACCAGCTCCTCTACCAGACTTTGCTGCACAAACTTATCTTAACCACACATGGAAAGCTTTACCTGCTATGACCTCGGGAGACTGGAAGAACTCATCTGGGTGCACGTAGCCTGTCTGTGGAAGGAGACACCACGCCAGGCGGAGCAGGCCAAGGCTGCCCCACAGCACCCTGGCTGCCATCTCCATATCAAATTGCTGCAGGGACACTGGGCCAGAGTCTAGAATGACTTCAGCTGCTACAGATGCTATTCTGGTTCCACAGCTCTACATCTGCCAAGGATAACATTCGTTAGTTACTGTAATGTAAATCATATGTTCAGCTGTCTGAACAAACTCAAAATGGGTCTACACACAATACAAATCTTAATAATAACAGCTGCTGTTTACTAGTTCAGTTCAGTTCAGTTCAGTCGCTCAGTTGTGTCCGACTCTTTGTGACCTCATGAATCGCAGCACGCCAGGCCTCCCTGTCCATCACCATCTCCCGGAGTTCACTCAAACTCACGTCCATCGAGTCTGTGATGCCATCCAGCCATCTCATCCTCGGTCGTCCTCTTCTCCTCCTGCCCCCAGTCCCTCCCAGCATCAGAGTCTTTTCCAATGAGTCAACTCTTCGCATGAGGTGTCCAAAGTACTGGAGCTTCAGCTTTAGCATCATTCCTTCCAAAGAAATCCCAGGGCTGATCTCCCTCAGAATGAACCGGTTGGATCTCCTTGCAGTCCAAGGGACTCTCAAGAGTCTTCTCCAACACCACAGTTCAAACACATCAATTCTTCGGCGCTCAGCCTTCTTCACAGTCCAACTCTCACAACCATACATGACCACAGGAAAAACCATAGCCTTGACTAGGCGGACCTTAGTCGGCAAGTAATGTCTCTGCTTTTGAATATACTATCTAGGTTGGTCATAACTTTTCTTCCAAGGAATAAGCGTCTTTTAATTTCATGGCTGCAGCCACCATCTGCAGTGATTTTGGAGCCCCAAAAAATAAAGTCTGACACTGTTTCTACTGTTTCCCCATCTATTTCCCATGAAGTGATGGGACCGGATGCCATGATCTTTGTTTTCTGAATGTTGAGCTTTAAGCCAGCTTTTTCACTCTCCTCTTTCACTTTCATCAAGAGGCTTTTTAGTTTCTCTTCACTTTCTGCCATAAGGGTGGTGTCATCTGCATATCCGAGGTTATTGGTATTTCTCCTGGCAATCTTGATTCCAGCTTGTGTTTCTTCCAGTCCAGCGTTTCTCATGATGTACCCTGCATATAAGTTAAATAAGCAGGGTGACAATATACAGTCTTGACATACTCCTTTTCCTATTTGGAACCAGTCTGTTGTTTCATGTCCAGTTCTAACTGTTGCTTCCTGACCTGCATACAGATTTTTCAAGAGGCAGGTTAGGTGGTCTGGTATTCCCATCTCTTTCAGAATTTTCCACAGTTGATTGTGATCCACACAGTCAAAGGCTTTGGCACAGTCAATAAAGCAGAAATAGATGATTTTCTGGAACTCTCTTGCTTTTTCCACGATCCAGGGGATGTTGGCAATATTGCATAGGAACCTGGAATGTCAGGTCCATGAATCAAGGCAAATTGGAAGTGGTCAAACAAGAGATGGCAAGGGTGAACATCGACATTCTAGGAATCAGCGAACTAAAATGGACTGGAATGGGTGAATTTAACTCAGATGACCATTATATCTACTACTGTGGGCAGGAATCCCTCAGAAGAAATGGAGTAGCTATCATGGTCAACAAGAGTCTGAAATGCAGTACTTGGATGCAATCTCAAAAACAACAGAATGATCTCTGTTTGTCTCCAAGGCAAACCATTCAATATCACAGTTATCCAAGTCTATGCCCCAACCAGTAATGCTGAAGAAACTGAAGTTGAACGGTTTTATGAAGACCTACAAGATCTTTTAGAATTAACACCCAAAAAAGATGTTCTTTTCATTATAGGGGACTGGAATACAAAAGTAGGAAGTCAAGAAACACCTGGAGTAACAGGCAAATTTGGCCTTGGAATGTGGAATGAAGCAGGGCAAAGACTAATAGAGTTTTGCCAAGAAAATGCGCTGGTCATAACAAACACCCTCTTCCAACAACACAAGAGAAGACTCTACACATGGACATCACCAGATGGTCAACACTGAAATCAGATTGATTATATTCTTTGCAGCCAAAGATGTAGAAGCTGTTTACTAAGTGCCTGCTAAATCCAGGAACTTTACATGCATATCTCATTTAATTCTTTCCACATTCTAAGATGCTGCTGCTGCTGCTAAGTCACTTCAGTGGTGTCTGACTCTGTGCAACCGCATAGACAGCAGCCCACCAGGCTCCCCCGTCCCTGGGATTCTCCAGGCAAGAACCCTGGAGTGGGTTGCCATTTCCTTCTCCAATGCATGAAAGTGAAAAGTGAAAGTGAAGTTGCTCAGTTGTGTCCGACTCTTTGCGACCCCACGGACTGCAGCCTACCAGGCTGCTCCGTCCATGGGATTTTCCAGGCAAGAGTCCTGGAGTGAGTTGCCATTGCCTTCTCCAATAGTGAGAGTGAGTCTTATTATCTCCATTTTACAGATAGGGAAACTGAGGCCTCTGTTGAGTAACCTGGTTACTTGCTAACTATATTTGTTAAGTGTCTAAATACAATATTTGCAAGTAGGATTAAAGTACCTTCCAAGTCTGGGTCTCCAGCCCCATTCTACTCACCAGCTCCTATTTATAAGCAAGCATGACAGCCTGGCTCTTAGAGTTCTGAAAACTTAGGAACTTCAATGGATTCCACCCATTTCTCTGCAAAAAATGAACTACATTTGACTTCATTGTCTTCAGTTTATTCCCTCCAAATTTCATACACCTTGGAACCCACCTTTTGGAAGGTGATGGAAACAGTGCTTCCCAAATTTATATGTTGAAATTCTGATGTAATGATGTCAGGAAGTGGGGCCTTAGGAAGCTGCTTAGGTCATTAGGGTGGAGCCCTCATGAAGAAGATTAGTGTTCCTATAAGAGACACCAGGCATTTATAAAAAGTCTCCTTCACTCCTTCCACCACATAGTGAGGACATAGTGAGAAGTTGCTGACTATGAACCAGGAAGAAGGCCCTCATTATGCCAGAACCGTAATCTCAGACTTTCAGCCTCCAGAACTGTGAGAAATAAGGTTATGTTGTTAATAAGCCATAAGTGGAGATTATGTTGTTTATAAGTTTGTGGTATCTTGTTAAACCAATCCAAATGGACCCTTCCTGATGGGGATTCTCACTCCCTTGACTCAAAGATCAGTGGGAATCTCAGCTGACTGCACGATGGAACTTTTCATCAACACCAGTGTATCATCACAGGTGAACAGAAAAACAAGTCTGACAATGTGTTTGTTCAGTCAGTTCAGTCGCTCTCTGAGACCCCCATGAAATGCAGCACGCCAAGCTTCCCTTTCCATCACCAACTCCTAGAGCTTGCTCAAACTCATGCCCAATGAGTCAGTGATGCCATCCAACCGTCTCATCCTCTGTCGTCCCCTTCTCCTCCTGCCTTCAATCTTTCCCAGCATCAGGCTCTTTTCCAAGGAGTCAATTCTTCGCATCATGTGGCCAAAGTATTGGAGTTTCAACTTCAGCATCAGTCCTTTCAATGAATATTCAGGACTGATTTCCTTTAGGATTGACTGCTTTGATCTCCTTGCAGTCCAGGGGACTCTCAAGAGTCTTCTCCAACACCATAGTTCAAAAAGCATCAATTCTTTGGCACTCAGCTTTCTTTATGGTTCACCTCTCACATCCACACATGACTACTGGAAAAACTATACCTTTAACTAGACAGACCTTTGTCAGCAAAGTAATGTCTCTGCTTTTTAATATGCTGTCTAGGTTGGTCATAGCTTTTCTTCCAAGGAGCAAGCATCTTTTAGTTTCATGGCTGCAGTCACCATCTGCAGTGATGTTGGAGCCCAAAAAAATAAAGTCTCTCACTGTTTCCACTGTTTTCCCATCTATTTGCCATGAAGTGATGGGACTGGATGCCATGATCTTCCTTTTTTGAATGCTGAGTTTTAAGCCAGCTTTTTCACTCTCCTCTTTTACTTTCATCAAGAGACTCTTTAGTTCTTCTTCATTTTCTGCCATAAGGGTGGTGTCATCTGCATATCTGAGGTTATTGATATTTCTCCCATCAATCTTGATTCAAGCTGTTTCATCCAGCTCAGCATTTCGCATGATGTACTCTGCATTTAAATAAGCAGGGTGACAATATACCACCTTGGCATACTCCTTTCCCAATTTGGAACCAGTCTGTTGTTCTATGTCTAGTTCTAACTGTTGCTTCTTGACCTGCATACAGATTTCTCAGGAGGCAGGTAAGGTGGTCTGTATAAGAATTTACCATATCTTTAAGAGTTTTCCACAGCTTGTTGTGATCCACAGTCAAAGCTTTGGCATAGTCAATAAAGTAGAAGTAGATGTTTTTCTGGAATTCTCTTGCTTTTTCAATGATTCAACGGACATTGGCAATTTGATCTCTGGTTCCTCTGCTTTTTCTGAATCCAGCTTGAATGTCTGGAAGTTCTTGGTTCATGTACTATTGAAGCTTGGCTTGGAGAATTTTGAGCATTACTTTTCTAGCATGTGAGATGAGTGCAATTGTGCAGTAGTTTGAGCATTCTTTGGCATTGCCTTTCTTTGGGATTGAAATGAAAATTGACCTTTTCCAGTCCTGTGGCCACTGCCTAGTTTTCCAAATTTGCTGCCATATTGAGTGCAGCACTTTCACATATCATCTTTTAGGATTTGAAATAGCTCAAGTGGAATTCCATCATCTCCACTAGCTTTGTTGTAGTGATGCTTCCTAAGGCCCACTTCACTTTGCATTCCAGGATGTCTGAGTCTAGTTGAGTGATCACACCGTCATGGTGGTTATCTGGGTCAGGAAGATCTTTTTTGTATTATTCTTCTGTGTATTCTTGCCACCTCTTATTATCTTCTGCTTCTGTTAGGTCCATACCATTTCTGTCCTTTATTGTGCCCATTTTTGCATGAAATGTTCCCTTGATATCTCTAATTTTCTTGAAGAGACCTCTAGTTTTTCCCATTCTATTGTTTTTAACTATTTTTTTGCATTGATCTCTGAGGAAGGCTTTCTTATCTCTCATTGCTATTCTTTGGAATTCTGCATTCAAATGGGCATATCTTTCCTTTTCTCCTTTGCCTTTAGCTTCTCTTCTTTTGTCAGCTATTTGTAAGGCGTCCTCAGACAACCATTTTGCCTTTTTGCATTTCTTTTTCTTGGGGATGGTCTTGATCACTGCCTCCTGTACAATCTCATGAACCTCTGTCCATAGTTCTTCAGGGCCTCTGTTTATCAGATCTAATTCCTTGAATCTATTTGTCACTTTCACTGTGTAATCATAAGTGATTTGATTTAGGTCATACCTGAATGGTCTAGTGGTTTTCCCTACTTTCTTCAATTTGAGTCTGAATTTGGCAATAAGGAGTTCATGATCTGAGCCACAGTCAGCTCCTGGTCTTGTTTTTGCTGACTGTATAGAACTTCTCCATCTTTGGCTGCAAAGAATATAATCAATCTGATTTCAGTGTTGGCCATCTGGGGATGTCCATGTATAGAGTCTTCTTTTGTGTTGTTGAGAGTGTATTTGCTATGATCAGTGCATTCTCTTGGCAAAACTCTATTAGCCTTTGCCCTTCTTCATTTTGTACTCCAAGGCCAAATTTGCCTGTTACTCCAGGTATCTCTTGACTTCCTACTTTTGCATTCCAGTCCGTTTTAATGAAAAGGACATCTTTTTTGGGTCTTAGTTCTAGAAGGTCTTGTAAGTCTTCATAGAACCATTCAACTTCAGCTTCTTCAGCATTACTGGTTGGGGAATAGACTTGGATTACTGTGATACTGAATGGTTTGCCTTGGAAACAAACAGAGATTGTTCTCCCGTTTTTGAGATTGCAGTAAGTACTGCATTTTGGACTCTTTTGTTGACTGTGAAGGCTACTCCATTTCTTCTAAGGGATTCTTGCCCACAGTAGTAGATATAATGGTCATCTGGATTAAATTCGCCCATTCTAGTCCATTTTAGTTTGCTGATTCCTAAAATGTCAATGTTCACTCTTGCCATCTCCTGTTTGACCACTTCTAATTTACCTTCATTCATGGACCTGACATTCCAGGTTCCTGTGCAATATTGTTCTTTACAGCATCGGACTTTACTTCCATCACCAGTCACATCCATAACTGGGCATTGTTTTCTCTTTGGCTCCATCTCTTCATTCTTTCTGGAATTATTTCTCCAGTTTGGAGAAATTATCTCCTCCAGTACCATACTGGGCACCTACCAACCTGGGGAGTTCATTTTTCAGTGTCCTATCTTTTTGCCTTTTCATACTGTTCATGGGGTTCTCAAGGTAAGAATACTGAAGTGGTTTGCCATTCCCTTCTCCAGTGGACCACATTTTGGCAGAACTCTCCACCATGACCCATCTGTCTTGAGTGGCCCTACACAGCATGGCTCATAGTTTCATTGAGCTAGACAAGGCTGTGGTCCATGTGATCAGTCTGATTAGTTTTCTGTGATTGTGGTTTTCATTCTGTCTGCCCTCTGAAAGATAAGGATAAAAGGCTTATGGAAGCTTCCTGATGAGACTGACTGTGGGGGAAACTGGGTTTTGCTCAGTAAATCTTTAATCCAATTTTCTGTTGGTGGGCAGGGCTCTGTTCCCTTCCTATTGTTTGACCTGAAACCAAACATGGTGGGGGGTAATGAAGATGATGGTGGCCTCCTTCAAAAGGCCCCATATGGATGCACTGCAGCACTCAACGCCCCGACCCTGCAGCAGGCCACTGCCAACCCACGCCTCTGCCAGAGGCAAAGTGTCATCACAGGTGAACAGAAAGACAGGTCTGGCAAAACACAGGTCTGTTTGTTACTCCTCCAGAAAAACATATGGTAACTGCTCCCTGGCTTCAATATTTTAAAGCTTGAACTTAAAACAGCTATTGTTCACAGGTGTGATATCAAGTCACAACAGAGGAGACAAGACAAAGTGAAGCAACAGAACAGGAATCAGGCAGATGCCGACCAGGAGCCTCCTGATACTAAAACCTCACAGAGCTTAAAAGATGAGTTTTGGGGCCTCGGCTCGAACTTTACAACTGAATTGTACAGACTATTTTTCCAGAGCCAGTAAATATCCTGACTTTTAGAGTTTTCAGATAGAAAAGAAAGTTTAGTCGCTCAGTTGTGTCTGACTCTTTGCGACCCCCTGGACTGTAGCCCACCAGGCTCCTCTGTCCATGGGATTTTCCAGGCAAGAGTACTGGAGTGGGGTGCCATTGCCTTCTCCAGTGGATCTTCCCGACCCAGGGATCGAACCCGGGTCTCCCACATTGTAGGCAGACGCTTTACCGTCTGAGCCACCAGGAAAGTCAGATATCTTTCAGATAGAAGATGAGGTCAAACTTAGTATTGGGATGCAAATGTTTAACCAGTTTTTTTTCATTAATAGCCAGTATGATACTGCAGGACAGTGCAGGGACTTGCGACAGAGACAGGGGTAGGGGAGAAGCACAATATCCATCACAGAAGATCAACTTTGCAGGCCTGGCTAAGATCCCTACTCTGCCCTTAGGTAGCTTGTTGCCTTGGACAAGCTGCCTATATCCCTTACCTCAGACTCCTCATTGACAAAGTCAGATGATAATATTAAGCTCATAGAGTTGAGGGAGATTTGAGAGCTGATGCATGGTGGTCAGTGGTACAGAATCCACCTGCCAATGCAGGATATGCAAGAGATGCCAGTTCAGTCCCTGGGTTGGGAAGATTCCCCTGGAGTAGGAAATGGCAACCCACTCCAGTATTCTTGCCTGGAAAATTCTATGGACAGAGGAGCCTGGCGGGCTACAGTCCGTAGGGGCACAAAGAGTCAGACACAACTGAGCATGCATGCACACACGCATGCACGGTGGGCACTTAGCGTGCAGAGTCCACGTGTGTAAGCGGCCAGTGGGAGACTGCTAGCACTATCTTCAGTTGAGGCACAAATAATAAAGATGCTCCAGACACCTAGGTGTTCATTCACAGTCTCCTTAGGAGCTTCTGAAGGTGAAGGGGCCTGGAAAGCCTGAAGAAAGAGGTGAAGTGAAGTGAAGTGAAAGTTGCTCAGTCATTTCTGACTCTTTGCAGCTCCATGGACTATACAGATGGAATTCTTCAGGCCAGAATACTGGAGTGCACTGCCATTCCCTTCTCCACGGGATCTTCCCAACCCAGGGATCGAACTATGGTCTCTCACATTGCAGGAGGATTCTTTACCAGCTGAGCCACCAGGGAAGAAAGAGGTAGACCACTGCAGATTGGTAGGTGGCAGGTTTAAGAAGCAAGAGAACCTACTTACCAGGCTTGTCTTGGGTGACTGCAGGATAACAGACCTCCACACACCGCCTGCCAGGATCCTAAAGTTTATACAGAGGACTGAACTGGGCTCTGTTATGTACACTGTCCAGGCGGTCTCAGCACCACAGGACTGTCTCAGAGTTCTGTCCTTGGGCAGCTTCTGGCGTGAGGCAGGCAAGCAGAACACACATTCCAAGGATGGTTAGGGGCCTCCAGTGGCCAGAGTCCAGCTCATGGGTCACATGTTCTCCACGGTCTCCTCCAGCACTTCTACTGACTACTAAAATAAACAGGATTTGCTTTAGTCCAATTGTCAAGATACATTTAGCATGGGTTTGAAGCTTTTCTCTAAGTAAAGAACTTTTACCGCATGATTAGATTAAAATACCAAATCCATTACACTGACTGGGAGCACAGAAACCAGCCTGCCCTGCTCTGCTGTGAGTAGTTACAGAACAAGCCTGGGTCCTGAGTCTGTTCTGTTTTCCTTCTGCAGTGACAGGAAATTCATCCTGTTTAATAGCACTTAGAATTCACATTCAGAACTTGCACTCCTCACCCTCCATCACCTATTTTCAGCTATGTAGCTTGGGATTTAATTCCATCCCCAAACCCAGGTATAGATCCTGAAAGGTTTAAGTCAAATAACATTTGCCATCCCACTGGCCACATTGATTGGTTCAGGGTTGGGCAGTGGTGACACACTGGTCTGATCAGAGGGACTGGTAAAAAAAAAAGTACTGGTAAAGGTGAGTCATGGCCCTTCTCGTCTGTGCCTGGCTTTGTGGGTGAGGCTGCAGGGGTGGGAGGGATGTCATTCCTTTGCTGGTGAAAAGTGTGTCCTCTGCCCTCCTGGGCTGGGGAGCAGGTCGTGTATAGTGACTCCACTCTGACATTAAATTATATATTCACTGGCTGGCTGGCTGCTAAACTGGGAAAATCGTGCAGCCTCCCTGTGGGTTACACTTTGCACCTCACCTTTAGGGACGTGCTGGGACTTGCCTGAGTCTAATGATAGATCTAGAAGCAAAGGGAGTGGTAGGGGAGGGTCCTGAGGGGGAAAGCACTGTCTTGCAAAGCAGCTGCTTCAGGGAGGCCATTACAGTTTTCAATGCAGAGTTAATCCCCTCAGATGCATTCACTTGAGTCGCTCAGTCGTGTCCGACTCTTTGCGACCCCATGAATCGCAGCACGCCAGGCCTCCCTGTCCAGCACCAACTCCCGGAGTTCACTCAGACTCACGTCCATCAAGTCAGTGATGCCATCCAGCCATCTCATCCTCTGTCGTCCCCTTCTCCTCCTGCCCCCAATCCCTCCCAGCATCAGTCTTTTCCAATGAGTCAACTCTTCTCATGGGGTGGCCAAAGTATTGGAGTTTCAGCTTTAGCATCAGGACTGATCTCCTTTAGAATGGACTGGTTGGATCTCCTTGCAGTCCAAGGGACTCTCAAGAGTCTTCTCCAACACCACAGTTCAAAAGCATCAATTATTCGGCTCTCAGCCTTCTTCACAGTCCAACTCTCACATCCATACAAGACTACTTGAAAAACCATAGCCTTGACTAGACGGACATTTGTTGGCAAATTAGTACTGGTCAAATAGTCCCATCAGAATTCAGGGACTCAACATCCCCATCTCTGTTAGGGTCTTCCAATTTGTTCTCATTCCAACATACAGTATCCCATCTCTTCCCAGTCAATGCCCTCCTTTTAACAGAAGATACCATTGAGACTGGGAATTTAATTTGCCTTGTAACTCAGTCACTCACTGGGTGAGATACTGGGTTTGTTTTTCAGCAAGTTTTTGGGTCATTTTATGAGGATCTTGAGCTGGGAATTTGAAGTCATGAGCTTATCCTTTTCTTTTCCCACTTTGTCCAGCACAGTTAGGAACCACCAAGCACTCTCATTATACTACTTAGTTTAACTAAAATGTTTGAACATCACTCAAAACCTTGCCTGGAGTATCCAACAGCAATATTTTTCATGTTTCTAATATCATCCCTCCATGGACTACCTGTACCCTCTTTACCATGTGAAATAGAGTCATTAGTGCCTTGAACTCTAATCAGACTACAGATCCAGTTCCAGAAAATCCAGGATGTGTTCAGAGAATTCATCCTTAAGATTCTGTTCCTCTAGGGTAATTTCCTGGTGGAAACTAAATCCCACATGCTGCAACTCAGAGTTCACATCCCGGTATCCGGTCCCATCACTTCATGGCAAATAGATGGAGAAACAATGGAAACAGTGACAGACTTTATTTTCTCGGGCCCCAACATCACTGTGGATGGTGACTGCAGCCATGAAATTAAAAGATGCTTGCTGTTTGAAAGAAAGGCTACGACAAACTTAGACAGCATATTAAAAAGGAGAGACATTACTTTACCGACAAAGCTCTGCATAGTCAAAGCTATGGTTTTTTCCAGTAGTCACGTATGGTTGTGAGAGTTGGACCATAAAGAAGGCTGAGCACCAAAGAATTGATGCTTTGAACTGTAGTGTTGGAGAAGACTCTTGAGAGTCCCTTGGATGGCAAGGAGATCAAACCAGTCAGTCCTAAAGGAAATCAACCCTGAATATTCATTGGAAGATCTGAAGCTGAAGGTGAAGCTCCAATACTTTGGCAACTTGATGTAAAGAACTGACTCATTTGAAAAGACTCTGATGCTGGGGAAAGATTGAAGGCAGGAGGAGAAGGGGATGACAGAGAATGAGATGGTTGGATGGCATCACTGACTCATTGGACATGAGTTTGAGCAAGCTCCGGGAGTTGGTGATGGACAAGGAAGCCTGGCATGCTGCAGTCCATGGGGGTCACAAAGAGTTGGACATGACTGAGTGACTGAACTGAACTGAAAAGATCCCCTCTGCCACAACTAAGACCCAATGTAGCCAAATAAATAAATAAATAAATAAATAAAAATTCTATTCCTCCAGAACCACCTCCAGTACCAAAATCCAAAAGTCAAGGGTCAACCAGAGAAAGAGAATCAGTAGGAGACCAGTTTTAAGATTTATTGCAATGAATTGGCTTATGCATTTGTGGGGCTAACTAGGCAAGTCTGAAATCTGTAGGGCAGGCCATTAGGAAAGGCAGGCTGCAACTTTTGGGCAGAAGTTGAAGCTGCAGTCCACTGTGGAGAGTTTCTTCTTACTCAGGAAAACCTTGGTTCTGCTCTGAAGGCCTTTCCACTGATTGCATCAAGTCTATACAGATTATTATTGGAATAATCCCCTTTACTTAAAATCAACTGATATGGGCTTTTAGGCATCTACAAAATACCTTCACAGCAACACTTAGTATTTGATTGAATAACTGGGAACTCTAGCCTAGCCAAGTGGGCACAAAAAAACTGACCATCACACTGTAAATAATTCAATGTTTATAACTGTGTTTGAATTTTAGATTAATGGGGTAATTCTTTATGTAACTCATTGATAACTTGCTTTTTTTATTCAACATTTGATAATGGTATTCACCAGGTTAATCTCTGAAGCTGCAGTTCCTTTCATTGCTCTATGTATTCCACTGGTGAATATACTAAAGCTTACTTACCCTTCTACTGTTATTTACCAGCTAGGTTATTGCCAGGGGTTTACAAGCTTTTTCTTTTTTATTCTTAATAACACTGCTATAAGATTCTTATTCAAGAGTTCTCTGAAGTACATACCTAGAATTGGAATCTCTGAGTCATAGGGTATGCATACTTTATCTTTAAAAAAAATTTCTCAGTTTTAATTTCTAATATGGTAAATAGCAATAGCTATACCTCACATAAAAAGCTCTTTGGGGGTCCTCAGTATATTTTAATACAATCTTGATACTAAAATGTTTAAGATCAACTAGATGAGGGGCTAAATGTCCACTGAAAAAGAAAAAGTTAAATTTCATTATCATGAGAAAATAAGAAGGATAAATTTTATATTAAAATGAAGATGTTATAGTTAAAGGAAGAAAGAATTCAGAAAAGAAATAATATTTTCAATAAGATGAAGAAAAAATATAATGTTTTAGGCAAAAGATATATATGGGTATGCACACTTTTAGCTTCATCAAACAAGGCTGTTTCCCAAAGGTCACTACCACTTAGCAGATGGTGGAGAGCCCCTGTTTCATATGCTCATTTATACTTTGTATTGTCTGATGTTTGACTCTGTGAATCTTGTAGGTATTAGCATGTATTTCTCTGATTACTAACCTTTCCTTTTTTGGCTACACAGGATCTTAGTTCCCTGACCAGGGATCGAGCATGTGCCCACTGCAGTGGAAAAGCAGAGTCCTAATCACCGGACCACGAGGGAAGTCCTCAACACCTTTTCAAATGTTTGTGAAAAGGTGTTCCTTCTATGGAATTCCTTTTGAACTTTATATATTTTTTTATATTTATTGCATGGCAAGTATCCTTTTCTGGTTGTGCTATTCCTAATATTGATTATCTGTGCCTTCATTTTTTATCTCAATCATTTTCACCAGAATTTTGTCAATGTTATGAATATTTTTGAAAAATCAGCTTCTGGCTTGTTCATCTTTTTAAAATTAATTTTTCTTATATTTAGTTTTATCTCCCTTTTGCTTTTTGGGGTATTATTTTGATATGGACACTTAGCTCATTAATTTTGAGACTTTTGAGCTCATTCATTTTTGAGCTTATTTTCTTATGAGAAATATTTGTGGTTATACATTTTCTCTAAATACTATATTAACTGGATCCCGCATGTTTTGTTATATAATATTTTCATCAGCTTTTGATTCTAAATATTTTCTAATTCCATTGTAATTTCTTCTGCTATTAATGGTTTATGGTTGAAGCATTTGAGTTTTTGATTAAGACTTTATTTTTATTATTTTATAATATTTATTTATTTGGCTGCACTGGGTCTTAGCGGCATGTGGGATCTTTAGTTATGGTATGTGGGATCTAGTTCCATGACCAGGGATTGAACTTGGGCCCTCTGCATTGGGAGCACAGAGTCTTAGCCGCTGGATCACCAGAGAAATCCCCAAACTTTATTTAATTTTTCAACAGCAGTTTTAGGTTCACTGCAAAATTGAGAAGACGGTATTGAGGTTTCCCATGTACACCCAACCCCTATAAATGCATAGCCTCTCCCATTATCCCCCACCAGAGTAGTACATTTGTTACAACTGATGAACCTACATCCACCCATCATATCATCCAAAGTCAAAGTTTCCAATACTGTTCACTCTCCATGTTGTACATTCTAGAGGTTTGGACAAATGTTTAATGACATGTATCTACCATTATAGTATTAAACACAGTATTTTCACTACCTTAAAAAAAACTGTGCTCTGCCTATTCATCCATGCCCTCACCCCACAGCATTTACTTTTTAATGGTCCATTTTTGTAGATATTCCATAGATGCTTCAAAACACCATATATTCTGTAGTTATTTAATATAGAGTTCTACATGCTTGTTAACTGTGTTGCTCAAGTCTTTTATATCTTTAATGATTTTCTACTGATTATTCTGCGTGTCACAGAAGTGTGTTGTTGAAATAGCTCATGAGATGGTGATCTTGCCAAATTTTCCATGTAATTTTGTCATTTCAGCTCATTTTTCAAGCTATAGAACTGGTTTTATAGAAGCTTAAAATTGTTATACTTATTGGAAAATTGAATATTTTATCATTATACATCATCTTTTTATTTCTAGTAAGTTTTTCCCCTGTAAATATTTTCCTCTGGCGCTTTCCTGATGGCTCAGTGCTAAAGAATCTGCCCGCCAATGCAGGAGACAGGGGTTCGATTCCTGATTCAGGAAGATCCCACATACAGCAGAGTAACTAAGCCTATGAGCCACAACTAGTTAGCCTATGCTCTGGAGCCTGCGAGTCACAATTAGTGAGCCCACGTGCCAAAAGTACTGAGGCTTGAGCACCCTAGAGCCTGTGCTCTGGAAGGAGAGCAGCCAGCGCAGTGAGACGCCCTTGCACCGCAACTAGAGAGGAAAGCCCCTGCAGTGGTGAAGGCCAAGCACAGCCAAACACATTAATTCATTAAATTATTTCAAAATATTTTCCCTTAAAATATTTTGTCTCATATAGCTATATGATCTTCCTTTTACATCATTTATATCATTTCCCACCATTTTTACTTTCAAATTTTCTGTACATTTTTAAAATGTATGTCTGTTGTAAAGAACAAATAGCTGGATTTTGTTTACTCAGTCTGACAGTGTTTGTTTTTCAAATGCAGCTTTATGTCAAAATATTTAAATTTAGTGCAATTATTGATATATTTATTTTTTCCATCTTATACTGTGTTTTCTTTTTTCATGCCTTTCTACCTTTTGTTTTTCTCTCTTGTCTTGCCTTCTTTTGGATTGGCTTTTATTTTCCTCATTCCTTTTTCTCTAAAACTTTGAAAGCTATATTCAACTTCCATTATGTTATAAAATGCAGTACATTATTTAATGTCTTAATATTTAATATAGTGTTCTACAATTCTTCTATGATGATTCTGAGTGTGCATTTTTTAAAATCATAATTGGAATTTTGTTGGCTCCTTGACTCTGGATTAGGGTCCTTTGTCATCTATAGAAAGCAGTTCTGTACTATATTTTCAAATATTGCCTCTTCCCTTATCTTTATTCTCTCTCTAGAATTATGATTGAATATATGATACACCTTCTTGGTCTATCTTCTGTGTCTTTTAGAGCTCTAGTTTATATTTTCCATCTCTCTGCCTCTCTGGGTTATAGTTCAGATAAGTTCTTCTATCTTCCATAACCCTAATCATCCTATCAGCTATATCTAATCAGTTGTTAAACCTATTGAGTTTAAAATTTCAATTTTTCACTTCTTGTAGTTGTTTGATTTTATTCCACACCTGCTTGGTCTTCTGTCATATTTTCAAGGTTCTCTTTTATTTATTATATTAAGGATACTTATTTGATATGCTAGCTCTGATAACTCCAACATTTAAAGTTTTCAGGTGGGTCCAAATTCTCAGGGAAACTGCCTTTCTTGGATTCTGATGCTAATCAAATTGGGGTGAGGGATCTCCCCTGAGAATCTGTATTCCTGATCCTACCCTCATATAGGTTTTCAGCCTGAATTCACATGATTAGGCACTACCTTCACCCAAAGACAAAAAACTTGGATCCAAGAGTGTGATTAAAAATGACTCCACACTTACAATGCACATAAAATAATAATATAAGATATTATATATATATGGGGGCTTCCCAGGTGGCGCTAGTGGTAAAGAACCTGCCTACCAATACAGGAGATGTAAAAAACGAGGGTTTGATCCCTGGGTCGGGAAGATCCCCTGGAGGAGGTGGCAACCCACTCCAGTATTCTTGCCTGGAGAATCCCCGTGGACAGAGGAGACTGACAGGCTACAGTCCATGGGGTCACAAGAGTCAGACACGACTGAAGTGGCTTCAGTAGCACAGCACAGCATATATATATGTGTGTGTGTATGTATATATATATACACACATATGTATATATACACACACGTATGTTTATATATGTATATGAATGTATGTATGTATATATATATTAGGTTAGCACAAGAAATAACCATGTTCTATAGTACAGAAAACAATCCACAGATTTAAGGTGATCCCTGTCACAATACCCATGACATTTTTCACAAAATCAGAACAAATATCCTCAAATTTATACGGAACCGCAGTAGACCCAGAATCGCCACAGCAATCCTGAGGAGAAAGAACAAAGCTGAAGGCATAATCCTCCAAGACTTTAGATAATGCTATAAAGCTGCATAATCAAAACAGACTGGTATTGGCAGAAAAAAACAGATATATAGATCAATGGAACAGAATAGAGAGCCTAGAAATAAACCCAACACCTATGGTCAATTAATCATTGACAAAGGATGTAAGAATATACAATGGAGAAAAGATGGTCTCTTAAGCAAGTGATGTTGGGAAAGTTGGGATAGCTTCATGTAAATCAATGAAGTTAGAAAACATCCCCATACTAGACACGAAAATAAACTCAAAATGGCTTAAAGACTTAAATATAAGACATGACATCATAAACTCCTAGAAGAGAACATAGGCAAAACATTCTCTGACGTAAATTATATCAATGTTTTCTTATCTTAGTCTCTAACCAAACTTTACAAGCTTTCCATACAGCAAAGGAAACTAGGAAAAGTCAACCTACAGTGGGAGAAAAGTTTATGAATGATGTGACCAACAAGGTGTTAATATCCAACATACACAAACAGCTCATACAACTCAATATCAAAAGAACAAACAACTGATCTAAAAAATGGGCAGAAGACCTAAATAGACATTTCTCCAAAGAAGACATACAGATTGCCAACAGGCATATGAGAAAATGCCCAACATTGCTAATTATCAAACCAGAAAAGATGAAGTACCATGTCAGAGCAGTCAGAATGGCTATCACCGAAAGTCTACAAATAATAAATGAAGGTGAGGATGTGGAGAAGAGGGAACCCTCTTACACTGTTTGTGGGGATGTGAATTAGTGCAGCCACTATGGAGAACAATATGGAGGTGGTGGCTCAGAGGTGAAAGCCTCTGCCTACAATGCAGGAGACCTGGGTTCAATCCCTGGGTCAGGAAGATCCCCTGGAGAAGGAAATGGTAACCCACTCCAGTATTCTTGCCTGGAGAATCCCATGGACAGAGAAGCCTGGTAGGCTACAGTCCATGGGGTTGCGAAGAGTCGGACACGACGAGCGACTTCACTTTCACTTTAAAAAATGAAAAATAAAGCTACCAATGATCCAGCAATCCCATTCCAGGGCATTTATCCAGAAGAGATGAAAACTCTAACTAAAAAAGACACATGCCCTTCAATGTTTGTAGCAGTACTATTTATAATAGTCAAGGCATGTAAGCAACCTAAGTGTCCATCAACAGATGAATGGATAAAGATGTGGTATAAATAAACAATGGAATATTAACCATAAAAAATGAAATATTGCCATTCGCAGCAACATGAATGGACCTAGAGAACATCGTTCTGAGCAGATTCAGACAGAGAAAGAAATATTATATGATATCACTTATATGCGGAATCCAAAAAATAATACAAATGAATCTACATACAAAACAGATTTACAGACATGGAAGACAAACTTACAATTACCAAAGGGGAAAGGAGGGGGATAAATTAGGAATCTGGGGTTAACAGATATAAATTAATAAGCATAAAATAGATGAGCAAAAAGGATTAAGTATATAACACAGGGAACTATATTCAATATCTTGTAATGACCTTGTAATGGAAAATAATCTGAAATAAAAAGTATATTTATGTGATGCAATTTGCTGTATACCTGAAACTAACATGCTATTGTATGTAAATATACTTCAATTAAAAAAAAAAGAAAAGAAATAGCCATGTTGAGGGATAAGACAGATTTGAGTAAAGCTAAGTTAAAGACATCTCAAGTTATTTTCAAGGAAGTCATGTTCTTACATGTCAGCCTTGGTCAGTGAATCTTTGTGATCATGATTGGGGTGGGGGGACAGGAAACATGAGAAGAAAGTGAAAGTGAAAGTGAAGTCACTCAGTCGTGTCCGACTCTTTGCGACCGCGTGGACTGTAGCCTGCCAGGTCCTTCCCTCCATGGGACTTCCTAGGCAATAGTACTGGAGTGGGCTGCCATTTCCTTCTCCAGGGGATCTTCCCGACCCAGGGATCGAACCCGGGTCTCCCGCATTGCTCCCGCATTGCAGGCAGACGCTTAACTGTCTGAGCCACCAGGGAAGCCCACATGAGAGGACTGGACAGCAGTCATATCAGTGCTCTCTCAGGATGTGGCCCCAGACGACTATGGGGAGCCTGAATGGCTCCACAACAGTTGAGGCTGGATGCAATGGGGAGATGCTATGTCTAGGCCTCTGAGGCTGGTTCAAGAACAACTGCTGGCTGGCTGCTTCTCAGCACGTGGGAGGGAAGGTGAGCTGGGATCATAACCTGAGCACAAGGCCTACAGAGCAAGACAGCCTGTGGCCACGCGGCCTGCAGAAGTCTGTGGTCCTCCATCCCAGCCTTGCCCACTCTCCGTCTTCACTCTTATTCTGCCCAAGCTGATGCCATTGGCTGGGGCTGCTCCATCTCCGTGGTGCAGCCTTGCAAAAACTGATTTTGGTCTCTGTGAGGGTTATCTAACAATTCAGTGAGTGTTTTCAAAGTACCTAATATATTTTTTAAACAGGAAAGAATCCTACAATGTTTGCTTTATAATACGCATGCTTTTGTCACTTAGCAAAATATCACAAGCATCTTTCCGGACATCAAGAACATCCATCCGCTTCTACCAGCTGCAAGCTCGCCAACCATCATGTATCTATTGCTCCCTCTGCTCTCTTCAGTTGGCACCTTCCTTTCCATCCATAAACGTGTTTGATTCTCTACCATTCTTACAGAAACAAGCAACTAAAACTCTCCCTGAAACTGGATGTGCCCTCTATCTACTTCCTCCATCTCCCCTTCTCCTCGCAGGAAACCTCAAACCACTCACATCTGCTAAACTCATTGCTCATGTCTTATTCTTCACCACAGGGTCTGGCTTTTCTCACCACTGGTGTCCTGACACAGCCCTCTCAAGAGCCGCCTGATTTTCTATCTGTCAAACCCAATTAACCCAATTAGATGGCATTGCAGGCCCCTACATCGCCTGCCATTTGACTATAGGGATTCCTGTCTCCTGCTAGAGGATCTTCTGACATTGTGAAAGGCTGGGAAACCAAAAGCTACATTTTGTAGATTTCCTTGAAGTTGGGTTATGCAAGTTGGGTTTTAAGAATTTAGATAGCACATGTCAGACTTCCCTAGTGGTCTGAAGGTTAAGACTTTGGGCTTCTACTGCAGGGGGCGCAGTTTCCACCGGGGTCAGGGAAGTTCCTCAATCCACACAATGGGGCTAAAGGAAAAAAGAGGGAGGGGATATGTGTATTCCTGTAGCTGATTCACTTTGTTGGACAGCAGAAACTAACACAACGTTGTAAAGCACTTATCCTCCAATTAAAAAAAAAAAAAGAAGAAAGCAGAAGTGAAACAGGCCATCTTTCTTTCTCCTGGCAAACAAGATTATGCAGACATGGGGTTTTCCTGCAGCAACTTCAGCTCTCCAGTGTCCAGCCCAGCTTTGTGTGTAATAGCAGTTACAGCAGCATTCCAACTCTCAGCAACATTGCTGTTAGTAAGTTCAACTGAGTTCTGAGGTGGCCTTTATACTTGCCTGTCACACAAACGGTACCTCCTCCAGAGAGTTATTTCTGGCTGTTCAGAGTCTTTCCTGGAGGCCCAAACTATAGCCTATTCTTCCAGTGCACCTACTGATTTTTAGTACCTAACTGCCTGTTTAGCTTCTCTTTCTATTGGCTTCTATTCCCCGTACTGATCTGGCCCCTCGGTATCAGAAGCAGCCGTCGGCAGTAGGCCTTCATGAAAGAGAATATTTATATGCTGAAAGAAAACAGTCACAGGTTGGTTAGGCAGGGGCTGTGTGGGCATTGCTTGTACCTTCCTGGGGCCAGGTACGTATTCTCTGGGCTGTGGCTCTAAGTAGTGCACCCTTCCCTTGTGCTTATCCCGAGACCACCCAGAGCTTCTTGGCCAATGATCAGCTCTGCCACACCAGTGAAACTCTGTCCCACACTCACCTGCTTTTCCCCTTTGACCACATGTCCCATCACTGTGCTTTCATCTGCTGTGTCTGTGTTGGAAGACCTTCTGGTCCCTAGGCTCCACCTTGCAATCTGGTCCACACTGTGGGGAAAGAGAACAGTCAAATTCCTTCCCCCAAGAACTAAAGCAAATAGATAAAAGAAAAAAGGAGAGAAAATAACTACCAGTCTACCTTCTTTGTCTAGGAAAAAAAATTCAAGAATGAGGACAAAACAAATGTATTTTCAGGTAAACCAAAATTGAAAGACCTTCACAAGCAGATCCTAGCACATTTGAAAGGAGAAATATATAAATACACATGTAGACATATACACAAATATATATCAGGCAGAAGGAAAAATGACTTCGGAGGAGAGAGCTGAGACGGAAATAGGAGCTGGGCCTTAGATGGGCGACATCCAGAAGGTGGAGTCGAGTGGAGGCCATCCTCCTGCTGCGTTGCTCTCTTCTGGTGGTAAGCTCAAGCAGGCGGGTAAGTTTTCTCAATCAGCGCTCCAGTTTCACTCACCAGCTTCATAGGTGCTGACAGGGAGCAAAGATCTTTGGGTTATGAGGTCACAGCCACATTGCTGGTTCCAAGGTCACAATACATTGTGTTTCTTTAAAAAACAAATGTATTGGAGTATAGTCAATTTACAATGTTGTGTTTGCACTGTGTCCTTGAACTTAATTGTTGCAGGGGTGGCTTCCTGTGTCCCACCCTCCTGACAGGGGGACAAAGGTAGTGGCTCCAACAATGGGTCAGTTTTGCAGCTTCTGGGCCCATCCAGCACCTCTGAAGTTTTCATAAGCAACTGTTTTCCATATGAAACTACTTGAGGATTAAAAAGTGCATGCTTGTTGGAGAATATCAACAAAAACTCTGACTCAAAATGGTGTAAACAATTTATCACATCACATAACAAGGCAGGCAGAGTTTGCTGCTGCCAAGGTTCCTCTGGGCTTCTCGGTGATCTTTGTGATTCTGCCTTTCTTGTTGTGTAGACATCTTCCTCATGCAGGCAGCAAGATGGCAGGCAGCCATCCCATCCAAACAAGACAATGTGGAGAAGAGTCTATGTTTTTTATGTATGTCTTTTTTCGTTGTTGCTTCTTTTAAAATAGTTTTACTGACATACAAGTAACATGCATACAATTCATTAATGTATACAGTTCAGTGATTTTAGTATATTTACAGATATGTGTAATCATTGTCATCATCTTCAGAATATTTACCTCCAAGAAGAAACCTCATATCCCATTCCCCTGCTTACCACCCCAGCCCTAAGCCACCACTAACCTATTTTCTGTCTCTATAGGTTTCCTGTTCTGACTTTCACATGAATGGGGTCATATAGTATGTGGTCTTTGGTGGCTGGCTTCTCTCACTTCGAATGTTTCCAAGGTTCATCCATGTGGTAGCAGGTATCAGTACGGATTTCCTTTTTTATAGCCAAGTGCTATTCTATTCTATGGCTATACCACATCTGTTTATCCATTCATCTGTTGATGAATATTTGAGTTGAACTTCTAGATATCATGAATAATGCTGCTATAAGCACTTGCTTAGAAGGTTCTATGTGGAAACACATTTTCATTTCCCTTGGCATATATCTAGGAGTGGAACTGCTGGGTTCCACTGGATTTAGTCATTTTATGGACAGCCAGGTTGTTTTCCAAGTGCTTCCCACCATCAGTATGGACTCTGAATTTCCCAAATCATGACCAACATTTGTTGCTATCTGGCTTTTTAAATTCTAGTCATCCTAGTGGATGTGAACTGGTATTTATTATGGTTTTGATTTGCATGTACATCTCTTTAAATCAAGGGAATCATTTCTAGATGTCCCCCACCTGACTTTTCACTAAGTCCCATTGGCCAGAAGGTATCAGATACACCTTCCTAAACTAATCAGTGGCAAGGGAAATGGGATTTCCATTGAGGACCCATTTTCTGGTTTGAAGTTGGGGCACTTGGCTGCCACCTTTAAGGCACACAGACATCCAGAGAAGAGGGCTCACCCTAACATCAAGTTCTGTTAGAAGGAGGAAGTGAGACAGAGGATTGGCTGTGTAGCTACGTCATGTGTGTGGCTTCTATGACACCAGGCTCTGATTGATGGCTTTCCTTCTTTTCCTCTGACCATTTCTTCTTAGGCGCCTCTTCCTCTGTCTACTACCGTCCACTCAGTACTTCCTCCTCATCATCCACACTCTTTGGGGCATCTCATTTATTTTCTTTTTTTTTTTTCAAATGTTTATAGCAGCTTTATTCATAATTGCCAAAACTTGGAAGTAACCAAGGTGGCCTTCAAGATATCAATGGATATATTATGGTACATCCAGACAATAGAGTATTCAGCATTAAGTCAAAAACTGCTAAAAAAAAAAAAAAAAAGTATTAACTAAAACAAAACCAAATTACATTCTATCAATACATAGTTAGTAACAGTCACTTTCAGGTAAACCTTAAGTACAGAATACAGACATTCCTATCTGTACTTAAGGCATCAGGCCACATTGAGGATGGTGAGAACAAGAGTATAGCAGTCATTGGGATGTGAATCACTTTAACTGTGGGCTCTCCACCATTTATCCCTTGTCCTCTGATTACTAGTAAGGAGATTGAATCAGTAATCAAAAACTTCTCATCAAGCAAAAGTCCAAGACCAGATGACTTCAGTGGTGAATTCTAACTTTTTAAAAATTGAGGTAAAACCATATAAAACATTACGTTACAGATGTACAGGGCTTCCCAGATGGCACAGTGGTAAAGAATCCTCCTGCCAATGCAGGAGATGCAGGTTTGATCCCTGGGTCAGGAAGTTTCGCCTGGAGAAGGAAATGGCAAGTTCTCCACCAATATTCTTGCCTGGAAAATTCCATGGACAGCAAAGCCTGGCAGACTGAAGTCCATGAGTTCCCAAAGAATCGAGCACAACTGAACGACTGAGCAATTGAGCAGACACATGCACACACCCACTACAGACAGACAACATAGTGATTCAATATTTGATACTACAAAAATCTAGTTACCGTGATTACCATAAAACTACCCCCTTCACCCATTTCCCCACCTCCCATTCCTTCCCCTCTGGAATCACTTATTCTGTTTTAAGACGTGGCCCATTTGAAAGCAATGATGTTGATGTATCCAAACCAGGTTTCTTCCTCCTCCCCATTGCGATTAATCTTTTCATAATCTTCTTATTCCTCTTAGCAGATTCAGGGCGTAACAGGTTATCTTCCATGTCTGGGGGTGCAAAAGTGCAGGCAGGTAACATGAAGAGGGGAGGTCATCCTCCTGGGGGTGTCAGGCACCCAGGTCTGACCTGCTTGGAACTGCAGGCGGACCCAACCTTCTGCATCTGCCAAGAGCGGTCTGCCATGGACCACACACCACCGGACACCTGAGGCTTGTGGCAGAAAGGATTCAGAGGTACGAAGGGCACGTGAATTCACAGCCTTTGGGTGAACAGCCCTTGCAGCAATTCTTGACCATGCTGCCAGCATGGCTACCTGAGCTGAAGTTACCACCTCAACCATTTTAGTCCTTTCCTCTCACTCATCTTCCTTTTCTGGACACTTCTCCTCTTGGTCACCATGCTGTGTTTCCTTGAACATGAGTGCATTCGGGCCTCCCGTGATGATTTGGGAATATACTGATCTTTTTCAGGATAAGCATGTTCCTGGAGTCTCCGATAAACTTCTATTTTCTGGCCGTCGGTACTCAGCTTAAGTTGTTGGCACCAGTACCGCAAAGTGTCCCGACTCACACTGTTAATCGGAGGCAATGTGGTCGGCAAGGGACAAACTGATCTTCTAAAGCTAGAGCTTGGACAATCTTCCTCAAGCTCATTTGTTTCAGGAAGAGGAACTTGATCATCTGTATTCAGTGCCTCCTCTTTGACTTCTGAAGTTGAGGAAACACCTGGTTCCACTTGATGGTCTTCAATAATTCCCTCATTAACTGGCAGTGTAAAAATCACATTTTCTTCATCTAATGGCCCTTCAAAGAAATTCTTCCCGTAATTTGAGTATGCCATTTCAGGTAATGCTCAGAGAAAGGCAGAGCCACAATGTTCCATCTCATTTATTTTCATGATTTCCATTTTCTTTTGATGACTTCAGAAATTGTTTTTCCTGAGCTTCAGATTTACTGATAATAAATAAGAATAGAATTGCCATTTTAAGATACTTATGCTCCAGGCAGGGGCTTCCCTGGTGGCTCAGCTGGTAAAGAATCTGCAATGCAGGAGACCCTGGTTCGATTCCTGGGTTGGGAAGATCCACTGGAGAAGGGATAAGCTACCACTCCAGTATTCTTGGGCTTCCCTGGTGGTTCAGCTGGAATCCACCTGCAATGCGGGAAACCTGGGTTCGATCTCTGAGTTGGAAAGATCCTCTGGAAAAGGGAATGGCTACCTACTCCAGTATTCTGACCTGGAGAATTACATGGACTATTCCATAGGATCACAAAGAGTCAGACTGAGTGACTTTCATGGTCCGGGCACAGTACGTTATCTCATTTTACTCTCATCACAACCCTAAAATTCTATTCTTATCCCTATCTTATAGATGAAAGAATAGGTTTAGAGAGATTAAGGCTTTTTACTCAAAGCAACCAACTGAGTAGGTTGACGCAAGCAGGAGTTGGACCCAGTCTGTTTGACTCCAGAAGCCAAATCCACTTCCTGTTAGGCTTCTGCACTTCTCTCAAACACAGGGCAGCCAAAAAGAACATATCATCTCCCCATGACTTGCCCTACCCGCCCACTACGCTCCCCCCCCACCCCCTGGCGTGTTCCCTGCAGCAGAGAGGGAACCAGTTTATCCAGGTATTGAGTCCAGAGACCCAAGAGTCATCTTCCATCTTAAAAACGAATAGTTTTCTATGTGTGCATAATAAAATATTGAGGAGCAAGATGCTCTAAAGTAGACCACACTCATTTCTCTGCTTTTCTTCCCCCACCTGAACCCACACTCCTAACTACAGCCAGAGAGCGCGCGTTACTCTCCTGTATAAAACCTCTGAAGGGGGGGTGGTCAGCCCCTCACCACCCTCGGGACCAAGTCCACGTTCCTGATTATGACTTCCAAGGCTCCCCAAGGCCGCCAGCAATCTCTCCAGCCTCCACTCTCACCTCTTTGTGTACAGAGCTCGGCGCTCCAGAAACATGACGTTTTCCTGTAGTCTCTATTCTTCGCTCATATTGCTTCCTTTGCAGGACACCCTTAAAATACGCAGGTTAAGACAAGCTTTGGCATTGAGCCGACCTAGTTTCAAATTCTTGCTCTGTCATGGTGAAAGAGCACTTAGTCTCTCAACTCCAATGTATTATTTATCTGTAAAATGAGTATAACCCTACCTCAGGGCTGTCGTGAAGATGGATTAAACAAACTGGACCCCTGAGAAGCTCTCCCTAGCTCATTTCTGCAACATCCTGGGCCAGGCCTTGCACTGTGCCGTCTCATCGCTTCTCTGTCCTGTCTGAGGTCCCCCAGATCTGGGATCCATTCGGATTCATCTCAGCCCCTTGAGTCCACCTGGATGGGACCAGTGCGGGGCTAGGGTCAAAGAGATAGAGTCGGAGATCCCTGGAGCGGATGGCAACATCGCAGGGCACTGAGCTTAACAAGTGTGGGAGTTCTTCAGGAGACAATCGCTGCTCATCCAGCGGCTGGCTCCCGGGGCTGAGACCACGCTGGAAGAGGGCAACAGCACCAGGGGGCGGAGCCAACAGCATGGGGCGTGACAACTACCCACCTAAACGCAATCAGTGTGCAAGCCTGTTTATGCTAGTAAACGCCCTGAGCTGCCCAGCGGGGTTCCACATCCCGCAAATCCCACAGCTTGCCTGTGTCCCTGCGAGTACAGGGAACAAGAGGGTTTGGAATAAAGGCCAGGGCAGAAATTCGACTGTAGAGCAGGGAGCGGGTCCTGATTCCCGATTCCCATGGTCAGGGGTAGCCAGCGCGCGTGTGCACGGTGAGGGGCCGGGGGGATATCTGAGTGCAGGCAGCAGGGAGAGACCATTTTAATGGCAGGGGTACAAAGAAGCAGAAACCACTGCGCCGGGCCCGGGGTGGGTAGGGGTGAGTGGGAAGGTGGCTGGGGAAGAGAGCACCACAGGGAGGCTAGAGGACGGGACGGTTGGGCAGCGAGACTCGTCTTTCTCGCGGAGTCCTGAGGCCTACCTTTCAGTGTGCGCAGCATCTTGCTCTGGGGACGCAGCTGTGAAGGAGCATGGCCCAGAATGGCAGCCATCGCATGTTATCTTCCAACTTAAACTCTTCCTGACAGAACTGCCAGATTGTTGCTTACAGGAAAGGGCAGCAAGCTGAAGGTTCAGCCCTCTCCGGATCGGGATCCGCATCCGGATCCTGTGTTAGGGGTAGGTTTTAAAGACTGCGTGGAAGGAAGTGTTGGAGAAGGGGGCCCCTGCTCAACAGGCAAATAATAGTCTTCTCTGGCTCGAAACTGGCCAGGACCATGTCCCTCTAGGGCAAGGTCTTGTTCCAAACTCCAGGGTCCACCCCAGGGGCAGAGAGTGAGGGCGGCTTTCCCGAGTCCATTTTCCTGTTTGGTGCTGCATTCCATCCTCACCTGGACCCAGAGGGCCCCAGTAAACCCTGCAGAGCGCTCTTTCCTGGGAGCATGCCAGTCTGACCCTGGTGCCCTCTTCTCTGGCTGCCCAGACGGCTCCACATTTATCCTTTGTTTAACAGAGAAGGCAGCACGCAGCATTAAACACACATAAGAGAGAGTAGACGGGAGGAAGGTAGTTCTACCAACTCATAGCATCATGTAACCATCCCTGACCTTACAGTTCCCACCTGCAAAATGAGAACTTGGCTCTGTAGCAGGGAGTTTTCAGGTGTTCATAATTTCAACAGGGTTCTCCGTTTTCTGAGGAGGTGTCTGGGAAGAAGGTCCGGTGAGGGATGTCCTCAGAAAGCTGTCCTTGTCTATTGCGCGGCCCACGCAAAGGCCTGAACAGCCACTGACCACAGGGCCGCAGGGTCTCCTGCAGCAGTGCTCTTGTCTGTGTTCCCATGGGATTCCTGGTCAGGGAGGCCACCCCCTCACGCTTGGAGAGGATAGGCCTGGCCCAAAGTGCACCCCCTGAGACCAGAAATAGCGATTCTTCTCTGGCAAGTGCAGACCTATCTGTGCAGCATTTTACAGCACCTTTTGATTTCATCTTCACAGGGACCCTGGGAGGCAGCACTATATTCCCATTTTATAGATGGGGAAGTGAGGCTCAGTAAAGTTACAGAACCCCCCAGCAGCAGAGTAGTAGGAAAGGATTGAAGTCTAGGCCTCTATCTGGGTTCAGAGCTAGTGCTCCATGGTGGAGGATATCCCCCGCCTCCCTTCCTCTTCCTGAGAAAACCTCACGGCGAGCTTCCTGTCTCTAGGCTGGGGCAGATCAGTGCTCAGAGCCAGTGGACCCCAGTTTGGGGAAATTTGCCCCTAAAACCGTGGAGGCCGTAGCTCCCTGGCCTGCCTCCCGAGTCCCTAGCTTCTGCTGGTCTCTGGGCAGCTAGCAAAGCTAGGAATGGAAACAATCACCTTCCTCCCTGACCTTCCCTCCTTCCTCCTTGATCCCCATCAACTCTTCCAGAGCCGCTCGGGCGACTCACCGAGCGCGCGCTGCTCCCGGCTGCACCTGCCCAGCTGGCGGCCTCCGGCCGGGCCTGCAAGAGCCCCACGGGCAGCGGGTGGGTCGGGAGCCGCCCGGACTAAAGGGCTGGAGCCGGCGGCGTGTCCTCAGCGAAGCGGCCTCTCGGTCTGGTCCGGGGAATTAGGCAAACCAGGCAGTGCGCCAGGCGGGGCGGAGGTGTGGTGGAGAGGGCTGGAGACCCCGCACACCCAGGGGCGGGGTCGCCCCAGGGCTGGGGGAGGGTCCCCGGTGGCCCTTGGGTCACAGCACGTGGGCAGTGGCTGGTCTCTCCCCTCCCCGCTTTTCAGCTCATCCCCTTAGCAGCCCCCTCCTTGGCGACGCCTGGAGATCCGCCTATTTAGCATGAGGGACAATTAAGCAGAACAGTTCTAGGCCACGCTGCTTTGTCATTCCAAAGGGCGATCTCTGAGATCTCTGTGGGTGGGGCTTGCCACTGCTCAGAAGACCTGCTCTGCTGGTGGAACGAGTCGGGGAAGACAGGCGCTGCGGCGAGGCTCCGCCAGCTGGGTTGGGCAGCGGCGCTGGAGACGCAGGGTGGGTTTCACCCAGACGCAGCTTCTTCTCGGCAGCCACTGCCGCGGCGTCCTGCACCCTGAAAACAGGCCAGGGGCGGGTGCCGCTTCCGCCCTCTACATTCCGCAGGTGGGGGACAGGTCACTGGCCCAGGGCTGCCCGACAGCCAGGGCCGGAGGAGGTCACTGTGTCCACTGGAGCTCAGGCTCTCTTCCCCCAAGGTGAGACCCGCCGGGCCTGCCGCTCTCGGTCCCTCTGCGGGGTAAGCGACCCCAACTTATGGGCTCCAGGACTGAGCTCAGTGCGCCACTGGGCACCCTGTCACCTCCGGGGTCCCTCTGCGTCCCTGCCCACGCCCGGGGCTGCGGACGGATCTCGGTCGGTGGTAACTACTGCCCCCTAGCGGGAGAGTGTTGCATGAAGCCTCCTGAGAGGGTCCTGGCCTGGAGGAGAGCCGCCCACCCTCTGTGCCCAGTCAAAGGTTTTTTGGAAGGTCTTGAGCAGAATCCTTTCACCTGTATTCCCTTTCATGCTTGGCAGCAGCCGTCACATTAAAAAACAACAACAAACCCTACCTACTTTATTGAGATATTATTTGCATATAGTAAATACCAGATATTTTAAGTACTGAATACAGTTTAGACAAGGGCTCATTTTCTCCACTCTGGCCTAGATGGAAGGTGCTGTTTGCCCTTCCCCTGGGCCCCCTGGCTCCCTGGGGATCTTAATCTCTCTAGTTGCCAGGGCAGTGCTCTGGTACTCTTCAGTTTCCTGTCTGCTGCTGCTGCTGCTGCGTCGCTTCAGTCGTGTCCGACTCTGTGCGACCCCATAGACGGCAGCCCACCGGGCTCCCCCATCCCTGGGAT
Organism: Capricornis sumatraensis; assembly: GCF_032405125.1. NCBI lineage: Eukaryota > Metazoa > Chordata > Mammalia > Artiodactyla > Bovidae > Capricornis > Capricornis sumatraensis. The sequence continues at coordinate 177,808,244 of NC_091069.1, forward strand.
TCTCCAGGCAAGAACACTGGAGTGGGTTGCCATTTCCTTCTCCTGGAAGTCTTTCCTGCTTTAGTCTACATTGCCAATCAAAGTAATACATGCGCACAGCTTAAAATGTTCAGGTGGGTATACATGAAAAACAGCAGCCTGGTATGTAAAGCCCTTTCTTAGCCTGAAGACATAACCTAGTAATCCCGAGGCCTTCTCATCCCTGGTCAGAGCCCTCTTCTTCTGGTCCTCTAATCCCGTTGCTCTTCCTCTGTGCCCCCTCCTTGATTTTCTTCCTCCTCCTTGTCAACATCTGAAATCGGGACTAGACTCTATAGGAAACTGTAAGACAGTGCTGGAAATAACTTCAGTTCCTCCTCTCTCTGCCCTGGGCCCACTTGGAATGGGACAAAGGTCTCAGGTGGTGCAGGCTCAGGAACAGCTGAAGTCCTGGCTCACGTCCTCTGTGGTTTTCCCAGATCACAAATCACAGGTCAGTTATGGCGACAGTGCTTCCCTTCTGATCCAGGGGCTGGAAGGAGCTGGGCTGTGGAGTCAGCACCTGGGTAATGACCTGGCTCTGCCAACAACTAGATAGATGTGTGATCCTGAGCAGGCTGATTCCTTTGTCTGTGCTCCAGCTCCTCCAGCTGTAAAATGACACTGTCACCTCTAGAAAGCCACAAAGCTCTAATGTCTTGGAAGTAAGTCACCTGAAATAGCCCTGGCCCTCTTCTGCCAGGAAGGCTCTGACCAATGTCCCATGGCCTGGCAATCACAATGCCCTCCCAACTCACTGTTCCCAGCCAGCTCAGGAGCCTCGGTGTGGCAGGGGGGTGGGGGTGGGGGGGTGGGTGGGGTGGTGTCCTGCCTGCTTTACCGTTCCTTAGCCTGCCTAACAAGGCAGCTTTTCCTCTCAGCCCCCCAGGCCGAGGATGTGAGGAAGCAGCCGTGACATTACTCATGGTATTTGGACCTTGCCATTTGATTCAAAGGACACTTTTACCCCCAAAGGAAGATTTGAATTAAGACACTTAATCCAAGTTACACAAATCCTGAATAATTTTTGGACAGAATTTTCCAGAGTGAACTTCACTAATCCAACAATTGCTTGATCAACTTTTTAAAAAGTATACAGTTTTTTAATTTTAATAAATTTTAATATCATTTGTAAAAAAAAAAAAAAGGCAAAAAACCCTATTATTTAATGGCCTACCTTAATGATTCTAACATCTTCTGCTCCTGTATGACAGTAAGTGCTCAGACATCGAGAGTGTTCACCTGGTTCAGCCTCTGCTGGGACCTCCAAGAGTTCTGATCTCCAGCGTGGAAGCCTCATCTCCCTAAAGCAGGAAGGGAAACCACTGGATGTGAGGAGTATGACCTAGGTCTGCCTCCCTCAGCGGTGTGATCCTACATCACTTGCTTAAATCCCCTAAGCCTCATGTCTCTCACCTATAAAATGGGGGTAGCAATACCTTCCTGCCTACCTCAGAAGAGATGTCTGTAGCATATAAAAATCAGTAATTGTTACCATAAACCACAATGGCATTAAATAATTACTTGTTTAGAACTCTAATCCCCAGGATGTAATGAAAGCTCCAGAAATGTTATTTTGTATCACCACCGTCATGGTTAATGAAACAAGCACCATTTTCTTGCTCTGGCCACTGGGTGGCACCACAGATTTGGTTCTGTGACTATTTCGGACATAACAGTACTGTTTTTTGAAGGTCAAAAAAAAGCGGATTGTTGACAGTTTTGTATGGTTCTACCCAATTCTTGAGGTGTCGCCTGCCTTGGACTGTTTCCTTTGGCTTTGTCTCAGCAAACCCTGCCACAGTCCAGGGACTCACCAGCTGAAGCGTTTATGAAACCCGGGGTCTGTTTGAACCTGACAGCCCAGGCTGCTACAGTATATCCAGTGGGCCGCCCAGAGTTGACACCAGAGACGTAGGGGGAAAGGGCCCATCCAAAATGGGAAGGACAACATCAGAATTAAGGATGGAGCCAGGGAAGCCAAAGGCTGCTGATCACAGGAATTTGATTTGTAGAGGCAAAGGTCTCCCATTTTCCATGAGTTCAAATTTCCTTACTGAGCCTAGAAAGCCAGGTGACCCTGATCTCTGTTCCTTGCCTCCTGTTCCCTCAGTCCCTCACGAGGGGTGCTGGCTTTGGCCCCCAGCATTGTGAAAGAAGTTGATAAACAGATCTCAGATCATTAACAGAACTGACTGGTGACCCCAAGAGATGAGAGTGACTCACCTGAAGGTTGGATGGGGCTCTGGGCCCCAGAGCTCCCTGGCCCCAGGGATGGTCCTCAGGCAAGGATCCCCCAACCCCTTGTCTGACCTACAGTTAAACAAAGCTTCTTATTTGTATTGGCAGGAAGGGGTTTTCTCTGGGCCATTTCCCCTGCCTCTCCAGCCACAGGGGCCTAGTTTTTTCATACATAGATGACTTGGATCTATTAAAGGAACAGGAGCACTTGATGAGTAGCTTCTTCATATTTGCACATTTGACTTTTTTTTTTTCAGAGACAAGTTTCAGATAATAAAGTTTTTTGGAGTGTGAAGAATTCAAATAATTTTTTTTTAAAAAAGGTTATTTTGGGGACTTCCCTGGGGATCTGGTGGTTAAGAATCTGCCTTGCAATGACAGGGATGCAGGTTCAATCCCTGATTGTGGAACTAAAATCCCACATGCAAAGGAGCAACTAAGCCCAGGCACCACAACAAGAGAGTCCCTGAGCCACAACGAAAGATCCCACGTGATGCAGCAAGGATTGTGCACACCTCAACCAAGACCTGATGCAGCCAAAGAAATAAATAATTTAAAAAGGCTACCTTCCAAAAGTATGAGAACCATTTAACATTAGGAGATCTATCAATACAATTTACTATGTTAATAGATCAAAAGAGAATCATACGATTACCTCTCTAAAGGGTGAAAAATTCAACAAATTAATCTTGCTAAACACTCAATAAAATAGGAGTAGGTGTATTCTTCCTTAACATGATAAAATATATTTATCTTAATATCAAAGGCAGCATTGAACTTAATGGGGAGAAACTCCCCAACTCAAAGTCAGGAAGAAGAGAGATTTGTCCATTTTTATAGCTATGGTAATTGAAGAAAGCAGGGAAAACCACTAGACCATTCAAGTATGACCTAAACCAAATCCCTTATGATTATATAGTGGAAGTGACAAATAGATTCAAGGAATGAGATCTGATAGATGGAGTGTCTGAAGAACTATGGATGGAGGTTCATGACACTGTATAGGAGATGGTGATCAAATTCTTCCCCAAGAAAAAGAAATGCAAAAAGACAAAATGGTTGTCTGAGAAGGGCCTTCAAATAGCTGAGAAAAGAAGAGAAGCGGAAGGTAAAGGAGAAAAGGAAAGATATATCCATTTGAATGCAGAGTTCCAAAAGATAGCAAGGAAAGATAAGAAAGACTTCCTCAGAGATCAGTGCAAAGAAATAGAGGAAAATAATAGAATGGAAAAGACTAGAGATCACTTCAAGAAAATTAGAGATACCAAGGGAACACTTCATGCAAAGATGGGCTCGATAAAGGACAGAAATGGTATGGACCTAACAGAAGCAGAAGATATTAAGAAGAGGTGGCATAAATACACAGAAGAACTATACAAAAAAGATCTTCACGATCCCGATAATCATGATGGTGTGATCACTCACCTAGAGCCAGACATCCTGGAATGGGAAGTCAAGTGGGCCTTAGGAAGCATCACTACGAACAAAGCTAGTGGAGGTGATGGAATTCCAGTTGAGCTATCTCAAATCCTGAAAGATGATGCTGTGAAAGTGCTGCACTCAATATTCCAGCAAATTTGGAAAACTCAGCAGTGGCCACAGGACTGGAAAAGGTCAGTTTTCATTCCTGTCCCAAAGAAAGGAAACGCCAAAGAATGCTCACACATTCCCAAAGAATGTACCGCACAATTGCACTCATCTCACATGTTAGCAAAGTAATGCTCAAAATTCTCCAAGTGATGCTTCAACAGTACATGAACTGAGAACTTCCATATGTTCAAACTAGATTTAGAAAAGGCAGAGGAACCAGAGATCAAATTGCCAACATCCACTGGATCATCGAAAGAGCAAGAAAGTTCCAGAAAAACATCTACCTCTGCTTTATTGACTACATCAAGCCTTTGACTCTGTGGATTGCAACAAATTGGAAAATTCTTAAAGAGATGGGAATACCAGACCACCTTACCTGCCTCCTGAGAAATCTGTATGCAGATCAAGAAATAACAGTTAGAACTGGACTGGAACAATGGACTGGTTCCAAATTGGGAAAGCAGTATGCCAAGGTGGTATATTGTCACCCTGCTTATTTAACTTATACGCAGAGTACATCATGTGAAATGCTGGGCTGGCTGAAGCACAAGCTGGAATCAAGACTGCCAGAAGAAATATCAATAACCTCAGATATGCAGATGACACCACCCTTATGGCAGAAAGTGAAGAGGAACAGAAGAGCCTCTTGATGAAGGTGAAAGAGGAGAGTAAGTAAGCTGGCTTAAAACTCGACATTCAGAAAAGGAAGATCATGGCATCCGGTCCCATCACTTCATGGCAAATAGACGGGGAAACAATGAAAACAGTGAGAGACTTTATTTTTGGGGGGCTCCAAAATCACTGCAGATGGTGATTGCAGCCATGAAATTAGATGCTTGCTCCTTAGAAGGAAAGCTATGACCAACCTATACAGCATATTAAAAAGCAGAGACATTACTTTGTTGAAAAAGGTTCATCTAGTCAAAGGTATGGTTTTTCCAGTAGTCATATATGGATGAGAGAGTTGGACCATAAAGAAGGCTGAGCACTGAAGAACTGATGTTTTTGATGTGATGTTGGAGAAGATTCTTGAGAGTCCCTTGGACTGCAAGGAGCTCAAACCAGCCAATCCTAAAGGAAATCAGTCCTGAATATTCATTGGAAGAAAGGCTGAAGCTGAAACTCCAATACTTCGGCCACCTGATGCGAAGTACTGACTCATTGGAAAAGACCTTGATTCTGGGAAAGGGTGAAGGCAAGAGGAGAAGGGGACAACAGAGGATGAGATGGTTGGATGGCATCACCGACTTGATGGACAAGAGTTTGAGCAAGCTCTGAGAGTTGGTGATGGACAGGGAAGCCTGGCATTCTGCAGTCCATGGGGTCGCAAAGAGTCGGACATGACTGAGTGACTGAACTAAACTGAAAGCTATTAGAGCTCTTATTTTATAGCTGCCCCCATTTTTCTGTGTATAGCAGTCAATACGAGTTGACAAGAGTAGAATATAGAGGTACAGAACTCAGAAAGAAGGCGAAAAAATTATTATTCCCAGATGGCATAGTTTTATACCTGGAAAATCCAAAAGATTTGATTCAAAATATATTAAACATCAAACATTGGTGAGAATGTGGTGCCATAGGAACGCTCATTCATTGCTCATGGGAATGCAAAAGGGTACAGCTATTTTGAAAGACAGTTTGTTGGTTTCTTACAAAACTAAATATATTCTTATCATACAATCTAGCAGTTGTACTCCTTGGTATTTACATAAATGAGTTGAAAACCTATGTCCACATGAAAAGCTGCACACAGATGTTTATAACAGCTTGATTCATGATTACCAAAAGTCAGTAGCAACTAAGATGCCCTTCAGTAGATGGATGAATAAATAAACTGTGGTACAGGCAGTCAATGAACTATTATTCAGTGCTAAAATAAATGAGCCATCAAACCATGAAAAGACATGGAGGAAGCTTAAGTAAGTATTGCTAAGTGAAAGAAGTCAATCTAAAAAGGCTACATACTGTAGCCAACTGTACAGTGATTCCAACTGTATAATATTCTAGAAAAGGCAAAGGATTAGTGTTTGCCAGGGGCCTAGAAGGAATGAATAAATGGAGTATAGAATTTTTAGGGTAGGGAAATTCTTCTGTATGATACTATAATGATAGATATATGTCATTATGCATTTGTTAAAACCCATAGATTTTGCACATTGCATAGAATGTGCAATAGAAGGAATGAACTCTAATATAAACTATGGATTTTGGTTGGTAATATGTCAGTGTTGGTTCATCAGTTATAATAAATGTACCACTCTGATGTAGGATATTGATGATGAGGGAAATTGTGTATGGGTTGGGGGAAGGGCAGGGGTACATGGGGACTCTCATATTTTTCCATTCAATTTTGCTGTGAACCTGAAACTGCCTTAAAAATGCTAATTAAAGAGAAAATATTATAAGCAGCAAAATGATTCAGTAAGATGTCTGGTTTAAAATTAATATTTAGAAACTAGCTTTCACATTTACAAACAACAACTAGTTAGAAAAACTAATGGAAGTAACAAATCTATTTAAGAATCTGTAATTAGAAAGCTCCCTACAACCAAAAGTTCAAAACCAGATGGGTTCATAGGAGAATTCCACCAAACATACAAAGAAGAATGTATACCAATCCTTCTTGAACTCTTTCAAAAGATTGAAAAGGAGGGAACACTCCCAAAGACATTCTATGAAGCCACCATCACCCGGATACCAAAATCCAACAGAGACATGGCCAAAAGAGAAACTTACAGGGCAATATCTCTGATGAATACAGATGCAGAGATCCTCAACAAAACATTCACAAACCATAAAACAACACATAAAAAAAGATCACGCTGTGCTGTGCTTAGTCACTCAGGTGTGCTTGCCCCCATGCGCTATAGCCTGCCAGGCTCCTCTGTCCATGGGGGATTCTCCAGGCAAGAACACTGGAGTGGGTTGCCATGCCCTCTTCCAGGGGACCTTCCCAACCCAGGGGTTGAACCCAGGTTTCCCTCATTGCAGGCGGGTTCTTTACTGTCTGAGCTACCAGGGAAGCCCAAAAATACTGGAGTGGGTAGCCTATTCCGTCTTCAGGGGATCTTCCAGACCCAGGAATCAAACTGGGATCTCCTGCATTGCAGGTGGATTTTTTACCAGCTGACCTAATACACCATGACCAAGTTGATCTATCCCAGGGTCATAAAGATGGTTCAACGAATGCAAATCAGTCAATGTGATACACCAGATCAACAAAGACAAAAACCACACCATCGTTTCAACAGATATGGAAAAGGCATTTGATAAAATTCAACATCCATTCATGATAAACTCTCTTACCAAAGTGGGTGTAGAAGGAACATATCTCAACCTAATAAAAGTTATTTATTACAAACCCACAGCCCAGTATAATACTCAGTGGTGAAAAACTGAAAGCCTTACTGCTAAAACCAGGAAAAAGACAAGGATATTCACTCTTACCACTTCTATTCAACACAGTATTGGAAGTACTAGCCACAAAAATTGGATACAAGAAAGGAATAAAAGATCCAAATTGAAAAGGAAGAGTTAAAATTGTCATTATGTGCAGATGACATGATACTATATATGAAAATGTAAGCACTCCACACAAAAACCATTAGGTTGGAGTAAAAGTAATTGCAGTTTTGCATCGTTGAACTCTGCCTTTTGATACTGGAATACATTCCTAATAAATGTGGTTATGTGTTATATACCATTTTAATGCACATTTTTTTGCTTTATGCTTTTTCTAAAGACTTATTATTTGCTGTTTATTTTACATTTATTTTAGACTATAGAAATGATGTTAGACAAAAAGCAAATTTGAGTGATTTCTTAATTCAAGTTCAAAATGAGTTGTAAAGCGGTGGCGAAAACTCACAACATCAACAATGCATTTGGCCTGCATTCGTACTGCTAACAAATGTACAGTGCAGTGGTGGTTCAAGAAGTTTTGCAAAGAGGAGGAGAGCCTTGAAGATGAGGAGCATAGAGGCCAGCCATAGGAAGTTGACAACAACCAATTGACAGCAACCATTGAAGCTAATCCTCTTACAACTAAATGAGAAGTTGCAAAGAACTGAACGTCAACCATTCTATGATCATTCAGCATTTGAAGCAAATTGGAAAGGTGAAAAACTTGATAAGGGAGTGCCTCATGAGCTGACCACAAATAAAAAAGAAATAGTCACTTTGAAATGTCTTCTCTTATTCTACACAACAGCAACAAAGCATTTCTCGATTAGATTGTGATGTGCAACAAAACGTGGATTTCGTATGACAACCAGTAATGACTAGCTCAGTGGTTGGACTGAGAAGAAACTTCAAAGCACTTCCCAAAACCAAACTTGCACCAAAAAAAGGGTGATTGTCACTGGAGGTCTGCTGCTAGTCTGATCCAATACAGCTTTCTGAATCCTGGCAAAACCGTTACATCTGAGAAGAATGCTCAGCAAATCAATGAAATGAACCCAAAACTGAAACACCTGCAGCCAGCATCAAAAAGGGTCAACAAAAAGGGTCCAGTTATTCTCCACAACAATGCCCAACTGCATCTCACACAACCAGCACTTCAAAGGTTGAACAAATTGGGCTATGAAGTTTTGCTTCATCTGCCATATTCTCCTGACCTCTCACCAATTGACTACCATGTCTTCAAGCATCTTGATAACTTTTTGCAGGGAAAATGCTCCCAAAACCAACAGGAGGCAGAAAATACTTTCCAACAGTTTGTTGAATCATGAAGCACAGATTTTTACATTACAGGAATAAACAAACTTATTGCTCATTGGCAAAAATGTATTGATTGTAATGGTTCCTCTTTTAATTGATAAAGATATGTTGGAACCTAGTTATAGTGATTTAAAATCTACAGTTAATTTGTACCAACCTGATAGAACTGATAAACAAATTCAACAAAGTAGGGGAATTCAAGATTAGCATACAGAAATTGGTTGTATTTCTCTATATTAACAGTAAAATATCAGAAAGGAACTTGAAACAAACAATCTCTTTTAAAATGGCAGCAAAAACATAAAACATTTAGGAATAAACCTCACCAGGAGGTGAAAGACTATTATGCTGAGGACTATAAGACACTTATAGGGGCTTCCCCAGTGGCCCAGCAGGTCAAGAATCCACCTGCAATGCAGGAGCCATAGTAAATGTGGGTTTGATCCCTGGTTTGGAAAATCCCCTGGAGGAAGGCATGGCAGCCAACTTCAGTATTCTTGCCTGGAGAATCCCATGGACTGAGGAACCTGGTGGGTTACAGTCCACGGGGTCATAAAGAGTCAGACACGACTGAAGTGAATGAGCACACACGCATAAAACATTAGTAATGGAAACTGAAGATGATTCAAAGAAATAGAAAGATAGCCCATGCTCTTGGATTGGATGAATCAGTATTGTTAAAAGGCCATGTAACCCAAAGCAAGCTACAAATCTATTGTTATCCCTATTGATTTCCCCATGACATTTCTCATAGAACTAAAACAAATAACCCTAAAATTTATATGAAACCATAAAAGACCCATAGTTGTCACAGCGATCCTTAGGAAAAAGAACAAAGCAGGGGACATAACCCTCCTAAACTTCAGACAATACTACAAAGCAACAATAATCAAAACAGCATGGTACTGGCACACGGGTTAATGGAATCCATGGACATATCGATCAATGGAATAGAATAGAAACCCCAGAAATAACTTCAATACCCAGGGTCAACTAATCTTCAATAAAGGAGGCAAGAATATACAATGGGGGAAAGACAGTCTCTTCAGCAGCTGGTGTTGGCAAAGTTGGACAGCAACATGTAAATCAATGAAGTTAGAACACACCCTCACATCAGACACAAACTCAAAATGACCTAAAGACTTAAACATAAGTTTTATGACATCATAAAACTCCTAGAAGGGAACATAGGCAAAATATTCCCTGATATAACTGTACCAATGTTTTCTTAGGTCAGTCTCCCAAGGCAATAGAAATGAAAGCAAAAATAAATGGGACCCAATCAAGCTTTTTCACAACAAAGGAAACCATAAACAAAATAAAACAGGCAGTCTACAGAATGGGAGAAAATATTTGCTAATGATGTGACTGACAAGGGCTTAATTTCCAAAATATACAAACAGCTGTTTTTGATATATGTACAATAAAAAACCCAAACAACCTGGTTGAAACTAAACAGACATTTCTCCAAAGATGACAAACAGATGGCCTACAGGCACATGAAAAGATGTTCAACATTGCTAATTATTAGGGAAATGAAAATCAAGCTAAAATGAAGTATCACCTCACACCAGTCAAAATGGCCATCATTTAAAAAATCTACAAATAATATATTCTGGAGAGGGTGTGGTGAAAAGGGAACCCTCCTACCCCATTGGTGGGAATGTAAGTTGGTGTAGCAACTACGGAAATCATTATAGAGTTTCCTCAAAAAACTAAAAATAGAGTTGCTGTATGATCAAGCAATTCCACTCCTGGGCATATATTTGAACAAGGCTGTAATTCAAAAAGATACGCACACTCGTATGTTCACAAAATGAAGACATGGAGGCAGCCTGAATGTCCACCAGCAGAAGGATGGACAAGGAAGACATTGTACATATATACATGAATACTACTCAGCCGTATAAAGAATGAAATAATGCCATTTGTGGCAACATGGATGAACCTAGAGATTATCCTACTAAGTGAAGTAAGTCAAAAAGAGGAAGACAATGTGCTGTCACTTGTAAGTTGAATCTGAATCATGACACCAACGAACCTATCTACAGAACAAATAGACAAAAGGAACAGACTAGTAGTTGCCAAGTGGGGGGGATGCACTGGGAGTTTGGGGTTAGCAGATGCATTATATAGAGAATGGACAAACAACAAGGTCCTACTGTATAGCACAGGGACCTATATTTAATATCCTGTGATAAACCATAATGGAAAAAGATATAAAAAGGAATATACATATATACAACTGAATCATTTTGCTGAACAGCAGAAATTAACACAACATGGTAAATCAACCATACTTCAATAAAATTTTTAAAAAGAAAGTCTATTTGTAATAGCAAAACAAAAAAATGAAACAATTAGGAATAAACATAATGAGATTTATGCAATATATTTATCAATAAAACATTAAAATTCTACTAAGGAATACTGAAGATTTAAACAAACAGAAAAACTACCACATTTTTAGAAAGTCCATCTACTCTAGGTTTATAAATTTAATAAAACTTCAATAAAAATACCAACAGGTTAAATATTATAAATCAATGCTACCTCAAAAAAAAAAATCCAAGAATTTTTTAAAGCAAACAAGTAGGAATATCCAGGACAAATGAGAGGGAGCCAGACTTATCAGCAATTAAAGTGTCTTATCTTATCACACCTATTATAATTAAAGTAGTGTGGTACAGGCACAGAAGAGAGAGAGATCAATGGAACAAACAGAAAGTACAGGAATAGATTCAAATACAAAGGAATTCACGATATGATAAAGTCAAAATTCCAAATCAGTGGAGGAAAATTATTCAATATAAAACTGCTAGGCAAACAGGGTAGGTTGTCTGGGGAAAAAAAAGTGTATCAATACCACATACTTCACAGTAAGATAATTCTAAGATCAACCAAATATGTAAATGTTAAAAAAAGAAAATGAAACTAAATGAAGAGTCCACTTTGCAATGCAGGGGACATGGGTTCAATCCCTGGTGGGGGAACTAAGATCCCACACACTGTGGGGAACTGAACCTGCACACCACAATGAAAGATCTTACATGCAATGAAAGATTTTGACTCACTAAACAAATATTAAAAAAACAAAGATAAATATTAAAAAAAGAAAGCATGAATAATGAGGAAGCAATGGAAGAGTTAAATAACTTTGCAGATGAGAAAGCACTTTTAAGAATGGCACACACACACAAAAAAATGCACAACATGCAAGAAGCCTTAAAAGACAAGGAGAAAATTGTACTACATAAAATTTTAAAAGTTCTCTGTGGCAAAAGATACCATAATCACAGGCAAAGTCAAAAAATTAGGAAAGAATAATAACTATGCCACATCAACAGATTCATACTAAAAGAAACGCAAATTAAAACTCACTGAAATACCTTCTTTCTTCACAGTCCAACTTTCACATCCATACATGACCACTGGAAAAACAATAGCCTTGACTAAACGGACCTTTGTTGGCAAAGTAATGTCTCTGCTTTTGAATATGCTATCTAGGTTGGTCATAACTTTCCTTCCAAGAAGTAAGCATCTTTTAATTTCATGGCTGTGAAGAAAGCTGAGCGCCAAAGAACTGATGCTATTGAAATGTGGTGTTGGAGAAGACTCTTGAGAGTCCCTTGGACTGCAAGGAGATCCAACCAGTCCATTCTGAAGATCAGCCCTGGGATTTCTTTGGAAGGAATGATGCTAAAGCTGAAACTCCAGTACTTTGGCCACCTCATGCGAAGAGTTGACTCATTGGAAAAGACTCTGATGCTGGGAGGGATTGGGGGCAGGAGGAGAAGGAGACGACAGAGGATGAGATGGCTGGATGACATCACCAACTCGGACATGAGTTTGGGTGAACTCTGGGAGTTGGTGATGGACAGGGAGGCCTGGGGTGCTGCAATTCATGGGGTTGCAAAGAGTTGGACACGACTGAGCAACTGAATGGAGATACCATCTTTACCTATTTGTTTCGTAACAGTCATAAAGTGTGGTAATAGATTATCAGAGAGATGCATGAATGGGTATTTCCGTATGTTGCTGGTGGCTATGTAAATTGGCACAACCTCTGAGTTTGATAATATCCATAAAACTACTATTATTTTTAAAGACAATGGTTGTTTGGTTTATATCATGTTATTTCCATTTACCTACTTGGCATTCCCTCTTTTATTTTAAATCTTAGACTGCTCTTGTGAGATCATTTCCCCCTCTATAGTGCAGGTTTGTTGATGGTAAAGTCTCAATTTTTATCACCCCCTCAATCTCAGAAGATAGTTTTATGGATTTAATTCTAGGTTGATAGTTATTTTCTATCAACATTGGCAAGATTGTATTCACTGTCTTCTGACTGCTATATTGCTGTTGAGGAGTCCACTGTCCTTTAAATCATGGAATCTTTAGAGTGATCTTGCCTTTCTCTCTGGCTGTCTTGAAGATCTTACATTTGTCTTTTATCTCTTCAGTTTTACTGAGCTGTGTCTAGATATGGATTTATCTTTATATTCAGCTTATTCAACTAAGTGCACATTTTTGCAAACGTTAATAAAAGCCCTTATCCCTTTAAATACTATCTTTCATTCTCTTTGCTCTCCATTTTTAAGGATCTAATTATATACATATGCTTATATTAGAGCTTTTTAGTCTAACCTTTATGTCTCTTAATTAGTGCTTCCTTTCTGTTTTCCCTCTACTTATCTCTCAGCACTGTATCTGTAGTAGTTTATTAACTCCCGATTCTCTCTTTTATCTCTGCCTAGTTGATATTTTAAGAATTATATTTTTTGTTTCAAAATATTAAATCTGTTTATTCCTGGTATTCTCTTGTTGCCTTATTTTCATCTCTGTGATTGCCTTATTTCTTTAAGGTTTTATATTCAGCTGTATCTTTTAAACCTCAATTTAAGAATTATAGGTTGCAGAAGAATTATAAAAAGAGTCCATGTAGCACAGCTTCCCTTCATGTTAACATCTTATATAACATGACATATTTACCAAAATTAAGAAGCTAACATTCCATTAATGCCCTTTCTGTTCTAGATCCCGTCAGGATACTGTGATGCACTTGTCCCATTACTCCTTCAGTTCTTGCCATCTACCATTGTACGTGTCTCTCCTTTTTCACGACCTTAACTTTTGACGAATGGTGGTCAGGAAATTTATAGAATATCTCTCAACTTGGATTTGTCTGATATTCTCTTCTGATAGTGTGGGGTTATGGATTTGGGGGGAGAATACTAGAGAGGTAAAGTGCTCTCCTCATAAAATCATGTGGGACTGATATCACTGTGATTTATTATTGATCATATTGGACTTGTTCATGTGGTCAAGGTGGTGTCTGTCAGGCTTCTCCACTGTAAAGCTGCTATTTTTCCCTTTTCAGATTCTATTGGTGAGAAGCCAGTCACTCAGTCCAGCCCATCTCAAGGGAAGTGGAATTAAACTCCTTTTCCCTGAGGGAAGAGTATCAAAGAAAATGGTCAAAGCTAGTGTAGTAATCAACAATATTTCAGAGGAAATACTTAGAGTCCATGTAAATATGCTGCTGCTTCTTAGGGCTTTTCTCCCTGATCTTAGCATTTACTTGTAGGTCCTACTTGCAGGAATCACTATGTAGTTATTCTAATGGTGATTTTCTATTTCACTCAATCCTTCTGTTTATCATTTGAAATTCTTCTGTAAGGAAGATTTGTCCTTCTCCTCCCACTTATTTGTTCATCATTCACAGATGTGCATTTTACATGGTTATAAAAAATACTTTCTTTTGAAGGCAGGAAAGGAAAAAGCACCAATATATAGTAAATAGAATATATAAAATAAGGTAGAAATAAGTCATTATACAATAAATAGTATTAATAGTAATTATAAATAAACTGTCACTAATGATAATTATATAAAGGCAGTATATATCTTGACAGAAACTCCTAGTGTTGATATCTTGACTATAATCAATCAACAATAGTTGCCCAGTCACATCTGACTCTTTGTGACCCCGTGGACTGCAGCCCTCCAGGCTCCTCTATCTATGAGATTTTACAGGCAAGAATACTGGAGTGGGTTGTCATTTCCTTCTCCAGGGGACCTTCCCAACCCAGGGACTGAATTCAGGTATCCCTCATTGCAGGCAGATTCTTTACCATCTGAGCCACTAGCAAGTTTATTAAAATGATAGAGAAAAATAAAAAAGAAACAGAAAAAGGTATATCAGGCGAATATGAACCAAAGAATGCCAGAAGAGCAAGATTAATAACAAAATATAATTCAAGAGAAAAAGCATCATATTGTCAAAGAATGATATATGGTAAAATGGCCACAAACCAATGCATCCAACAGAAGTCTTAAAATATATAAAGCAGCCACATATAGAACTGCAGGAAAAAACAGTTTAACAATTTCAGCTGAAGATTTTAACTGAAACTTTTGCCTCAGAAAGAGATAACTTGGGGGAAAAAAAAGAAAAACAAACAAAAAACCCAAAGATACAGATTATTTGAATCACTCAGTTAAAAATCTCAAGAGTGAGGGTGTATCCAGAGATGGAGGCACCTGGCTGGCAATTTCCCAATTGTGAGAGCCTCTGTGAATTAGAAATACATCATGGGATCTGGACTGGTTTGTAAAACATCGCATTACGTGAAAGATAAGGTGAGAAGGAGACTGACATTTCATAGGACAGGACAATGTATTCAAGACACATACCCATGAAGACACATATGCTTTACATAAATGCAAGTAGGCACATCCAAACACAGTAGAATGGATGCCCATGATGGGATCAGGGAGGAATGGGAACAGGAATTGGGTCCAAGGATAAAAGGGGGATAATAAATTAATAAAACAGGAGATGGGTCTTGTGGGTTGGTGATGATGATAACTCCTGAGCTGAGGCAGATGATAAGCTCAACACCTTCTGGACACAAACCTGATTGTAATCTTTCCTATCAGCACAAAAGTCTGAGGATGTGCTAAGTGACCCTAGCAGTCATGGGGCCTGCGGATAGCAAATTCTTTCCAGAAAATCTCAAGTGACTGGGAGCCCAAAGGCAACTTTGGAGGTGGGCACTGCCCATTCCCTGCACCAGGCACTGGGTCAGCTGCCCTCCCAGCCCAGGTAAAGCTCTCTCAAAACTGGCATTTCTGTCTTGGGGGATGCATGCATTCTGAGCTGAGCCACTCAGAAACTGGCTCTAGCTCAACCCAAGCTTCTGGATTTCTCAAGGTTTGAACTCTTGAGAGCAAAGTTCTCCAGGCAAGGGTTCAAGCTGGCTGAGATTTCTCTTTGTGGCTCCCTCTCCCCCCTCACCTCCTATTCCCATAGGAATATTCGGGTGGGGAGCCCCAGGATGGGCTGCAAGCAACCTCAGAAAAAATATCCCAGTGACCTTCAGAACATCCAGAATAGGAGTTTTTAAAAAAATCATAAGTTGTCTAAGGACTCGAATGATATTTCTCCAAAGAAGATATACAATAATGTGTTAGGTTGGTGCAAATGTAATTTTGATTTTGCATTGTTGAACTTTGCCATTTGATATTGGAATACATTTGTAAATAAATGTGGTTATATTTAATTTTAATGAACATTTCTTAATTTATGTTTTCTGCTAATGAATTATTACTTTCTGTTTATTTTATATATATCTTAGACTATGAAAATGATATTAGACAAAAAGCAAATTTGAGCAATATTCTTATTTGAGTTAAAAATGGGTCATAAAGCAGCAGAGACAACTCACAACACCAACAATGCATTTGGCTCAGAAACTGCTAACAAATGTACAGTGCAGTGGTGATTCAAGAAGTTTTTCAAGGGAGACTAGAGCCTTGAAGGTGGGGGAAACAGTGACTGACCATCGGAGGTTGACGATGACCAACTGAGAGGATCTGATCCTCTTACAACTACACAAGAAGTTGCCCAAGAACTCAACGTCTACCATGCTATAGTCATTTGGCATTTGAAACAAACTGGAAAGGTGAAAAAGCTCGATAAGTGGATGCCTCATGAGCTAACTGCAAAATCTACATTTTAAAGTGTCATCTTCTCTTAATCTATGCAATAACAAATTATTTCTCAATTGGATTGTGACATGCAAAGAAAAGTGGAGTTTATATGACAACCAGTGATGACCAGCTCAGTGGCTGGACCAAGAAGAAGTTCCAAAGCACTTCCCAAAGCCAACTTGCACCAAAAAGAGGGTCACGGTCACTGTTTGGTGATCTGCTGCTGGTTTTATGAATCCCAGTAAAACCAGTCCATCTGAAGAGTATGCCCAGCAAATCAGTGAGATGCAATGAAAACTGCGACACCTCCAGGTGGTGCTGGTCACCAGAAAGGGCCCAATTCTTCTCCACCATGATGCTGGCCTGCACGGTGCACAGCCAGCACTTCAAAAGCGGAGCGAACTGGGCTGTGAAGTTTTGCTTCATCCTCCATGTTCACCTGACCTTTTGCCAACCAGCTACCACTACAAGCATCTCGACAATTTCTTGCAAGGAATAATGCTTTCACAACCAGCAGGAGGCAGAAAATGCTTTCCAAGAGTTTGCCGAATCCCTAAGCATGGATTTTTATGCTACAGGAATAAACAAACTTATCTCTCATTGACAAAAATGCATTGATTATAATGGTTTCTATTCTGTTTAATAGATATGTGTTTGAGTCTAGTTAAAATGATTTAAAATTTGGAGTCTGAGACCATGATTACTTTTGTACCAACCTAATGTAATGGCCAATAAGCACATAAAAGACGCTCAAGGTCACCAGCCATTAGGGAAATGCAAGCCAAAGGCACAGGTAAATACCTCCTCACACCCATTAGGATGGCTATTGCAAAAAACAAAAATAAAGCAAGTGTTGAAAAGGATATGGAGAAATTGGAACCTTTGTGCATTGTTAGATGGCACCCCACTCCAGTACTCTTGCCTGGAAAATCCCATGGATGGAGGAGCCTGGTGGGCTGCAGTCCATGGGGTCGCTAAGGGTCAGACACGACTGAGCAACTTCACTTTCACTTTTCACTTTCATGCATTGGAGAAGGAAATGGCAACCCACTCCAGTATTCTTGCCTGGAGAATCCCAGGGACGGGGGAGCCTGGTGGGCTGCCATCTATGGGGTCGCACAGAGTCAGACACGACTGAAGCGACTTAGCAGCAGCAGCAGCAGAAAGGAATGTAAAATAGTGCCACCTCTGTTGAAAACAGCATGGCAGTTCCTTAAAAAATTAAGATAAAGTTACCGTGTGATCCAGCAATTCCATTTCTGGGTATATATACAAAAGAATCAAAAGCAGGGTCTCGAAATCTACTTGCACACTCATATACACAGCAGCATTAAAAAGGTTGAAGCAACCCATGTCCATAGACAGATGAATATATAAACAAAATGTGGTAGAGAGGCTAATGGAATATTTATTTAACCTTAAAAAGGAATGAAATTCTGACACACGCGACATGGATGAACCTTGAAGATATCATGCTATGTGAATTATGAAATAAGCCAGGCACAAAAGGACAGATGATTCCTCTTATATGAGATACTCAGAGAAGTCAAACTCACAGAAACAGAAAGTAGAAGGATTGTTGCCAGGGGCTGGGGGCAGGGGCTGTGGAGGAATGGTGGAGGTAGTTAGTGTTTCACATATAGAGTTTCAGTTGGGGAAAAGGAAAAAGTTCTGGAGGTGGATGGTGATGATGGTTGCAGAACAGCATGCAGGTACTTACTGCCACAGAACTGTACACTTAAAAATGGTTAAAATGGTAAATTTTTATGTTATGTGTATTTTTTCACAATAAAAAATGTGAAATTGCCTAAGAGGAGACTCTGCAAAGCAGATGCATTTCAGCTAAAGCAACCTCCACCCAACCCCCAGTGGGTCCTTCTTAGGACCCGACCTAAGGTTGGGGGAGGGAGGAGGCCTAACCCTTTACAAGTTCTGTAGCCTTTGGTAGAGATGGAAATGGGAAGAAAAAAGGAAGGGTTTCAAAAGTTGGAGTCCTGAGACACCTCTGGGTGAGGACATTTCCTGTCATCCTTTCCTGGTAGGAATTAGAGCTCTGTCCTTTCACAAGAGGAAAAGTCTGGAAGTGGGTGTGCAAGCTTACACATGGGTACACGCATGTATCATGTATTGGTGGGTGTGTGCACAGGCACTGATGCAGGGGGCTGTCTCTTACTGAAAGAAATACATTAATCAAACCATCCCCCAAGCTTAGTAGCTGGGCCCGGTGGCCCCTGTCAGCCCGCATGTCCCTCCTTCTTAGTCACACTTACTCTCTGCTGTGGGACCAGAGACCCTTCATCCAGGAACACTGATGGCACAGATTTGCAGGCAGAAACTCTCTCAGCCCTTGGTAGCCCCTCAAGAGGAGGGACTTCCTGTCCTGAGGCTCAGCTGAGCAGCCAGTGGCTGACAAGCTTTGCTGTGAAATTCTGTCCTTTCAAAGATAAGCTCACATCTCTAACCTGAGCAGGGCCAGCACTTCTGTTATCAGTGAGAATCCCATGCACCCACAAATGCTGACCCAGGCTTCCTGCCCTGGGTCGGGGGCCCGCCTGACCAGGGCTCTGAAATGATTATGGAGATCTGAGTGCTGGAGATAAGGACAATTGCACCTGGACTTTGGCTGGAGTGTTCTGGAGGCTGTGGCAGGCACACCAGCTTGCCACCACCCTGCCCTGGGGCTGGCTGTGCCTGGGTTCAAATCCCAGCGAGTTCCTCCATTCTCATGGCCTCACTTGCCTCTCCTGTAGAATGGGACTGATACTAATAGCTCCCCAGAAGGGATGTCAGGAGGGAGAGATGAGGTAACGATGAATGTTGGCGACTGAATGGACAAAATGCAGCATCCTTAAAAGATACCACTGCCACTTCAGTTGCAGTCCATGATGAGTGAAGCCAGTCTAGGAACCCTAGGGCAGATGGAACTGAGAGGGGGAAAGAAAGTGGAGGGGAGAAAGGAAGGAGGGTGGGGGAGCCGGGATGGGGTACGAGCACACTCCGGAGCAACGGGCCTTGGGAGGGCCACCTTCCTCCCAGCTGCGCCCAAGCTCTGAGCCACGCCCCGTCTATCTGTGTGTCACACTGTCTGGCCCACACCTCTGCCCCTTCATAAGGGAAGGTAAGCAGAGGGTCAGAGCACATCTTGGGGCTCAGGGGGTGCTGCCCAGATGGCCTGATCTGGGGGGACATCTCACCCAAACATTGTCCACCTCGATTGTTTGGCACTGGTTGGGGTAGGACAGAGAGAGCGTGGGGCATTCTCTGCCCAACGCTGACCAGCAAAATAAGAGCAAACTGTCATGCGTAGGATGATCTCCTCCCAAATTCACATGCTGAAGTCCTAATCCCCAGTACTTCAGAATACCTCTGGATGAGGATATTTCCTGTCATCCTCTCCTGAGTAAAGGCCCGGAAATGGGTGTATATGCTTACACACAGGCACACATATCCATCATGGACATGTGGGTGCATGAACACTCACTGACACAGAAAGGCTATCTCTTACTGAAAGAAATAATTTATTCAAACCATCCCCTGAGCTTAGCGGCTGGGGCAGGTGGCCCTTCAGCCTGCCTGTCCCTCCGGCATGACCTTATTTGAACATAGGGTTGTTGTAGATGGAATTAGTTAAGATGAGGTCATGAAGATGGGTCTTAATCTAATATGACTGCTGCTGCTGCTACTAAGTCGCTTCAGTCGTGTCTGACTCTGTGCGACCCCATAGACGGCAGCCCACTAGGCTCCTCTGTCTCTGGGACTCTCAAGGCAAGAACACTGGAGTGGGTTGCCATTTCCTTCTCCAATGCATGAAAGTGAAAAGCGAAAGTGAAGTCGCTCAGTCGTGCCCGACTCTTAGTGGCCCCATGGACTGCAGCCTACCAGGCTCCTCCGTCCATGGGATTTTCCAGGCAAGAGTACTGGAGTGGGTGCCATTGCCTTCTCCGCCAATATGACTGATATCCTTGTAAAAAGGGGAGATTTGGATACAGAGACACAGGCATACATGTGAAGATACAGGCCAAGATTGGGGCAATCTACAAGACAAGGAATCAAACTACTGACATCTTGACCTTGGACATCTAGCCTCCAAAACTGAGACAATACATTTTTGTTGTTTAAGCCACTCAACAAACTATATACACATCCTGGGAAAGGGGCCAGCCTCATGCCTAGGAATAGACACTGGCCAACCCTGATGCCAGCAGTAATCCTTTCTTTGTCAGCTCCATAGTCTGGGAATTGCCAGAGACTCCTCCGGGAAAGGTCCACTTCTAGAATGGAAAACTAGCATCATACCTCTCTTGCCTATTCATTCATTCTTTCAGCTAACACCTTATTAGGCTGTAGCTATGTTCCAGATTGAGCTTGGCCCTGGGACTGCAGTGGACAGAAGGCAGGCTTGGTCTCTACCCTTGAATAACTAGGTCTGGGGATAGATCTTTTCCAAACACAAACTGCTAATTGAGGAGGGGAGAGAAGAGCCTGGGAGAACATGGCAAGCAGACTTCTGGCCTGTTCCTCCCTGTCAGCGTTCCCTGTACAGCTGCCACACTTTGGGGCACAGGGATCTGGGTTCCCAGGACAGCCTCTCATGGGTAGAGAGGGCCACACCCCACCCCAAGGAGGAAACACACTATGTCCAAGGAATGTGGGGTTTCTGGCTGTCAAGGATAATCTTTTGCTGGGGCTGATGATGCTGCAGGACACAGCTAGCACTTGCGGTCTGCAATATGTGTTACAATCGTTTCTCTCCAGCAGTCCTCTCAGTACTGGAGCAATGCAGGAATAACAATGAGGATGACCCTCATTTACAGCTCTGTGAACTGAGCTTCCCAGAGTCCTCTGGGAAGGACTCTGTGGGGATCATGGAGCCAAACTCTAGGTTGCCTGTTTGGTGCCCAGTGCCAGCAGCCCTGCTTGAACTTGAGCTGTGAGCAGAGGTGAGACATGGACTCCTGCAACCAGGCTTAGAGTAGGGAGCCTACAGAGCAGTGCAGACCTCAGGTGGGCTCAGCCTCCTCAGCTGTCTGTCAGCCTGCAGCCCGGTAGGCAGCTTGCAGAGGTCAAGTTCACCATGTTCTCCTCTTACTCTGGAAAACATTCAGAAGATGCACATTATCTACAAGCTACTGAACAAGGGTTCAGTTTATCAGTGTGGCCTTATCATGTAGTGGCTCTGGGCTCAAATCCTGACTTACTAGATGAGTGACCTTGGGCCAGTTACTTATCATCACAAAGCTTCAAGTGCTTCATCTGTAAAATGTGGCTATAATACCATATACCTGCTTTTGAGGATTGTTTTGAGAGGTAAGCTATATAACTTACAGAAAGTGCCTGGTACAATGCCCAGCACAGTAAGCACACTCTTTAATCATTAGACATTCACATGAGTATTGAGATTAAGATCTGGGCTTTGCATGCTCTTGGACTGGAAGAATTAATATTGTTGAAATGGCCATACTACCCAAAGCAATCTACAGGTTTAATGTGATCCCTGTCAAATTACTTATGACTTTTTTCACAGAACTAGAACAAATAATCCTAAAACTTATATGGAACCCTAAAAGACCCAGAATTGCCAAAGCAAAGTGGGAGGGTTATAGACTTCAGACAATACTACAAAGCTGCAGGAATCAGAACAGCTTGGTACTGGTACAAAACCAGACATATAGGTCATTGGAACACAATAGAGAGCCCAGGGATAAACCCGCACACCTATGGGCAATTAATGTTTGACAAAAGAGGCAAGAATATACAATGGGGAAAAGATAGTCTCTTCAGCAAGTGGTGTTAGGAAAGTTGGGATAGCCACATGTAAGTCAATGAAGTTTGAACACATCTTCACACCAGACACAAAAATAAACTCAAAGTGGCTTAAAGACTTAAACATAAGACCTGACGCCATGAAACTCCTAGAAGGGAACAAAGGTAAAACATTCTCTGACATAAAAAGTACCAATGTTTTCTTAAGTCAGTCTCCCAAGTCAATAGAGATAAAAACAAACAAATGGGACCTAGTCAGACTTACAAACCCCACTCCAGTACTCTTGCCTGGAAAATCCCATGGATGGAGGAGCCTGGTGGGCTGCAGTGCATGGGGTCGCTAAGAGTTGGACACGACTGAGCGACTTCACTTTCATTTTTCCCTTTCATGCATTGGAGAAGGAAATGGCAACCCACTCCAGAGTTCTTGCCTGGAAAATCCCAGGGACGGAGGAGCCTGGTGAGCTGCCATCTATGGGGTCCCACAGAGTCGGACACGACTGAAGTGACTTAGCAGCAGCAGCAGCAGCAGCAAACACAATCTTCTGTACAGCAAAGGAAGATGAAACGAAAAGACCAACTACAGACTGGGAGAAAATACTTGCAAATGATGCTACTGACAAGGGCTTAATTTCCAAAATATACAAATAGTGCATATGACTAATTAACACAAAAGACAAATAACCCAATAGAAAAATGGGCAAAAGATCTAAATAGACATTTTTCCAAAGAAGAAATACGGGTGACCAACCTGCACATGAAAAGATGCTCAACATCGCTTTAGAGAAATGCAAATGAAAACTACAATGAGGTACTACCTCACACCAGTCAGAACTATTTTTGCTGTTCAGTTGCTAAGTTGTGTCTGACTCTTTGCAACCCCATGAACTAGAGCATGCCAAGCTTCTATGTCCATCACTATCTCCCTGAGTTTGCTTAAACTCACATCCATTGAATCAGTGATGCCATCCAACCATCTCATTATCTGGCACCGCCTTCTCCTTTTGCCCTCAGTTTTTCCCAGCATCAGGGTTTTTTCCAATGAGTCAGCTCTTCACATCAGGTGGCCAAAGCACTGGAGATTCAGCTTTAGCATCAGTCCTTCCAATGAATATTCAGGATTGATTTCCTTTAGGGTTGACTGGTTTGATCTCCTTGATGTCCAAGGGACTTTCAAGAGTCTTCTTCAGCACCACAGATGGAAAGCATCAATTCTTTGGCACTCAACCTTCTTTATGGTCCAACTCTCAAATCCATACATGACTACTGGAAAAACCATAGCTTTGACAGTCAGAAAGGCCAACATTAAAAAGTCTACAAATAATAAATGTTGGAGAGGGTGTGGAGAAAAAGGGACCTCTCCTACACTGTTGCTGGAAATGTAAATTGGTGTAGCCATTTTGGAGACCAGTATGGAGGTTCTTTGAAAATCTAGAGTTGTGATATGATCCAGCTATCTCACTCCTGGGCATATACCCAGGCAAAACTATAATTCAAAAAGATATGTGCACCCCGATATTCATAGCAGCACCATTTACTATAGCAAAGACATGGACACAATTTAAATGTCCACCAACAAATGTATGGATCAAGAACATGTGGTATATTAATACGATGGAATATTACTCAGCCACCAAGAAGAATGAAATAATGCCATCTGGAGCAACATGGATAGATCTAGAGATAATCATACTAAATGAAGTCAGTCAGAAATAGACAAATGCCATATGCTATCCCTTATATGTGGAATCTAAAATATGACACAAATCAACATATCTATGAAACAGAAACAGACTCACAGACAGAAAACAGACTTGGAGTTGCCAGAAGGGAGGTAGTTGGGTTAGGGAAGAATTGGGAACTGGGGATTAGGATGGGTAAACAACAAGATCTTACTGTATAGCACAAGGAACCATATTCAATAGCCTGCGATAAAATGTAATGGAAAAGAATACACATAAAAAACTGAGTCATACACAGCAGACATGAACACAACATTTAAATAAACTATACTTCAATAAAATAAAAAAATGTATATGTGAGCTTTGACCATATGGATTTGAACTCAACTCCATTTACTGGCTGTGTGATCTCAGGCAAGTTTCTTCCCCACTCTGTGGTGGAGGTTGTGGTCCGCTGCCCCAAGCCCCTTTAAGACTGAGGCTCTCAGTCCCGAGCTGCTGGCAGTGTTGGTGATTGATGGGTCCCAGTTGCGCTTCTCTCCAGGACTTGCCCTCAGCGGAAGAGAGTCACCTTGCTCAGGGTCACATGTTCCCTCCCCCCACTCCTCATACCTGCCTCCCCTGAGGGTTGAGGAGGCATATAAAGGCCTGACCCTCTTGCTGCACAGCAGGACAGTCCTGAAGGGACACTGGAGCTCCTTGTGGGATCAGCTGGGATCTCCCTTGCTACAGCATTGCATTTCAACTCCTCTCCGCCCATTTCATGAATCCTCACCCCCTTGTAGGTACTGTTCCTGAGAGCTCTCCTCAATAAATCTGCACACACACCCGTCTCAACCCAACCTGTGACAGTGAATAGTGATGCCAGGAGACAGGCTAGGAATAGACTTCAGAATGGGATCTTGGTGCTGGATCGTGGTCTAGCAGGCAACGAGGACCTCAGGCACATAGCTGTAGCACATTGTTAAAACTTTCCCGGGTGGTGACCTGGGCTGGGATTCTTCTGGAAGGCAATGCATAGGTTTGTACTGGTTTCTGTGCACTGCGTCCTGTGAGCTGAGAACCAGGCTGAGTGTGAGCCTGGAGCCACATTCCCATCAGCAGAAAGTACTGCCCTTGTAGGCCTTGTTTTCCTCAAAGATGAGGGCATGCGAGACATCAGTTGGACAAGCTGATTTACTGAGATTTCTTCAGCTCTCGGATTCTTCACGAGTGAACTAGTGATGGATGCGGGTCGGGGGCTGAGGGGAGCAATGGGAGCGCCTTGGAGACAAGAGCGTGAATATGCGAGGTGGTGGTGGGTGGAGGGGTCTGGAGGGGATTTGGGGTGTCCCCACCTTCCCTGAAGTGGCCGGTCTGATCTTGGGCTCAGGCCCCTAGCCCTCCCCCAGGCCCATGGGTTCTAATTCTGACCTCCGTGAGATTGGATTTTTGTCCACTTCTCTCAGGAAGAGCTTGGCTTCATAGATTTCTTTCTCCCTCCCACATCTGCCCATAGCCTGGCAGGAAGGTGTGGGCTCAGGATCACACAGTTACAGAAGTAGGAGAGGTCAGACCCATGTTGTGGGGTCTGGTGCATGGAGCCGTGAGTTTGTGCTCCTGCACTGGCCTGGGCAGGCGGACCTACTCCATCCCCTCCAGAAGATACATGAGCACTTGTCTCACTGTATTGCCTCCTCACCAGCCCACGAGGCAGACACTCAGGGAAGAAATGGAGGCTCTGAAGGGTTCACTGTCTTCTTGAAGGCTCCATAGCTCGTGGTAGAGCCACTTCCCTCCAGCACAGAGTAGCTCCAAGCCCAGTCCTCCTGCTGGCCTGCTCTGCTCCTCACTGGGGCCGACTCAGAATTGTTTGGCAAGAGATGAGAGGATGTGAAACAGGACTGCGATCGGGACAGTGGAAGGTTTTAGGCTTTGTTTATTTATTTATTCATTCCCAAATGAAAATTAGTTACACAGAATGCTTTAAATTTCAAAATTTAAATTTAAAGAAAAAAAAGGTAAAGTAAAAATTACCCTTAAATTCTACCAACTGGAGACAGTTACTGTTAACAGTTTGGTGAACAGATTTCCAGACAGCTCCATGTGTGTGTGCGTGTGTGTGTGATATTTTATGATAATGGGATCATCAACTGTTTCATAACCAACTCTTTTTACCCAACAATATGTCATGGAAATCTTTCCACATAAGTAAATATAGCTCTGTCCTTCATTTGCTGGCTGCAGACCATCCATTGTATTTCACTGCAAGTGAAAATATGCATTATCTTGCATTTATCCAACCTAAAACCCTGGGCATTTAGGTTGTTTGCAAGATCTTGCTGTCGCACAGACTCTCTGATGAACATTACCACACCTCTACCTTGGCCATTTGTCCACCTGCTGTCTCCGGGCACATTCTAGCATGCTGATCTTAGAGAAAATTCCCACAGCAGTGGTGGCTACTCTGCCGCCTCATTCTGGTCACAGAGTGGAGGGGCTCCTCCACATTCTCATGGTGGCTCAGCAGACACACGCTCAGGGATGCAGCTTTTTTTCTCTTGGGCAGCTCTGGGTGAGAGGCAGGGTTGGCCTTGCCCCCAACCTGTGAAATTTCCAAATCCAAATCCAAAGACACAACCAGGCCACATGAATCAGCCTTACAGAGGTTGGTGGGGCTTGAGGATGGCCTGCAACTCAGCCAGGGGCTTGACTTTGCCCTCTAAGAGGCCAAAGGGCCAGGTGGGGCCTAAAGACCTTGGGCCAAAGGCTGCCAGTGGGCCATGATGGAAGCCTGGGCTTGGTACCCCATTGATTCATTTATCAACCTGTGCTTTTATCTAGTAAGGTAGGTCTGTCGTAGGGCTGGGTAAGCAGAACCAAGGAAGGGAAGATTTCACAGTTGGTAGGGGAGAGCCCACAGGCAGGAGGGCTAACTGACAATTGTCACCCACTTGAGGGAAGCAAGGTGTGGGGATTGGAGGGTTTTAGATGGTAGTTACTTTCTTAGCAGACTTTAGTCTATATCTTAGCCAGGTAAGGCTTATTTTTTAAAAACAAAGTGGCCTTCCCTGGTGGCCCAGTGGTTAAGAATCCACCTGCAAATGCAGTGGACATGGGTTAGATCTCTGGCCTGGGCAGATTCCATGTGCTGCGAGTTGGACACGACAGAAGTGACTTAGCAGCAGCAGCAGCAGGACCGCTGAGCCCTCATGCCACAGCCAGAGGAGCCCACATGCCCCGGAGCCTGTGCTCCGCAGCAGGAGAAGCCACTGCAGGGAGACGCCTGTGCTGCAGGAAGACAGTGCCCCTGTCACCACAGCCAGAGGAGCCCACGTGCCCCGGAGCCCGCGCTCCACAGCAGGAGAAGCCACTGCAGGGAGACGCCTGTGCTGCAGCAGGACAGTGCCCCTGCCACCACAGCCAGAGAAAAGCCCACACGACCACGAGGACCCAGTGCAGCCAGAACTAAATAAATGGAAACGTAAAAGAAAATGAAGTCAGGGCAACTTTCATTGTTAAGAATACGCTCCCTCAACACTGAGCTTTTTTCCAAGGGGAGAGACACAGGCGAGCCTATTTCACCATTTTCAAAGGCAAGGTTTCCTCTGCATCCCTCCAGTGTGTCCCAAGGTCATGGGTTGGTTTGCTGGGGAACAATGACTCTATCAGGGGCTGGGTTTGTGCTCTGGAGGAGGCCTGCTAAGAGGGTGAGAAGGGAGTGGGGGAGTCCCAGAGTCTTGGCGGTGAGATCCTATCTATGAGGCGTCCAGGTTGTTTCCATGGAGATGAACATCCCTGAGCAGACACCCACCAGACTGATCATGACCCTGACTGTCATGGTTGCCAGTTAGTGCCTCCTCCCAGGAGACGGTCTTCAAAAGCACTTTTGGGGAAAAACGTACAACCAAGAATACTCTACCCAGCAAGGCTCTTTTTCAGATACCAGGGAGAAATCAAAGGCTTTACAGACAAGCAAAAGCTAAGAGAATTTGGTACCACTAAACCAGCTTTACAACAAATGCTAAGGGAGCTTCCCTAGCTGGAAAAGACAACAACTGGAAGCCAGAAAATTACAAATGGGAGAGCTCACCAGTAAAGGCAAACATTAAGGTAGGAAATCATCCACAGAAAATTGTGATATCAAAACCGGCAATTGTGAGAACAGTACAAATATTGGAATACTGCAGAATATTGGAAATGCATTCGAAACGAAGAGAACAGCAACTTGAAACAGTCTTATGTATATACATTGACTGATAGATCAAAACCTCATGGTTACTGCAAACTGAAACACCCTGTTACGAAAATCAAAGTTACCACAAAAAGAAAATTATCGGCCAATATTGCTGATAAAACATGAACGCAAAAATCCTCAACAAGACACTACCAAACCAAAATCCAGCAATACATTAAAAGGTTTATACACCATGATCAGATGGGAAGAAAACCATAATTTGAAAAGATACATGCATCCCAATGTTCTTTGCAGCACTGTTTACAATAGCAAGACATGGCAGCAATGTAAATATCCATCGGCAGACGAGTGAATAAGGAAGATGTGGTGCATATATATACAACGGAATATTACTCATAAAGAAATAATCGCTGCCTTTTGCAGCAATATGGATGCAACTGGAGATCGTCATACTAAGCGAAATAAGTCAGAAGAAAGACAAATATCATATATCACTTATATGTGCTGTGCTTAGTCCCTCAGTCATGTCCGACTCTTGCGACCCCACAGTCTGTAGCCTGCCAGGCTCCTTTGTCCATGGGATTCTCCAGGCAAGAATATTGGAGTGGGTTGCCATTTTCTTCTCCAGGGGATCTTCCTGACCCAGGAATCAAACCTGAGTCTCCTGCATTGCAGGCAGATTCTTTACTAAGCTACGAGGGAAGCCCTTGTAGCTTATATACGGAATCTAAAAACAATGATATATATGACTTATTTGTAAAACAGAATCAGACTCACAGACTTCAAAATATAAACTCACGGTTACCAAAGGGGAAAAGTGGAGGGAGCGATAAATCAAGAGTTTGGGATTAACATATACACACTGCTGCTGCTGCTGCTAAGTCGCTTCAATTTTGTCCGACTCTGTGCGACCCCATAGACGGCAGCCCGCCAGGCTCCCTCGTCCCTGGGATTCTCCAGGCGAGAATACTGGAGTGGGTTGCCATTTCCTTCTCCTATATACATGAAACAATCAGTAAGGACCTACTGTATAGCACAAGGACTTCTACTCAATATTCTGTAATAACCTATCTGGGAAAAGAATCTGAAAGAGTAGATAAGTGTATAACTGAGTCACTTTGCTGTATGCCTGAAACACAACATTGTATATCAATAATACTCCAGTAAAAATTAAAAGAGCTCTTGCTGTATTCTTCCTCTTGCTGAGACAGTAGGGGCCCACTCCTGCTTACTCAGGAAGCTCACAGAGGCAGCAGGTGCTGTTAGGAATCTATTTCAGGACAGGGCTGAGGCTGGGCCAGGGTGGAAGATGATCTGGCTCCTAGCAGCCTCTATCCATTTCTTGATCTTTAATCACAGTACTCTGATTTTCCCCTTCCTCCCCCAGTCTTGGGCCTCCCCGGTGGTGGAGTTCTCCTGCCAATGCAGGAGACACAAGAGACTCAAATTCAATCCCTGGGTGGGAAGATCCCCTGGAATGGCAACCCTTCCAGTATTCTTGCCTGGAAAATTCCATGGACAGAAACACTGGCAGGCTACAGTCCATGGGGTCGCAAAGAGTTAGACATGACTGAGCACACAGCACACATGCCCCCATTCTTAGACCTTGTACTTTGGGGGGATGGCTCTACCAACCCATATGTCGCAACTTATGAGGACAACTTATGACCTGGCTGACACCAATCAGAGGGGTCTCAGACTTCTCTCCTGCCGCGGCACCATGCCCCATCCTCCCCGATGCAGCGAGAACTCCAGCTGGCATCCACCTGGGACAGGGCACAGGTCTGCACAGCTACTCCGGAGCTCCTTGCAGGGACAAACGTTAACCACTCTCTGAGGAGACTCAAAGGCTTATGACAACTGGATGAATTATTGCTGACACCTCTAATTCTGTGCTTCAGCTAAACACTGTATTCCTCACGGTGCCACCTATTCCTAAGGTCACCTCCTGCCTTATCACTGAAATGCCCCCTGAAGCCCAGCCCTGGAACTCTCAGGTGACATCAGCTCTTGATTTGAGCCACAGAAGGTCATACAGAGACCCTGGAGACCCACAGATGAAGTTTATTCCCACAGATGAAGACACAAGAACCCAGTGACTTTCCCCGAATCACACAGCCTATTAAAAAACCAGGACAAGTCCCCAAAACCCAACCCGTGCCCTTCCCACTGTTGGCACTGTATACCTCATGCGTACATTCAGCTCAAACAGTGGATTAGAAAATCACACTAGAACAGTCCGGCCGGGGCGCTGCTGCTCAGTCGACCCCAGCGCCTCCCTCTTTTTGTTCTGCTCACCACGTGCTCGTCCAGTGCTTGGTGCCTCGCACAGCAAGACTCTTGGGTCTGCTTTCTGGGCCCAAGAAGAGAAAGTGCAGGGCTACGATAGCCCGAGTGGCTCCTGCGAAAGCCCCTTCCTGAAATCCGTACTCTGTAACTTCGACTTGTTTCATCAGCCGGGCCGGTGTCGCCTGGCCCTTCAGAGTGGAGAGTTTCAGCTGAACTTGCTGACTTTCTGCAGATGTGGGAGGGGATGGTGGATGCCACAGGCAGAGTCTGCCATGAATCTGCCTGGATTGGGATTTTGGCGACTAGTTCTCCGCTGGCAAGTTGCCAGGCCCTTCTCTTCATCCCCCAGTGTCCCAAAGGGGGGTCACGGTAGACAATGTAAAATAGAGCTGGGGGTTTCTGGGCACATCAGAAACTAGAAAAGTGGAAGAGGGTTATCCTAACCACATGTGCTCCTCATGCTCGTCTTTGAGAGCTTTCCCTCTCCTGAAAGCCCTACTCAGAAACGCTCGGTGGGGAGCCCAGGGGCAGTGGGAGCAAAGAGCCGTGTTGCGTGGGAGGCCAAAGTCAGGATGCTGCCCTCACCCTCGGCTACCTTGCTGGGACCCCTTTGCTGGGCACTTCAGCATCATCCTGTACCTCCCTCCCCTCCGCCATGGAGCACAGAGCATGGTCACAGGCTGCCCCTCCTTCCAGGCTGGTGCAGCTCCCTCCATGAGGGCCTCCTAACTATGCACCTTTCTCACCAGGTCCCCACTCCACCAGGGCAGCCCTTGTCACGCTCTCAGGGCGTGTGAACTCACCGTCTTTCACAGTCCTCTCCAAATTGAGGCGGCCTGGCCTGAGGAGCAGCATCAGAAATGCTCGTTCTTGGGCCCACCCCTGCCCCATGGAGTCAGAGATGCTCAGGGTGGGGCCAGCGCTCCGGGGGGTTTCTGATAAACGGTCCAGGTTGAGAATCACTAACATGTAACGACTTTCAGGTTGTGAAACAGCTTCTAGGCTGTTTGTGCCAAACCTAAGGCAGCTGGGGAGGCAGAAATAAAAAGAGCCCACCTTTGTGCTCAGCACCAACCAGGCAATAATCCTGGGAAGACGGAGACTGTTGAGTCTAAGAATAATTGTTTGGGCTCGGAACTACAGAAGGGCCATCCAAATCTCCATTTTGTAGAGTTGGGGACTGAGGTTGAGACAGGAGAAAGCATTTCCCTGAGGTGAATACCAAAAGTGGAACTACATTTCAAATTTCTTCAGTTGTAGGTTTATTTTCTCCCTAAAATGAAACATCTTTAAAAAAAGTATAGCACGTATACCTATTGTGTGAACCTTTGTAGGTCATGGTCCTAAGGAATCCATCCTCATTGCAAACCTGTAAAGAAAGCCCTGGGGAGGAGTCTGGAGGTGGGGGTGATGTTTCCTCCTCAGTGTGCTGAGAAGCCAGGAGGACCGTCCGTCCTTGTTGGGGGGTCATTTTCTCACTGTCCCTTCTTCCACACACTAGCCCAGTGGCCTCACCAAATGAGCCCAAGGGCAGGGGCAGTGAGCTTTAACTGAACGTGTGTCTTCTGGAGCCCCGAAAAGAGGTTGTCAGAGCTGGACGGCTGTGCACACAGCAGGTTGGTGCAACCTAACTGTATGTAGCACCCAGACAGCGTCTACCACACGGCTACAAATGTGAAACTTACAAGTCAAGCTAACAAACTTAAAGGTGTCCTGTCCTCCTACTTTGACAAATAAACCTTTATATAGACTTGGCTGACTGAAATCTGAGGTTCAGAGGGAACAGGCTCCACCCCATAGCTCTTCTTACCCAGGTTCCATCCCGTTCTTTGAGGGCCTGTTCATCAAGCTCCAGCCACACCTCCCCGCAAAGGGCCATCTTTTGACTACCCCTTGGAGGTAGGACCTGGAGAAGAGGCCGTCCAGACCCTGGAAGCTGGGATAAGAATTTCAGGAGCATGTCTAAAATATGGGGTCTGGGCTTCAGGTGAACATGTCCCCTTTCCCCATGACTCCTCCAGCTGTTGGGGGCAGTGGTCAGAGAAGGGCTCACTTCTCAAAATGCAGTCCCAGGACTGGCAATATGGACACCTCTTATGTGCTGGTTAGAGCTGCAACCTTGCTGCAGACCTACTGAGTCAGAACTGGCAGTCTAATGAGATCCCCAGGGATTCGTGTGCAGGTTTGCAGAGGTTTGTTCTAAGTCATAAAGCCCAGGCCCAAGGTCTGTCTTGCCCAGGTCTAGGGGTACTAATAGTGGGTATTAATAAATACTTGCTTACCAAATGCCAAATGTCACCTAAACCAGCTGGGGTGAGTGGCTGCCTGGCTCACAATTCTTTAATCTCGTCTTTCTCTGGGGCCTCTGTGGCCAGAGGTGATTGGTCCAGCAAGAGTCACTTGACCCACTTTGGGTCCAGATTTCTCCCCCAAGAATCTGAAACTTAAGCCCCCAAATCCAGATCCCAGAGTAACAGCAGTAGCAACAGTTAATGTCTCCTGCATCTGTTATGTGCCAAGCGCAGTGCTGAGTGTTTTACATACAGTATAAATATCCTATCTTCACAACAACCTCATCAGGTGGGAATTATTATTCTGTTTGTTTAGATGAGGAGCTGTGACTTGGATTTAATTAACTCCCCCAATGGATTAGGGGAGGCAGGGACAGCATCAAGAGAGCTGACTGGCCAAACCCGAGCCATGTGGTTATCAACTTCTGCTGCCAGGACCCCAGACTTCCTGGCTTCATGGTGATTGGGTGCCATGGGGAGCAGGGTCCCAGCTCTGTGAGGTGGCTGTGAGGAGGGATGGAGGAAGGGAGGGAGGGAAGAGGCAGGCTTGGGGAAGAATGAAGGGCAGGAGCCCTGGGAGAGGGGAGCACCAAGAACCTCCACTTCCCAAGTGAGTGTGGGGCACCAGCCAAGACCAGCCCACCTGCCACACTTCAGTACAGGCCAGAGGGTGCCCACTGTGAGGACTGACCCCTCCTTCCCTTCTTCCAGTGCGTTAGCAGCCAGCTTGCCAAAGGAACGGTGTGGGTGACTTATTTTGGAGACAAAAGGCAGGGGGTGGTGGAGAAGACTGCGCTGCTCTGCACCTGGTCCCCAGAGGAACAGACGCCTAAGAGGCCGAGACGACGGAGGCAGCTGGGATGTGCTGGGGTGGCTGAGGCCAGAGAACCAGTCCGTACTGGAGAAGGGAGTTGTGGGCCTCGCTGGTTGGAGGCTTGGACTGGTTCCTGACCAAGGTTCTGAGTGGAATCTGTCATTCTGGGAGGCAGGGGGGTGAGCTGGGGCTTGCAGACCTCTGACCACCTAAGAAGAAAAAAGTGAACCATCATCAGCAGTTTTCTATCAGAATCCAAGCCTCAGCCAGTGCAGGGTTGTTTGGCTTTATTTAAAAGAACAAACCAATGTCTTTCATGAGTGCTGACACAGCGGTGGCTCCTTGCTGTCACCTGACAGTCAGAAGTCACCCAGCACTCAGGCAGGTCACACCCTTGAGGGGCTCACAGTACAGGGTCACACCCTGGGCAGCACACTGGCCCAGGATGGCCACATGATAATACACTCCTCACTGCACAAATCTCCCTTTGAAAAAAAGAAAAAGAAGTCAAACAATCATCAAGTCAGAGAAGAATTATTTTGCTCCTTCAGATAAGAGGGTACAAGCTTGGTAGCTGAGGCCGGCTCCTTCTGGCCTCTCACAGTGGGGCGGGGGCCAGGACACTGCCAGTGGCCTCCTTCTCCGCTGAGGATGGAAGGGATCCAGCCCACCGCCCACAGGTGGGGGCGAAGCACTGGGAGCCCAGCCTGTCATCAGCATCCCCGAGGCCCCCGCAGACGGAGATGCAAATAGCTCCAGGCCCACGCGGCTCCCAGCCTGCTGACGAAGGTGGCTTGCTCTCGTTTTTCTTAAGCACTTTTTTTAAGGGAGCAGATTTCAGAGTAAGAGCTGGCAGTTCGGGAAACTTTCCTGCTTTCCAAACAACCATGACGATAACGGAGACCCTCTCCCAGCACTTTCCACTGATTTGAAGGGGATGGGGAGGATGGAGCCTTCCTCTGAAATGAGTGGTCCTCAGGCCCAGTCAGAGGACAGCTGAGAGGAAGAGACCTCTCACACCTGTTCACACCTGAGGAGCCGGGACTCCTCTCAGCCCCTCGCTGGCCTGAGGCTCCTCTGACAAACAGAATGGCATCTCCCCATCCCCAGCTCTTCAGAGGCACACCCTCCCCCCCCTCCCCCCCCCACACACACTTGAGCGCCTGGAGATCACTGGGAAGCCCCGAGGCTGAACCCTTTAATTGGAGGAAACCACTCCTGCCAGAGGTACAGGAGCAGCTCCAGAGCGGTGGACATCACAGCAGGGCAGGAGGGGGTAAACTGCGATGGAGCCTAAGAGGAGGAAACTCAGGAGTGGGGATTCCTGCTGACGGGGCTGAGCCTCAGGACAGAGCCTGGTGCAGCTGAACCGCCAAAGGGCAGGGCACGCAGATCATGCCTTGTTCTGACGCCTGCCCTTACCACAGACAGGTATTTAGGCAAGATTTTAGCCTAACATCAACCCTGCATCAAGCCCCCTACCTAGTAAAAATTCTGAGAATCATTTCCGTTGCCCCAGGACCCTTGAGGACTTCATCTCTAGGGTCCAGCCCTGGCCTCCCCAGCCCAGCACAATTAGGGGTCTGGTGGTCCTGGCCATGCCAAGCCGCAGAAGGCAAGGACAAAGGGCTGTGAGTGCCCAGAAGCTTTGCCTCCTTGGAGGGCCTGGCTCCAGTCTCATCAGGTACTGCCTCAGTGGACAGACACACAGTATCCTCATGAGGGAGGCTGGAACAGGGAGTCCAGGGACAGACGGAGCGGGGGCTGACGGGAGTTGCTGGGTGCGGTGTCCATTCCTCAGAGGAGGAGGTGGGAACCGGCAGGGAGGGGCCGGCAGGCCTGTCATCTCACCAGGCCCCCCTGGGCGGCTCAGCAGGGCGAGCTCCAGCAGAGAGGGCCATGTGGGAAGCTCGGGTTCAGCCCGTCTCCTTGGCAACCGGTCTTTTCCAAACCCGAGGCTGGTGTGGATCCGTGCGGCGGGAGCCTGCAGACCTGCAGGGAAGCGGCTGCGCCAGCCTGTGGGTGGGGCGTGACTGGAGGCGGGCCAGCGCCGCCTCAGGTAGCGGAGGGACAGGTGGTGCCTGGGAGGCAGAGGCTGGGTTCCAGCGGGAGGGACCCGCTCAGTCCAGTTGGGGGCACTTTGTTTTAACATTCGTCTTTATTCCACTTGGAAGCAATCACAGAAACTTCAGTGTCGGAATTGCAGCCCTGAGGAGCTCTATGGTTTTTCACTCTTCCTTTCCCATCACACATTTTTTTCTCTGAGCAGTGTTAACCGAATTTACTGAGGAGAACAGCCTTATTTAGAGAGATTTCTGAATAGCTTTCCATTCCAAAGGAGGGCAAGGCTGGCCCAGAGATGCTTCAGAGGCAGGGCTGGAGGAGGCTGGCCGTGAGGGCCAGCGGGAGCAGCAGCAGGAGTAGGGAGACCCTGGAGGCCGCGGTCGCTGAGGGATTAAACACAGACAGTAAGGGCCTTGAAGTGCCAGGAGCTGTGTTTGTGGCCCACTGCCCCTCATGTGCAGGACTAGATGGAACGTATTTCTGTGTACTAAATTCACTCCAGGCTCCCTCTTGCTACCCTATTACAATTTTTCTTTCCCCTGGTTTCTTTACATATTCATTTCTTTCAAAATTACACTACATGTATATTTATGCAGTTGCCTGAATCCTCTTTGGATGATTATTTTTAACATTTATATTCATTATCCAGGTCTGTCTGGATTCTACAGCCAGTGTTTCTGCTATAACTGTTCAGACCCTCTCAGGGCACTTCATCTTGATCATTTGCAAAGATGCAGAGTGCCCTTCGGTTCACTCAAGGTCTGGGGAGAAAGGCTTGGGAGGATGCCTGGGGATTGTGCCCACCCACTCTTCTGTGGGGTGTGAGCCTGCTGGCCTGCCCTACCTGTGCCTGAGCACTGCTGAGACAGCATCCCTTCCAGAGCCACCACGTAATCAGGGCCCAGCCAGCTATGATATGTCGTCTTTTCTCCCACAGGTACCACCCGGACAGCAGCATCCTTGAAAAGCAGGTCTTGGCCATGATAGCTGGAGGAGTCGAACATTTTGAACCCATTCTTATTGTGGTCATCTCCAAAGAGGTCCTGGAAGCACACAGCAGATCAGCTTTGCATCTGGGCTCACAAATGGTCACCTGGGTATCTCTTGCCATTAATTGCTTTATGTACCAAGGAGCAAGGAAAGTCAGGTGCCAAGACTCTGCTTTAAAATCATCGACTCATTGACCTCTGTCACCAAAGCTGATGTGGAGTAAGAGATGACCAGAGCCAGCATAGTAAGACAGCCATCCAGAAACATCACACCAAACCAGCTCTTAGATATTGAAGCCTGAGCCTTCACAGGAAGAAAGACTCAGAAATGAGAGAGGATGTGGATGAGATTACTGAGGGGTCTGCTAAGTCTGCTCAGCGTTCCTCATCCTTTTCTACCAGGCTTCCTTACTCTTTTTTATGGGTATCCTTTATCCCCAACCAAAATGATTTCATAAGAGAGCCATTCATTCTGATACCAGTACTAAGAAAGTACCAGGTAAGTTGAATATGCTTTACTAACCCACCCTCCTCGCACCAAGATTTTCTTGAGGAGCTGTTCTCTTCCCTGTTGAGGGTTCTCAGGGTGAGTGTGCTATGGCTAGAAAAAGCCCAGAAGGGATTTGAGAAATGAGGAATACATACAAGACATCAGAAGAACATGGACAAATGCCCACTTCAACCTTCAAATACTGGTCAGGGGGAAAGAAAGAGTAACGTGGCTATTGATCTTTTGGGGGGACTCATGGGTCCTCGTGAGGATCTGATGAAAGCTCTCAACCTTCTCCCCAGAAAAGTGCACATTCATACAGGGCTCTTCCCACACATCACTGCAGAGGGTTTCGGGACCCTTGGGGAAGGCCACAGACCCAGAGTTAAGAACTCCTGAGACAGAAGGATTCCATAGGAAAGATGAGATTAAACATCATTTCCAAAGTTAGGAATTGGCCTGGAGAGTCAGCTGGCTTTGCAAGTCTGTGGTGCTTATGGACAGAGGGAAATGAGGTCAATTTCAGTCTATATCAGGTTGGGAGTGTGTAGAGGGGAAGGTTTGGAACCTGGGGCAGTCTTGTCAGACAGCCTGGGTTCAAATTTCAGATGTGTTTTGAAAGTGTGGCCAATAGCATTTGTTGATTGACTGGAAGTAGGGTGTGAGAGGAAGACAGGAGTCTGACCTGACTCTTGAGGAAATGGGAAGTCTGAGGCTGCTTATTCATTGAAGTGGGGAAGACGGAGGGAAAAAGAGGAGTCCAACTTTGACTTGTTCAGATCAAAAAGGCTGTTAGAAATGGAAATGTCAAATAGGCAGCTGCTAAAGATGCATGTTTGAGATTAAAGGGTGAGACTGAAGCAGGGTTGAGGATGTACACTTAGCAGTCATCAGTATATGGATGGTAGTTAATGATGGGGCTGGATGAGATCAATAAGGGTATAGGTGCCGACAGAGAAGAGGGCTTAGGATGAAGCTCGGGGCACTCCAGTGGTTACCAGCCAGGGAAATGAGGAAGAACCAGCAAAGGGGATGGAGGAGAGGCTGGGGAGGTGGCGGGAGAGCCAGAGAGGCATGAGGCATGGGGCCTGGGGCGCCAAGGGGGAAACTGCGTCCAGGAGGGCGGTGAACTTCAGGAAGAGGGAGCTGCAGCCAGTGTTGCTGCGAGGCCAGGGAGACGTGGACTGAGAAACAGCCACAGGATTTAGCAGCATGGGCCAGTGAGACCTCGACCAAGGCAGTCTCAGCACCTGGTGGGGCCTGTCTGGAATAGTCTCCATCCTTAAGAGAGGCCAGGAAAGGAGGAATTGATGACTCCAGACTAGAGATGGCTCTTTGAAGGAATTCTGCTATAAAAGGGAGTGGGGTTATGGTTATAAGGGGATGTGAGACCAAGAGAAGGTTCACTTGTTTTTACAGGATGGTAGAAATAATAGCAGGTTTGTATGTTGGTGGGAATGGTCTGGCTGAGAAGGGAAAATCAATGATGCAGGAGACAGAGGGGACAGTGGTTAGAGGGATGGCCTTGACTAAGCGACATGCACAGAATTTCTGAGAAATTCCCTAGAATTTCCTCAGTTTCTCCTGAAGTCTGCTCCAGGTAGACTGAGGTGACTGAGGGGCTTGGCTCACCTCTGTCACCATCCCCACCCTGCAAACCGCCCAGTGGGGCAGCTCCTGCCCTCGCTCACCTGGGCCTTGTCCAGCAGTCCATACACAGTGAAGATATTGGTGTCCGGACGGACCATGACAGCGTGGGATGGTATCTGCGCCAGGTTGCAGGCTGCAAACTGGGTCACCTCGGCCCGGGCCCCATTGGGACACAGCAGCTCGTAGTCCTCCGACATGAGCTCAGCAGCCCAGGGCTCAGAACTGTGGCCTGAAGGGATGAAGCAGAGGAGGGGAGCGGATAGAGAGAGACTGCTCTCCTCAGGGACCCCAAGTCCTTGACTGGGGAGAGGTGGTGATATCTGGCCAGCTCCCCAACCATCTCCACTCTTCAACTGCTCTGCTCTATTACCAGAATGAGAGAACCCAGCTGGGCTTATAATGTTATTTGTAGGGAATAAGAAGCATGTACTATGTAGCAAAGAACTATATAATCACTCCCATTTTACAGGTGGAGGAACAGGCTCTTAATCACTCTTAGGCAAAGAACTCCATCTTGGTGTCATAGGTCTCAGGCCTGAGGGTACGATGGACTCTCCCCTAATAGGTGAAATTTTCAAGCCAGATGGAATAAAACATCATGTGTTGTTGATCTATAAGAGGCAATTTCAAATGTCCCTTCTTGCAAAGAACCTCATCAGGGAGGCTAGAATGGGATCCAGGAATCTGCATTTTAAGCTGTGAACATGAACGTGAAGTCGCTCAGTCGTGTCCGACTCTTTGCGACCCCATGGACTGTAGCCTACCAGGCTCCTCTGTCCATGGGATTTTCCAGGCAATAGTACTGGAGTGGATTGCCATTCCCTTCTCCAGGGGATCTTCCCAACCCAGGGATTGAACCCGGGTCTCCCGCATCGTAGACAGACGCTTTACCATCTGAGCCACCAGGGAAGTCAGATATTTTAAGTCAGTAACTCAGTAATTCTGATGCAAGTGGCTGGTCCAAAGTCTTCCTGACAAACACTACTTTTGTGAATCACATTATTTTGTGCCTTCGTATATTCACTTAGTATTCACTGCCTTTCTATCTCCAGGAGGAACTCTAGGTGGGTCCTTGAGTAGAGATAAAAAAAATTTGAGTGGCTTTGGGAAGTGGGTGCCTCTCTGCAAGTGAACCTCGCAAGGGCCCCGTCTCCTCCCTGAACCCCCAGACCAGGACACAGAGGGCACAGGCTGGGCCCAGGCAGGGCTCACCGCTCTCTCCTTCTGGGGGATGACCCCCAGTGCTGTTGGTGGGTGGTTGGCAGGTGAGGGGGTTATGACAACAGGGCCTGGAACCCTTCCAGCTCTGTTGAGGCAGCTGGTTTCTAGCCTTAGTGACTTTCATAGGCATGGTGGGATCTGAGTTTTGAAATACTGATTGATGTTTTTTCCCTGCATGTCTTGATTTCCCTTCACCAATCTCCACCTCCCCTTCAGGCCTTCTGCCTTTCTGTCCCGAGTTTCTGGGAAGAGATGTGTTAGGAGAGCGTGGAGAAGACATAGCTTCCAGTGTTTGGGGTTGCAAATCCTGGGGTGTAGGCAGGGTATACAGAAAACGCAAACAAAAAATGTTGAAGGGAAATAGTTTCCAGTCTTCAAAATGCAAAATCCATTTCTCTCTCTTTCCCCAAGAAGGGAGAACAGAACTGGGCGGGGGAGTCAGGTACAGGCCTGCAACCCAGTAGAACTTCAGGTGGGGGCCTGGGGCCCCGGAGCAGAGTTCCTGGCCTCTTCTCCCCAGTGGAGCCCAGGAAGGTGACTCCAGAGAAAAACACCACCTCATGATGTGAATGGGTTGGGGGGCGGTGCGCCTTGCCTCATGCACCTTGGTGCTGCAGTGACTTCCCTGCACATGGCACTGATGCGCTCAGGAACAAACACAAGAGGCTAATGTGAACTGATGACCCTGGGGCGAGCGGTCCCTGCCGCCCGACCCACACACCTTGGTCCCATGTAAACACCCTGGAAGGGGTTTCTCCAAACTGGCTGAGTGGCTACCATTTTGGTAGAATGGGAATTTGGCTTCCAGAGAAATAGATTGTCAGGTGGCCTGTGCACTTGGATATGTTGCCCGAGGCCTGCTCTTACTGTTTGGCCCTTGGGCTCCTGGGCTCCCAAGGGGCAGAGCCTTCTAGACTCAGTCTTTCCCTGCTGCCACTTGGCCTGCAATCCCAGCAACATCTAGCGCTAGATTCTGCTGGAGATGGGGAAGGGCCCTACCAGTCTGGCTCTGTCAGGTCCCAGGGCTGACACATACCATTTGTATTGTCAAAGACCGTCGTGTGCTTGACGAAGGCAACATCCCCTGCATTCTCAACCAGGCACCTGCCACACAAGAAGTCAAGACAGGTATTGGCAGGAGGTCCCATCCTGGCCCCTGGCCCCAGGACCCCCTCCCCTGCCGCC
Source organism: Capricornis sumatraensis (assembly GCF_032405125.1). Classification (NCBI taxonomy): domain Eukaryota; kingdom Metazoa; phylum Chordata; class Mammalia; order Artiodactyla; family Bovidae; genus Capricornis; species Capricornis sumatraensis. The sequence continues at coordinate 177,849,422 of NC_091069.1, forward strand.
CGGCCCCAGCCCACCGGGTACCTGAAGGCGCCACTGTAGCCGTAGTACCTCTCCTGGCTGTTGCCCACGCACTTGTTGCGGCCTTGCTCATCCCCCACGCAGAGCGCACACAGTGAGGAGGGGTAGTTTTGGGGGTTGTTCACAGGCACACAGCTGGCACTGAAGAACTCACTCACCGCTGGGGCAGAGGGAGAGGGCTGTGTTGAGGGCCATGGCAGAGAGGGCGACTGCTCCCCCACAGATCTGCCCCCCTTGCCTGGCGCTATGGCTCAAGGCCACCCATTTGCTCCCGCCCATCCAGCTCAGAGCGGCACGTCCCCTCCTGTGAGGATCACGGGGCTGGGGGAATGCAGAGACTGTCTAGATATGAGAACCTTCACTAACAACCTCTGGTAGAAGAACCCACTTTCCCTTGAACTCCCTCGGGGACAGGGAACTCACTACCTCGTAAACTCTTCTGTTCCACTCAGAGCAACTGCCCAGCTGTCTGGGAGTGGGAGCAGCCAGTCCTAACACCTTACATGTGCTTGTGTGGGTGGTTAGAAAAAAGATGTGTTATTTTCCTCCAACGTGCCAGCCGGGACAGAGGTGTGTGTGCAGCCAGCTTCCTCCTGCCTTCCTCGCACCATGAATGTGCATGATTTAACACCCAGGGAGGGCCCTGCCTATGGCATATGGTAGGTGCTGGGTAAACGTGTCTTCTTCAGCACTTATACAGATGGCTGGCCACTTCCCAACAAGGCCCCCTAGATGCCCAGTGACTGGACTAGACAGCCTGTGAGCCAGGACGGTGTGAGCCAGGCCTAGAACCAATGCGCTTGGCCTGCTCCCCGCCCCCCTGGAAACATTCCACTCTGAGTAAGTGGGTAGGGGCCCTGGTACCCTCCACAGAGCCAGACACCATTGTCCTGGGTGTGGCCAAGAATATTCCCTAACCTTCTCAAGAGCAAGGGGCACATCAAGGAAGAAGAGGAAATCTCTCTGGGGCTGCCTTCTCTGGGGTCCTGCTGGGAGAGGACCTCAACCCTCAGAACTGGCCCGACCCCAGTAAACCCCAGTAAACACGTGTATGTGTCTGCGGGGGGTGGTACCTGTGAGGATGTCGCAGTCCCTGGGCCGGATGAAGCCCCTCTGCACGAGGGCACCCACAGGGATGTCCCAGCCCGCAGGGCTGCCGAAGCCCGGGTGGCAGGAGCGCTTGCCCCGCAGCTCATCCAGGGTGAAGGCATAGGAGCTGTTCCGCTTCACCACGGCCACCACGAAGTATGCGTTACTCCTGTCCTCCGCTGGGGGAAGGGACACCAGTGAGGCCCTTCATCTGTGCTTACTGGCCTCGGCTGAGCAAGAGCCAGGCCAGAGCCTGCAATCTGTTCCCTCCAGTTGCTTTGACCTCAGAGCAGCGGCTCTGGCCCCACACACTACCCACTGCTGCTGTCAGACCCTGGCTGCCCGGGCTCAAGAGCGCCCAGGCCAAGAGCCAGGCGGGTGTTCAGAGAGCGTATCTGGCAGCGAGACCTCTGCGTGTCCCCTCATTGCTGAGGAGCAGCCTGTGCGGCTCCACTTTTCAGCAGCTCCAACTGCTGAAATTCCAGAAGAATTTCTTTCTTTCCTTACACTCAGGTGGTATTTTTCTCACCTTCTGGGAGAAAAGTGGAGGCATAGATGAGGTTGCAGATGCGCTTTCCCTCAGATGAGAGAGTTCGCACGTCCAAGTAGAGTGGACCTGAGCTCAGCAGACCTAGAGACAGAGCGCCTGGCCCCGGCCGCTGAAAAGGTGTTCATTGCGGACAGGAAGGTGGGTCCCAGGGCCACCTGCCATAAGCCACATGCTCTGGATGGAAGAGGCTGAGGAGGCTTTCTAGTTCAGACCCTGGCAAATTACTCAGCCTGTTTTTGTACAGCCTGGGATGCAAGCTAAAAATAATTTTTATATTTTTAAAGCGTTGTTTAAAAAAAGTACATGCAGCAGAGTCTGTACGTGGCCTGCAGAGCCTGCAGTGTTTACTCTCTGACCCTTCACAGAAAGTTTGCTAAAGCCTGCCAGACTTCCAGTGACTGGGTGGGTACACTGTGTGCCTGGGGCCAGAGTGGTTTGCCCGTGACAGACAGCAACTGGGAGAAAGACTCTCTTAGAGAAGCTATTATAAAAAACAAAACAAAAAAATCAACCACCTCCCTGCTGAGGCCAGTGGGCTGGCACCTGCACTCACAGGCATAGTGCTCCCCAGCTGCTGGAACCAGGCCATATGTCTTCCCTGCTCTGTAAATGTCCTCGCCCTTTAGGGTCACAGCGTCAATCTGCCCAGCCTGCGGAGGGGACAGAAAGAGTGGTCAAGCTGAGGCGGGTCCCCAGACAGCTCTGGGTGTCAGGATCTGACAGAGGTGCCAAAGCTGGGTCTCTCAGGAACTCTGGCCTCAGGCTCCCTTCCCCTGGGAACCCTATCCTGCCCCATCTGCCCCTTCCTGTCCTTGTAAGGATGCTTGAGGACCAGAGGCCTGAAACCATCCAGCGTCAGTGCTCCCGTTCACGGGTGTCTTTCAACCTTTCAGTGCATGTTTTCTGAGGGTCTCCTGTTGCCAGACCCTGTTCTGAGCAGAACCTAACACAGCGCCTGCTCTCTCGCTCCATGTGGGTCTCCCCATGGCTCACCAGCCTCAGGGACCTGGGCATTGCACTGCACCCCCAGAACCTGGCCAAGGACAGGCACACAGCAGGAGTGCTTTACACGCTTCTCAAATGTGTGTGTGAATGCGTGAATGAGCCAGGTCTGTAAAGAAGACAGTCTCAGGGTCTACGGGAGGAGGCTCCAGGGCGGAGGGATAGAGCCCTGCCTCAGGAGTAGCCCAGGTCCGTCCCCCCTCAGAAGCCTCTAGAGACCTCTGGTCACCTGTGCCCCATCCCCACTTGTCCATTCTGAAGCCTCTGGACAGGTGGCTCCTCAGACCCTGCAAAGAGATTAACTGATAATCAAGCCATACCCCAAGGAAGGAGGTGGCCCAGGGAGAGAGGAGATACCAGCACCCCAGGAAGGTGCCCCCACGGTCCAGGGCTGAGGCATGAAGTTATGACGACAGAATAAAGGCAGTGATGTTGATATTCTGAGCCCAGGGGGGCATCTCTGGGGGACCCCTTCCCTCCCATTTAGACCTTCTCCTACACATCGTGATGCTGAGGAGGAACCCAGACCCTAAGCCACAGCCCCAGGGCCGGGCCAGCTGACCCCTGCTTGCCTGGGTCGCTGTGATCAGGCAGGAAATGGATATTAGAGCTACACAGGACATCATCTCTGAGAGCCTTAGAAGTTAGAAGTGAGGATCTCTGAGCCTTTTGCTGGGGTTCTCAGGACCCTCCCTAATGCCAGCCCTTTCCTTCCATGGCCCTCTGTGAGCTCAGATGAAGAGAGGAATTGTGCCTGGAGAGAGCTACATCTCCGTGCAGCTCTGCCTGGTCTGGGGCCCCTGCAACCAGCCACTCCTCCACAGGACAGCCTGTCCACGACTCAGAAGAGTCCCAACCCCTGAATCTCCCTTCCTCAATTCCAGCTGGCCTCCCCTCCCTCAGTGCCATATCAGGTTCCAGGCAACCTCTGGGGAGAGAGGCTCCCCCACCCTTGACCTGGGTGTCCTGGAGCAAGTTACTTCCTCAGCCTCCCCTAGCCTCAGTCTCCACCTCTGATAGTAATCATACCCACCCCACAAGTGTCGTGAAGGCTTAGCATAGTGCCGGGTATGTGGGAAGTGAGTGCTTATCAGATTGTTAGAGTCATGGTCCCGGCCCCGTGTCATTCCTGCCCGCTTGCCTCTTTTCAAGTCAATGTGCTGCCTGGCTGGGGCAGGGTTGACACTCCAGGGCATGTGACTTGGCCTGCACTTGGGGACCACCTTGAAAAGAATCCTCAATCAGGCACCACCCTAGTTGATCTTAAAAAACAGGAAGGAAGCAGTCCAGGAGCAGAGGAGATCCCTGTGACCACAGTAGGACCTCAGCCGACTGCAGGGCCATGGGACTGCTTCCCACTCCTGGCCTCAGTCTATAGTCAGAGAAGCAAAGCAGGACAGAGCTGAATGGGTCTCAAGACCAGGGTCAGGTGGCAGGAATATCAATGAATGCTTAATCAATTTAATGGGCCATCATAAGCTTAAAAAGATAAGACTAGGATAGAATACACAGAAACTATTAGCACACATTGTACTTAGTAAAGGTAAGCACTGTTTGGTTTCATACCTCTCTATAGGGGATATATATTTTTACAGGTTTATTTCTGAAAGAAAACTTTTTTTGTGTGCTAGACTGTGATGTAAAATGTATTTCTGATTGCATTGCAGTTTAATAAATGATGACCCAATGCCACCCCTCGATGTGCACAAGAGGAAACTGAGACTCAGAAAGGGAAAAGGACTTGCCCAAGGCCACAGGGTCATCAGTGCCAAGCTGGGCCAGTCCCATGGTCCTTCTGCTCCTGGCCCACCTGCTCAGCAGGGAGGAGTCCCTGGGCTCCCCCAAGGGAAACAGCGTCCTTTTCCCTGCCTTCTCCCTACCCCTCGCCAAGGGGTGGTGGCTGCTTCCTGTGGCAACTTCCTCCTCCCCTTTCTCTGTGGAATTGTCATAGGAGACTTTCTTCTACTCAGGCTGCCCTGTATCCTCCAGACCAGATAGGCAGAGAGAAGGCCAGTAAGGACCATCCCAGGCACTGCCACTGCCTGCCCACCTGGCCCTCTCTGCCCTCTGGACGCAGCTCCCACCTGGATTCGTTCCATGCACCGCTGGGGGGACTCGGCTGATACACACTGGATCTCTGGCTTGAGCCTTTGCCGGCTGAAGGCCACAGCCATGTCTCCACACTTCTGGATCTCAGGGGTGGACAGCACGCACCAGCGCAGGTAGTGGGGCAGTCCTGTGTGGGTGTGAGCATGTGATCACACTAGCCTGCATCAGGGGCTGGCCCTCAGCAGGAAGAGCCTAGAATCAGACCCAAGAGAAATTCTGGCCCTTTCTTTCCATGGTTAGCTACAAAGGTAAGTTATTTCTCCATCTGATCCTGTTTCCTTACCCAGAAAGTAGAGGACAGAATCCCTTTCATGGGGCTGTGAGAAGGCTTGAGGCACAGCATCTCTCTGGCTGTAGGTGGTGGATGCATGGAGGTGGGGGCTAGAGGCATAAAGTCATGTAGACTACAGTAAGGGTCCAGACGAGAAACAGTGCCAGAACCAGGGCCATGGCCACATGGTGAGGAGGAGGAGTGAAGCACTGTGGGAGAATGGGGGCATTGTGGGGGGAGTGAGGCACTGTGGGAGATGGGGGCATTGTGGGGGGAGTGAGGCACTGTGGGAGGATGGGGGCACTGTGGGGAAATGGGGGCATTGTGGGAGGAGTGAGGCACTGTGGAGGGAGAAAGACAGGACTTGACAAATACTGGGTGGAGGGGCAAAGAGACCCTTCCCAAGACAGACCCTGGGGTTCTGGATCCCACCCCCCAGAGCAGGCAGGGTTTCCTGGGTACAGTGCTGCCATTTGACTCCAGAGATGCTTCTTCCCCAACCATAAGAGGCAGGGAGGTGGAAGAAACAGGTTCCCACTGGGGCCAAGAAGCACACACACCTCCTGGGGTGTGTGTCCTCCTCTGGCCACCTCTCCAGCAAGCCTGACCACACCCATAGTCAGGCTGGGGCCAGCAGGAGAAGAGAAAGGTAGACTTACGGTTGGGGTCACAGAGGAGACCCTTCATGGCATGCAGGTATTCACGGCCCAGCCATGCCTCATAGGTCTGTGTGGCGATGGGCACCAGCTCGGAGGTGGCGTCTTTGAATAGCAGGTTCTTCTGGCCATAGGCCTCAGAGCTGAACATGTGGAAGCTGCTACCCTCATGGCTGAACAGACGCTGTGTGTCAAGGGGCAGGGGTGGGGGCTGATGATGTACTGCGGGGAGAATCCTTTCTTCCTAGTTCAGCTCCTGCTTCCTTTTTCCTGTGCCTGCAGGCCAGGCACCCACTCTGAGGACTGCATGAGCTCTCTCCTTCCCTTGCGCTCCCCAGTACATTCTGCCTTTTCATACTCAGCTGACTGAACACATGGCTCAAGGCTCAGGTGTGCAATGGCACTGAGCACAAGCAGTGGGGCCGAATTCGGTGGCATGGATGAACAAAACTAACCAAAGCTGGTGTGGCCTGTGGGCAGAAACTTGCTGCTCTTCTATGCAGCGGTATCAGTAAAACATTATTTACCACGTTTAATTAATGGTGTACTTTGACATTTATTTGTTTTGTCATTTTGTTTATTTGCTTGTATGTTCTGCCTCTGGGTCCTGCCCCTGCTCTGGCTGGTGCAGCCCCGGGATGGCTCTGAGCTCCCACCCTGGTGAAAGACGAGAAGGTCCTGCCACCCCAAGAAGCTGTGTGGGGTGCTCTGAACTCACCTGGCCTTCGTTGAGCAGCCGGAAGATGAGGCCTCCATCTGTGTCGGCTCGGACCACCACGGCGTGAGCTGGTACCCGAGCCAAGTGGCATTGCCTCCATTCGGTGACATCAGCCCGGGTGCCATCCCGGCATAGCAGCTCAAAGTCCTGTGACAGCAGTGCCTGGCCCCAGGAGGGCAGGGTTTTCCCTGGGAAGATGGGAATCCTGTCATGAGCCAACTCCTGTCCTGAGTGGGGCTTGGTGAGGATCCCGGAGGTCCTCGGGAAGGACCCTTGGGAGGGGGCCTGAGGAGAGCCTAGGGTGTCACGGACCACAGACACACAGTGAAAAGCGACCCTTACAGGAAGTGAGAACCAGAACCACACCAAGAAGTGAGAACCCAGAATCATACCAGGCGGTGAGAACCAAAACTCAGAATGAAGAGGAGCTTGGTGGCTGCACTGTATAAAATCAGGTGTCTCTATAGACTGTGTCTATTTACTTACTTTTTAAATTTGTCACCAATTTCTAATAAAATGGATTTGAGATATCTGATAATAAAATAACACATATAAACAGAACTGCTTATTAAAGACAAAAAGAATAAGAAAGTAAGAGAAACTGAGGATGAGAGAGAAATATATCAGGAGTTCACCACTGCCATCTGGCACTAAATTTAGTTCCGAGCATAGGGCAATGGTGGAAACAAACCCTGACAAAATTTTCCAGAACCGTGGCCCAGACAGAAGAGGGCAAATTCTCGAAGATTCACCCACCACTCTAACTATTAATATTTTGGTATTTTTCCTCCATGTTCTTTTTTCTATTCTATCCTCTAACCATTTTAAATATGGTTAAAGCCATACATGGTAAGCAATTTTACATCCTATATTTTTTTCACTTATTTAAAAATGTTTTTTCACATTACTGGAAGCTTTCCATAAGACTGAAAGACTGAATATCAACACCAAACAGGAATATTAATAAAACTAATTTTAAGGATTGTAACTCATGCAATAAAATATACCACAGATGGCCCTACATAACAATATTTTAATGACTTTTAAATTTTAAAATGAGGAGGATAAACCGTTGCTAGATAATAGGAGGGAAAAAAGATAATTTGTGTGATTATGAACACTCTATTCACTCCAAAGCTATTTAAAAACAAACCAAAAAACCAAGAAAGTAATAGTTTGGAAAACTCCATAAAGGTCATTTTTAATGACTGCATGATAATTTATAGCACTCTCAACAATTACTCAGTGTCATTCTCTCTCCACTCCTCAACTTTCCTCTATTTTTAAACTGCTACAAAACCTTTGTAATAGAATTCTGGGGGATCACTTGGCCTTCCCCTGAGACAAATGCATCAGTTAGGTATTTCAATCTGCCACTCCTGTCTTCCTTCACTAGGGACAATTAAAGCCATATTACTTCACTACTTTGCACATTTATGTCAATACCACTCTTTTGCTCTTATCAGTCTTGTTGCAAGATTTAAAGACAACTCTTTAAATAATTACTTTCTTAGATTTCCTTAGATTATCATCAAAATTTTAAATGATTATACCCAATACATCCCTATTGCCAAGCTTCAGCAATACATGAACCGTGAACTTCCAGATGTTCAAGCTGGTTTTAGAAAAGGCAGAGGAACCAAAGATCAAATTGCCAACATCCGCTGGATCATGGAAAAAGCAAGAGAGTTCCAGAAAAACATCTATTTCTGCTTTATTGACTATGCCAAAGCCTTTGACTGTGTGGATCACAATAAGCTGTGGAAAATTCTGAAAGAGATGGGAATACCAGACCACCTGACCTGCCTCTTGAGAAACCTGTATGCAGGTCAGGAGGCAACAGTTAGAATTGGACATGGAACAACAGACTGGTTCCAAATAGGGAAAGGAGTACGTCAAGGCTGTATATTGTCACCCTGCTTATTTAACTTCTATGCAGAGTACATCATGAGAAACGCTGGACTGGAAGAAGCACAAGCTGGAATCAAGATTGCCGGGAGAAATATCAATAACCTCAGATATGCAGATGACACCACCCTTATGGCAGAAAGTGAAGAGGAACTAAAGAGCCTCTTGATGAAAGTGAAAGAGGAGAGTGAAAATGTTGGCTTAAAGCTCAACATTCAGAAAACGAAGATCATGGCATCCGGTTCCATCACTTCATGGGAAATAGATGGGGAAACAGTGGAAACAGTGGCTGACTTTATTTTTCTGGGTTCCAAAATCACTGCAGATGGTGATTGCAGCCAGGAAATTAAAAGATGCTTACTCCTTGGAAGGAAAGTTATGACCAACCTAGATAGCATATTCAAAAGCAGAGACATTACTTTGCCAACAAAGGTCCATCTAGTCAAGGCTATGGTTTTTCCAGTGGTCATGTATGAATGTGAGAGTTGGACTATAAAGAAAGTTGAGCATGGAAGAATTGATGTTTTTGAGCTGTGGTGTTGGAGAAGACTCTTGAGAGTCCCTTGGATTGCAAGGAGATCCAACCAGTCCATCCTAAAGGAGATCGGTCCTGGGTGTTCATTGGTAGGACTGATGCTGAAGCTGAAACTCCAATACTTTGGCCACTTGATGTGAAGAGCTGACTCATTTGAAAAGACTCTGATGCTGGGAAAGATTGAGGGCAGGAGGAGAAGGGGACAATAGAGGATGAGATGGTTGGATGGCAACACTGACTCCATGGACATGGGTTTGAGTGAACTCCGGGAGTTGGTGATGGACAGGGAGGCCTGGCGTGCTGCAGTCCGTGGGGTTGCAAAGAGTCAGACACGACTGAGTGACTAAATTGAACTGAACATCCCTAATTCTTTCTCCACCTTCCAAATTCTTGTTTGCTTGATTCATTATAGGACTGTCATGCTCTGGGGACAATCCTATGTCTTTTTTTCAGATTATTTTTCTCTTGAATCTGGTTCATGCTCTTTGCCTCCATGAATGTCAGATTACATTACGGACCTTCTAATTTAAAAGGAAATAATAACAATAAAAAAGAGATAAAATTTTTTTAAAAAGAAGACAATGATTAGGCATGATGGAACAGGAAAAACTGTAGAGGCCAAAGGTTGATTGACAGCCATCAGGGAGGGAGCAGGGAGGGACTGCAGAAAGTGGTATGATGGAACTTTGGGGTAAAAGGTCTGCCACAGTCACTATCTTTTTTTAACATATATTTTATTTATTTATTTAGGCTACTTTATTTATTTATTTAGGCTGAGCCAGCTCTCAGTTGTGGCATGTGGTATCTGGTTCTCTGACTAGGGATCGAACCTATGCCCCCTGCATTAAGAGTGCAGTCTTATCCACTGGGTCACCAGGGAAGTCCCCACAGTCACTATCTTGATTGTGGTGGTGGTGGTTATACAACAGTGTATTTTTAGCAAAACTCATAGAACAGTACTTTAGCAAAACTCATAGAACAGTACTTCAAAAAGGGTGCATTTTGCTGTACATAATTATAGTTCAATTAAAAAAAATAAAAGATTCTTAGGCAAATCCAAATTAGAGCACATTCTATAAAATAACTGACCTGACTCTTCAAAAATGTCTGTGTCACTAAATACAAAGAAAGATTGAGAAACTATTTGAACTTAAGGAAATCTAAAGCAACCTAACAACTAAATATCATGCATGATCCTAGATCAGGTCCTGGCCTGAAAAAATTGTGGCAAAGGACAGAATCGACAGTTAGTGAATCTGGTATCTGGATTATAACTAAGATATTATGTCCATGTTACATTTCCTGAATTTGATAACTGCACTGTGGTGAGGTCCACAACACCTTGTTCTTAGGAGATATGTACTAAAGTATTAAAGGGTGTGATGTGAGCAAACATACTCTAAAATGGTTCAGAAACACACACACATACACACATACAGAAAGAATGATCAATTCCATGTGGCAAATGCTCAGAGCTGGAATCTGGATAAAGAATAAATGGAAGTTTTTTGAATTATTCTTGCAATTCTTCTAAAGATCAGTTATTTCAAAATCTAAAAATTCTTAAATGACAGTGGTGTAATGGATCAACACATAACACCAACCCATCTTTGGTAAGTCCTCATCTGGGGTAAAGGGATGGCTCTTCAGGACAAGGAGCAAAGGCTGGAAGCGGACAGTAGATGACAGCTAGTGCGGAGGTTTATAAACTTTTTTTTCAAAAGCAGAACCCAATCTTCACATGGAAAATGAACCCACGGCCAGATATGTATCAGAGCAGGGCAGAGCGGCTCCCCAGCCCCCTTGTGCACAGAGCAGTTTAAGCTCCACTGGTAAGACCCAGCTCTTTCTTTCTGTCAGGGAGGCTTATGGGGCCTGAAACCTGCTGCTGCAGGCCAGCCCCTCCACTCACCATCTGTGTTCTCCAGCACAGTGCTGTGCTTCACAAAGGCCACGTCCCCGGCCCCTTCTGCCAGGCACCTGCACAGGTGGAAGCAATGAGGCAGGCTGGGGTCCAGCTGCCATCCTCCGCCTCGGGAGGTCTGGCCTGGGCTGCGCTGGGTGAGGTCTCGGCAGGCATGGGTTTCACAGTCATGCAGCCCGGGTTCCAGTTCCCCAGTCTGTGTGGCTGTGTGGCTTTGGCAAATTGTAGAAACTTCCTAACCTCTATTGCCTCTAAAGTAGGGATGAGAAAGCAGCTCCCCTAGAGAGAGATCCTTTATAATCCATGTAGATTCTGTGCAGCTGAGCTTGGGGCCTGAAAGGAGCGGGTGCTCATAGGGCAACTGCTTGATAGCCAGGCTTAACTCAGGATGTTTTGAAGATGACTCTGTCCTAAGGCAGGGGGTTGGGGTAGACCTTCTCAAGCCACATCAACAACCCTGTGTGGAAGGGCCCAGGACTTTATGGATCCTCCATCACTGGGCACTGTCACTGCCCAGTGAAGGAGGCAGTTCAGGGCCACCGGGCAAAGGGGCTGCCCAGGTCCCTACAGTCAGCAAACAAGCCTGGACTGGACCAGGGCATGTCTCCAGGAGAGGCAGGGTGGGTGAGTCTCTGACTTGGAGGACCAAGAACCATTTCTTCTTCTGTGCCCCAAACTTCATTTCCCCTGTTACACCCTGGGGTGTAAACACTCGGGTTCCAGGTGGAAACACTGTAACCAGAGTGGAGAGAGGGAACCAGGAGGCTTCCATGCCAGCTCCCACCGGGCATATTTCCTTCTTTGTGGACAGATGGAAAGGCCCCACAAGCAGTTAAGAGACTCCTGTCTCCATGGAGCACTGATTTTAAGGGCCAGCCTGAATAGGAGCAGAGAGAGGCCAGCCCTGAGTTCACGCCTTGGGGGTCCCTGCCACACTCACTGCCCCACTCCAGCATCCTCCCTGCTGGTCTCAGACGCCAGAATGGGGACCTGGAAGCAGCAAATGGCCATTTTTGCCGTTTTATTCTCTCTGAGCCCTTACTTCTCTAAATATACCAAACATGTTGATTTTATGAGTAAATGCTGTCTGGCATATTCTGGTTTGAGGTTTTTAAACTAACCAGGCACAGGAACTATATAAAGGGTGCTTTGATGAGATGCAGCTGACATCACCACTCCCCTAGGGGCCCATTCGATGACGAGGTGTGTTTCCCCAGCGCTTGTGGCCCCACCCCAGCCCCTCTCACCGGAAGGCCCCGCTGTAGTCGTAGTATCTCTCCAGGGGGCTCTTGTCACACACTCCTTCCCCAGTGGAGTCGCCCCGGCAGAGGCGACAGAGGGACTCTGAGTAACTGGTCTCTCCTGCCCCCGGGACACAACTGCCCCCAAAATAGTCGCTGACAGCTGTGGGGAGAAGACAGAGGGGGGTCAATCGCCCAGCATCAGACCCCCACCCCATCCTCCAGGGAGGGCTCGGGCCACTCAGGCTGTAGTCAGGAGGGATGGACTCTCCAGACTCCAGTCTGAGCAGACCTGGGGAACTGGATCCATTTAGAAGGAGGCCTGGTTGGTGAAGAGGGTCGGGATCTGCAGGATTTGGGGGCCTCTTCAACCAGCCGGGCCCCAAGTCCACCCTCTTGGCAAATATTTATCCTGTGCCCAGTTACACCCTAGTGCTGCGTAGGGTGAGCAAATGCTGGTACTACACTGGGCCAGTTGCATTGTGCTCGGCTAAACCAAGCTCTTCCAAGGTGGGTTCCTTTCTCAGTCTTTCTGAGTCCTTGCAGGGCAGTAGATATTTAATAAATGTGCCAAGAGGCTGGTAAACCTCCCACCCCTGGTCACTGTTTGAGAGGACATGGCTTCCAGGTTCTTATGCATGACGCTCTGTGGGGCAGAGTATCTGTGTATGTGTGTTGCTGGCGGAGGTAGCATGCATGTGTGTAGTATGTGTGTGTGTGTGTGTGTGTGCACCACTGTGAGAAGCCCACCAGGAGGTATGAAAGTTGAGCTCATAGTGACAGCAGCTCCCAGCAGCGAGCGCACACCCTGTGCATTCTGCAAAGGCACTGTGTGCACGATCTCAGTCCTCCAAACCACAGCACTGTAGTAAGTCTTAATCTCTGCATTTTGCAGGGGAGAAGAGTGAAGTGCATTGTGTAATCTTTCTGAGGGCAGGCCATGCTGAGCCAAGGTTTTCACTCATGTGTCCCCACAGAAAAGTCTGGGCTTTGAAAGATGACATGCTCTCCCAGGTGCAGACAAAGCAGGAGGCAGCCTGCTCAGGGATACAGGGTTTGGGGACGCCCGAAACTCTAAGATGAGCTATAGTCCCAGGAAGGAAGATTGATAATAATGTAGCTGTGATGTGTTGGAGGCCACCTCAGATTGACACAGCACAATGGCCAGTGGCTGACTGGGAAAAGAAGCCCAAAGCATGAGAACCAGGGCTCTGGGCTCCTGGCCAGGCCCCCCAGGACCCCCTGCCCTCATCCAACTCTCAGGGACACATTTCGTCTGCAGGACAACCCTATTCTCACCACCTGTGAATCAATGTGGGGCTCTGATTAGCCACTTGTGAGCTTCCTGGGTACAAGCCTCATCTGAGTCCTGAAAAAATTTGGCTTCTGACCCTGTGAAGCTGATGGCACATTTATGGAAATAGCAACTATGTCTACCACAGGTGCGAGGCACTCCTGGGCGATTCACCGTCTCCCGTGGGGTGGGCTTTGTGGGCCTCTTGTGGGCCCTGTGCTTGGCTGTGCTGTGGACACCGGGATGAGGGCCCAGTGCCTGGAGGAGCCGACCAACCAGGAATTTAAGTGGTGCAACACCAGGCTGGCCAGCAGGAGAGGAGGGAGTGATGTCACTGACCAGGTGTCCCGAAGGCCCAGGGGAGTGGGGACTGTGCTGCTCCTTAAAGGGCGCCGTGAAGGTGAGCCTGGGGAGAGGGTGTCCTATGAGGGGAAATGCAGAGCCCTTGCGGGAGAAGCCTCTGGCGGCCAAGCCCTCACCTCTGAGCACATCACAGCCCATCACTGAGAGGCGGCCACTCTCTACCAGGTAGCCCACGGGCACGTTCCAGCCCACCGTCCGGTTGATGCCCGTGTGGCAGGACTTCATGCCTTTCAGGGTGTTGATGGTCACCTGGGAGCCCCTCTTGACCACAGCTACGGCATAATAGGAGGTACCAATCTCTAGAAGGAGGGGAGAGGAGAGTAGTGAGGGTGGCAAGGGAGAAGCTGCAAGAGAGGCTGGGACCCTGTCCAGGAGGGAGGAGGGAGAAGGGTGCATGTGGCTGTGCTCACGTGTACGTGTGCGGCGTTCTAGTATTGAGATAGCAAGTGGGTGCAATGCACATGTCGTCACAAGACCCCACCCCCGGCAGCCTCAGGTGGAGGCTATTATCCTGAGATGGTAATTCATGCATTAATTTCCCCCCCTCCCTGTTCCTTCCCAAGCCAGCTGGCACTACATTTGCACACATCAAGGGAGCTCTGCAGCCAGATCAAAAGCAGAAGTAGCCTGTAAGTCTTTTGTTTTCCAAAAGTATAGGCCCTTAGGAGAACCTAAAGGAACGGAGGGAATGGCGTCCTGTTTTGGGAATAAGGTGGTTGGGAGGAGCAGAGGGAGCAGGGCAGGGGCTTCCCTCAGATTAGAAAAAGTGATTTCTCAGTGCTGGGCCAGGGGTGGGAGGATAGAAAGACTGGAAGAGAAACACTAGCAATGTAGTCCCAGATCACTCAAGTGAGTTATCCCAAATAGCCACAGTGAGTTGCCTAAGACGGGCCTGGTCTGCGTCCTTGTGTAGCCCCCATCCCAGCACAGGGTCTCACTTGGTCACCTGATGACTGTCAGATGAATGGGGTGCATGTGGGCAGGCAAGGGTCTAAGCCTTGCAAAAGAGTCCCCTGGACCAAATGTTGCCTGGAAGAGGCTATTCAGACAAGACAGGGATGATTCCTCTACGGGGTCTGACGACCAGGGAGCATCCCTGCACACACACACAGACACACACACGACTGCCTGGGGTGGCGAGATGCCCATGATCAGAATGAAGTTAAGTTCGAGAAAACCAAGCTGGCGTAATTTCCTGCACACCTGAGCCTGGCCTCTGCCAATTTGAAAGTAGCCCCATCGGGTCCCACCCTCTGACTCCCCAGTGTGGCCGTCCTTTCTAGCTCCTTGAACGCACCGAGTTCTTTCCTCCCTGGGCCTTTCTCAGAGCTCACGTCTCCAGACAAGCCCTCCTGCTGCTCTATGTCAGCAGGCCTCCCATCGCCCTTATCTTCTTCTGCGTGGCCATTACTGCGCTCACAGCACCCGGCACATCTGTAACTGAAGCATTTGGCGTTTATTTACCTTGTGACTCCTGCTCTGTGAGGGCAGGAATGGGCTCTCTTGTTTACTAGTCTATGCTCATGACTGGCACAGAGGTGCTCAATGAATGCGTTGAATTAATTAAAAGAGGAAGAGCTGTGTCTGGGGCCCACGAGGCAGGGCTGTTTCTGGCCATTGAGTGGAAAGCCTGGCTGGTTTGCAGGGCTGGACCATGTCCTGGATCCTCTGACAGTTATCAAGTGTCCAAGTGAGACCCTGTGCTGCATACCAGGCACCAGGGCTATAGAAGGATGCGGACTCCCGCCTTGGGGGACTCGCTGTGCTGAGGACCGAGAAGACAGACGGAGGGGACAGGACCTTGTGGAGTGAGCGAGTGCTCTGAAAAACAGAAAGGAGAGGACTTTGCAGTGGTGGGAGGGCCCAGGGGAGCTCTTTGGTGGGGACAGCTGAGCTGGGCTTGGAGAGACTAGAGGCACTGGACAGTTGGGGAGGGGATCCAACCAGCGGCTGAGCCAGAGGCAGGTGTGATGTGAGTGCAGGACCCACATTCCTGACTGCACCCACGTGTCAGGGGCACATAGACCTGCTCACTGAATCCACGTGACAGGGCAGGGATCACTGTCCCGATGTTATGGTCCTGAGGAGGGCGTGTGGAGGGCATCAGGGGTCATAGAAGATGACGGCAAGGACAGAACCAGGGTTCCTTCATGGTCTGTTGGGCTCTGCAGCTCCTGGTCACCACTTCCTGTCTGGCCCGTCCCCACTCCCCGCTGAATCTCACAGAGGCCACTGGGACGCAGGCAGCTGGGCCTCACTGACTCCCTCTTCACCTGGCCATCATGCCCAGCCTTACACAGGTGTGGGGCAGCCCCTCAGTAAGAGCTGATGGGTGACAGGGGGCTGCTGGGCTCCCCATGAGGAAGAACAAACTCAGGTCAGCCCTGCGCGTTTCCGGCACCCCCGGGTCTCAGGGGCGGGACACTCTGGGAACAGGACCACTGACCAGCTCGGGGGCTGCGGAGTCGGGCCAAGTCCAGCAATGACACAACGCTGAGCAACCTCCTGTCTCCTGCCACCCTTCCCACTTGCCCTCTGACCTTGATCGTACACCTCGCCCACCACAGGCTTCAGGCCGTGCTCCTTCCCCGCCTGGTAAATGGCTCCTCCATCCAGAGTGATGGCATCAGCCTCCTGGGCCTGCTGGGAACACGTGGGTCAGTGCAGCCTGGCCCCAGGGCCACTCAGCCAGGAGCTCGGGGGTGCCCACCAGCCTGCCCTCGAATAGCCCTGGGGGTGCACACAGTCCTTCCATCTGGCCCAGGAGCCCCATCCTGGCTCAGCCTTGCAGGCCCCTCCCTGCCAGGGCCCAGGGGTCTCCCCTCATCAGGACCAAGGTCTCGCCTTATTTTTCTAATTATATTATTTTTAATTTTATTGGACACTGGTGGCTCAGATGGTAAAGAAGCCGCCTGCAATGGGGGAGACCTGGGTTTGATCCCTGGGTTGGGAAGATCCCCTAGAGAAGGGCATGGCAACCTGCTCCAGTATTCTTGCCTGGAGAGTCTCATGGACGGAGGAGCCTGGCAGGCTGCAGTGCATGGCATCGCAAAGAGTCGGACACGACTGAGCGACTAAGCACTATAATAGATACACATAGCTAAAAATAAGCACAAAATGAAAATCAGTGAAAAGTGAGTGTCCCTCACTTTCTTGTTTCTCCAGCCCTTGTCTTTACCGCTAACCTGTTTCCTGGGTTTTCTCTCAAAGATGCAGGTTGAATCCTACAGATGCTCTCTTCAGTTCAGTTTATTCCTTTTCATTTTAAAAAACACAAGTGGGGTCATGATAGAATGATGGTTCAACATAATTGCTTTCCACCCTTACGGTGGATCCAGGCCCTGGCCACGTGGACTCTGACTGGATTCGCCCTGGGGCATATCCGGGGTTGAACTGGAAGGAAGACCCAGGTGCCCTATTCCTTCCCCAGTGCTTCCCTCCACACCTTGTCCTGCACTAAAGTCCTGCCTCTTAACTGTCAGCGCTAGTTAACAGACCTCCCGCCACTCAGGAAATCTCTCCCACTCCCCACTCATCCACCCAGGACTGCCCCAGAAGACACAAGCCCTGTTCTAGAAAACTCCAGGGAGGAGGGAGAAACTGCTGTGGGCCACTGAGTGATCTGTTGTACGGGCTCCCCTGGGTGGGGCAGGTCGTGTCCCCCATGCAGAAGGGCTCTGTGTAAGGAAACTCGCCTCTCGGACACCTTTCCCCACCAGTGCCTGAGCAGGCCCCTCCCGGGGCCTCCCAGCGCCTGGCCTGCACCTCCTCGGCAGGAAACAGGCTGGCCCTTGTTACCAGGGAAACTCAGGCGATCCTATCGCCCAGCCCTGGCAGGGGGACTTGGGAACATTTCCCGGTGAATGAGGCTGTTGTGTGCTCCCTCCTGAGTCACAGCCCTCTCGTCTGGGCAGAACGGAAGGGAGAGGACTCACCGTGATGAGCTGGACGCAGTGGTCGGCAGAGGTGCCCTGGACACACAGGACAGAGGGCTGGATGCCTGCTTGCTGGAAGGCCTTGCTCATGTCACTGCACTTCTGCTGCTCTGGGTCTGAGATGGTGCACCACCGCACCTCCATCCCGCCAAGCACTGGGGACGGCCGGGGGACAGTGAGGCCGGGCCCCTGCAGCCCCAGCGCACTCTGGGGCCCTTCAGCACAAATAGCTAGTCCTCACCACAGCCCTGCCCTCCCACTGTGGGGTGCTAGGGCACAAAGAGGTGTTGCAGCCCGGGACCCTGTAAAGCCAGGTGTGGGCCATGCATTCCCTGCACTTGCCTGGGGGCAGACATCTGGCCCTTTGCACTGGCCAGGGAGGGTCTCCCAGTGTAGCAGCTGGGCTTTCCTCCCCCACCCCTCCCCGGCCTGGAGCACAGCCTGGCGGATGGAAGGAGCACTGGCTGGTTCCTGCCCCTCTTGAGTCTTTGTGTCCTCTAGCAAGAGAGTGCTGGACTGGGTCCTCACCCTCAGCAGTGTCCCTGGGCCCCCATCATAAACTGGGACATGAAACCAGGAAATGGTCGTGGCTGCCCCCTGAGGAGACGTGCGGCCCTTGGAGCATTGGTGGTTACATCCACTGCAGACCCACCCTCTGTGGGCAAAGCTCCAGGCCCCTGACAAGGGGAGGGAAGGGAGTCAGCAGGTTGGCTTCAAGTTCCTCTTCCTCCAGCTGGTAACTTGGGGCAACTTATTTGACCTCTCTGAGCCTGTTTTATTGTCTGAGAAAGCAGATGAGGGCAATACCTTCTGCGCTAGAAGTAAACCTCTGTAGAGAGTCAGGATACAGTGTCCTCAGTTGACTTCCACTTAGGCCCCTCCTCTGGCGGGGACCCTCTTGGGTCCTGGGATCTGACCAGGTCAGAGTTCCAGAGAGCCCCCAGTCTAGGGGCCCAGCAGGGAGGGAGCCTCCTCCACTAATCACCCTCCCAGCCAGACCTGCCCGGAGGCTTTGGGTCCATTTCCACCAGGCAAGGACCCTCCCAAGGCAGTCTGTGCTTCCCATCCCTACTCCAGGGGTCAAGACTGCAGATTCCTCCAGTCTCCCTTCCGCCCCTCTTGGCCTCCCCCAGCTCCGCCCCAGGGATGTAGAGCTGCTCTCCCCTCTCCAGTGCTCCAAAGCTGCACCCTGGTAGATCTGGCAACTGCTGGCCCTGACAGGAGTGCCAGGCCCATTTTCTGTACTGATGGTCAGAGCAGTGGCTTGAAGCCATCCTTTCACCTGCCTCCGCCCCGCGATCCCTGCGGGCAGCCGGGCAGCTCCCCGGGAGGTCCCACCTCAAGTCTCAGCGTCAGGGATTCTGACTCCCTTGAGAGTGGCCTGCCGAAGGAGAAGACCCTGCCTGCACCCCCTCCTCTGTCCATGCTGGGTACCCTGGAGCGGTCTCCAGGGCAGTATCTCTCACCTCCTCCCCTCCAGTCCCTCAGAGTCTTCTGCCGCCTCCCTCCGGAAAAAGTAGAGCCTCTCTGGCTCCTAGGGCCTCCCTGGGCTTCCTAGGCATCAAGAACATTCACTCTCCGGACCTCCTCTCCGCATTCCAGAACTCTCACCTTCATGCCTCTGCCGGCGCCTCTCCTTGGCTACCTTCGCTTTTTCAATGCCCAGCTCAATGCCACTTCCTCCAAGAAGCCCTCCAGACATCCCGGTCTGCTCGGGTCAGTGCTAGTACCCTCCCCTGTCGTCCTTCGCGCCTTTCCTAATCTCCCCTCTTTCCTGGGAAACAAGGTTCAGGACACACTTTTCAGCCCGCGAGACCCTCCTGTGGCTGGGGGTGGGGGTTGTGGCTGGAGAACCCAGGACCCCCGCCCCAGCTCCGTCTCCCAGGGCCGGGCGGCGGGGTCTCACCAGCGCGCAGAGTCAGGAAGAGCCACAGAGCCACGCTGGAGCCCCGCATGGCGCAGCTAGCTAGGGCCGGGCTGGGCGCGGGTTTTGTCTACTTCTGGGTTCCAGAGGGTCAGCAGCCGCGGGGCTTTCTTCCTCCTTCCTCTCTGGCACTGGCCTTCAGCTCCTTAAGAGCGGCCGGGGCGTGCTTTGGCGGCGTCCACGCCTCTAGCGTGCACCCGCCCACCCTCGACTGGACACCTGGGCTGACCTGGGTGGCCCTGCCCTTCCCTCTGGTGCCCCCTGCTGGAGCCTCTGCAGGCGCGCAGTGGGTGGTGGAGTAGTCTCTCAAGTCTCTTGATCCTCGTGCTCCTGGGCCTGGACAAGCACACACAGCTGTTCCTGAGAGTCAGGTAACTGCTGTCTAGGGTCTGATTCCCCCAGCTGACCGGTGTTTCAGGGCTCTCTCCCTTTAACAGTCTGCCCCTCATTCCAGAAGATCCCTCTCTTGTCCTAGAAATATCCCCAATAGCTTGTTCCATGGGAGAGGGAAAAATTCAGGTTTGGAAAGACGAAGAGGTCAGAATCGTAGGGCATGAGCTGAAAGGAAGGAAGCTCAAAAGCAATAGAATTCATTCACCAGCGTCTCTTCAAACACAGGTTTGTACAGAGAATGTAGGGCTACAGAGATGACCTCAGGTTGATGCGGTCCCGGCTGGGGAGAAACTGGCAGTGGGGGATCTCACTGCCTCTTCTTGGACCTGCAGGGGGTAAGTGACTTGCCCGGGCTCACACCTTCAGACAGTGACAGGGCTGGAACTGGAACCCAGGTCTCCGGCAGAGCCTGGCTCATTCCATCATGCTTTGGTGGATGGGAAGAAGAGTAAAGACGGGGAAGAAGAGGAAGCAGAAAAGAAAGAGGGGGATGAGAGGGAGAGGGTGAAGAAGGTGAGCGACAGAAGAGTGGGTTGTCTGTTTGTTTAGGCCAGTGATTCTCAAAGTGTGGTCCCCAAATCAACAGCAGCAGCATCACTTGGAAACCTGTTAGCTATGCAGATTCTCAGGCCCACATCCAACTCGCTGAATCAAACACTCTAGGGGTAGACAATCAACAGCCTATGTTTTAGATTCTGGTGCACAGCAGGGCTTGTGAAGCACTGCTCCCAGTAGACTGGAATTGTAGTTCTCCGTGTATACTGAGGGCGTGGGGAACGGACTACAGAAATGGTTACTCAGTGACCTACCTCCATTTATATCCTCATCTTTGGTCGTCACCACCCCTCCCCCACCCCCACGCGTACCCAGGAATGAGACTCTCCCTGTCTTGGGTAGAGGACAAGAATACTCTGTGAGAGAAGGAACCTTGTGTCCGAGTTTGTCAGTCCTCAAATTTGCTCTGCTCCCTGAGGAAGGGAGCCTTGGCTTTTCTGATTGGATCATGAAGGTGTTGCTTATCACAACCCGAGATGATCAGTGGAAGTCACATGGGCCGGGCTTCAGGAGACCTTGTCATCTCTTGTTATCACTGACTCACAGTGTGACCTGGGCAAGTTCATTCTCTCTGGGCTTGCTTCCCCTGTAAAAGGCAGGTCATGATGACCCTGACATGCTATTCCTGTTTCCCCCGATAGCTGTCTGCTCTGGAGAATCTGAGGGGAGAACGTTTGGTGGGAGCTGCTTCTTCATCCCCAGCTGGATCCATCAGGAGGATGGGTACCTCTAATTTGCACAGAGAGATGGCTGGTGACCCTGGAAGAGGGGCTCTGGCTTGTCCTAGGGGATGGAATAGGTGTTCTTAGCAAGCCTCACTCCATGAGGATGAAAAGGCTCACTTTATCACACTCAAGGAGCAACCAGAAGGTACTGACAGGATTTGTGTTCATTATTCCTTTAGTAAAACTCCAGGTGACATTGATAAGGTGTCAAACATCTATAAGCTAAGAGCTTGGGTGAGCTCTTTCATAATGGGTTCTTTTCCTGTCTCTTAGGAGTCATTCCTCAACTGTGATGCATCAGGGAACTAGCTGTTGATGGGCTCCCAGGCCTTCTCCCTCAGGCCCATTTGCCTGACCTTAGCATGGACATTGCTTAGCATTGATGCTGCTGTGTAATGGGGAACTCTGCCAGGGCTTGAACCTGGATGCTATTTCTGGGGTGCAGACATATCTGGGTGAATCAGAGGAATGGGTGGGATGTGATGAGAGTAACGTAACCCAGGAATAGCCTTATGGAGGAGCAGAGGCTCTGGGCATAGCTGGTCCCCACTCTGGACTCACACTGGGGTTAGAGGGATAGGATAAAAATGATAAGAACTGGTTTTACTAACACTTGTGTAAGATGTTGGGGCCAGAGCAACGGTGGTTTGGGGCTTCCTGACCTTATTTCATAACATGAAATACAGAGGGGCCTTTTCTACCAAAGACACAGCTCTGGTTCTCCAAGGATTCAGGAGCTTGCTTGTAAGGAGCCAATGCTGCTGGATGGAACACACCAAAGATAGACTCTGGGGACTCGGAAGAGAGGGCCTTTGACAGGGAGCAGAGAACCTACCTGTATGGGCAGATGGGGGCTAATGAGACAGCAAAATGTGAACAATTCTTTTACCCAGAATCTTAGGAAAATTCAAAAAAAAATTTTAAACAAACCATAATTTGTATTTTCCTAAGAGTTT
This sequence comes from Capricornis sumatraensis, assembly GCF_032405125.1. Lineage (NCBI taxonomy): Eukaryota > Metazoa > Chordata > Mammalia > Artiodactyla > Bovidae > Capricornis > Capricornis sumatraensis. Next base: position 177,871,588 of record NC_091069.1, read on the forward strand.
TCATGTCTATGGCTAGGAAAAAGTCCACTTTATTCTGGATAGTTGAAAGGGCTAGTATGCACAGAGAAATCAGGCATGGTGAACACTTACAGAGGTAAATGTGTCATCAAAGGACATCACATTCTTACTTCTTATATCACTCCCTAGCAACTGCTGTTTAACACATCTGGATTTGTATATTGAGATCAATGGTAGGCATATTAAGCAAATTTTGTGAATAAAAGCTTTTGCTTCTCTAAAAGTATTTACCCTATGAAATTGGACTTTACAGGAAGCCCCTTGGAAGAAAAGCTATGACCAACCTAGACAGCATATTAAAAAGCAGCATTACTTTGCCAACAAGGTCCGTCTAGTCAAAGCTATGGTTTTTCCAGTAGTCACGTATGGATGTGAGAGTTGGACTATAAAGAAAGCTGAGTGCTGAAGAATTGATGCTTTTGAACTGTGGTGTTGGAGAAGACTCTTGAGAGTCCCTTGGACTGCAAGGAGATCAAACTAGTCAATCCTAAAGGAAATCAGTCCTGAATATTCATTGGAAGGACTGATGCTGAAGTTGAATCTCTAATACTTTGGCCACCTGATGTGAAGAGCCGACTCATTAGAAAAGACCCTGATGCTGGGCAAGATTGAAGGCGGGAGGAGAAGGGGATGACAGGATGAGATGGTTGGATGGCATCACCGACTTGATGGACATGAGTTTGAGCAAGCTCCTGGAGTTGGTATTGGACAGGGAAGGCTGGCATTCTGCAGTCCATAGGGTCACAAAGAGTTGGACACAACTGAGCAACTGAACTGACTGTATTTGGGCTACATGATACCTTATGTGTAACCTTTTCAAAGGCAGATTCTCTCATCACAGGGCCTTGAATGGGAGGATGATTTCTAAGTGTGAGCTATTAGGTTTGAGGATATTACAACCATTGTTAAGGTCTCTTTTGCTGCTGGAGGGAGGAGGCTGAGAAGAGCCACAGAAACTGGGAGTAGATCCCCAGTTTTGTCTGAGCCATTTCAGTGGCATGGCAAGGGCTGAGGCTTGACCAGGAGGCTGAACTCCACAAGGGCCTGAGTGTCATCTTGTCTGCCGCCATTCGCAATGTCCAGCACCGTGCCTGGGATAAGCAGGCATTCAATAAACATTACTTAAGTGAAAAGTGGACAGTCTGTCTCAAGATATTTGGCTAAGAAAGGAAGAGAAGAGAGGTTGTTTTCAGGAGATTCAGGGTTAAGGGAGAGTTTCACAGGATAGGAGAGAGTTGATCATATAGTCAGAGCACAAGTAGCCCACACAGGAAGGAGAATAACGATGCAGAAAAAGAGGATGGAAGAAGATGGAAGGAATAAGATTAGGAAGACAAGCAGAGTGATCTTGAAGGGAAAAGAAAAATTCTTCTTCCTTGGAGATGGGTAAAATTAGGGGTGGGAGACTCCACCTGAGTCCGACCTGCACTCAAGGGTAAGTCTCTCATCCTGGAGCTCAGTTATCAAACCACAAGTTTGTTTCCCCCTGAAAATTCTCCTTGCAATCCAGACTTTAAAATTTAGATTAAAATGCTCCAGGATTAACTCTGGAGATACAGCTTTAAAACCTATTAATAAATCTCTATTTCATTGAATAGAAGATTTAATCTGAATGGAAACCAGTGTAAAAGGAAGCTAAGGAGCAAAGAAGTAAAATCCAACAATATTGTATTTGGCTCTGTCACTAAGACTCAGAAAAATTCATACCCAGCTACTTAACAATGTTTCAGATGACTTATTATGAAAACGTATGCACAGGAAGATAAAATTGATACAAAAAGAGAAAAGTCACAAAGGATGTTCAGGAAGGGAGATTGTTATTCCGGGAACAGAAAAGGAAAGGGCTATAATTAAACAAAAAACATTTAGCTAATTTAGAGATTTATTGTCAGACCTTTTTATCCACTCTCATCTATTCTCTCTGTTCCCAGCTCTTATCAATTTGCAAATGAAGACACAGCTAGCACTTTATACAAGGCTATTTTTAGCCCATTAAAAACCATAGCAGTGAGGATGACCATGTTGTTGAGAGGCCTGCAGGCTCTGGACAAGTAGAGGAGCTGTGTGCCCTGACCACCTGCCCCAGACACTTAGCTGGGACAGAGGAATACAACCCAGCTCATCTGTAAAGGCAGCAGAGAGCACATGCTCAGTATTAAGTGGCCACCCAGGAAGTACTGCAGGATTTCGGGCATCGAGGACTGTAACTGGGAAGGCTTCTGCAGGAGGGACTCGGGGGGTCCTCGAAGAAAGGTGGAGCCTTGGTGAGGGGACCTGGGTAGGGGGGATTCCGCAATTAGCATAGCAGGAATCTGCATGATCACCAGTCTTAAAACAAGCACTGCAGAGGGTGTGTGACTAAGGGTGACTGGGGAGGTAGATGATTTATCGACCACAAATTACATTCCAGGAACAATACAGGTACATGGATTTGTGTGTATTTAGTCCCCATGAAGGTCATTGAAGAGATGCACGATCCAAGTTGCATTTTAAGAAAAGGCATCTGGTGGATTAGCAAGGCAGCGATCAGAAGTTGGGCAAGGGTTTAAGGGGCCACTGTAATAATCCAGGCCTGGGGGTGAGACTGGGTTAAGGTGATGGATTAGAGTGATGACAATGGAAATGACAGCAAGGAAAACATGCTTAGGAAGAATCAGTAGTACCTAGTGACTAGATATTTGAGGAAGAGAATGTGATGGACAGGATATTCCAGTAAGTACAACTATGATTAGCCAAAGGTAGAACAAGTTAAAAGATTAGTATAGCTTTTTTCCTCGTAAGGAAGCAGTGAGGAATGTCAGACAAACTAAATCTGAACCAAGCACTGAACTTTCAGAGAGAGAAAGGGGTCTATCATTGGGAGGTATCTTTAGTCTTAAATACCACTAGGGAAGTAGATATTTTTGATTAAATGACTCTCACAAGATTTAGAAAACCTTTGGTAGAGATTTATAGTGTGGAACATATGGACCTTCCTCTTGTTTTTAGCCCTCCCATCTGTGAGGTAAATGAACCTAATTTTAGACATCCTAAAGAAAGATTACATCACTTGTTCTAGTCTTTACTTCCACCAGAAAATTCACTGTACCTTGTTTCACATGCTAATTGCTTTGTGCACTGACTTCTGTATAGTTAAAAAAGATTATTCTACTGTAGTTAAAAACTGTCCAAATGAAATTTGTCATTAACAGCTGATTAGCAGAAGTAGGGGTGGTTACGTACTCAAGTACTTTGAGTGAAGACCAGGTAGTCTGGAACCAGTTTAAAGGCATGACCTTTTTTTTTTTTTCGAAAACACACGAGAAATCAAGCCATGTTGTGATAAGAATAGAAAAGGCCACAAGATGAGTGTTCCATCTACATGCAAAATGGTTGAGAGTCAAACCAATCAACCAAGGGGCCAGCTCTGGTTCAGATTCCTTGGTACATGGCACTAAAATTTTTGTTCATCACGTAATATTAGTAGTATTTAAGATTTGAGAGGTTACGTCTAAAGAAAATTGGTAGTTAATAATTAAAAAGAAAAAGCAGTCTGTGGGTGTTCACCAAACTAGATTTTCTAAAAGGTTAGATACGGCTCTCTTCACAGACTGTTTGCTAAATTATAAGGCTATCAGTTTCACGTCTGACAAACAGTTGTTTTCTTTTGTTGCTCAGATGACTCTCTCCTTATTTACTACTGTCCTAAACAAACTATAGTTTCCTTAGGAAACTAACAATGAGAATCTGGCACCAGGAACTGGCACCTCTAGCTACTGGATCATCTGAGTGTTATTCCTGGGAACCTGAAATTCTACAAATCCTAAATTGCTTATTCTAGCATCTCCTACTTAAGGCACAATTTTGTTCTGTAAACAGCCTCTTGGGATCTATTACTCTGCATTTAAAGTTTGTTTTAGGATGACAGGCTCCTGTGCAACTGCCAAAATGCATGAGGCTCACAGGAGAGAGAAAGGTGGGCCTGGGGAGGGCCTGCCATGTCCGTCAGATCAGACCCATTTCTGGCTTTGCTCCTTGTTCCTGCAGGCTTACGGTGGTAATGAAGTACAGAAGCATAGCGGGGAAAACTGGAAACAATCCCAGATCTCTTCAGTGACTGGATAAATGAACTGTAGTACATCCATAAATGAACCACGATTTAGTAATGAAAATTAGCAAACTTGATACCTGCTGCAACAGCGATGAACCTTGGATGCATTTTAAGTAAATGAAGCCACACCCTAAATGCTACATATATGATATGATTCCATTTATATGACATTCTGAGGAAGGTAAAACTAGACAGGTACTAAGAAAAGATCGGTGGTTATCAGAAGTTGGGGTCTGGAGGAAGTATTGACTACACAGGAGCAAGAATGAGGAACTCTGGGGATAATGGAAGTGTTTTGTATTTCTGATTGTCAGAGTGGTTACATGACTCTATGCACCCATCTACACTCATAGAACTGTACACCATTCTACTGTGCGTAACTGAAAGATAAATACAATAAGAAAGTTAGGATAGTGGCTTCTTTTGCAGTAAGTAGTGGTGACTGGGAGTGAGCTGAGGAGGTGGCAGTGCCTGGGGTGCTGGTCATGTTTTCTGAGCTTCAAGCTGGTTACATGGGAGATGTTAGTTTGTAGTAATTCAATGAGGCATGTTTTTATCTATTATACTTCAATAAAAAGTAAACAAGAGATGGTGAGAGAGAATTCCAATCTTCACTGTCCCCTGGTCTCCTCCCCCTAATTCTTCCCATTATCTATTTACTACTACTATAGGGAACAGAAGCCACTAGAAAACCCTATTGTGAAATTCTCCCTGGTAAGGTTTGGTACTCGTTCCTAGAAGTCTCGAACAATAATACCAAGTTACTTGACAACCAATTCTGTTCACAGTGCTGTTTGGCAGACCAAGGTTTGTTTTGCCAGTTCTCAGGTAACTGTATTTGGGGGTGGAATGCAGAAAGAGCTGGTAGTAGTAGGAGGTGAGTGAGAAACTAGTCAGTGAGTAGTAGTGATTGTTTTATTCTTAAATTGAAAGAAAATGTATCTTATCAGGGCAATTTAAGGCTTTCCAGACATGTATCTCAAAAATTAATATTTTTTAGATATTTTGCTATAACTGTAGGGTCTAACGCTGCAGAGACATCTGAGAATGGGTTATGAAATCTTGATGTCTTCCAGTTCCATGTTTGAGTTATGATAGGTCACAGTCACAGCATCTCTGACAAAAAGGTGGGAATCCTTAGAAGATGAGTAAACATGATTATGTAGATGTTCAGTTGCTCGGTCAAGTCTCTTTGTGACCCCATGGACTGCAGCATAACAGGCCTCCCTGTCCTTCACCATCTCCCAGAGCTTGCTCAAACTCATGTCCATCAAGTCGGTGATGCTATCCAACCATCTCATCCTCTGTCACCCCCTTCTCCTCCCGCCTTCAGTCTTGCCCAGCATCAGGGTCTTTTCTAATGAGTTGGCTCTTCACATCAGGTGGCCAAAGTATTAGAGTTTCAACTTCAGCATCAGTCCTTCCAATGAATATTCAGGACTGATTTCCTTTAGGATTGACTGGTTTGAACTCCTTGCAGTCCAAAGGGCTCTCAAGAGTCTTCTCCAACACCACAGTTCAAAAGTATCAATTCTTTGGTGCTCAGCGTTCTTTATGGTCTGACTCTCACATCCATGTGTGACTACTGGGAAAACTATAGCTTTGATTAGATGGACCTTTTTTGGCAAAATAATGTCTGTTTTTTAATATGCCACCTAGGTTGGTCATAGCTTTTCTTCCAAGGTGCAAGCATTTTTTAATTTCATGGCTGCAGTCACCAATCTGCAGTGATTTTGGAGCCCAAGAAAATAAAGTCTGTCACAGAGACTGACTAAAATGAAAATAATTTTGTAACGAAAAGTCTGTCAATTTATAGGGATGTAGAATGGGGGACCATGTTCTTCTTTCTCAGTCTTCTGCACCATAAACACACTCCAGAGCAAGAGAAAGAACAGACATGGAGAGTCAAATATCAGATGCTGTAATTAGTGTTTTTTACACACTGCTTTATTTAACCCTTATTAACAACCCTGCAAAGAAGTCAATCAAATCTCACTTAAAATATAGCAAAATGAAGGCTCAAGTTAATCTTTATACAAAGGGAACTGGAACAAATCCAGGCTTCTAATTCCAAGGAAAAGGGAATTAATTTTAAAGGGCCCCCTTTATTTGTAACCTTACTGATTACCAAAATATGTCCATTTTACCGATAAGTAAACAGAAAGAGGGATGAGATGACTTGCCCAACTAATGTTATATAACCAGTAAGTGGCAAAGCTGTCGTTCAAGTCAAGCTCTGATTCCATAGCCCACATTCTTCACATTATAGTCTTCTGCTGCCAAAGCCAATGAGAGCCATACTGTGAAATTCTGGAGTGAGATAAACAGAGTCTTCAATATTGGACTAAACTATCTAAACTTGGGTCAGAAAAGTAACATTTATGTTCTGATATCTTTTAAATTCATCCACCTCAATAAAATCTCAAGCTCACGGATACTTCCTTCTAATCAGTAATTCAAAATTTGAGGGACTGAATAGCCCACTTAATTAAGCTCACAGCAAGGGGAAGAAAAGGACCTGGAATAGGAGAAAAACAACTGTTTCAGGAGCCAGGAGTTACAGGCTCTAATCCTGGCTCTGTCCCTGGCTGCAGCACAACTTTGATTAAGACACAGGGATCTCTGGCTTCTGTTTCACTACCTGTGAATCAAGAGTATTCAAGACAGAATCTCAGAATGTACTGTTTAGTACTTTGGAAAACAAAATTTCCACACCAGAAAAGTCCCTAAATTGCCGTGTTTGGAGGTTAAGACTGCAGTGGTTCAGCAGGTGTGTCCTGACCAGTGTTTTCTGCCTGAAGCTCGCGCCATCATTTTTTGAAGAGCCCTGCAGAGATATGGAACAGCAAAGCAACCAGAGACGTGTAGTCATATTTAAGAGATACTTTTATTTTTGCCAAATTAAGGGTATTAAGGTGCATACTGGGCTACCCAAGTGGTGCAGTGGTTAAAGAATCTGCCTGCCAATGCAGGAGACACAAGAGACTTGAATTCGACCCCGGGGTCGGGAAGATCCCTTGGAATAGGAAATGGCAACCCGCTCCACTATTCTTTCCCGGGAAATCCCATGGACAGAGGAGCCTGGTGGGTTGCAGTTGCTGGGGTCGCAAAGAGTCAGACATGACTGAGCAACTGAGAACAGCCTAAGGAACATAGTGTAAATATGGAATATTTCATAAAACATTCAAAACAGTAGTATTCCCTGTGTATTAGAATAGCGGACTTTCCCTCTAATGAATAGTGTTCCATTTCTAATCCTAAAGAGGTTCTTTGCCAATATGACAGTGCTAGGCTTACTTGTTTGCCAGAAATAGTCCTTTCAGCTGTGATGGGAATGACTTATTCTATGTGTCTGTCCTTACTTACTGTGTGACTCTGGGCAAGGACCTTCATCGAAGTCTATCTTTATCTTTAAAGAGACAATAACATCACATAATTTAAGTTATAGTGCCTTACACAGTAGGGGCTGAAAAATGAGGCAGCCTAGTGTATCAGGAAAAAACCTGCAGCAGAGAAACTTTGATATGGATACCCAGCACTGCCATTTACTAGCTAAGTAAGCTTGGCAAAGTGATTCTGCTTCAGCCTTAGAGTGGGGCCAGTAACTTGTATCTTCTTTTAAAAAATTAAATGATACTATACTAAAGTGGCTGTTGCATAGTAGTACTAAACAATTGGTACTTTTTATTAATAATTCTATACAATCTAGAAAGGTGCACACAAGTTAGTATCCTCTTCCCCCCCAAAAATCACTTAACAAGGACATTCAGAAAGCAATACATTTAAACACATAAATGGCATCATTTTATAACCTCCTGATATTTTACATTTAACCAGTAAATGCTGCAAAATGGCCTAGGCTGGGTCCTGCTATAAGGTGATTTCTGGGGCTCTGGAGATCATATGACAACAGTGGTCTTCTGATATATTTATGTTTGGTAACAACTTGCTATATTCAGCATATAACACCTATGGTATATATTTCAATGTGTTAACATATTCAATTCCAAAATCTACCTAACAATTCTTGAATTCTGTTTACAAATTATGTGATGCCCCAAACTGTCCCTCAAAATGCTAGCTTGTAAAATAATTTTTTCTTTTGGAATATAAGACACATTTAACATACAGATTTTACAATAAAGTTTATTAGCTGTTCTCCTCTTTCTCATAAATGGAATGGATAATGTCAATAATTCTTTACAAACCAGTATGCATTTGTTTAAGAAACTGTAATGAGGAGGCTGTCAAAAACACATATTCAATAAACAACTCCAAAAAAAGCCATGGGAAGCCAAACAGTATTACAAAAGACCAGAGAAACTGATTTCTGAAATTGTTATCTACTTTTCACTAAAAGTTCTTAATTGCTCACCATGAAGATCTGTGCAACTGTACGGCAGAGCAGCTACAAGAGATGAAAGGTGTGCAGTCTGAGGGGAAAACACTCATACAAATGAGGCTTTTGCCTATTAATAAAGAAGAACTGGAAAGAGGTGGAAACCAAATCCAAACCCAATGACAAGAACAACAGTGACAACGAAAAACCACCCCCCTGAAAAAACACCCCCCACAAAAAACCAACCAGGAACCATCTGAAAACTTCTATAGAAAAGAGGAGAACATGCCCATGTTTTTACTTATAACCTAATTTCCCTAAAGGTTTCTTTCCACACCACCATACTCTCATTTTCACTTCACATGATTAAGGAAGATAAAGTCTAATCAATTAATATTTAATTTAAAAACCAAACAAAAAGAGTAGGTGGCAAAAGAAAAAAATATATTTTAAATATACATATATATGTTTGTGTGTGTGTGCAACTATGTAAAGAAAATAATTCCCATAGTTACAGAGTTTAAAGAAAGTTTTATATATATTTATATATATATATTTTATTATAACAAAATAGTCAGTTATTGTGGGTAAAATATTCATTAAAATCTGACCTCTAAGAATGCATTTAAAGTTTTAGACTACGTATTGGACTTCTTTCCCACTGCCATAATGAATACTACATCACCACTGTAATGTCCGTTTTGTATTTATGTCCATGAAATCTTCTCAACCTTATGTGTAAAAGGTGAGCTTCCCAAGCACCTAAACGTGGCCTCAATTCAGAAAATGTGATGATCATTATGTATGAACAACTTTTGTAAGACACTGTAAATAGTGTTGCACAAGTAGATTAAAGACATTTGAACACTGTTATTCCTAGCAAATCTACTGGGAGAAAAAAAACAAACTTCAAATAATGAAAGACTTTAAGAAGAACGCTTATGAAAAACAAATATCCCTTGTGAAATTATTAGTGAACTCAGATATTAATTTTGAAATTAAGAAACATATATTTTTGTTATTTGTCTGTATGAAATATTTGCTTTGATAACAGAGTCAATTGAGAAAAGGACTTGAGAGTTAACATATTGGCCAAACCATGCTATTAAAGTTAAGTGTGCATTGTTGCTCAAAATTCACTAAATCATCGATTAAAACCACTTTTCTTTCATTTATATTGAAATTTGGAAAGAATGTATATAAAGCTTTTCTGAAAATCTCTTAAAGTTACTTTCCCTTAAACATTAAGGAATTTTACCACAATTACCCCGTCTCCTAAAATCCTATTAATAGCTGGTCAGGCCATTCCATCTTCAGCTGTGAAAAATGGCCACAAACCAATAGTGACATGAAATAATACCGACAGTGCAACTTGAGGGAGACACTAAGACATCAAAAACAAGTGCAACTGCAGACCATGATGAGTGGGATATGATTCAACAAGGAAGAAGTAATGAAGAGACTCGAGAAGGAAAGGGCAAAGAAGTGTTGCAGAAAATGAGACTGTGGAAAAGAGAAACAGAGAAACATCAGTCCTCATAACTTTTCTTTTGCTGGAACCCAAATGTAAGGACCAGACTGTTCTTCTATGATCTGCTTCACTTGGTTGTAAATGTCTTCCAGCGTATCTCCCTGCACAATAGCTGTAATGATAGAATCAGAAACCTCCATTAATTGCTTATCTTCACCATTACAATTATTTGTAAAATAACCAGAATCACTTATTCAGGAAGAAATACTGTTTATGTATTGTTTAACTAGTAAAAAGCTCATTTTATTAATTTTCCTATTTGTAAAATGGAAAACATTTTATTTCAAAAGTTTATCAAAAAGCAAGATTCGGTGATTTTTACTTTGTACAATTGGGAAACAGACACTGAAGTAATTAGAGGCAAAAGAACAGCTATCTGCAACTTACTCTTAAATGTTTCATAAAAAAGTATAAATGTGGTAAAATGTTAGCGGTGGTAGAATATGAGTATATGTAAGTACTGGTACTATTCTTGTGATTTTTCTGTTAAGTCTGAAATTATTAAAAAATCCTTAACAAAAAAACACTTGGGTTACAATTCCATGATACTTAGCAGTACTTATTAATAATATGAACACCAAATATAAGCTAATCATTATTTCAAGCAAATAATTAACAACAAAAACCTACCCAAAGATACCTAAAGAATAACTTGAATAAAATTTGGCACTTGAATTTGGCAACTGCTCTCTACTCTTCTCTTTCTAAACAAATATCTTAAAAGTGGATCAAAATTTATAAAGGATAAGAGAAAAATCAGTATCATAAGAAGAAATCAACTCTGAATGTTTCCCTCTGGTCAGTATGAGTTATTCCTATACATGCTGTCCTTATCAACAACCTAAGATACACTAAATTTCAAGATTCTTCATCACCACAACCTATATTAGATGAATTATTCTGAAAATGATAGCACTTATTATTACTACTGGTAATTGTGGACACAGTTCAAAATTCATTTCAATGAGTCAATTCTTATGGCCCCAAAGCAAAATTCTAACATACAAACATCTACACATGATGCCAACCTGTGAAATGTTCAGTGAATTCTTGTTCCAGTTTCATGGCTCTCTCAAATGTCTTTCTGGCTTGTTCTTCTGTCAGACGCTTATTCATTTCCCTAGGCAAATACATTTAGAAATTAATAATTACATTGTAATACTTCTGGAAAAGGGTGACAAAGGAGAGAAGACATACATAAAATCATGAAAAGCTGAGGTCTGTTGAGAACTGTAATGTAATTGCAAATTATATTCAGTCACTGACCATGTAGCTTTGTATCTGGAACGACAGAAGGGTTTCAACACTTTCTTGCATTAGTTCGGGACAGCCAAAAAAACCCAAACATTAATTAATCAGTTTTGACTTTGATGAAAATCTCATATTAAAATATGCCTTACAGATCTACTTACTAATTTATAAGGTAGTAAAGAGGATACATGAACACATTAAATAATACCGTAAGAAGGCAATCAGCAAAATAGTCTGGGTGAAACTGCTGAGTGAGTGAGTTGGTTTCTTCAACAAAGAAATAGAAAAAATGAAAAGATGGGAGGGAGAATCTGTAGATCAAAAGACTTAACAAACTGTCATAGACTTTGTTTGGAACTTGATTCAAACAAACTGAAAAAACAAACTTAAGAAACAAGAAAATATGAACTATCTGATGCTATCAAGGAGTTACTGTTTCAGTGTGACATCACAGTGATATTTTTAACAAGGAATTTTATCTTTCAAATACATATAAAGATGTATAGATGACATCATACAATGTCTGGGATTTGTTTCAAAATAATCTGGAGTGGAGGGTTAAGGAGGTGTTGGGATAGATAAACAAGATTAGTTGTAGGTGATAATTATATTACAGCTGGATGATGGATATATGAAAGTTTGTTCCCAACTTAAGAGAGAAAGCTTTCAATGTTTCACCTTCAAATATGACATTTGCTTTGATATTCTGTAGATGACTTTCATCAGATTATGGCACCCCACTCCAGTACTCTTGCCTGAAAATCCCATGGACAGAGGAGCCTGGTAGTCTGCAGTCCATGGGGTCGCGAAGAGTCGGACACAACTGAGCGACTTCACTTTCACTTTTGATATTCTGTAGATGACTTTCATCAGATTAAGGAAAATTCCCTCTTATTCATAGCTTACAAAATGTTTTTGTCATGAATAAATGTAAATTTTACCAAATGCTTTTTTAACATTAAAATGATTTTTAATTAAAATCTGTTTTTTTTTGGGGGGGTGGTGGTGCTGTGCTGTGCAGCTTGTGGGATCTTAATTCCCCAGCCAGGGACTGAAACTGAACCTGGGTCACCACAGGAAATCACCAAGTCCCAATCTCTAGACTGCCAGGGGAATTCCTGTAAAATTGTTAATGCGGTACACTACACTGACTTTTTAAAAAACTGAAGTATTGCTGATTTAAAATGTTGTTAGTTTTAGGTGCAAAGTGATTCTGTTTTATCTATCTGTATGTGTACATATATTCTTTTCATGTATATATATTATATATACTTTTTCAGATTCTTTTCCATTTTATGTTATTACAAGATACTAAATATAGTTCTCTGTGCTGTATAGTAGGTCCCTGGTGTTTATCTACTTTATATATAGTAGCGTGTACCTATTAATCCCTCAATTCCTAATTCATTTTCCCATCTCCCCTTTGGTAATAATCATGTTTATTTTCTATAATACACTGATTTTTAAAAAATTACTTTTAAAATTGTGGTAAAGGGGCTTCTCTGGTGGTTTAGATGGTAAAGCATCCACCTGCAATGCAGGAGACCCAGGCTGGATCTCTGGGTCCAGTATCACATGGTAATCTGATTTTTAGTATGTTGAGAAAGTCCCATACTACTTTCTACAGCAGCTGCACCACTGTATATTCCCACCTACACAAGAGTTCCAGTTTTTCCACATCCTTGGCAGCATTTATTTCCTGCTTTTTGACAGTAGCCACAGTAATGGGTGTGAGGTTGTATGTCACTGTAGTTTTGATTTGCATTTCCCTAGTGATTAGTGATGCCGGGCATCTTTTAATGTGCTTACTGGCCATTTGTTTCTCTCTCCTCTTTGGAGAAATACCTATTCAAGTCCTATCCCCATTTCTGAATCAAGTTTTATATTGTTGTTGAGTTTTAGTTATAGTTTTCTATATATTCTGGATTTTAATCTGTTATCAGATCTATGATTTACAAATATTTTCTCCCATTCTATGGATTACCTTTTTATTCTGTGGGTAGTGTCTTTTGATATAAAAAGCTTTAAGCAGTCACAATGTCTAACCTCCCTTTTTTCGTTTGTTACCTGTCTTTGGTGTCATATCTAAGAAATCACTGCCAAATCCAATGTTGTGAAGCTTTTGTCCTATGTTTCCTTCTAAGAGTTTTACTGTCTTATGTTTAGGGCCTTGGTCCATCTGTAGCTGACTTTTGTATGTAGTGTTAGGTAAGGGTCCACCTTCATTCTTTTGCATGTGGATACGAAGCTTTCCTGGCATCATCTGTTGCACAGACTATCCTTTCCATTTCTTTTTTTTTTTAAGATTTTTGTTTGACATGGACCATTTTTAAGTATTTACTGAATTTGTTACAATACTGCTTCTGTTTTATGTTTTGGTTTTTTAGCTACAAGGCATGTGGGATCTTGGTTCTACAATCAGGGATTGAACCTGCACCCCTGCACTGGCAGATGCTGACCCCTGAACAGGGCTGGGGTTAGAGATGCCAACCCTCCACACAGTTGAAAATCTGTGTATAAGTTAACAGTCAGCCCTCCATGTACTTGGCTCCTCTGTATCCACAGTTCCACATCCACAGATTCAGTCAACTGTAGACTGAGTAGCACTGCAGTGCTTACTACTGGAAACAGATCCATGTTTAAGTAGACCCATTGGAAGGACTGACCAATACTTTGGCCACCTGATGCAAAGAGCTGACTCATTAGAAAAGACCCTGATGGTGGGAAAGATCGAAGGCAGGCGGAGAAGGGGACGGCAGAGGAAGAGATGACTGGATGGACATGAATTTGAGCAAGCTCCGGGAGTTGGTGAGGACAGGGAGGCCTGGCGTGCTGTAGTCCATGGGGTGGCAATAAGTTGGACAGGACTGAACAACTGAACTGATGCAGTTCAAACCTGTGATGTTCAAGGGTGAACTATAGTCACATCAGAGAAATTCTGCAAGTCCCAATTGTTGTCTAGGTGGGGAGATGGTGCTTTCTACTCCAGCTTCTCTCTATCATGGTTAATCTCAAATGTGAATCTAGCCTTGCATTCCTTAAATAAACCCAACTTGACTGTTATAGTTTATCTTATAAAAACTGCTGGATTCAATTTCCTCATTATTTTGGTAAGGATTTCTGCATCTATATTCATGGTAAGACTGTTCTGTCCATTTCATTTTTTGTGAAATCTGACAGATTTTGGTATTAAATTAATGCCTATAAAATTAGTTGAAGAATCTTTGTAAGACTAGTATTGTTTCCTAGTTTTTGGTAGAATTCAGTAAGTTCTCTTGGCTCAGTGTTTTATTTGTAGGAAGGCTTTCCATAATAAGAGTTAAGTTCTTCAGTAATACAGGCCTAGATTCTTTTTTTCTTTTCCTATTTCTTCAGATCTTTTAAAGTATAATTCTCAAACACAGAAGACAAATATGTATATCCTGATGAGTTTTCAGCAACTTACGCTTACCTAGGCGATGGCATCCCATTCCAGTACTCTTGCCTGGAAAATCCCATGGACGGAAAAGCCTGGTAGGCTATAGTCCATGGGGTCGCGAAGAGTTGGACACGACTAAGCGACCTCACTTTCACTTTTCATTTTCATGCATTGGAGAAGGAAATGGCAACCCACTCCAGTGTTCTTGCCTGGAGAATCCCAGGGACGGTGGAGCCTGGTGGGCTGTCGTCTATGGGGGGTCGCACAGAATCGGACACGACTGAAGCGACTTAGCAGCAGTAGCAGCAGACTGAGATAGAGCACATTACCTCGGCACCTAGGAATCTGAGTATCTTCACTTCAGTCACCAACCAACCCTCAAAGAGTAACCTCTATTTGATTTTTATAATGATTAAATTTGGGACCATGGAATAGATAGATACTTTTAGGTCTGGATTTTTGTTTCACTCAAATTGTATTTATCAGATTCTTCTATACTTTTGTGTGTCGTTGGAGACTGTTCATTCCCATTAATGTAGAATGTTTCATTGTGTGAATATGTTATAATTCACGTACATATGATGGGCATTTGGATAATTTCAAGTTTCTGGTTATTTAGTATAGTATTTCTGTCTAATTTAGTACTTGTCTTTGTAAACACAGGTAAACATTTCTGTTGAGTGTATATCTAGAAATGAGACTTCTGGGTCCTAAGTAATGTATATATGTTCAGCTTTAGGAGATACTGTAAACAGTTTACCAATGTGGATATAGCAATTTACACTCCTACTGTGCTACTCAAGGTGCAAAGCAAAGGTATAAATGTATCTTACTAATGGAGTAAACCTTTAACTTTTATGAATGTCCCTCTGTATCTCTAGTAATACTTCTTACTTGAAGTATACTTTGAAAGTAGCATAAACTAGCTTTAATTTGTTGAGTTTTCCAAGGTATATCCTTTTTTCCCTTCTCTTTCAGCCTTTTCACAGACTAATAATTAAAGTCTGTCATATGACTGATGGGTTTTCCCAAATATTTCCCAAATACACTTCCCCAAAATATGACACTTTGGTATAATGAACATTTTAAGTTGAAGGAATGTGTAAAATGACAGGTATATGAGGGACTCTCTGACCTTTCTCTGAAGGTCAAGAAGACCCTCATGTGAGAGGTGACTTCCCTATATCTAAAGAAAAGCAGCATCCTTATCCCTGAAGACAGAAGGAAGCTGAGAGAATTTGAATGAACAAGCCTTACTAAGTTTCCACCAGGTTACTACACTTAAGTCATATCCTCTGGTCCTATCACATTCCCCCATCATTCTCTACTCTTCATCTAACCTAGTATAAAAACGTTCAGGTTTAACCATTTCTTTGAGTTTTCATTTCCTTATGAAGTGTCCTATGTGACTGTAAAATGTAGATTTGCACACTTTTCTCTTGTCAATTTGTCTTTTGTTAGAGGCCCAGCTGAGAACCTAGAGGACTAAAAGGTAAAGATATTTTTCCTTTTCTACAAAAGTAACGTATAGTTATTTATTTATTTTTCATTCTTCTATTCTGACAATTTTTGTCTTTTACTGGACCATTTAAGCTAGCACTTAATTAATTAAACATTTGGGTTAATTTATACTATCTTATTATCTGCATCTTACTATCTGTATATCATGTTTCTATTTGCTCATTCCCTTCTTTTAGTATTTAAATTCCTTTTGTCCGCTATTAGATAAAGTTATATATTATTTGATTCTCTTAATCAGAGCTGCACCACCTAATTAAGTAGTAGTAGATCCATCTGATTATTTAAACTTAAAAATTCCAATGTTACTTAATCTGTAGTATATTAATGTTGATTATGATAGTGTCAAGAGTGCTTATTTAATCCTCAGGACAACCCTCTAAGGTGGATATACTATTATTATCTGCATTTTACAGACAAAGGAATTGAGATGCAAGAAGGGTAAGTAAATTATCCAGTCTAATAAGTAACAGAGGCTAGATTTGTACTTAGAGGCTATGCCTTAGGAATTTATACTTACATGATATTTTCCATGGATTTGGGTTTAATAAAAATGGAGATTGGGTAAAGTTGTGCAATCTGTAATCTCTTTATGGCATTTCCAGACACATCAAGGATACAGTGTTTGCCCTAAAATAGAGGAAACAGAGAAGAAAAATAAGTGAACCAAGTATTTTCAATTATATCACAAGTATATTTCCTAGAAATACAAAATCTCAATTATGATATGTTTGGATTCTGTTCACTTTAAGCAAATCTGTCATTTTTATTATTAAGACAATGTATAATGACTATAGATAATTAATTTTCCATTCTCAAATATTACATTTAAAAAGGAATAAAAATGCAGTTTCCACAGACCAGTAATCTCTCAAAATGGCAACCAATATGGGGTTCCTGTCTTTTATTTTGCTGAGAAAGGGTACTAAAATATATCCTAAGGTTACCATCTTGCCATAATCATCATTTTATAAAAGAATACATGATCAAACAAGAAGGTAAAAGCCTAAGATAAAGAACTTTTTAAAACTGCATATATATTACCACTATCCTATCCTATTTTTCATCTTATTGGGGAGCAGTGAAAACTTTACTACAAACTAGCACATTTGAAAACCCCAGTTTTGAATTTAAGAAACTTTCCTGACCTACTTAAATTCACTGCCAAAGGCCATTAAGGTTTTTAGTAAAGAGGAGTATTTCCATGTTAAATTGGGTCCCTGGTGGCCCAGGTGGTAAAGAATCCGCCTGCAATGCAGGAGACCCCGGTTCAATTCCTGGGTTGGGAAGATCCGCAAATGCAGGAGACCCCGGTTCAATTCCTGGGTCGGGAAGATCCGCTGAAGAAGGGATAGACTACCCACTCCAGTATTCTTGGGCTTCCCTGGTGGCTCAGCTGGTAAAGAATCTGCCTGCAATGTGGGAGACCTGGGTTCCATTCCTGGGTTGGGAAGATTCCCCGGAGAAGGGAAAGGCTACCCACTCCAGTATTCCGGCCTGGAGAATTCCATGAACAGTATAGTCCATAGGGTTGCAGAGTGGGACATGACTTAGCAACTTTCACTAACCACATATGTTGAAGATTTTTGTCCCTTCCCTTGGCTCAGATGGTAAAGCGTCTGCCGGCAGTGCACGAGACCTGGGTTTGATCCCTGGGTTGGGAAGATCCCGTGGAGAAAGAAATGGCAATCTACTCCAGGACTCTTGCCTGGAAAATTCCATGGACAGAGGAGCCTGGTAGGCTACAGTCCATGGGGTTGCAAAGTCAGACACGACTGAGTGACTTCACTTTTACTTCTAATTTATCAAACAAATTTTATAACATTTCCCAGGTGGCTCAGACAATAAAGAATCCGCTTGCAATGCGGGAGACCTGGGTTCGATCCCTGAATTGGGAAGATCCCCAGAAGATGAAATGGCAACCCATTCCAGTATTCTTGCTTGGAGAATCCCTGTGGACAGAGGAGCCTAGTGGGCTACAGTTCATGGGGTCACAAAGAGTAGAACATGACTGAAGTGACTTAGCACTAAAATCAGGTACTCCCCCATAATGCATCTTGAAATCTAAGGGCTTGAATCCAGTTCAATGAATGGTAATTTCAATTTAGTAGGAATATTTAAAATAAAAAAATTAATATTGTATGAATACTTCAGACACACAGAAAAGTAAATAACAGACATACATGTATCCACCACCTGCTTTTACTAAATATTACTGTTTTACCTGATTGCTTAGAAATTAAAAAAGTTTACACTGAAATATTATATCTTCTTTGCATTATTTTATCCCTCTCTATATATGTACACAAATTGTAGACGTAACTTCTTTACTCCTTACTTCCTGAACTCAATGACCTCTCTTACATAACCGCAGTACAGTTTTAGTTGGTCATCTAGTATCGTTTACCACAAAAGGAAAAAAAAATTCTTGCTCTACGGCCAGTCCAGGACCACACATTGCATTTAGTTGTAATGTGTCTTTAGTCTCTGTCCAGCTGGCACAATTCTTTAGTCTCTTTCATGATCTTGATATTTCTGATAGTACTGAATATTTTTTTCAGAGAATATGCCTCAACCTGGGTTTGCCTAATGTTTCTCATCAGATGGCAGGTACACATTTTTGGCAGCAATAGTACAGAAAAGATGTTGCATCTTTCTCAGTTCATCATGCTCAGTCCAGGAAGCATATGATGTCTATTAGTGATTTTAATACTTTTTTTAGTGATGTTAATTAAAAATTTTGTTTTCATTTATTTCTGGTTGTGCTGGGTCTCTGCTGCTGTGTGCAGGTTTTTTTTTTCTAGTTGTGGCGAATGGGGCTACTCTTTGCAATGGTGTTTGGGCCTCTCACCACAGTGGCTTTTCTTGTTGCAGAGCACAGGCTCTACAGTGGGGTTCAGTAGTTGTGGCATGCAGGCTTAGTTTGCTCCAAGGTATGTGGGATCTTCCTAATCCAAGGACCAAATACATGTCTCTTGTGTTGGCAGACAGAGTCCTAACCACAAGACCACCAGGGAAATCCTGATGTTAATTCTGATCACTTTTTAAAGGTTTTGTCTGCCAGATTTCACCACTGTAAGACTACTATTTCTCTTTTATAATTGACAAGTATTTGGGGGAAGGGTATGTTGAAATTATGTAAATATCCTGTTTCTCATCAGACAGTAATTAATTCACTCAATAACTGTAGCATACACTAGTGACTCTTGCCTTAAACAATTATTATGGAAGTTGTGAAGAGAGATCTGACTCCATGACTCCCTCTTTTATTAGTAGACATTAATAATGGAAGGTAAAGCTTCCCTTCCATCCACTTATTTATTTATTCATGTATTTACTTATACCATTGTGAACTCTTAGATTCTTATTCTCTGGGTTACAATAAGCTATTATCGTTTTAATATTCTAATTTTTCCAAACTTGGCCATTGGGGGACTTTACAGGTTGACTTCAGTGTCTTTATGGAATACTTGTATCATTCTTAGGCTTCCCTGGTGGCTCAGACAGTAAAGCGTCTGCCTACAATGTGGGAGACCCGGGTTTGATCCTTGGGTTGGGAAGATCCTCTGGAGAAGGAAATGGCAACCCACTCTAGTACTCTTGCCTGGAAAATCCCATGGACGGAGGAGCCTGGTAGGCTAGTCTATGGGGTCGCAAAGAGTCGGACACGACTGAGTGACTTCACTGTATCATTCTTTAAGCACTTCCTTAGTTTTCTGGCATAGCAAAATATTCTAGGCTGATCTTGTACTTTCCCAATGGAATCAGCCATAATTCTAATGAGTTCTGGATCTTTTTAATGGAGGATAGTATTTAGAAAACAAGATCTAAGCAGTAGGTATTACTGAGAGTCATCATTTTTAGGCCTTCTTTGTGGACAGAGCTAGAAAATATAATCACATATTTGTATTTTCTATATCTACTATATTAAGATATATGGATTTACATTCATATCTCTAATTCTAATCCAATTATCAGTTTAGTCAATCCTTACCTTATTTCTAAAATCCCTGCATTGACTAAGAAATCTAGCTCCCATGAACTGTAAATATATTATTTGCTCAACTCTAAAACATATATTAGTTTCAGACCTATTATCCCATACCACTCTGAAAAACATACCTACTAATTAGAGTTCAGTATTTGTTCACAGGTTTTCCACCTTTAGCCTATCTTCAAGGATTATTGGGATTAAGACTTTCCCCCTTCCCTTTCCCTCTTCAATGAAGTTATTTGAAAGTTAATTAAAAATAACTATTTGAAATACAGTTAATTAGATTTAGTATTTAGTTTGTTCATATATCATTCTGCTTTTTTCCTATCTTCTTTTTATTGTTTGAATATACAAAATGTTCACATAGTGCTGAAGTCAAAATTATACAAAAAGGCATACTAGGAGAACTGCTACACCTCCACCCATTCTTCCTTAATCCCTCTCATTCTTTCCAATCCTCCCTCTGTAGGTAACCCATCTTATACTTGATTATTAAAAAAATGTTTTTAAAATCCTACTTCTATGTGAATTATTTATATCTTTTGTCTATTTTCTGTTAGATTTTGGTCTCTAGTCCCTCAATTTTTAAGTGTGTTTAATATTTTGGGAATATCACCCCTTGGCCTGCAGGCTTTTTATCAATTGTTTTGTGACACTGGCGATGGTGTTTTATATTAGTTTTTGAAAAAACTTCTTTGCAAGCCAAAGTCTTTTTATTTTCATACGGTCAGAATTTATCAGTCTTTTATTGCGTCTGAATTTTGATTTATAGTTAAAAAATCTCTCCTATGCCCAGGTTATATTTTCTTCTATTATTGTTGCTTTGTCTCTTAAGTTGTGTCTGACTCTTTTGCGACCCCATGGACTGCAGCCTGCCAGGCTCCTCTGTCCAAGGGATTTCCCAGGCAAGAACACTAGAGTGGCTTGCCATTTTCTTAGAGACCCAGGGATCGAACCCATGTCTCTTGCATGGCAAGTGGGTTGTTTACCATTGAGCAACCAGGGAAGCCTGTCAACTTTATTAGAGCCAATTTTTGCATATGGTGTGAAGTATGGTTCTAATTTATCTTTCCTTCAGTTGTTCTATTTATTAAAAAGTCCAGTATTAAAAGCTCCAGTGACTTGAGATTGCACCTTTATCATATACTGTATTTTCATATGTATTTGGGTCTTTCCTGGATTTTCTTTTCTTTGGATCTCAACGCTTTGTCTTATTCATGGGCCATGCTGCTGCTGCTAAGTCGTTCAGTCATGAGCACACTGTTTTAGTTAAGACGACTTCATAGTATCCTTTAATATCTGGTAGGGCTAGAATCTCTTGTAGCTTTTCGTGTTGTCCTGGCTTCTTATACAAACTTCAATTCAATTTCTTTAACGTCATAAAAAACCTGGTAGTCATTTTTATCAGGATTGTGTTCATATATAAATTAGCTTAGAACTGGCAGCTTTATAATGTTGAATTGTCATAGCTAAGAACAAGGGATATCTTTTCATTTGTTCAAGTCTAACACTCTTCTAGGAGTGTTTTACAGACTTCCTCATATAAGTCAGAATATTTCTCATTAAGTTCACTAAGTATTTTACATTCTATTTCCTATATTATAAATATGGTTTTCTCTATCATCTTCTGATTACTATTCGAGTAAAACCTATTAATCTCTGCAGATTAATTTTATAAACTATCTTACTCTAGCTTTTTTATGTCTTTGATTTTATAGTATTTAATTTTATAGTGAATTTATATTTTATCAAATAAATTTTATAATGGATTTTTTATGGTATATTCTTGCCTGGAGAATCCTGTGGACAGAGGAGCCTGGTGGGCTGCTGTCCATGGGGCTGCACAGAGTCGGACACAACTGAAGCGACTTAGCATGCATGCATGCATTGGGGAAGGAAATGGCAACCCACTCCAGTGTTCTTGCCTGGAGAATTCCAGGGATGGGGGAGCCTGGTGGGCTGCCATCTATGGGGTTGCACAGAGTTGGACACGACTGAAGCGACTTATCAGCAGCTGCAGGAATACTATAATATCTGAAAACAAAGACAGTTTTCTAATTATTATGCCTCTGATTGATCTGTATTGTGTAATAGCACTAACAATACCTTGAGTAGTAGTAGAGATGGACGTCCTTGCCTTCCTCCTCATCATAATGGCACTGTCTCAGTGTTCTTCCCATTAAGGATTTAAAATGAAGATTATCAATCCATCCATCTCAATCTTTTTCCTTTTACTCTTTAAAAAATAATAATCTCTATGTTTTTGAGATTTCTTCCTCCAGGCAGAGGCACTGAATTTTAGCAAATGCTTTTCAGGAATCTATGAATATATTTTTTTCTCTTTAGATCTGTTAATGTGATAGATTACATTAATGGATTTCCTAGTATTGAGCTGACTTTAAATAGCTTTAATTCCACTTGGTCATGGTATATTATTTTTGCAATGTGGTATTGGATTCTGTTTATTAAAATATTTAATACTTCTGTATTAATATTCCTGGAGAAGGAAATGGCAACCCACTCCTTACCTGGAGAATCCCAAGAAGGGGTCGCACAGAGTCGGACATGACTGAAGCAACTAAGCAGTATTAATATTTATCAGTAAGATTGGTCTGTAATTTTCACTGTCTTCATCAGGTTTCCGTTCAGTTCAGTCGCTCAGTCGTGTCCGACTCTTTGCGTCTCCATGAATTGCAGCATGCCAGGCCTCCCTGTCCATCACCAACTCCTAGAGTTCACTCAGACTCACGTCCATCGAGTCAGTGATGCCATCCAGCCATCTCATCAGGTTTAGATATCAACATTAGATTTGCTTCATAAAAAGAATGCTCTTGAATGGTATTTACAGAGCTTTAGGATAATCTAACCTTTCAAGATTTGTTAAATTCCCCCATGAAGTTGTCTGGACCTGATGCTTTTTGTGGAATAGTTCCTTGATTAACTTGCTCTATTTCTTCTAAAGACTTTTTTTCTATAACTCTTTTCATCCCTAATAGGTCAATTTTGGTAAACTGTATTTTTCCAGGAAATTATCCATTTCAACCAAGTTTTGAATTTTATTTATATAAAGATATTCAGTGTATGATTTCATACTATTTCAGGTGGCTCAGTGGTAAAGAATCCACCTGCCAATGAAGGAGATGCAAGAGACACGGATTTGATCCCTGGGTTGGGAAGATCTCCTGGAGTAGGAAATAGCAACCCACTCCAGTATTCTTGCTTGGAAAATTCCACAGATAGAGGAACCTGGTGGGCTATAGTCCATGGGTTCGCAAACAGTTGGATGTGACTGAGCATGTGCACACGCAAGCTATGGAACAGGAAAACAACCAGAGACAATGTAGTCACATTTAAGAGGTACTTTTATTTTAGCCAAATTAAGGGTATTAAGGAGCATACTGGGCTACCCAGCCAGCGCAGTAGTTAAAAATCTGCCTGTCAATACAGGAGATGCAAAATATGTGGGTTTGATCCCTGGGTTGGGAAGATCCCCCTGGAGTAGGAAACGGCAGCCCACAATACTGTATAAGAACAATATTATAGAAATTTCTGGTATAAAACATAGTGATTCATACATTTTAAAGGTTATATTCTATTTATAGTTATTATATTCCTTGCACTGTACTATATCTCCTCATAGTTTATTTTATACCTATGCCTATTTTTAAGTTAATGAAAACATAAAATACATTTATAAAAACACAAAATATGTATCAATAAGCTATTTAGGCTGTTTTATGTTAATTAAAGTTTATATAAATAGTGTCATCCTGTATGTATCTTTTACAGCTTCACTGACTTACATTCTTGAGATTTATCAATGTGGCCACACACAGTTAGTGGATATTCTAGTTTATTCACTGTAGCTGCTGCACCCTACTGCATGAATAAATAATTATTCATTCTCCTTTGCTGAGTCTAATTTTTCACTACTCTAAAGTTCTACTATGCATATCATTACACATACTTAGCTATCAAAACCTCTACTTAGATATCAAAAAGTAGAATTTCTGAGTCACAGGTTTTATACATTTATTTGGTATTACCAAATTATTCTCAAATGAAGTTCTATTAATTTTACCCCCATGAATAATATCTAATAGGCTTTTCTATTTTCCCAAATTTCTGCCATCACTGAATATGTCCATTTTTATGATTTTTAAAACTAATTAGAATTAGCTCTAATTATTAGTTCTAATTAAGAATTAATCAAACCTCTTATTAGAAAAAGGAACACTAAGAGATGGAAAACGGGGATGCTGAATTACTGCTGTATTTTTTGTAGATATCTCATGACTAAATCTTAAACTACTATATAGTTTTGAAGGTATAAAATACTTTGTTGATGTTTATTCTCTAGGCCCCAAAACTATTTAAGTCAAGCAGCACACCTGGAGCACACTCTTTTGACTTTACCATTAAGACTGCTTATCCCAAGGTCAATAAATCATCAGACTGCTTTCAAAAAATCTGTTGCTGTTACAGTGTTATTGAGAATTTCCCACTCTGTCTTTTATTAAATGACCAATCAGGGGAAATTTTTGTCTAGTCTCAGTACCAGGAGCAACTCACACTTATCTTGAACATCTGGTTCATTTTTATTGATGGACATTGCTGATCTTAGCTTCTTAATTATGCTAGATGTTGGAAAGCTAATGCTAAACAAAATGTCAATCTCTAGCAAATGCACAGGACCTCAAAATAATCACCCACCACCCCTCTTTGAGAAGGGGCTTCCCAAGTGGCTCAGTGGTAAAGAATCCACCTGTGAATGCAGGAGTTGCAGGAGACGCAGGTTTGATCTCTGGGTCAGGAAGATCCCTTGGAGGAAGAAATGGGAGCCCACTCCAGTATTCTTGCCTAGAAAAATTCCACCGACAGGGGAGCCAGGCAGGCTGCAGTCCATAGGGTCGCAAAGAGTCGGACATGACCGAGTACGCATGACACAGGCTCTTAAGAGAGACTTATGTTATCACTTCTATTCTTATTTTCCCAGTTGATCTTTTTATTTTTGCGTGTCAGGGCCTGGGTTTCACCTCCCCACATGGAGAAGTGGGCAGAGAGCTAAGGCCCCTAGTGGCTCTGGGTGCCAAATCTCACCTGTGGCCATGGCCAAAGTCAAAGGTGATTTTCAACCAACACTGACTGTTGATCTTCTTAATCTACTTTATCTTACACATTTTTCTAAAATTAACCTAAAAGTTAATATTTAGTTGAATAAATTTATAACACTGCTTATACTAATCAATGCTGCAACATGCACCTACATTTTTTTTTTCAAAAACATGAATTAAAAGTTTCTATCTCATCATTCTTTCATACTGTCAAAGGTGTAACTGATTAGAAACTTCATTCTGAGATCCCTTTGATACTTACCTTTTCTGCTACTTCTCGCACAGACTGAACACTTGTTCCATACAGATGATTATTATACTGGCCAGCTTCAATGAATTTATGTTCCTGGATATCTTTTTCCATTTGCTCTCTTGAAGTCACAAAATGATAATCTCTTCCATCCACCTCATAATCTCGTTTTGGTCTAGTTGTATCTTTAATAGAAAAGAACTTGAAGTGTTTAATATTAAAAGGCACAAGAAATCCATTTGCTACTTGAAGAACTGTCTTGTAAAGTTCAATATAATAGAGATTGCAAGTGACAATAAGAAGGATGGAGGAATAACTAATAAAGTAAATATAAACCACTAAAAAATGGTAATGTGTTACCATATCACTCTACTTAGCCCCCCAAATTGTATGCAATTATTTTATATTGTTAGATTAATTATGCTTCCATTATGGATTGTGATTATAATTAGCTTTTATTTTTTGTCTGGTTATTGACTGTGAAGACTGATAAACACCGTTTACTATTGTGATTATGTAACTATTATTCACTTAATACCACTGTATTATGACTGGTCAACAGAAAATAACAGGATTCTCTATCACTGAAACTACCATTTAACAGAAAACCATGTAATTACTTTTTAAAATCCAGATGGATATTTGAATTTTCTGAAAAATACAAATGCTCAGGTATTGATTTTTTCCTCCAAGGCTCCAGATGTGCTTTTAACAAGCATCCATGTTTAAAAACAACTGGACTATACGATGATTTTTTACTTTTATCTAGTTTGTTCACTTTTTCTATTTCATATTCAGTACGCCCATTTCATTTCATTTGTTTTCCAATTTTTCCATGTCTTTTCTTGTTGTTGCTCTTTCTCAAGACTTTATCAAGTGTAGTAGGAAAGCTTTTGTATACACACACACACACATATAAATAATATAGTACATATAAATATTAGAAAACTTATGAATTTTTGCCTAGCGAAAAAATTTGACATTTTAATTCCACTTGTGTGACTTAAGTATGATTGAGAATGCTAGATTTCTAATTTATATTCTCTCAAAACTTGATATAATTCCATGTATTTTGGCATCTAATATTATTGCTAAAAGACTAGAAAGTTTATTATCTTAGTGATTGTTTTAAGAAAAATTTGAATGAGACTTGAAACTTCTAATCCAATTCTGAGAATAAAAAGAAATACTATGTTGTAAAAAAAAAACAACCCCCCCACCCCCCCAGGAAATAAACAGTACACAGTGATACAGTAGTACTAACTGAAGTGCAGATTTGCTTCATAATTTCACAAGATTTTATGCTAGTGTCCATTAAGTAATGGATCTTATTCAAAATTCCACATTGTATTTAGGTGCACTGAGCAGCTTCAGCTGCATGCAACAAATTCTGGTAACATTTTTACTCTGTTACAAATATTTTCTAACTTTTCTTGTTATGGTTTTTTAGATACACTCATCATTTAAAAACAGACAACTTCCAAATACACTGAATCTTTAAAGTATCTTTTAAAAAAATTTATTGGAGTATATAGTTGATTTAAAATTTTGTGTTAGTTTCTGCTGTATAGAAAGGTGACTTAGTTATACATATATCCGCTCTTTATAGATTCTTTACTCATATAGGTCATTAGAGAGTACTGTGTAGAATTCCTTGTGCTACACAGTAGGTCCTTATTAGTTATCTATTCCTTTATACAGAAGTATATATCTGTTATAATCAGTATTTTGTTCTGTAATTGGTATTTCTCAGCCATTTGTCTATTAGTTACTGCTATGGTCCTATGATGTATCTTCTGAAAATTAATAATGAGCAATATTTTGAAGCAAGGTTTCATACTTAACTGTGATATAATAGTTTATGCCAGCATATGCTCTAAATCTGGAGGATGGTGATACATTTGATAGGAGACAGTATTCAGATTGGACTTCCCTGGTGGCTCAGTGGTAAAGAATCTGCCTGAAAGGCAGGAGACCCAGGTTTGATCCCTGGGTCGAGAAGATCCCCTGGAGAAAGGCATGGCAACCCACTCCAGTATTCTTGCCTAGAGAATCCCATGGACAGAGAGCCTGGAAGGCTGCAGTCCATAGTGTCGCACAAAGTTGGACACTACTGTGTGACTAAGCAAGTAGCATGTATCTGCTAATCCTAAACTCCTAATTAATCCCTCCCCTACCTCTTTTCCCTTTGGTAACTATAGTTTTGTTTTCTATGTCTGTGAGCCTGCTTCCATTCTGTAAATAGATTCATTTGTATCATTTTCTTTCTTTTTACATTCCACATATAAGCAGTATCATACACTGATTTTTCTTTGCATGCCTTAAAATTCAGTATGACAAACTCTAGCTCTATTCATGTTGCTGCAAATGGCATTATTTCACTCTATTTATGGCAGGGTAATACTCCATTGTATATATGTACCACATCTTAGAAGAGTGATTTCTTCCTATTAAATGATAGTCTTAGTGATACAGAATTCTATTATTTTCTGTTGACCAATCATGATACAATGGTATAAAGTAATAGTTACATAATCATGACAGTAAAAGATATTTATCAGTTTTCACAATCGATAACCAGACAATAAAAAAAGATAATTACAATTGCAAGCCATAATGGAAACATGTTTAACCTAATAATATAAAATAACTGTATACAATTTGGGGTGTTAAGTAGAGTGATGTGGTTAGTTGAAGTGCATACATGCACATGTTCTCATCTGCCCAGCCAGTCTAGGTCTTTTGGTTGGTTCACTTAATCCATTCAGAGTTAAGGTAATTGTCCATATGTATGATTCTATTACCATTTTCTTAATTGTTTTGGGTTTATTTTTTGTAGGTCTTATCCTTGTCTTGGGTTTCCTGCCTAGAGAAGTTCCTTTAGTATTTGTTGTAAAGCTGAGTTTGGTGCTGAATTTTCTTAACTTTTGTTTGTCTGGAAAGCTTTCGATTTCTCTGTCAGATCTTGAATGAGAGTCTTGCTGGGTAGAGTATTCTTGGTTGTAGGTTCTTTCCTTTCGTCACGTTCAATATATTGTGCCATTTTCTTCTGCCATGGAGTTTTTGTTGAGATGTCAGCTGATAACCTTATGGGAACTGCCTTGTATGTTGTCATTTTCCCCTTTTGGCTTTTAATATTTTGTCTTTAATTTCTGTCAGTTTGACTACTATGTGTCTTGGTGTATTCCTCCTTGAGTTTATCCTGCCTGGGACTCTCTGTGCTTCTTGGACTTGGCTATTTCCTTTCCCACTTTAGGGAAGTTTTTGGCTATTAACTCTTCAAATATTTTCTCAGGTCCTTTCTCTCTCTCTCTTCCCTCTGGGACCCTTATAATGTGAATGTTGGTGCATTTAATGCTGTCCCAGAGGTCTCTTAGGCTTTTTATTTTTTCCTATACTCTGTTCTGCAGCAGTGATTTTCACCATTCTGTCCTCTAGATCACTTATTTGTTCGGCATCAGTTATTCTGCTATTGATTCCTTCTAGTGTTATTGTTCATTTTTGTTTGTTCTTTCTGCTGCTAAGGTGCTTCAGTCGTGTCTGACTCTGTGCGACCCCACAGATGGCAGCCCACCAAGCTCCCCCGTCCCTGGGATTCTCCAGGCAAGAACACTGGAGTGGGTTGCCATTTCCTTCTCCAATGCATGGAAGTGAAAAGTGAAAGGGAAGTCGCTCAGTCGTGTCCAACTCTTCGCGACCCCATGGACTGCAGCCCACCAGGCTCCTCCGTCCATGGGACTCTCCAGGCAAGAGTACTGGAGTGGGGTGCCATCACCTTCTCCGGTTTGTTCTTTCTAGGTCTTTGGTAAACATTTCTTTCATCTTCTCAATCTTTGCCTCCATTCTTTTCCCGAGATCCTAGATCATCTCCACTCTCATTATTCTGAATTCTTTTTTTGGAAGGTTGCCCATCACCACTTCATTCGGTTGTTTTTCTGGGGTTTTACCTTGTCCCTTCATCTGGGGCAAAACCCTCTGCTTTTTCATCCTGGTTAACTTTCTGTGATGTGGTTTTGTTTCTAGCTGCTGTGGGATTTAATTCTTGCTTCTTCTGTCTGCCCTCTGGTGAATGAGGCTAAGAGGCTTGTATAGGCTTCCTGATGGGAGGGACTGGTGGTAGGAAAAACTGAGTCTTGCTCTGGTGGGCGGGGCTTTGCTCAGTAAAACTTCAATTATCTCCTGATGGGTGGGGCTGTGCTCCCTCCCTATTAGTTGTTTGACTTAAGCCCTGGGGTTTATAGGCTCTATGGGTTAATGGCAACTTTCCAAGGGCCCCTCCAAGACTGCTGCTGCCAGTGCCTCTGTCCCTATGGCAAGCCACTGCTGACCCACAGCTCCACAGGAGACCCTCCAACACTAGCAGGTAGGCTTGGTTCAGTCTCCTGTGGAGTCACTGCTCCTTTCCCCTAGGTCTTGGTGCATACAAGATTTTGTTTGTGTCCTCCAGGAGTGCAGTCTGTTTCCCCTAGTCCTGTAATCAAATTCCACTGGCCTTCAAAGTCAGACTGCCGGGGGATTCCCAGTCCCTTTGCTGGATGTGCAGGCTGCAAATCCTGACAGGAGGCTCAGAATCATCACAACAGTAGGAGAACTTCTTTGGTACTATTCTCTAGATTGTGGGTCGGCCACCTAGCAGGTGTGGGATTTGATTTTATTGTGTTTGCACCTCTCCCACCATCTTGTTGCAGCTTCTTCTTTGTCCTTGGACATGGACTATCTTTTTTTGGTGGGTTCCAGTGTTCTTCTGTCGAATGTTGTTCAATAGCTAGTTGTAATTTTGGTGCTCTTGCAGGAGGAGATGAGTACATGTACTTCTACTTAACTATCTTTGATATTAATTTCTTACTTAAATGTTTTCTTCTCTACAATCACCATCTGTGTTTTTCAGTCGGCTTTCAATGGCTAGGTCAAAGATCTCTATTGGTAAATGTCACACTATACTTGAAAATATGTGGCTTCTATCTTTTGATATTGATTTTTAACATAATTCCACAGTGGTAAGAGGACAGACTGTATGATTTCAGTTTCATTAGACCACAAATTTTTTCTGCACCTGTTTTATGTCCCTGGATATGTTCCAGTGTCTCCTAGTTTATAATCTATGGAAACCTGAATGGAATTTGTTTCCCAGTATAGTGTGAAAACTGTATAAATCTTAATAATATTGAATTGGTTATAGTGCTTTTGAGGTCTACTACATCCTTCTACTTTTCTGTATATTTATTGTATCAATTTTTGAGAGTTTGATATTGAAACCCCAACTACAAATCTTAATTTATCTAGTAAAAAAAATAATTGTAATATAATAGTGAAACTATATATAACTTTGTTCTGTATTTACCAAGTCTCCTATAAATGCATTTCATACTTTCATAATTTAAAAAATAAAAAAGAGAAAAAAAAGGTAATGCTTCCTTTGACCACACAGTGACAAAATGTTAAGAACACTAAGAATTTTTATGTGTTACTCACGAGGAACACATGATCCAAATTTGTCAGGAAATTCTGAGATCAGGTCATCATTTATCCTGTCTTTCATAGGTCCCAATATGATCACTGGTCGAGTATAATTAACTATAAAAATAAACTGCATGTTAAAAGGAATAAACACTCAACAAACATCTATGTATTTCATTTTACTAGAAAACAAAAATATCCTTATGAAGAATTTCCTTTTTATCTTTCTCTACCAAAGATGCTCAACTTGATAGTTTCCAAACATTTCTTAAAATCTTAAACTTCAATCTGTTTGAAGTCATAGTAAGTGTTAGTGTCACTCAGCTCTGTGTGACTGTGACCACAAGGACTGTAGCCTGCAGGCTCCTCTGTCCATGGAATTCTCCAGGCAAGAATACTGGAGTGGGTAGCCGTTCCCTTCTCCAGGGGATCTTCCTGACCCAGGGATTGAACCTGAATCTCCTGCACTGCAGACAGATTCTTTACCATCTAAGCCACTAAGGAAGCCCTGTTTGAAGTCACACACTTACATAAGTTTAACCAAGTTAAACCCAGCATTTTAGTAGATAATGTTTCTATACATTGCTAACATCATCTCATTACAAATGAGAAAACACAGTACAGTGTTTTACTGATCCTTTCTGAAGCAGTAACTGCAAGGAAGCAGATCAAAGAAGGGCAAAAAAGAAATGTGGTATAATCAGAGTAGTCATCTAGAATGATGATCTAATAGAAGTATAAACACTGGATTGTAAGGGATCATGCTGGAGAAGGCAATGGCAACCCACTCCAGTACTCTTGCCTGGAAAATCCCATGAATGGAGGAGCCTGGTAGGCTGCAGTCCGTGGGGTCGCGAACAGTCGGACATGACTGAGCGACTTCACTTTCACTTTTCACTTTCATACTGGAGAAGGAAATGGCAAGCCACTCCAGTGTTCTTGCCTGGAGAATCCCAGGGATGGGGGAGCCTGGTGGGCTGCCGTCTATGGGGTCACACAGAGTCGGACACGACTGAAGCGACTTAGCAGTAGCAGGAGCATGCTGGAAGCAGGGAGACTAGCAGTGAAAATCAGCCTTAACATTTGGTAGGAGGGATGAAAGGAGGTTATAAATAAGAAAGAAATAATTAGAATAAATAGGGCCTAGAAAATGACTGGACAAGGGAGATGAAGAGCAGAGAAAGATCAAAGATGATTCCAAGATTCTGAACAAGGGTTATTAGAAGGATAATGATACTATTATGAACACTGGAAAGAAGCTGCTTAAGAAATAAAACACCAATATAAAATGATTTTAACAATCTATGGGTTAAATCATGTTTCATAAAATATACATAGTAAAATTCTATATACAGATACATATAGTAAGAAAAAACAGTAAAATTCTAACAAAAATTTTTTTAAGGTATACCTTAAAAATGTTTTAAGATATGAACTGAGTTAGACTGATTTCCCAAATTATGTTTTTCTATAAGACTGTAAAATATAAACAGACTTCACAAACCTTCTTGTTGATTCACTGGTTCATAAGATAAGACATATTCTTCTTGACCACCTATTAGAAAGTTAAAATACAGGTAAGAAAATCTATAAAGATAACTATACCAATTTAATTCTTTAATAGAACATATAAAATACTAGAATTTTCCTGAGAAAATCAGTGAAGACATAAAAAAAGGCACTTTATAAATTAATTATGCCAAGATTTAGGGAAAAATTGAAAAATTAGAGTCACAAAGACTGGTATATATAAAAACAAATTATAATTGTGCTATTAATAACTAACTTTCTGTTATTCTGCGTTTTACAGATTAAATCTTCACTTGGGATGTCAAGCATAAGCTATTAATTTTTTACTGAGAATCTAAACTCTTAAATATTTTAAAGTTACTACTTTAATGAGCAGTCCTACATATATGCATATAAGTTAGTGTTATTAATATGCTGTATTTTTGGTCTTACCAGGTATAACATTTATATAAATGTATATATAACATAGCATATACATTTTATAATTATACCTATTTTCTAGCCAAAAAATTTTAATGCAAGGGTAAAATTAAAATTAGTGTTACTATTTCATTGATGAAAAAATTCATTGATTACTATAATAATTCATTTGTTCAATTTAAAAAAATAACATTGAGTAAAAAAAGTTTTAAATTAAATTCTTCTTTTTCAACAAAATGCATCACATCGATAGTAAAGGAGAAATAATACATTTTGCTTTGATCTTAAAAGCACTTTTCACAAGTTAAATTCTCTAAGTTAAAGGATTAGAGCATATGAATATCCTACACAGAAAAGTCTACACCTTATACCTCTGCTCAACGAAAATAAAAAGTTGAAAACTTCAGTTCTTAATACACAAACACACATACACACACACATAAAAACAAACTAGGAAGAATTGTTAGATTCAAGTGGTTCAATGAAATCAATCAGTATTTGAAGAATGTATTTAAAGATATTTTCCTTGATAATTGTGACTCTATAACAATCTTTTCACTAAACTTGTTTATATTACTTGTATGGGGCTGTAAATCTTTTAAATTCTTACACTGGTATAAATATTCTTTCCTGCTTTAAAAGTATATTTTGTTGTTTTAAAATTTTTTATATCATATATATATATATATATTTACAAGTTGCTTTTAAAAGTACTCTAGGTAAAACATATTTTATATGTTATCAGAAACATGCAATTTGAATTTTCCACACCTAATAATACATGCAAATGGTGAGATAGACAGTATATACTTTCATTACCTCTTTTTAGTCTAGAAAGCTTCACAACTACTCTCTGGTGAGTTCTGATATAAGTTAATAAAATGCTAAAATATGAGAAATCACACTACCACACCAAAAAAGAAAATCATTAAGTAACTATTTTGCATAAAAAATAACAACCAATCGAATGAATGAGGGTTAAAAGTATATATTGTCAACACAAAAAATATTAGACTGATATTAACAGGATGGACCTTTTGAGCAGCCATACTCATCTGTAATCAAGATTACTTTCATATTAGACAGCAGTAAAAAAAAAAAAAAGTCAGAAAAGCAATTTTAATTTTTAAGGTGTTACAACTGACAATATTCATGTACTCTTCCCGCCTCCCATGTCCAAATGTGTTTTAAAACTTCACATGCTTATATACATCACTTAATAATATAATACCAAGACTATAACAAAAGAACCAAAAAATAAATTAGTATTACTGTTTGAGTAATAGTTGAAAATTTTCCCTTTGTCATTTCTTATGTTCACCAAAAGCTGGCAATACATAGTATCTTGACACACATCAGTATTGGTGACACGAAATAAGAAAGGAAATAAACCTAATTATAATTTAGCATTATTGAAAAATATTTTAATGCCTATGTTAGAAACAGAATTACTAAACTAAAATGCAAAACACAAGCTTATCCCTATTCAGCAAGATATTTACTTCTTATAAAAGATACAAATACACATACACATATTGTGTACATGAACAGCAGTTTTATTAAAATGAATTTTTGTATTTTATGAAAACTTTGGAAATTAACTTCTGTACATACAGCATGACTTTATCTATAAAGTATTTAACTTGGCTCTCCCTGACTTTAACATAGTAAGCACCTAATTTTCAGTTTTCAGAATACATCACTAAGGGAAAAACCCCCACAGGATATATTACTGAAGATAACAAAAGAACAAATAACTTAAAACACTTACGGTAACTACTTTCGCTATCGCTGGCATTAGAAGTTACATGTTCTGAAATTGCAGGACAATGGAAAAAATAAAGAAAACACAGTCATGAGTTTAAAAAAAGCAAATTATCAAAATAAACACAAGGTGACAACAAAATGTTGAGATATAAACCACCAATATCCAAAGAGTTTTAAAAAACATTTCTGATTTTCTTTGAAAAGTTTATTTCGAATAAATGAATATGAATTGGTAAGGAAAAAAATCTGTAAGCAAGGACAATGCTTCATTTTCTGTTCAATAGTTTATGAACAAAATCTTATTATGAATGGCAAGTAGATCCTAAATTAGTCCAACTGTCAACATAAAAACCCCAATGAGAAAATGTCACTGACACCCTTTAGGTCATGATACAGTAATGACTAACAAAGGAGACAAGTTATATCTGAGAAAACAGATGTCCATTATAAGGAAGTGGTATTTTAAAAAATAAATAGAAAAAAAAATGACCCCACTTTTAGTTTAGTTTCTTTCTTGTTCCTGAAGAGAAATGAAAATCTGTATCTGAGATCATACAGATAAAGTATTCTGGATACCACAATTTCCTGATGCTCTAAAAAAGGTCAAATGGAACAGAATTCTAGAAGGTGGGATTGTATTTTAAAGTAGAGTCGGACACGAAGTGACTTAGCAGCAGCAGCAGTATTTCTGAGAAACTGCTTTGGTAAAACTGACATTGTTTTGCAAAACAAAAAGATGATACACACACCCACATGCCTGGCCTTCCCTTCAAAGTGACCCCATTTCATAACCTGATTGTTCATTAAAACCCTGCACTCTTCTCATGTAAATGTAATCTCTAGTATTGTCTTAGTAAGTGTTCTCCTTTCAATAAAAAGGAATTTTATTGATAAAAACTAAAATAACAAAAATTTCCATGGGAGAGAAGTAAATCTAAATTTCTTATGTCAGGTAAAGGAAACAAAAATTAAAGCATAAGGAAAAAGTTTGGGGAGAAATATATGCTGTACCATACCACCTACACAGTCTCCTAAATTTAGAGAATGGTAAAACTTAGTACAGTTCTTGAATTGCTGTCATCGTGAAAAATAAGTCTGTTATTCTAACTTGCAAAGACAAGATACAACTTTCTTAATCATTGCTATGTATATTTTAAATAAAGGAGGAACATTAAAATTATAAGACTGAATAATATATAAACATCTAAAAAATGGTGATTTTTTAAAGTTTATATTTAAAAATTTCTTCTCGTTATCACACAGATGTCAAAACAATCATTTTAAATTGTTGTATAATATTCTATTGGACTGTTAAATCATGATTTATCTTACTATTTATTTTGCTTTAAATTGTTTTTCATATACATCAACAATTCATTATTATGAATGTGTTCATTTATATGTCTTTCACCTTTTGTCCTATTTCCTTAAAATTCATTCCCAGAAGTAGGAATGCCACATAGAAAAAAGAAAAAGTTCTTAAATTTATACTAGGATTTCTTAAGAAAGAAATGTTAGTTATTGCATTTGAGCGAGTGGAAGGGGAGAGTAAGTCAAAGTATAGAAGAAACAAATTAACCATGAGTTGACAATTAGAGAAGTTGGATAAATGAATGCTTGTGGGGTTCATTATTCCTCTACTACTGAATATATCTGACATGTTACATACATATATACAAAGTTGAAGGTACTACATTCTTTTTTCTGGGGATTTCTCTTACTTATCTTGCATTATCTAAAATTACCAATAGTTATAAAGCAACGGCAGAAAGTGAAGAGGAACTAAAAAGCCTCTTGATGAAAGTGAAAAAGGAGAGTGAAAAAGCTGGCTTAAAGCTCAACATTCAGAAAACGAAGATCATGGCATCTGGGCCCATCACTTCATAAGAGATAGATGGGGAAACAGTGGAAACAGTGTCAGACTTTATTTTTTTGGGCTCCAAAATCACTGCAGATGGTGATTGCAGCCAGGAAATTAGAAGATGCTTACTCCTTGGAAGGAAAGCTATGACCAACCTAGACAGCATACTGAAAAGCAGAGACATTACTTTGCCAACAAAGGTGCAAGCAGTCAAGGCTATGGTTTTTCCTGTGGTCATGTATGGATGTGAGAGTTGGACTGAAGAAAGCTGAGTGCCGAAGAATTGATGCTTTTGAACTGTGGTGTTCGAGAAGACTGAGTCCTATGGACTGCAAGGAGATTCAACCAGTCCATTCTAAAGGAGATCAGTCCTGGGTGTTCTTTGGAAGGAATGATGCTAAAGCTGAAACTCCAGTACTTGGGCCACCTCATGTGAACAACTGACTCACTGGAAAAGACTCTGATGCTGGGAGGGATTGGGGGCAGAAGGGGAAGGGGACGACAGAGGAAGAGATGGCTGGATGGTATCACTGACTTGATGGACGTGAGTTTGGGTAAACTCTGGGAGTTGGTGACGGACAGGGAGGCCTGGCGTGCTACAATTCATGGGGTCGCAAAGAGTTGGATACGACTGAGCGACTGAACTGAACTGAAAGGAATCTTACTCAGTTTTTTTCCTCTTGAATTTTTTCAAAATTGCCTTCTTTTTGAAGCATAAAAGCTACACAGATTTCTATTTCTGGCTCTTTTACAAGCTATGGTGATTTAGTTGCATCCTCCCAGATTTCCATCATATTCTAATTAGTTCTGTTAGTCAAAATTAGGTTTTGAAAGACAATTTCTCGTATTATTTCCTCTACTGTCAGCAGGGTAAATCAATAATTTGATTTTCTTCTTTGTAGAATCATTGAATTCTTGTCTATGAAGAGTATTCTAGGGTATTTTGTTTCTCTCTGTTTTCTTTAACTAAATACCCTATTTTTTCAAAGGTTGTGTGAAATTACATGCAGATGTCCATCTTTCTTGCTATTCAGTGTTATTCCACAGCTCTTCAACAGGTTTATCTGGAATAATTTGTCCTTCTGTTCTCAATCCTTTCATAGTCCTGTTCCAACAAAGCTTAATGAATACCAACATGAAGTCACACTTATTTTCTTGTATTAAAATTGCAAAGAATTTTGGTTAGTTTATTCCTTGTATCCTGAACTTTGTTGTTTGGTTGTTAAGTCGTGTCTGACTCTCTGCGACTCCATGGACTATAGTCCATCAGGTTCCTCTGTCCATCGGATTTCCCAGGGAAAAATACTGGAGTGGGTTGCCATTTCCTTCTCCAGGGGATCTTCTCGACCCAGGGGTTGAACCCACGTCTCCTACACTGGTAGGTGGATTCTTTATACTGCTGAGCCACCAGGGAAGCCTATCCTGAACTTTAAGATGTAGATAATGGAGGTTTTAGATAACACTCTTGACCCACCCTTCTTCCCGGTATTTTCTATTGTATAATAATTAGCATCCTGTCAGCTGCTAGTAATGTTTTATGTGATAACCTCCATCTTATCCAGTTTTAGAATTTTACTGATTTTTTTCCTGTCTCCATCAACCTTTTCTAAATAAAATCTTCTTGATGTCATCAAGTTACCAGGTGAATACATTCTTTCAGTTCCTGTGAGATGAAGCATAGAAACCTATCATTCAAGGAATCTTAAGTCATGACCAGAAAATAAATCAATGACATGGGTAATCAGTTATCATTTTTCATTTGTTTCTCTTTCCAAGCCCCACACCTCAATTAAAACGAGAGATGAAAATATGATGTGGTCAAGGTATCTGCCCGCTCAGTCGTGTCTGACTCTTTGCGACCCCATGGACTACAGCCTACCAGGCTCCTCTGTTCATGGGATTTTCCAGGCAAGAGTACTGGAGTGGGTTGCCATTTCCTTCTCCAGGGGATCTTCCTGATCCAGGGATCGAACCCGGGTCTCCTGCATTGCAGACAGACGCTTTACCCTCTGAGCCATCAGGGAAGTGGTCAAGGTATAGTTATCTATTATAAAAAAATCAATATGGGAACCAAATTCTTCCTTAGTTCCTTTTCCCATGAGCTTTCCATAGGTCTCTGATGACTCAACAGATAACACAAATCTGTGGGATCATTTGATCATCCACAGCACTGAATGGCCATTCTCAAAATAAATTCTACAGCATTAAAAATCAGTGGAAATATTTTCCAGCTTCTGAAGATTTGCACCAATAGTTTTTCCCAAAGGAAAGAGATTTAAAAAAGGTGCCACTAGTGATAGTAAATTTGTGACTCTTGCCAGATCCCAAAAAGGCAAATGCATAAATAGCAAAGTGTGTGTAACAGAAATAATTACATATAGAGCATACTGTTTCCAATCTAATATAAACCTTAAATTATTAAAAGTTGAAATAAAAGTCAAGTACCTATAGTTAAGCTTAAAAGTCCAATACAAAGATAGCATTAATCAAGAAAAAAAATCTATGAAATTTAAAGTTTATTAACTTAGAAATTAAAAGATATTGGCTAAATCCTTAATGATCAACAAATTATGAAGTTTTCAAAATGCTTAATAATGTAAATGGAAACAACTATTTAGAAAAAAACTTTAGCCTAAAAGATTATTTCCATGAGTCACTGTCACCTAAAATAACTTAGCAGTATTGGGTAAAATTTCACATTTAATCAATTTGAACACACTCACATTTAAAAATTGTTTGCGTAAATGACT
This sequence comes from Capricornis sumatraensis, assembly GCF_032405125.1. Taxonomy (NCBI): domain Eukaryota; kingdom Metazoa; phylum Chordata; class Mammalia; order Artiodactyla; family Bovidae; genus Capricornis; species Capricornis sumatraensis. Next base: position 177,910,896 of record NC_091069.1, read on the forward strand.
TATTTCATTCATTCATTTCAATATTCACTGAATGACTCCTACATATCAGACTCTATACCAAGCTTTACATGAAGATTAAATACTAACTAGAAAATTAAACAGGAACAATGCACACACACACACAATTCCCCCCAAACAGAGACAACATCTTGGTTAAAAAAAGAAACAAAGGATATTTCTTATAATTCTTTTCATAACTTACATCTTCCATAAAAACGATATATAAAAATTTCCTACCACGCAGACTGCTATTTGAACTTGAGTTCTATAATTCTTTTCTAATATTTAAGGTCTATTGTGTTTTATAGTTTTATAGCAATGCTTTTCGAACAGAGATTCAAAGTGATTTTAACAAAAAGGGTGGGTGGAATAAAACAGTAAGGAAGATTATATTCTACCTTCTAATAATGAGAGCAGATAGTACTATGTTAAAAAAACATTAAGTCTCTCTTCAAATTTAAAAAATTCCTAGAGAAAGTAATTGCCATAAAAATTAAAAAGAGGAAAATATGAGCAGAGAGTTTTTTAAATGATGTGAAAAATGAAAAAAATTAAAGGGTATTATAGAAATAAAAATCCCAAGCATATTATTAACCTGAAAAATCTAAAAGCAATCTAAATCATACACCTCCTCATGCCAGATAGGCACTACCACGAGTCTCAAAATGTATCTGAAAAAGGTAGGTCTGTAGATGGAGGTAAAAAAGTAACTTGGGAGTATTTTGATCACTTACTCAGGCCTTTTGATCCCATGTCGTCAGGGATCTCCTGTAGAGAGTAGTTCCCAGAGAGCAAGCAATAAAAAGATAATCAAAGAAAATAGTTGTCAGTAATGCATAAAATTGGTGCTACAATAAGAGACAGTTCCAAGACCATTACAGGTGCACGTATCTTACAGAGCATTTCTGTGTGTTTCTGAAAGTTTAATTAAGCTAATGGCTAGATATGCTCTACTAAAAGAATGTAAGTTCTATATGAGAAGCTGATTAGGATAGAGAAGCAAAAAATTTGACTGTTTCTTACTATTTTAAAAGTAAAATTCAGATTGTCTACATATAATGAAGAAATAGGATAATACAGAATGTTTTGAAAAGATCTATTATCAAAGATTGGCAACGCTATACCTAGAACTCAATAAGAACGTTCTGAGGTACTCATGTTTTTGTCTAAAATATTCTTTTGAGATTATGTTGAATGTTTCTTAGAAGAACCTTTACATAAAATAATTCTATTTTAAACACAGCGTAAAAATATAATTTACTTTAAGAATCCCTAAGGGGCCAGAAAAAGTTAAGATTGGTATGCGAATTAATTTATGCTTGTTAAGTCGTCCCTAGTTAAGATAAATAGTAACCTGTTGCAGCTCTTGAAACTGTCTCCATGGTAACAACCAACTGCAGGGCAGTAGGTCCCTCTACATTTATATTCAGTTGACCACTGGATCCACATACTTACGGTCAGCATCACTTGTTTCCTGCTCACTCTGGTCCTTGTTCTTGTAGAAGGGGAATTTTCGGGAAAAGAGGTTCTTTTTACGCTTGTCATTGAATGACTGCTGAAGAAGAGAAGGAGGGGCAAAACAAAGGGATGTCTACTGTCTGTGTGTACAAAGGCCCAGCCTAGTAGCTCTGTGAAAGCTGACTCTTGTGACCACAGTGTGCAGTTTGTATATGAATTTTGCTTTCATCACATATACAGTAAATTTCTAATTTACTATTAACTTCTCTAATTCTAACATTTTAACTGAAAGTACTGAAAAATTTAAGTTTATAAATTAACTTAAGGAGTATAATTCAGTGATACCCAAAAATAATGAGTAAGTGCTATTTGATTTTAAGAAAAAAAAAGGGAAGAGTAAACCAGATTAGCTACCACTATAGTCCACACCAAATTCACATCTGTTTATATCAGTCCGTATTCTTTGAGAAGATTTCTAGGTGCTCTATAGCCAAAATTACTTTAGCTATTCAAATATTTTTAATGGTTTACATAACAATCTTCATTTTCCTCTGGCTTTAGCAAATTTTTTCCTTTTCTCTCTCTGTGGCTCCAACAAACTAACAAAAAGCCACTACTAAAAAAGAGAACCAAAAAAAAACTGAGAAAGTTGCTAGTGTTGAAAATTTAAAACAATCTTTTTTTTAAAAAAGAATTAGGGTAACTAAATGCTTATGGCATGAATCATGAAATGGGAAGCAAACTAAGATGTGTCCATCGAGCACAGAGTCCAGCAAAAGAATTATCAGTGCTATCTAACCAAGGAAGAAGATTCAACTTTCCTGGCTAATTTAAATGCCATCATAACTGATGTATTAGCCTTTCAGCTCTACCATATTATCTATTTTTTAAGTATATATAAATAAAATGGAACCAGATTCAATCCACTGGCACCATGTCCTGAATAGGGAATAAAAGGTTTGATGCCTGTAATGCCAGAGAGGCAGTTGAAATTCTAGTAGTTTATACATAATTGTTATGACAGCCGATTTGATGGTCCCTTATTGCACAGATGTCTGAAACACGGTTTTTCCCTTCTTGAATGTCCCATTTGTGCATTCAGAGTTTTAAAAGCATGTAGCACAAAGAAAGATGAGGCTAAAGAGGAATAGCTTCTTTTGTAATTTGTCACAGGCACCCATGTCTTGAAGGAAATGGCCTTGTGACACCAGGAATTATTATTATTTTTTGAAGTGGGAACAACATAAAGGAGAGAAATTTTGTTTTAATTTTTTTTTAGTTTACCCATGTCATATGATGCTATCAATATTTTGAAGTATATCAACACCAGATGGTGTTTTTTGGGGGTATGCCTATATTTTCAGTCATGGGATGTCAGGTGATTAAGGCACTGAAAAGGATTAAAGTGACTTTAAGATCAAATTCTATTACTGAAAAGATTTATTTTGGTAAGAATATTTATGAAAACTTTTATTTTTATCTTTTCATATCAACAGTTCAAAATTAATAAGTTCATAGTCATTAGTCAAGTGGACTGTTTTGATATTAATCTTAAAAATATGAAGGCTCTGATAAAGAAAGCAGAAGTTAAAAACTAAGTTGAGGAAAAAATATTGTGGAGAAATATAAGCTTATAGTTTCATAAACTGTCAAGTAGCATTATTTAGATAAAAACCTTTGCCTGAATCCAAATTCTAGAAAACAGAAAGAGAAGAAAATAAGTTTCTGCAGGAAAAAAAATTCATGGTAATCTAATTTAGGGAAGGAATTTTTTGTTCATGACAACCACTGATTTCAAATTTAGTAATAATTTTAATGCCATCCAATAAAACTGATACATTTTTAAGTAAAGGTTATTTACTCCTCCTACTGCATATATAGTGGTCAGAGTCAGTTTCACAGCAAACAACCAAAAGAAACATGAAGTTTAAAATGTTTTGATTTTTGATATCTTTGCAGTTAGCCAAAATGAGATATCATAAAGATATCATAATATAGGACAGAAAGAAATGCTTGTTAGTCAAGAATGTATTAATTGTATTATATCTAACATCCTGCAGGTGAAGAATTTATTAAAAGTGAAAAATAGCACAAGCAAAGAGGATGAAAATGTGTAGGGAAAACACAAAACTGAAGAAACGTACTACCACTAGTTTCTTTATATTTTCAATACAAAACAATCTGTTTAGTTACTTATTATTATTCATGCTATACTGCAAAAGAGACAGTGCAATAAATATAAGGACTGATAAAACATTATAAATTTATGAAACATATATCAAATATCTAGATATAAAATTTCCATATGTAGTATTTCAAAATAGCTAAATGAATGTTAAGAATGTTAATGAGAACCTGAAGTGTTTTTAAAAAGTCTGTATTGGAAATAAAGTCCATAACCTACCACATAAGGACAGGAAAAGAAGAGCTTAGAATGGGAAACAGTATTACAGAGAGATGCAGTTCTGTATCAATGGCAAGCGTATTTTTACCCCACTCAGTACCATGCATACTTTGGGTGCTGTGTTAGAACACAGTGACTGTGTATAAAGTTGGTTATAGTCAACAAACAAGACTAAGATTTAAATATGTCGTTAATTCAGTTAACTTCTTACAGTTTGAAAGGAAAGTTACAACATGCAATTTCTTTTTCAATACACTGAAAAAGTATTTACTAAAATATTTTAAAAGATATTATAAACAAGCATGAAAATCACTGTATATATTTCAAATCCTGAGCATTTACTTGGGGATATTTTTCTTCAAAGATTTTCTATTTCAAATATTACTTCAGATTATACTATATAATTTTGTATTTCCTGAAAGGTACAAATAAATTTCAAATAAACTTATTATTCCCCAAATAACTGAATACATTATACAATTTACTGAGATTTAATTTTTTTGATCAAAGACTATATTCCTTTATTAAAACTTTGAGTGCTTAATGATATCAGACATGTACAAAGAATAGGATTAATTTATTTACAGAGTTAATTTTCCATATTCTTTGAGAAACTTGATCAAAAGATGTATAAAACATTTGCTTTACATGTAAAAAGCCCCAAATATAAAACACTGCTATAAACAGTATTTCAACACAGTATGTGTTCAGCTCTTTCCTCAGGCTTATTGCTAGAATATTCCACTGCAGTATTTACACACTGTGATATCATCCCTTGACATTCACCAGATTCAAGAAGGAGTTTACATGAAAACAAAAATACATCTAAAATATATATATATATAACAATTTTGATATATTTCTTGCCCATTTACAAAGTCCTCCTCTTGACTGTCCCTTTATTTCCTTAAGATAAAAATTCATACTGATTTAAACATTTGAAACATGGACTCTATTAATAAGTAATATTAGAATAAAGGAGGAAAAGAACAAGATAATTTCCACTCTTGCAAAACTCCATAAACTTATATCATGAACTAGTTAATAATTTGGGGGGAACCTATTTTCTTAGAAGATGTATTATTAGTTATAGCAATTAATACTGTTGACACAAGTTTCTGAATAACTGTTCATCTGTGTGAAGGTTGAATTCATTTCACTTTAAAAAATAACAACCAAAAGTATGTTAAGAATATACCAAATGACAATTCTGATAATCTGGAAAAGTCTGTGAAATGGGTGCTTTCATTTAATAAATTGCTTACTCAAGCAAATCTATTATTGTAAACCACCAATGGCAAGAGCTGTTGTTAATTTTTATGGCGAGGTCCTTCTAACTTTAATAATGTAGCTCAAACAAGAATTATGAAAAAGTCAATAACAGATTTCATATACGCACCCCTTTATCTCCTCTTGCTTTAGAATTGAATTTCACTGTTTTTAATCGGGCTCGTTCTTTCTTCTCAACCCTGGCAAAGCACAGATCATTTTTTAAGTATAATAAACATATTCAAGGCTCTAACTAGAAATCATCAGGACTGCTACTTTAATATGGAGCATTTTTATATTTTAAAGCCTTTAAAAGTCATTTGCATCTCACAATTAATAACAACTTCTGAGAAATGAAATACAGGGCTCATTTTATTATGAAACAAAACCACCTGTGAAGTACAAGTATGTATACTTATATATACACTCAAATCCATAACTATACTGAAATTATTATGATGTACCACTTCTGAGTTCAGCAATTTTCCAGGTTTTCCATTTGTTCTGGTTTTTGAATATTTAGCTTATGGAACACATATGCTAAAAATTCAGTGTCAGAGCAAAAGCAAATGAAGTAAAGTGTTAACAACTGAGGAAAGTAGATGAAGGAAATGTGGGTATTTTATGTACTATTCTTGTATTTCTTTTGTACTTATATTTTCTGCAGCTCTGAAATTTTTAAAAATAAAAAGGAGGGAAACAAAAACATTTAAGCTTAATTCCAATGATATATTTCTGTAAATACATAAAATAACCATTTACAGTACACAAAATATAGTTTTAAAGTATCTTTGGAAGGATACAGAAGAAATGGTAACCTTAGTTAACTTCTCAGGGAAGAAGGTGAAATGGGTGGGTGGGGAGCAGCGTGCAGAGGGGGCCTGTACAGCTGTTAAAATCTTTTGAATTTTAAACCTTGTTGAAAGTGTTACTTTTGAAACAAGCAAGCAACATACTACAACGTATATAGCGTACAATCTACAGCCATGTATGAATATTGCAACCAGTATGAATCTTGAAAAATTTCATACAAATTAAGCTTTATAAATCCTTGATTTCAGCATAGCAATTATATTAGTATATAGCAGAGAAACCTACCAAAAAGCCTATGAATAAAAGCATATCTTTTTTTTTTTTATCATCTAACTATAAAGTTTTACCATGGGTACAGAATAACCCTAGCAGTCACAGATTTAAAATTTTTGTTTTTACTATCCCAGAGCAACCTTGAGGGTCCATAATAGGAATAATTAATTTATAATTTTGCCAAGGCACTTATTCAGGGCACTGAAAAACTAACATTTAGTGAATGAACATTTACAACTCAAATGGCTTTGTTTTCTAATCATTATTTTGCTTACTAAATAGTTGAGTGACTTCAACTGTGTTTGTCAATACTGTTCCTGAAAGAAAGTTAAGAACTGTAGGAACTCCAAGTCCTTGTGCTATTATTAAAGATGATAGCATTCTATGTAAAAAAATACAAGTTTAGAATACACTGAAGGATGAAATGGCATAATTGGTTATGATTTCATACTGTAATTTATGGCAGGAAAATTATATTTTATATTATTATTCACAAATTTGGGAATTTGTAGAGGTGTCAAGGTGTATCTCTTTTATCACTTTTGGCTTCAAAATCCAACCTTACAGAATTTTTATACAAAATGAAAAATATCTCTTTCCACCAAAGTCAGCTGTATTTCTCATTTGTTGCAGACACATGTAAAGCCTTTGCAAGATAAAAGATTTCCAGAGATCAAGGCAATTTTTAGGAACTCTGACCTTGATATTTAAGATGTGAGGTTTCTATTGACTCAACAAGGCAAAGAGGAAGCATTTCTGTGTTTAAAGAATACTATATTCTATTCTAGGGAAGAAGTTATACTGAGGGTTGCATTGCTAAAAGAGGAGTTGTCACCAAATAGTTGGATCTTGCTAAAAATATGGATCTAGGCAACAACAGTCATAAATTCCAAAACCACAATTACAGAGATCTTCACAATATTTCAACATTCTTCAAAGCCTATCAACAGACGTACAAATATATATATGGTAGAGAGGTTTATAAACAGGCATATGATTTGGCATAAGTATCAATTTAGAGTCTCAACAAAATAAGTATATGTCCAATTTATTAACAAGCAAAGAACAAGTTTATTATATCATAAGCTTGACTTAAGTGAATTAACTAGCTAAAATAAACATTAATGACTCTGACAATTTTCACTGGCTATCTTAAAACTTAAGTTTTAGGCAGTGATTTAGCTGAATCAGATCTCATATATAAGTTCTTTTGGGGAAATTATGAACTGATGTTTTAACACCTTTCCCGTAGAAGTAGAGACATTCAATAACATTTCACTGACCTCAGAGAGACTTGTTGGGATCACCTTTTTCAAAGAAACTCTGTACTTAACCACTTATGCCACTAGATGGTAAGTATGCACCAGTGAGTGAATCACTACAATAACCAGTTAAAACAAAGAGGAAAGACTACTGAATGCACAGATGATTCTAAATTAAACAAGAGAGATGATATCTAAAAGAAATGGATAAACATTTCTAAAAATCTAAAATATCTAAAAGAAAATTTTAGATATTTCTAAAAATTTTGCATTTAAAATGCTTTATCTTTTTTATCTAGAAGAGGCAATTCACACAATCAAAACCCCTGAAAATTTGAGTTTTAACACCACCTAGATGGGAAAACTCATAGCTCAGTCAGTAAAGAATCTGCCTGCAAAGCAGGAGACCTGGGTTTGATTCCTGGGTCAGGAAAATCCCCTGGACAGAGGAGCCTGGCAGGCTATAGTCCATGGGGCTGCAAGAGTTGGAATGACTTAGCAACTGAAATCAAACCACCACATGGGAAAATTATAGAGGTTTTAAATTCTTTCTCTACTGGTATAGATCTGTGGCACAGGCACTTAAAATATACTTACTTTGTTTTTAACAACTAGTAGGAACTTTAGAGAAATTTCTATTTGGGGGCTTCATATTCTCTTACTATATCATTGGTTAAAATATAAAGTGAAAGGAAGTGAAAGTCACTTAGTTGTGTCTGACTCTTTGTGACCCCATGGACTCTACAGTCCATTGGATTCTCCAGGCCAGAATATTGGAATAGGTAGTCTTTCCCTTCTCCAGGGGATCTTCCCAACACAGGGATCAAACCCAGGTCTCCCACACTGCAGGTGCATTCTTTACCAGCTGAGCCACAAGGGAAGCCCCAAAATACTGGAGTGGGACGCCTATTTCTTCTCCAGCGGATCTTCCTGACACAGGAATCGAACCGGGGTCTCCTGCATTACTGGTGGATTATTTACCAAATATGCTATCAGGGAAGCCCAGTTACAATACAAGGTGAATAAAATTAAATGGCTGTGAAACACAATATAAAACACCAAGCATAAAATCATCACTTCAGTAAAAGAAATTTAAAAAAATCCCAGCAATTATTCACATTGCCCAATTTTCAAGTGGTAAGACTAACAGACTTATATTTACCTGCGTTTACTGGGAATCACCCCAACTTCATCACTTTCGCCATCTGGTGTAACCTGTCTGGCTTGCCACCATTCATCATCAGAAGCATTAATAACATGGAGGATATCTCCAAATTTGAAGTTCAATCCCTGACTAGGAAGGCCACTGTCTTTAGTCTTGTCATAATCAAAGAGGGCCCTAGATTAAGAAGAAAAAAGTCTGCATTTCTTATAATGGTATTATCAATATTAAATAAACAGATCCTAAAAGTATATATATAATTTAGGTAGATAACGAAACAATGTACCATGGTAGGCAAAATAATGCCAAGCTCAATTTTGTGTTATACACAAGAAGACAATGAGAGTAAAAAGAAATAGCAAAATTAACTTGTAATGGTAACAGACATACTATTCTCTCAATAGTGTATGAGAAATTTATATTGTATGAGAAAATAAAAAAACATACTTTTAGTACAATCCAATAGCAAACTATATTGAATTCTAAAATGAAGACAAATCTGGTGAGTTGCTCTAAATTAATAAAGTAAATATTAGAGACTCTCCTCTTTGACTAGACACACTTGGGAAAACAAATTTCCTGACTGATCTGATTCATCATTTGTGGACTTTAAGGCTAGAAGAACAGAGTGATTATTTTCCCAGGTAAGTATTTCTTTCATTTGTTCATAAAACCAGAAGTAATAGGGTTTTCAGAGTCAATAACAAATATGAAAACTAATTACACATGACTATATGATGACTTAACAATTGCCAACTGTTTTGGAAAAAATACTGTATTAATTTAACATAATAATTTCAAAATGTTAGGAATATTTTAAAATTTGATAACAAGAAAATAATGTCCTACTACTTAATTAGTGTACAATATTTAAAGAAATTACAATTCTTATATTCAAAAAACTTCTCTTAAGAGTAGAGGAAGGATCCCAGCAACTACATTTAAAATATAATTTATTGATTCTTTTGTTTTAATTTGGCAATGGGAAATTAGGATACAAATCATATTTCTTTTCATGCTACTCAACTTTTAAGAAGCTGTCTCTTGAAGTAAAACTGAAGAGGGGTGAAATTAATTGACAGCTAAATGAATGAACTAGTTAATGCTCTTCAAATGTGTTCTTTCAAGTCTTTTCAGTGGCTAACAGTGTAAAGGAAATAGATGAATCAAAAAGGGGAAGGTTTACTTAAACATATATTAAAACATATACAACGCACTGGATTTTATTTGAAGAAAGAATTCTAAAAGTATAGAATTCTACTGTAAAAATTAAGATTATAAATTATATAAATGCTAAAGTCATTACTTCAATAAATTCTGAATACTGAGGAAGCATCTTTCTACTGGCAAAATAGAGTTAACATCAAAAAACAAAGGCTTGATATAGTCAGGCATTAACTAAATATTTATTTAAAAAGGTAAATGACAAAGATGATGAAGATACAAATAGAATACAAGATAACAGAGTAGCTTAAGAGGTAGAACAAATGCCACAAGACATTCAGAAAAGGGAAAACTATACCTTAACATTTTTATTATCATAAATTAAACTTTTGAAGCAATACAACTATATTACTGATAAACAATGGAGAAACTCACAAGTTCTACTCCCTATGTTAAAATTTAAACTTTGCCTTTTCGTACTTTGATTCATATAAAAAGGGAAGTACTCATGGAATACTTATGTGGGTTATTAATCATAAGAATATAATGAACACTTGTTAATCTACTATCCAACCTAAAGGTTTCTACACAAAACTTTTATCAGTGATTCACATTCACCTATGTATTTTTCTCCTCGATCCTGCTTTCCTCAGATTGAGTTAAGTGCTAATTAGAGTACAGCCACTATTCTGAATACAGAGTTTATTATTTTCTTGCTCTTTACCCTTTTTTGCTGTTGGTTTGATTTTATCACACACATTTGGATGACTATGTATTTATATATGATTTTAACTTGTTTCAGATCTTTATAAAAAAGCACCATACTGTACATAGTCTATCGTAGCCTTAACTTCATTCTTACATTTGAAATTAAAAATATATTTACCAACAAGAACAGTAAGACTTCTGGTTAATTATGGCAGATTGGCTACATGTGTCTACAGGCATGCCTCATTTTATTGTATTTCACTTTATTTCACTTGGCAGATATTGTGTATGTTTTTTTTCCCCCACAAATGGAAGGCTCTCTGTTGGTTTGGCATGACTATTGGTGTCATTTTTCTGACATTTGCTCACTTTGTGTCTCTGTGTCACATTTTGGTAATTCTTACAGTACTTCAAACTTTTTCATTAATATATTTATTATGGTGATCAATGAGCCTTAATTTTACTATTGTAATCATTCTGGGGTATCACAAACCATGCTTTTATCAGATGGTAACTTGATAAATGTCTGTGTTCTGAATGATCCACCAATTGGCCCTTTTCCCCACCTCTCTCCCTTCTCCTTGGGCCTCCCTACTCCAAAACATGACAATATTGAAAATGGGCCACTGAATAGCCTGACAATGGCCTCTTAAGTTTTCATGTAAAAGGAAGAGTCACAGGTCTCTCACTTTAAATCAGAAAAAACAGTTATGCTTAGTGAAGAAGGGATGTTGAAAGCTAAGATAGGCCAAAAGCTAGGCTTCTTGCATTAGTAAGCCAAGCTGAAAAAAAAATGAAGGTTCTACTTGAGTACACACAAGAATAATAAGAAAGTGAAAAAGCCTTATTGCTGATACTGAGAAAATTTTAAAGGTCTAGACAGAAGATCAAATCAGTCATAACATTCCTTTAAGCCAAAATGTAACTCAGAGCAAGGCCCAAACTCTTCAATTTTGTGAAGGCTGAGGGAAATGTGCAAGCTGCAAAAGTTTGAAGTTTGGTTCCTAAGGTTTCATGAAAGAAACCATTCCTCTAACATAGAAGTGCAAGGTAAAGCAGCAGGTACTGATGTAAAAGTTGCAACAAATTATCCAGAAGATCTAGCTAGGATAAGTAATGAAGGTTGTTACACTAAACAACAGACTTTCAATGTGGACAAAATAGCCTTATATTGGAAGAAGATGCCATCGAAAACTTTCATAGCTACAGAGAAGTCAATGTCTGGGTTCAAAACTTCAAAAGGCAGGCCGACTCTCTTGTCAGGGCTTAATGCAGCTGTGAGTTTAAGTTAAACCAATGCTCATTTACCATTCTGAAAATCCATGGGTCTTTAAGAACTATGCTAAATCTACAGTGCCTTCTGCCTGTGCTCTAGAATTGAAATAACAAAGCCTCGACGACAGCACATTTGTTTACAACATGGTTTACTGAATATTTTAAGAATACTGTCAAGACCTACTGCTCAAAAAAGATTTCTTTCAAAATGTTACTACTAACTGACAATGTACTTGGTCACCCAAGAGTTTTGATGGAGATGTACAATGAAATGAATGTTATGCTGAGACAACTTCCATTCTGTAGCCCATGGATAAAGGAGTAATTTTGACTTTAGATGCCATTAAGAACACTGTTGATTCATGGGAAGAGGTCAAAATGTCAATATTAATAGGAGTTTGCAGGAAATTGATTCCAATCTTCATGGATGACTTTGAAGGGTTTAAGACTTCAGCAGAGGAAGTTAGAAACAGAAAGAGAACTAGAAAGAGACGTGGAGCCAGAAGATGTGACTGAACTGCTGCAATCCTATGATAAAACTTGGAAAGATGTTTAAACTCAAAAGATGAGGATGCTTGTGGATGAGCAAAGAAAGTGGTTCCTTGAGGTAGAATCCACTCCTGGTGAAGATGCAGTGAAGCTTACTGAAATGACAACAAGGTATGGAAATAATGCATCAACTTACTTGATAAAGCAGCAGCAGAATTTGAGAGAATTGACTGCAATTTTGAAAAAAGTTGACTGTGGTTAAAATACTATCAAGCAACATTACATGCTCCAGAAAAACTGTTCATGAAAGGAAGAGTTGATCAATTTGGCAAATTCTACCACTGTCTTATTTTAAGAAATTGCCACGGCCACCTCAAACCTTTAGCAACCACCTCCCTGATCAGTCAAAAATCATCAACACAGAGGCAGGACCTTCCATCAGGAAAAAAAAAAAAAATTAAATTGCTCAAGGCTCACTGACAATTAGCATATTTTTTAAGCAATAAAATATTTTAAAATTGAGATTATATTTTTTAAGAGCCATAATGCTCTGGTACATTTATAGACTATTGAACAGTGTAAATATAAGTTTTATGTGCACTGGGGAACCAAAACATTCATGACTTCCTTTATTGTGATATTCACTGTATTGTGGTCTGCAACTGAACCTGGAAAATCTTTCAAGTAATGCTTGCATTTTTTTTCCATCCTAAAACTCACTAAAATGACAATAACAACAACAACAAAAGATAAATACAAAAGAGAGATGACAGCAGGAGAAGACACAGTTTAAAATGGTTTTGAATGATGGTAAATTTAGAGTAGAGGAAGCTCTAAATGGCGAATCTGAAGAGAGGGATTGAAATAAAATAACCGAAGGAGATTTACTCCACAAGACCTAGAAATGCTCACAAATTAGAGGTGCACACTACCCAGGTAGGCAGAGACAAATTACAGCAGTGAACACAGAAGGACTGGTAGAAATTACCAGAGTAACTAAATGTTACTCAAAGAAAGAATATTTTATTATAAAAAAGATACTGGAAAAGAAAACTATTGGGTGATATGTCATAACAACTTAAAAAATTTTCTAGTCCTTTTGTATTTTGTCTGTCTTTAGCATACTACTATTATTCAAGACGTTATATAACTTTCATTAATAAAATTATAATAATATCCCAAATACATACTATTCCTAAAAGACATACTGTCAGGAAATCAATCATAAAAAACATTTCCTTGGTTTTCAATACTGCATTTTCCTTGCAATATACTTTTCTATAGTGAAAACTAAGTCACAGTGAAAATCCTGAAAGAACTTGCATGCATAAATGAAGACTGCTATAACTAGAAATTAAAAAAAGTTTACCTGACATAGAGGGATCGCTTCTGGCTAGTTCGAAGAGAACCTGAACCTGAACTAATGCTACTATTCATCATCTGCTCCCGTAAGTCATGTATTTTGGCTTCAAAACGACTGTATTCTGATAGAAGAAAAAAGAAAAGTAAATTCATATTTTATATCCTAAAAAATTACTTAAAGATAAAGTATTAAATATGTAAGCTGTCTTATAATTGATTAAATGTGGTCAGACTCTTAACAGAGTAATCTATACAAGCTTTTGCCCAATATGTAAATTTTAAAACTTAACAATCTTCTAAATGTACCATAAATTAGAACTGGCTGATAACAGTATTTTCAGCACACTATTTTAGAGCTCATATCACATTTAATAAATTAAAAGACAATCTCCATGCATCAAATAGCAGTATTAATCTTAATTTACTGTTGAATTTAACTATAAATTTTAAAAAGTAGGATTTATTTAATTTCTATACTAAAAAAAGAAGTCTAAAATAATTTACACTAGACACTCTGTTTACTGACTTTTTCCCTGTGAAGACATCAGCTAATTATATTTTCAAATTATACAATGTGGGCAGGGTCAGTAATATGGAGAAAATATGCCTTAGAAGCTAATGAAATTAACTTTACTTCAACTCATTTTGTAATTTATAAATTTTCAGAACAGCAAAATAAGACACAAAAAGCAATCTGAAGGAATAAATATATTATTTAAGATATTTTTATAAAAAAACAAATATGATTTTGAAGATGGATGATTTTAAATTATTCCATACATTAAAAACTACCAAAACTATTAATAACAAGTTTATAATCACTTAAAAAATACTGCAATTACATCATTATACCCACTTATATCTTTTTCTCTATTTGTAATAACCAATTGTCTAACAGACAGGTCAGATACCATCAGATTTTCTTATAAAACCAGTCTCATAACAAAAGCAAGTTATGTGTCTGGGATGTGTGCAGTTTAAGATGACAAAAAGTAAACATGATTATTGCTGCGTTACTCTTCGTTTTACCACAGTCACCAAATTTATTTGCTGAATACCAAGACTAATTAATTGTAGCCTGTCAGGCTTGTCTGTCCATAGGATTTTTCAGGCATAAATACTGGAGTGGTTTGCCATCTCCTTCTCCAGGGGATCTCCCTGACCCAGAGATCAAACCTATGTCTCCTGCAGGTGGATTATTCCTTACCTGCTGAGTCACTGGGGAAGCCAACTGAGGCAGCAATTCATCAAAAACTCAAAAATATTTAAATGTTCACAATAATATATATTCTTTTATTGTTCTTTAAAACCATAATAGAAAATTTAAAGTATAAAAATTAGTAGACTGATTAATAATTATCAACTCATGGCAAATCTTTAGGCTGTGAAGACACAGCTAAGACACACATTGATGAATGAAGACATAGGTTAAAAATATGAAGTGAATCTAGAGTTTATACTGGCTCTTCTAATTAAAAATTAGTACCATTAGGTTTTTACTTAATCTCTTAATGCTTTCTTACATATGAAGAATCTTGGTTCTCAACACAATGGGGATAACAGAATTACAGTATTCCATCACAACTTACTTGTTTATAATACCAACCGTATGATCATTACATGATCACCAAAAATAGTTAACTATCTTCCCTAGCTCTTTTTATTTTGGAGTATGTTCTGTTAGAAATATACACTTGAGCACCATTTTAAAATCACTTGGAATATTCCTTCCTAGGTGTGAATGCTGCCAGATTGATATACATCAAGGTTCACTTACTCATTTTTATTTTCAACTTCACTTTTTAGGGTTACTTTGCAAACTTTTCTTTTCTTTTTTTATAGATAGGTAAAATAGTTCCAAAGTCAAATCTATAAAACAAGAATATTAAGCAAGGATATCCCTTTCTCCCTACCCTATTCTGTTCTGGTCATTATAAACATTTAAAGAAAGGTTTATCCTTCCATTTAAAATAATATAAGTAAAACTATATGTTCACACAAATATGTTTATACTTATTCTATATTATTTTAGTAAATGTATATTTTATTTATACATATT
Source organism: Capricornis sumatraensis (assembly GCF_032405125.1). NCBI lineage: Eukaryota > Metazoa > Chordata > Mammalia > Artiodactyla > Bovidae > Capricornis > Capricornis sumatraensis. The sequence goes on from NC_091069.1 coordinate 177,926,594, forward strand.
TTGTAATTATGTATATATGTACACACACATATGTACACACACACTACTCCTCCTTCTTTAATATAACATACACATTTCTCCACCTTGCTTATTTTATTCAGTAATAAGTATAGCAGTGGTCTTACTGCAATAATAGTAAGAATGCTCCACACCATATACAGATGTCCCTCCTTTTTTTTAATAGCTACATGGTTCTTTTATTTCTAACCTCTGTCTCTGTTACAAGATACTGTATAGGATTAGATTTTGCTTTACTATCAAATCTGAAAATTGTTTTCTTTAAACAATTAAGGTGAATTAACTTTTGATATGACTGAAGTTGTGTGTGTGAACTCCAGTTCTATTCATACTATTCTATGTTTATATATTGAATATCTATGAACATATTTATAAATATGCCTTTTATATAAATAGCCTGAAGCAGATTATATATTCCAAGGATGACTCACATTCCATATGGTCTTGTACTATGTGACCTTGCCATTTCCCCATCAAGAGGTGAAGTCTAATCCCCTTCTTCAATTTGGGCTGGTCTTATGACTCAACTGTAAGCAAGTGAATATGGTAGAAATGATCATATGTGACTTTCCAGGTTAGATCGGAAGAGTCCGTGGAACTTTTTCCTGGTTCTCATGGGGTGCTTGATCTGGAGGAAGCCAGGGATCATGTAGGAAGTCCAAGCACCACTCTGTAGAGGTCATGCAATTAGTGCTCTGAGCCTAAACCTTTAGCTGGTACCAAAAGTCACAAGAAAACGGGAGTGAAACCATATTGGAGCTTCCGAAGTAGCTTATCCATCTGCTGACTCCCATTAAGTGACTTCAGTCTATGCTACAAGGACCATCCAAGCCAAACTTCTGGCTGAATTCCTCATCTACTGAATCCATAAAATGATTGCTATCTTAATCCACTGAGCTTTAGGGGTAGTTATGAAGTAACAGTAACTGGAACACAGTCTCACTGTGCAGTCTATTTTATTTGTTCATGAATATATACACACACACATGGACAAGCCTTTCTATGTTTATGTATATATACATACACACACACTAGATTCCTAAACAAGGGATCATATATATTATTTAAATATAATATATAAAGTATTTATATAAAATTTGTATTTTACTAAACATGTTTATAAAACATTTATATACATGTAATAAAATATATCTACATAAAATTTATATGCTTATAAAAGTAAATATATAAACATAAAATTAGGAATCTTTATTCTGTTGTTCTAACAATAAGCCTTTGTTTGGATTTTGGCCCCTACTATGAGAAATCTCCCCAAATCTGATTTGAAACATTATCTGTTTATGTTAATAACTTCAAAGCAATCAGAAAGTTTATTCTATGTTATTATTATCAATATTAACAATTCTACCCCCACTTTCTGATAACTGCATTTTCTCCAAATTGTCACAGCATACAGTTTTTTTGTATTATACATTCTTTTCCTTATTAACTATCTTAATTACTAATACCAGTCTTTATATCAGTATCTCTTCCATCATTTTGGGTGTTTGAACTTTGTTCTTTCTTCTCAGGAAGGGTTATGTGAACCCTAATTCTTCACTAATATATTTGATTGCAGCCTTTATATTTCAAGCCCATTTGTTTCAGTTTCTTTCTCTGATTCTTAAGTATATTGACTGCAATGTCTCCTATAAACCACTGCTGATGAAGTTCTGATGACATTTTCTTTTTTTTTAAAACATGTTTTGAGGGCCTGCAATTTCACCAAAATATTTTTCTTTTAATTTCAATAATTTTATTAGAATATTTCTCGGTGGTTATCACCTTGAAAGTAGAGAGTGAAAAAGTTGGCTTAAGGCTCAACATTCAGAAAACAAAGATCATGGCATCTGGTCCCATCACTTCATGGGAAATAGATGGGAAACAAACAGTGGAAACAGTGTCAGACTTCATTTTTGGGGGCTCCAAAATCACTGCAGATGGTGATTGCAGCCATGAAATTAAAAGAAGCTTATTCCTTGGAAGAAAAGTTATGACCAACCTAGATAGCATATTCAAAAGCAGAGACATTACTTTGCCGACTAAGGTCTGTCTAGTCAAGGCTATGGTTTTTTCAGTGGTCATGTATGGATGTGAGAGTTGGACTGTGAAGAAGGCTGAGCACTGAAGAATTGATGCTTTTGAACTGTGGTGTTGGAGAAGACTCTTGACAGTCCCTTGGACTGCAAGGAGATCCAACCAGTCCGTTCTGAAGGAGATCAGCCCTGGGATTTCTTTGGAAGGAATGATGCTGAAGCTGAAACTCCAGTACTTTGGCCACCTCATGCAAAGAGTTGACTCGCTGGAAAAGACTCTGATGCTGGGCAGGAGAAGAAGGGGACGACCCAGGATGAGATGGCTGGATGGCATCATGGACTCGATGGACGTGAGTCTGAGTGAACTCCGGGAGTTGGTGATGGACAGGGAGGCCTGGCGTGCTGCGATTCATGGGGTCGCAAAGAGTCAAACACGACTGAGCAACTGAACTGAACTGAACTAGGTACCTGGACAAACCTTTTGATACAGAGTTTTAATTTTTTTTTTTTTAATTTTAGAAGAGTTTTCTTGTTTATACATTTTTATTATTTGTTTAGTTGTACTGTTTTTTTCCTATGAGATTCCTACTATATGTATGTTGACTATCCTTTGCCAACTTTCTGTATCTGTCACTCTCAAATCCATTTTTATTGTTTTTTAAAAGATTAATATATTTTTCAAGATTGAAGTAATCACAAACTGTTTTTCCTGAACCATTTGAGAGTAACTTGCTACCGTGATGTCACATCACTCTTGAATTTTCAGTGTGTATTTCCTATAAATAAAGATGTTTTTTAATACAATCACAAAACCATCAAAATTAAGAAAGCAACATTAATACATTACTACATCATGCTCACATTCCATTTAAGTTTCCTCAATAATATCATTAAGAGCAAATTGATCAAGTTTGAAACCATGAGTTGTCTTATGAGAGTATATAGGCATTTAAACTTGTATTTTAAAACATCCCCTCGAGAGAGAGCAGTTCCTCAAATCTCCTTGACTTTGCAATCTTACTACTGCTGAAAACTACAGGTCAATTGTTTTGTAGAACTTCTCTTTAGATTTGTTGATGTTCTCACATGATGAGTCCTGCAACTTTGGCAAGAATGTTATAGAAGAGATGTATGTTTCTTCCAATGCACCCTACCAGGTGGTATACATTTTTGATTTGTCCTATTACTGATGCTATTAACTTTCAGCACTTCATGAAGCTTGTGTCTGCCAGGTTTCTTTACTGCAAAATTATTATTTTTTCAGTTGCAAATAATAAGTTATTGAAACTATGCACACTTCTCCATTCTCATCACACTTTCAATTAACTTATTTATTTCTATTAGTAAAGACTCATTATTTCCTAGTTCATTCAGTGGATTACTATCAGGTATTATTATCATCAACTTGATGCTCCAATTGTTCCCTACTTTGCTGACTAAGGTCCGTCTAGTCAAGGCTATGGTTTTTCCTGTGGTCATTTATCGATGTGAGAGTTGGACTGTGAAGAAGGCTGAGAGCCAAAGAATTGATGCTTTTGAACTGTGGTGTTGGAGAAGACTCTTGAGAGTCCCTTGGACTGCAAGGAGATCCAACCAGTCCATTCTGAAGGAGATCAACCCTGGGATTTCTTTGGAAGGAATGATGCTAAAGCTGAAACTCCAGTACTTTGGCCACCTCATGCAAAGAGTTGACTCGTTGGAAAAGACTCTGTTGCTGGGAGGGATTGGGAGCAGGAGGAGAAGGGGACGACCCAGGATGAGATGGCTGGATGGCATCACTGACTCGATGGACGTGAGTCTGAGTGAACTCTGGGAGATGGGATGGACAGGGAGGCCTGGAGTGCTGCAATTCATGGGGTCGCAAAGAGTCGGATACGACTGAGCGACTGAACTGAACTGAACTGGCCTTTTGAACTGGATTATGTACCCTTTTGACATGCCTCCCATCATTCCTGGAGCACCATGCTTTCTGGCATAAAATACTACAGGATAATCTAATACTTTCCCTGCCCAACTCTTGAAACAAGGTATTTATCCAAACAGCCTTGGCACTTTAGATGGGAATGGCAAATAGATGGGGAAACAGTGGAAATATGGCTAACTTTATTTTTTGAGGCTCCAAAATCACTGCAGATGGTGACTGCAGCCATGAAATTAAAAGACGCTTACTCCTTGGAAGGAAAGTTATGACCAACCTAGACAGCGTATTAAAAAGCAGAGATATTGCTTTGTCAACAAAGGTCCGTCTAGTCAAGGCTATGGTTTTTCGAGTAGTCATGTATGGATGTGATAGTTGGACTATAAAGAAAGCTGAGTGCTGAAGAATTGATGCTTTTGAACTGTGGTTTTGGAGAAGACTCTTGAGAGTCCCTTAGACTGCAAGGAGATCCAACAAGTCCATCCTAAAGGAGATCAGTCCTGGGTGTTCAGTGGAAGGACTGATGTTTAAGCGGAAACTCCAATATTTTGGCCACCTGATGCGAAGAGCTGACTCATTTAAAAGACCCTGATGCTGGGAAAGATTGAGGGCAGGAGAAGGGGACAACAGAGGATGAGATGGTTGGATGGCATCACTGACTCAATGGACATGGGTTTGGGCAGACTCTGGCAGTTGGTGACGGATAGGGAGGCCTGGCGTGCTGTGATTCATTGGGTCACAAAGAGTTGAATATGACTGAGTGACTCAACTGAACTGAACTGAGTATTTAGAAACCAAGATCTGAGTCTTAGGTGTACTGACTGCTATTGGGGTGGCACTGAGCCCAGACCTTTTCAGTGGACTGAGCTAGAGAATTACAATATATGTATGTAAAATAGATATACATTTATAATGTTTATATTTGTATAAATGGAAAACAATATGTTCATACTAATTTTTCAAATTTTAGTATTATATGGTATATATTTTTCCCCTTTTCTGTAACTCTCTTCTCAAACAGTGAAAGTTACAGATAACAATACCCTTAAAATAAATATTCATTTGATCAATATCTTTATGTAACTAGTCTTCTGTCTCTAGTACCATCTACTTTCCAGACTGGATTCAGACCAGTCCAATGTGTAACCATCTCATTTTGCTCAGGCAGGCTCCCACTTCTTACACCAGGACAGCTTCTGCGCTCATCAGGGGTCAGTCCTATTGGGTTACCATAGCTGTCCCCTACCTTCCTGGTCTTGCACCTAACTACCTTGCTATACTTCACATACAATGGTTTTAATACAAAATTGATCAGGATGTGGAAAGGAAAGAATTCTTTAATTTTTATTTTTAAAAATTTCCTGTTTTTTACCTACTTGCTTTAAATAACTATTACACTCCTTCTAAAATTAATTTTTGAAATAAAATGCTTCTTTATTTCCAATAATTTGAATTCTATTAACTCATTTACATTTTTCTTCCACATCATCATCAATTTTCTTTAACTTGTTTTGCAATATTAGGTTATACCTTTCATTTGTTTTCTGGGCATGTCTTTCTGGCATACTTTCACTGTAGAGACATTATTCTGATTCTTATATTCATTTTTCAAATAGGTTTCCATTGGATTCAATCTTGATCCTTTTCTGTTGTTCATTTTTATGTAAATTAGTTTTCTTGAACTTTCAATTAAAGATAAACAGTATTGGGTCAGGATTTTTCAAGTTTTCTATCTTCACAGCTCTAGAACTCCTTTTTGCTGTTTCTGTCAAGTGTTCAAAGATATATCTCATACACTGTGAGATTTCTGGGTACTGTTCTTTCCTCCCATTCATCTGGACCTTCCAGAAGTTCTCCCTTAGTGAGGGGCATTTAACTAAAATGGAGCTATAGCTGTTAACTGTACCAAGGGGCTCAGACAGATCCAGCTCCTTCACACCTTACTGAGATATCTTGCACTCACATACAGACTGTGCAAAAACCCTTATAGCTTCAGATGCTGTTCTCAAATTGATCAACTGCATTTTTTAATAAGTACAGACTGACTCTCAGGGTTCTATCACTTCTCCTTGTACAGATGCTGATATCACTATCACAGGGTCTTACAGCTGTTGACAGCTTGTTTATTCTTGTGTGTAGTTTGGGGCACATAGGGATATCTTTTCATCTGATTTTGCCATTCTAATATTTTTCTGGGAGTGAGGAGGAGGAAGTTCTGGGTGATTCAGTTATAAATCTACTATCTTATTTTGTATGTTCTCTTTATCCCCATAGGATCATATTAGTGGCTATCCTAGAAAACTATTAGGAAATGATGAGTTTTATCACTTATTTTTAAAGTTTTGTAACCTTTAACTTTTTAATCTTTTAAATATAATTTATTTGTACACTTGTTTAATTTTATTTTTAATAATCACTGTTTAACAACTAGTTTGCAAAATTTCTGAAGGTTTAACAACCGACTCTTGTAAGATAGTACCTCACTGAACTTTTTCAAAAGTGACTTCTGTGATTCTTTAGCCTCTGAGTTCCCAGTTTCCCTTTACTTTTTGTTTGATAATTCCTTACTGTCTTAGCGGTGCAGTGATCTGATGCTTTTTAAAAAATATTCATTTATTTATTTGGCCACACCAGATCTTAGTTGAAGCACATGAGATCTTCAATATTCGTTCCAGCATGTGAACTCTTAGTTGCTGTATGTCGGATCTAGTTTCCTGAACAGGGATTGAACCCAGGCCCCTGCACTGGCAATGGGGAGTCTTGGTCACTAGACTGCCAGGGAAGTCGCTCCAACGCTTTTAATTAGATGTTCATTATACTTTATGTAGCATTATTAGTTGTTTTCAGCCATTTTGCCTATTGAATTATCCAAAGTCCTAGTATTCTACATTATAGAAATTTAAAAACTTTCTGTAAAAAGATCACATTACCTTTTACAGTGAGGCAGAAAATGTTCTTTGCTGAGATCTAAGTTACTACAAAGCAACTAAAGCTCAGATATTCAATATTTAAGATTTTAGAGACCTAAAATAAATTCCTGACAATATCTTAAATTTGTGCCTTACTGATTTTGTTCACTCTGTTCAGATTTTCATATTTATGGTCTTTACTTACTATTAACAATTCCTCATAACCATCTGCCTGTTTTGAATGTACTTTAATACTTTCCTCAAAGTTAGTTTTCCTTTAAACCTCCCATTTTATTTACCTAAGATTCCTATCTTTTCTTTTAGTTTCAATTAACTCATACTTTCAGCTCTAACAATTTTCACCTTATACTCAACCTCTGTTATCTTTCTTTTTATTTTGGAAGAAGAGGCTCATTTCTTTTTTTCTGTTAAGTGATTTGCATCCCTCTTCTAGAAATTACACCACAACTCATTTCAGGAAAGCTACCACTGGAGAGAGGTAAAATATTAAGAGATAATCTCCACTAAGCATTTCAGAAATTTCTGAATCAAACTATATTCCCTGCCATGAAATATGTTAGGGAATCTCTGAACTATTGGCTATAAGTTAAACAGTATGTGTATGATTGCAAGAGGAGAGACAATATTTAATTGCCAACTTTCTGCATTTTATTTCCCTTTTCAACTTCTAATCTTAGTTTGTATCTCCATACTAGAAGTGAAAAGGTAGAAGAAAGCAAGTGGGAAGAGAGAGGGGAGAAATTTTATCTCCTCTAATTTCTTTGAAGCTTGCAATCCCATCTCTGAAGAATAAAACTCATCCATACTCTGTAATGAAATATATTAATTAAACCTCTGAGAGCAACAACTGTCAGAGAATGGATACTAAGACCTGTCTCGAAACAAAAAGTCAAAGTTTCTGAGTCAGAAGTCAGGCTGGTTGTTTTAAGTAGTTAGGAAAGAGTTAGAAAGGTATAGGAAGGAAAGCAAGTTACTGAAAAAAATTAAATTAGGAGCCTGCTACAGAACATCACCTTAAGAAATGACAAGTGCTTGCAAAGAAATGCTACTAATCCAATACAACCTCTCTATTCAGTCTCCAAATTTTCTGGTTGCTACTAAAAGTATTTATGAAAATAAGATGAGAAGATGTGTTAAAACTCCATCCCTGTAACTCTGATTTAAATCAAACCTTTGAAACTGAGAAAAGTGGCTCTGGCCAAACCTCTCAGCTTTTCTAGGCTTTAGTCACTTGAAGATTAGGGATAGCAACACCAATCTCGAAAATGTTTTCTCCTATGAAGACAAAATAAAATACCTCACAAATTTAAGATTTATCCACTGGGAAAGAAAATACATTTAATGTATGTTTAATTCTTTCCCTTTGCTCTTCTTCTTTTATATCATTGTAATATAATTATTTCTGAAACAAAAAATAAGGTCTGAAAGTTACAGTATACAATGAGTAACAGTGAGATAAAATATTTAAGTTTAGAACTTTTTGTGAAGGGAAGTAGCTTTACTATGTGGTTGAGAAGTATTCAACCTATGGAGACCATTTGGAACCCAAGAGTTGTCACAGAGATTATTTTAAGCTGAGGACATTTGACGTTCAACAAACATAGAAAAAAGCCTTTTTAGAGCTTTCCTTTTATGAATAGAAGTAGCAATTTCTAGGAAACGAGGCTATTGTATAATAACTCTCCTTTCTTGGGGAGCCTTATGGCCTTGAAGAAGGTGGAAAGACTATTCTTACTGTAGAGACAAACACTGTCACAAACTTTCTCCTAAAAATGTTCTTTTCTTTCCTTAAGAAAACTATTTGTTTTTCCATTAGAAGACTTTTCTCTCCACTCCCCGTTCCAAACTCTGTTAGGCAGGTAAGTCTTTAACTTTAACCATTTAACAGTGGTGCTGGAGAAGACTCTTGAGAGTCCCTTGGACTGCAAGGAGATCAAACCAGTCAATCCTAAAGGAAATCATCCCTGAATATTCACTGGAAGGACTGACGCTGAAGCTCCAATACTTTGGCCACCTGATGTGAAGAGCTGACTCATTGGAAAAGACCCTGCTCTGGGAAAAACTGAAGACAAAAGAAGGGGTTGGCAGAAAATTAGATGGTTAGACAGCATCACTGACCGAATGAACATGAACTTGAGCAAACTCTAGGAGACAGTGGAGGACAGAGGAGCCTGGGGTGCTGCAGTCCATGGTGTCGCAAAGAATTGGACACAACTGAACATCTGAACAACAATGACAATTTAATGACCTAGTTACTTCTCATACTTGTTGGCCCCCTGTATGCATACAAAATAAAAACTTTTTTTCTGTTAATCTGTCTTCTGTCAATTTAATTCATAGATCCCAGCCCCTAAAACTAAAAGGGCAGAGGAAAAGTTTCTTCTTCTCTACAAAGGGCTAGGAATAAATTTTAACCACTTAACAGCTGTGTAACTGGCAAGTTGCTTAACCTTCCTGTACCTTATTTTATTAAACTGTAATGAAAATAGCACTAAGAGTGCCCACTTTATAGGGCTTTATGGGAATTAAAAGAGTTAATAAATATGGTTAGATATCTGGCATATATTTTTTTCTATTATAGTCTATCACCCAACTCATTTGTCAAAAGTTCGTAAATTCTGGATATGTAGTAAAACACTAGAATAGTAATTCCAGTTCTTGCGTTTGATTTCTGATTGTAATCCCCCAAAATGACCAGTAGTAAAGCTCTAAAAAATATATTGTTGCTTATTTTTGGAGTTAGCAGAACTGAGGGGAGGTAGGAGATGAAGTCCTTCTAAATGTTTCTGTAGAGGTTTTCATACTTAGAGCCTATGTCATGAAAGTTTAAAGTATATAGGCTGAAGAATTTGTACAGTATTTCAAGGATGACTAATAGGCAAGCTATAGATCCTGAAAGATAAAAATTCGCTCTGACCAAAGAAGCTTACCTCTTTGCACGTGTGCATATATGTCAGATTATCAATGAAGCAGAGAATCCAAAGGGGTTTGTCATTAATAAAGTGAAGATACTAACTGTAAGGAGATGACTGATTATCAGAGTATCAGGCAATTCCGTTTGTACTTTGGAAAATAGCCCCCTCACTGAGAAAGAAAATTCGACTCTTATCTTTAATTTATATCCTTGGCCCTCACAGCAGTTACAGACTGATGGTGTGGAATGTTTTTTTTTTTAAGTGCTGTATGACAAAAATACATTTATTAAAACTACATAATTAATTAATATTAAAACATAAAGCCATTGTGTCACTGCCTAATGAACATAAAGTAAGTAGCAATACTGTAAACAGGACAGGTAAGTTTTCAAAGTACCCAAAACACGCTTTAAAATTTTAATTCTATTATCCTTGGTCTTCTGGCATTTTTTATAGAATGTAATTTTTTTCTCTTGGCCCACTGAAAGCCTGCCCATTCATTAGGCTTCCAGTTAAGTTCCAATCCTACTCTATGGCATTTTCCCTGTATAGCACGCAATATGATTTACTTCCTTTTGAGTTTCTAAGGTAATGTTTGTTTTCTGTGCTCTATTGGTACTTACCTTGTGTTTATTAGGCAATGACACCACAGCTGTGGTAAAAAAAAAAAAAAATACAGTACAAATCAATACTGCCAGGCTAAACACTTATCAAAATATTCCTTGTGAAAAGTACTTACATTTTTTAAGGCAACAGACCTGGGACTGAATGCTAGCTATTGCTAGCTTTTATTTGAGTCTATATCATCATCTGTATACAGGGATAGAGCTACGTGTTTCATAAAGCTCCAGAGCAAGGCTTAAATAAATAAAAACAAATAGGCACCTAAATAAACATATAAACTATGTTAAGTGTTGTGTGAAAAATATCAACAGTGCTAAAAGAAACGGAATCATAAGAGGGAGCCAATCATATAAATAATGGGGAAAATATTCTAAGAACAGAATGAACAGAGAATTAGGAAAATACCTTCTGTAATCAAGGGTCTGAGAGAAGGACTATATGGTTAGAGCTTAAGGAGCAAAAAGATGACTAGAGGGAGTGCAGTAGAGCCAAACATGTAAAAGTGTGTTCAATCACACATGGCCTTGCAGGCTCTATTAGGATTTTATTCAGAGCATAACTGCAAGTGTTTTAAATGGGAAATGATACAATCCAATCTTTTATTTTAAAAGATGATTTTGGCTGATGGTCTGGAGAAAGTACAAGAAAGAAGTAAGGAGGCTATTAGAAAAGTTCAGGTAAGATATGATAGTGGGTTTGGTCAGGTTAGTGGCCGAGAAACAGAGGGTGAGAAAAGGGAAGGGAGGTCAAGGCTGAGTCCTAGTCTTCTGACTTAAGCATCAGTGGAAATGCCATTTACTGAAGGAGTCAAAGAATTGTTTCAGACATGCTCAGTTTCAAACATTAGGGAGAAATACAGCTGAAGAAATCAAATAAGAAGTAACGTCTGGTGTTTAGAAGATATTTGGGGAAAAAAGATATATACACAAGAATAATTAACATAAGAGTCTAACCTTAAAACAGAAGACGTCTGCTAAATAGTAGCTACTTGAATAAGCAACACTGGATGCAAATTCTCCTTGATAAAAAAATGGCTCCATCAAGATTAGAAAAGTTCAAAGTTTTGAATATAACTAAAGAAAAAGTATCCATCAGAAAGTTTCACACAGAAGAAAAGCATAGAAATCACAAAAAAGAACAACAAAACCAGAGTACAAGCACAGAAAAAGAGAACCTGAAAAGGAGATTCCTAGGCCCACAAAATACCTATCCTAGGACAAAAGAAGCCCACCTTTGCCAGCCATCAGTGGCAAGTATGCCTAGTGTATACAGAGGTACATTTTAGGCTTAATCAAGTCACTAAACACACCATTGATAAAATTAAAGATCCTTGACCTGATCTATGGTCACCAACCATTAAAGCAGTCCTTTTATCAATCAATTTTTATCTCCTTATTAATAAGGTAATATTTTTAACTGGGGTTTCAGAAGATTCTTGATAAACATTCAACTAGAATATATCTGGATTTTGACCATTCTGAGTTTTCTATCATGCTGTGTCTTTTCAATATAAAGATGCACTTCTTTTTAATTGAGGAAAGTTTTCTTGAGTGAATTATAAGTTCAAGCATTTATTCCCTTCTTTTAAAGAAATTTACTTTTTCCAGAAAGTCTATTATATGCTATAATATAATACAGCATCCCTGGGTTGGGAAGATCCCCTGTAGAAGGGAAAGGCTACCTACTCCAGTATTCTGGCCTGGAGAATTCCATGGACTCTACAGTCCATGGGGTGTAGAGTCCATGGGGTGGCAAAGAGTCAGACACGACTGAGCGACTTTCTCACATAAATATATATATATAAAATAACCTGTTTTTTTCTCTCTAAACTTTAAAAACTCTCTTTGCTTTTGTTTCATTTTGTTTACTTTTCCTATTGTATCCTTTATGTCCCCTATTGATTTTTTTCTATAATGTCTCTTTGTGTTTCAACTTAAGAAAACAGTTTGCTTTCTTCTTTCCTGGGTTATGCTAGTTCAAAATCAATCTCTTCTGGTTGTTAAGCCATCTTTTCCTCCTGCCAATAAGCTTTGTTGTTTGTTTCCACCTCTTCTTATTAGTATCTCTGTATGAATGCCAGGTCAGTTCCTTTTAAACTGCTTATTACTGAATGAGTTGGCTGGACCAGAAAGTTTGGAGTGCAGGGTAGAGATGGAAGCATATTTTTACATCCTTTAAAAGCAAAAAACTGTCAACTTATCTGATACTAGCAACACAGATGGTTTTGACCAAATATGGGTCCCCCTAGTTCTCTCAACAAAACCACATCAAGGATGGCTTTTGCTAGCTTGCTACTCCAATTTCCATGTACCCTGCTATAAACAAGGGATTTATAGCCCCTCACCTTTACGAAGTTCAATTTAAGTTTGGTTACCACTGAGCATTCTCAACATTTCATGTTTTACCCTTCTCTTCTTTCCATGTAGCTTTTGCCAGATCAAAAATAGCCTTTACCTGTATTTTGTTGCCCAGATACTATACCTGTCTTCTTAGTTTTGCTTAATGCTAGGTGAAGCTGTATGGACAGAAGTATGTCTATATTTTATTTTCCTTGTTGATTTTGTATTTGGTTTCCATATAATATACCTATTGGCAAGAACATGTTGGCCAGAAGATAAAAGCATGGCTAAGTCCCAGTGGCAGCTTTTGTTTCTCACAAAAATTAATAAGTTGGAATTCTGACTTCATCTATTATTCCTTAATTTGCTTGATTAATGTGATTTATTTGGAACTTACCTCTTACATAAATGAATTTATTCTTGTTCAGTTATGAACCTAGAATGCTATGGTTTATAATAAATATTATATTATGAAATAGCAAGCAATGCCCAATATACTACTTTGATCACGTTAAAACACATATTGGGGTTTTGTTATAGAAATAAATTCTGCTCCAAGAAAAGAATAATAAATGTAACTAACCTAATGTTGCCAAATTATAGAATGTTTTGCCTGGCTCCTTTAGTCACATCATTCTTTCCTTCTTCACCTTGTTTATGAACACTAACTAGTATGCTATGTATTCTTTTGGGTGTTTAAGCTTTTTAAATTCCACTGAGGTTTTACTGAAGTGTTTATGTTGATGTACACTAGAGTCTTGTGTATGCTTAATATGACCTCAAATTTTCCATTATCATCTCCCAGCAGGAACCTGGCAAGGTTATATCCGTAAGACTTCACTATTTAGAAACATATCATATTCCAAATTTGTATTCTTTCTTTTTTTAAAAGTAATAATAAAAGCTATTAGAATATCTTAACCTTGATATTAATAAATATAATCTAATTCAAAAGTCAGAAAAAATTGAGATAACTTAATAGACTATCTTTGCTTTTCAACCATTGAGTTAGTAAAAGGTATATTTAAAAGTATGTGTTTGGTTAGATGACAGATTTAAAAAAATTAACATTTAAAAATTAATCCAAATAATGATGAAATATTCAAAGAGCTGGCAGATACAAGTTCCTATATTCTATTTAAAAGCACTTTGATCTGGACGGTGAATTACATTCTAACTAAACAAATAACAGGGTTACCCTGGTGACTCAATGGCAAAGAACCCTCCTGCCAATGCAGGAGAGGTGGATTCAATCCCTGGGTCGGGAAGATCCCCTTGAGAAGGAAATGGCAACCCACTCCAGTTTTCTTGCTTAGGAAACCCCATGGACAGAAGATCTTGCAGGCTACAGTCCATGGGGCTGCAAGAGTTGGACATGACTTAGTGACTAAACAGCAACAGCAACAAAAAAGTAACAGATTAATGAATCAGACAAAAACACAAAGAGAAAGCTAAGCTTCGGAAGTTAACCATTATTAAGAAGAAGACTTCTAAAAACTGAAATAAAAAATAATAACAAACAAGAAGAAATTAATACCTTCAGGTCGGTACTGTGCAACAATTGTGACAGCTTGGCCAGCATTTTTTAAAGCAGCTGCTGCCTGCTCATGGCTGGCAGTTCTGAGGTCAACACTGTTTACCTGTAAATCAAATCAAATATTGAATTGAAAGAAAACCATCACATTAATTAGAAATCATAATTGCCTGTTTGTTAAGAAGGCATAGATTAAAAAAATTACTTGCAATTATTTTATGACTAAAATATTTTCTTGTTCTGATTTACTAAAAATATATTGCACAGTAAAACAAAAGACTACTATCAATCAAAACATTTTTATTCACTAAAAATACTATGTTTACTGTCAAGTGAACAAAACCAAAACATTTCCCCCTAGGTTTCTAGAAGGCTACCAATCTCTTGAGAAATGTCCCTTAGTTTGACAACATGAAAAGTCAAAAGTGTCATCATTTTGTATATTTCATTTCACTAGTAACTCAAACAATGAAAAGGAAATTCATTTTGTTTATAGCATCATTTCAACTCCTGTCATATTTTCACTATTATTCATCTCAATTTCAGTTCTCTTCCTTTCTTTCCTAAACTAAACCTTATATTCTTTTGGAGTAACTGGAAAGCCATAACTTCAAGTATTAAAAGAGCTCAGATCTCACAGACTGACATTAAATACAATAAATGTTACTAAATGAGCAAGACGACATTCTTTTCTTTTTTAACACGGGGACCTTCCTTGGGTGAGGTGATCAATCCCACTCCAGAAGAATCAGTTCAGTTCAGTTCAGTTCCTCAGTCGTGTCCGACTCTTTACGACCCTACGAATCACAGCACGCCAGGCCTCCCTGTCCATCACTAACTCTTGGAGTTTACTCAAACTCACGTCCATCGAGTCAGTAATGCCATCCAGCCATCTCATCCTGTCGTCCCCTTCTCCTCCTGCCCTCAATCCCTCCCAGCATCAGAGTCTTTTCCAACGAGTCAACTCTTCGCATGAAGTGGCCAAAGTACTGGAGTTTCAGCTTTAGCATCAGTCCTTCCAAAGATCACCCTGGGCTGGTCTCCTTCAGAATGGACTGGTTGGATCTCTTTGCAGTCCAAGGGACTCTCAGGAGTCTTCTCCAACACCACAGTTCAAAAGCATCAATTCTTCAATGCTCAGCTTTCTTCACAGTCCAACTTTCACATCCATACATGACCACTGGAAAAACCATAGCCTTGACTAGATGGACTTTTGTTGACAAAGTAATGTCTCTGCTTTTCAATATGCTATCTAGGTTGGTCGTAACTTTTCTTCCAAGGAGTAAGCGTCTTTTTAATTTCATGGCTGCAGTCACCATCCGCAGTGATTTTGGAGCCCTCCAAAATAAGTCTGACACTGTTTCCACTGTTTCCTCATCTATTTCCCACGAGAACAGGCAACTTAATTCCTCTTTCTGAAAGGCTGCCAGTACCTACCTAGTACACTGCACAGTACACTACCTTTAGAGAGTGAAACTTTTACACTACAAAAAAACTTAACAGGATATTGATATGAGCATTAGACTTAGATGTA
Source organism: Capricornis sumatraensis (assembly GCF_032405125.1). Lineage (NCBI taxonomy): Eukaryota > Metazoa > Chordata > Mammalia > Artiodactyla > Bovidae > Capricornis > Capricornis sumatraensis. The sequence goes on from NC_091069.1 coordinate 177,942,442, forward strand.
ACTAATTTAAATATTTAAGTTGGTCTTCTCCCCTAAGAACCATCAGTGAATAAAATACAGCAATGTTTGGGACCTTTAATGAATACTTTTGGAAAGGAAGAGAAACTATCATGCAATTTTTATATGAAAGTTTGTTTCTTCAACATCTAATCTAAAACTTGTTAAAAGTTACACATCAATTTTATAAAATTTGACTACAGCCCAGAAATTTCTGGGATGTAAAGAACATTTAAAATAGTGAAGACCTGATGTTTTATATTATCTATAAAGGATATCACTATGTAACTAAGTTAATACGTGCACACACCTTTCGAATGAAAATCAAGACACAGAAACCTTAATCTAAACGAATGTAACATATCGTGGTTTTATTAGAGAATATCTCTAGCTAAAAGCCATAAAAAACTCAACACAATGTATAAATAGCTTTACATTGAACATAAAATCCTAATTCTAGCAGAAAAAATTAGAGAAGAAATAGAAAAGGTAGACAAACTTTCAAAGATTGTTGTAGAAAATATTATAATTTTTAATGAATTATTCCTGAGCATCAAAGTCTTTGCCTACAGAAAAAAATCTGAAGACAACCAATATAGATTCAAAACAGAATAATTTGTTAACAAGACCACAAATTTAAAATGTTCCTAAATAATGCCAAACATTTTAATGTAAAACATTATCAAGGATATCTTATAAGAAATCGTGGTAGTGAGAGGCACACAGTGGTCATTAAAAGAAAAAAAAACACACCACTTAAAAATATGGAGATATAATTTATATAAAATCAACATTTTTCAAGTTTAGTGTTTTTGTGGTTTTCACTACATTCACAAGTATTACAATCATCACCATGCTTCAGATCCAAAACATTTTCATCAGCTCCCCCAAACCCCACTACCTATTAGCATTCTTTCCCCTCTTCCCTCTCTTCTTAGACCCTGGCAACCCCTACTCTACTTTCTAAGAATTTGTCTGTTCTGTACATTTAAAATAAAAGAAATATTTAACATGTGGTTATTTCTGTTTGGCTTCTTTACTTAGCTTGTTTCCACAGCTCATCCTTGATTTAGTACATCATCACTTATTATAGCTGAACCATATACTCCATTGTATGGATATTCCATATTTTATTTATCTATATTGTTAATTTTATTACTTTTGATACTACTGTAAATAAAACTGTTTTCTTAATTTCACGTTCAGATTGTTCAGTGCTGGTATACAGAAACACAACTGTTTCTTATATAGTGACTCTCTGTCCTGCAAATGTGCTGAGTTTGTTTATTATCTTTGATTTTTTTAGATCTCATAATACCTCCTGTATATAAGATCATAGAGTCTGCAAATAACATACATTTTCCTTTTTCCTAACTGCCCAATGCAGAAGCTCCAGTACAAGGCTGAATAAAGGTGGCAAGAGTGGACACCCTTGTTCCTGATCTCAGAGGGAAAGCTTTCAGTGTTTTACCATTTAGTATTATTAATACAAAGGCTATCAGTTTTTCATAGACACACTTTATCAGGTTGAGAAAGTTTTCTACTATTCCTAATTTGCTTGGTGTTTTTATGATGTAAAGGTGGTGGTTCTGAATCATGAGATAGTTTATATCCTTAGCTCTATTAACATGGTGTCTTACTTCGTTCGGTATTCCTATGTTGAACCAGCTATACATTCCTTGGATAAATTCCACTTATAATACATAAATCTTTTTTAATGCTGGTGTACAATCCTTTTTTATACTGTTGAATCCATATGGCTATTTTGTTGAGAATTTTTACATATAAATTCATAAGGGATATTGAGTTTTTTCTTCTTGTGATAACTTTGGTTTGATACAAGAATGAATTGGCCTTGTACAATGAGTTGGGGAGGGTTCTTCACACCTATTCCCTTTTTTGGGAAGAGTTTGTGCATGACTGGTGTCAATAATTCTTAATACATTTCATAGACTGCACTAGTGAGGCCATCTGGCAATGGGCTTTTTCCTTTGTGGGAAGTATTGATTATCAATTCAACCCTTAACTGTTAGAGATCTATAGTTACAGTTTCTGTTTCTTCTTGAATCAGTTTCAATGGTTTATTTCTTTCTAGAATTTATCAGCAATTACACAGTTATGTTCAACTCTTTGCAACCCTACAGACTGTAGCCCACCACGCTCCTCTGTCCATGGGATTCTCTAGGCAAGAATACTGGAGTGGGTTGCTGTGCTCTCCACCAGGCGATCCTCCGGACCCAAGGATGAACCCAAGTCTCTTGCATCTCCTACACTGGCAGGTGGATTCTTTACCACTAGCGCCACCCATATACAACTATATATCATGTTTAATCTATATGATAAATGTAAAATGTCCTTTTATTTTTAGTAACAATTTTTGTCTTAAAGTCTACTTTGTCTGATATTTCTATAGCCACTCTATGTGTTTCCTGGTTACTGTTTGGATAATGTATCTTTTTCAACATTTTATTTTCAACAAAGATTGAATCTAAAGTGTATCTGTTGTAGAAAGTATATAGTTGGATCTTTCTTCATCTATCCTGCTAATATCTGTCCTTTAATTGGAGTATATAACGCATTTACCTTCAATACATTATTCAACAGAAAAGATTTATGTCATCCATTTTACTGTTTTCTTCACACCTTATGTCTATTCCTCCATTACTAATGTCTTTGTAAAATAGATATTTTCTAGTGTACTATTCTAATATCCTTTAAAAATCATATATACACGAGTTATTTTCTTAGTGGTTTTGATAGATTATAATCAACACTGTATAACCATTTACTTTGGATTAACTTAGTTTCAATAATAAATAAAAACTCTGCTCTAATATATCTCTTGTGATACTCTTGTCATATAAATTACATTTTTAAACAATGTGTGTGTGCCCATCAACAGATATCTAAAATTATTGCTTTATTTAATCACTGTTTAAATTATACAGGAGGAATGTGCTACAAACAAAAAATACACTTATGCTGTTTTATATTTACCTATGTATTTTTAAGTGTTCTTTATTTACTCATATGGATTTAGGTTACTCTCTAATGTCATCTCTTTTTAGTCTGAAGGATTCTCTTTAGTATTTCTTGGGTTTACTGCCTATAACAGAACTTAAGGAGATTAACTTCCCTTAGGTTTTGTTAACCTAGCACTGGGATTTGTTCTTCATTTTTGAAGGATAGTTTGACTGGGTACAAAATCCTTGGACAATGGCTTTTCTCTTTCACAACTACCTTCTGGCCTCCATGGTTTTTGACAAGAAATTAGTTGTTAATCTTACTGAAGATTCCCTGTATGCAGTAAGTCATTTCTCTTCGCTTACAGGGTTCTTTGTCTTTGGATATTTGATTATGATACTAACATATCCGTGGTATGGATCTCTTCAAGTTTATTCTACTTGTAGTTCACTGAGCTTCTTAGATGTGCACAATGTTTTCATTAAATATGGGAACTTTTTAGCTATTTATTTATTCAAATATTCTTTCTGTCTCTTTCTCTCCCATCATTCTGACTTTATTATGCATATACTGGGACATTCGATGGCATCCCTGCAAGTCTCTGAGGCTCTGTTAATTTTTAAATTTTTCTTAATTCTTTTTTCTTTCTGTTCTTTAGCCTAGGTATCTTAATAGACATATCTTCAAAGTTTGTGGATTCTTTTTTTGTCAGGTCAAATCTGCTGTTGAGCTTGACAAAGAGGATTTTTTTTTTCCTGATTTCACTTACTGTAGTTTTCAACACCAAAATTTGTTTCTTTTTTATAGAAGTTATCTCTTTATTGACATACTCTACTTGGTGAGATACTGTTCCTATATTTTCCCTTCATCCTGTAGATATAGGTTCCTTTAGTTCTTCAAACATATTTAAAATATCTCATTTAAAATCTTTATCTAGTAGTCTAATTTTGGGCTTCCGTCGAGACAGTTTCTACTGATTCTTTTTCCCCTGCATATATTTCCTTGTTTTGTTGAAAACTGGACAATTAAAAAAATAAATAGCAATTTTGGAAATCAGATCTCCTATCTAGGGCTTGTTATTACTGCTGTTTGTTATGGTAGTCGTTTGGGGACTTTTCTAAATTCTATAAGGTTTATATTTTGTTATATGTGCCACTGAAGTCTCTGTCTGATTAACAGAGTGGTTAGTTAATGATTGGACACAGACTTCCTTAAATACCAGACCCTTTGTTGAAGGGCTCTGTGTACATGTTGGGTAATGCCTTCAACGATCAGTTAGACAATTGATAATTCTGCCTTAATCATTACCCACTTCGTGCACAGAGCCCCATAATCAGCCAGAAGTGAGAGTTTAGGGCCTTTTCAGGTCTTTCCTGAGTAGGCATACAGTCCAGGACATGTATGTGTCCTCCCAGATTCCAAGGAATAAGAGCTTTTCAAAGGCCCTAAGGAGGTTTCTCCCTAGTTTTTCCTTTTAAATTTTCAATTAGTCTACTGTCTGCCCCAAATGTTATGCAATGTCTCAGGAAGCCATAATATGTCTGTAATTATCTTGACACTTAGCCCAGGGGAAAAGGCTTCTGCATTGGTGGAGCTTTGAATCAGGTCAAATACAGAGAACCTTTAAAATAAGGTGTTCCAAGAACCACCAGACAGGTCAAATTATAACAGTTCTTTGGAAAGGAAACTATGAATAGTCTACTACCATTTTGCTTCCTTTACTGGCTTAGGCCACCAGTTTTCACCATAAATTTTGGCTATATTCCAAGGCTAATATGGTGAGGGAAATAATAATATTTCCCTAATAAGGCAGGGAAATTAAAACTGATAAAACTCAATAAAAACTCCACAAACCTCACTCTTAGGGAAATTCAGCATTTTTTTTTTTTTTCTTTCCTCTTCTTGAAGAAATACTTCCTGAATTGTTTTAAGTCTTTGGTTAATTTCCAGAGTTCTAAAAAGCTTATTCTAACAATTCTGGCCACTTTTCTCATTGTTTTTATGGGGGACAGCATTTCTATTGAAGTCTTTTGAGTCACTTTCCATGACTCTAAAATTTCAGTGCATATCAACTATGTTCTCCTCTATTCTTGGCATCATTGGAAATAATAGTAATACCTCCATTTATACCATAGTGGAAAATGTAGTGTTCAACATCTGTAATAAATTCTGATTTCAAAAGCTTCTGTCTTCAACAACATTAAATATATCAAAGGGAATTATTTTATAGAAATCATTATTTTCTCACTTCCCAAATAACTTTTTATACTTTTCTCAGTAATATGGGTTATCATTAAGAACATTAATAACAAGGGTATAATAACACAGGAGCAGCAACATCAGTATCTCATGGAAACTCGTTAGAATACATATTTTCAGATCCTACCTAAGTCATACTGCATCAGAAACTTTGGGAATGAAATCCAGGAATTTGTGTTTTAATAAAGGCTTGGGGTGATCTATAGTGAGTTGAAGATTGAAAATAGTTAAATTTTATGTAAAGAGGTACTTAAACAAGTGTCCCATAGTTTTCTTTTAGTTTTTAGTACATTTTTTCATGTTTTTCTCTTTATCCTAACGTCTTTCCTATTTTTCTTAGGATATTTCCCTACAGAAGTTAGTAACTACTAAAAATTTTAAGATTACTGACACGTACTGCCAAACAGAAAGCTGTATGTAACTTATAGTAACATTAGGGCAAGCAAGTGGTTGGGACTGTTGAGACTTTCAGTTTTAAAACTGCGCCTATAGGGGTTGCCAGACCTGGGGCTTTCAGTGCTGAAACTGGAAAAGTTCTGAGTGAGCCAGGTTGTGTTGGTCGGTCAGTCTAACATATTCCAGCTGTGTGTTAGTAACCCACATCAACAGTTTCACATGGAAATTTACAAAACATCTATTTTTGTTTTGAGTTTTTCACACTTAACTCTTAAGCCAACTGAGAATTTATTTTGACACAAGGTGTGAAGTGAGGCTCTAAGCTAATTTTATTCCACCAAGTAACTAGCTAGTTTGCCCAACATTTATTTTTTTAAAAAATTCATTCCTTACCACTAATATGAACACTACTGAAAGTCATTTTTAAAATTTGAATTACAGTATAACTTACAAGCAATAAAATGTACAAATTTAAACAGTTCAGCTGGAAGGACTTTTGACAACTGTATATGCCCATGAAATTACAATCCCAAACATACCTTTTCCACCTACCAACCTAGAAATCTCCATTATGCCTCTTTATGGTAATCAATACAATTACCAGCAACCACGTTCTGACTTATCAGTATAAATTATGTTGCTTGTTCATGGTTATCTTATAGTCTTATAAAATTATCTTATAATAACTATATTAATTATAATATAGTATGTATTTTTGTGGTGCATTCTATATTTACTCAACAATTTCTTTCAGTGTCATCTGTGTTGCTTGAGTGTCATTATGAATAAGCTGTTATGAACATTCCTATTATAGTGTTTCTGTAAACAAAAGATTTCTTAGGTAAAATGTGGGTGATAAGGTTAGATGTATGTTTAATTTCTTTAAAACTTCGTCAGAAGTTCTTGCAGCAGTTGCATAGTTTTACATATCCACCAGTAATGAATAATAACTGCCCCACATTCTTGTCAATGCTTGCTGCCATCATTTTTTTCCCCTTCTAGTCATTCAACTGGACAGGATATGCTACTTCATTATGGCTTTAGAAATGTTTTTATTCAGGTACAATTTACATTCAGTAATCTTTTTTAGTATACAGGTAAAAAGTTTTGACAACTGTGTATATTGTATAGCCACTGCCACAATCAAGATATAGAAAAGTGACATTGTTCCCAAATTCCCCTAAACCTGCTTATTCACTGCGCTTTTGCATTGCCCTGATGCCTAATATTAAGTACTGTTCCATGTGTTTATAGGCCATTCATACACCTTGTTTTGTAAAATATCTGTTTAAGTCTTTTGCTTGTTTTAAAATTTACTCATCTTTCATTGCTTCTTTGTGGGAGATGTTAATATATTCTGGATATGAGTTTTCTGTGTGATATATGTACTGAGCATATTTTTTCCCTACTGTATGGTTTGCCTACTTGGTTTCTTAAAGACATCTTTTTTTTTTTTTTTTTTTTAACGGTTAGTGTTTAATACATCTTGTCCAAGAAACTGCTGTCTGCCTAAGGGTTGCAAAGATATCCTCCTACTCTTGGTCCTGAGCAGCTCAAAGTACAGAATTGCTGAGGTTGGTTTTCACAGATCTTCATCTCAAAAGTTCTCTATTCATTGGCAGGTGCCTTGTATTTTGAGATGCTCTGTGTGACTCAGTAATAATTTTCTCTTAATTCTCTATTGGTTCCAAACCTTTGGTTTACAAGCTCCAAGTTCTTGGTGAAGACCCATGAAAAAGAGAAGGGAGGTAGATACAGACTTGCTCTGTGACTTCTTAGAATTTTTATCAGTTTGACCAGTCCACTGAGGCCATTACATGTTGGGTAAAGTTTTGGCTGATATCTTCCTGTATCTGTCAAATCCTTCTCTCTCCCCTACCACTCTCCAAGGAGAAGCTGCCACTGTGTTGTCCATGAAGGGCTACTTACTGTCTGGAAGTCAATTTACCTAGGTCACTTTGAATCGTCAGTTCTCTTGATGAGTCTAGTTTTTAAAAACTTACCAAGACTGTTTTTGGTTGTTATGATAAGAGTGATGGTCTCTTAAGACATTCAGTATTATAACCATGTAACTAGGGTGTGCTTCTGCTTTAAAATCTGTTCTAATAATCATTATTTTCGGTTATTTTAGTTGCTGTAGCCTGAAACATTTGAGAGCAATTTCCACTTACTTGCACTGCATACGAATATATTTTCTACAATTGCAGTACCACTGCCTATTTGAAGACTCAAATTTCCAAGAGTTTCATTCAAGTATCAATTAGTTATACCAAGATCTGAGAACAACTAAAACAAAAAAGAGATGTACTTCTTTTGTAAATGATCAGTCATCACCTTTCTGTCTTGGATTCAGTCTATTTTTAATTATATAGGATCCTCAGAAGGATCTAAGTATGTGCAAGGAAGGATCAGGTGGCAAGAGGGACTGATCTGAAAATGGCAATTAAAAGATCCAAATTTTGGAATGCTTTTCCTATCATGTTCTAGGCACATATATTTTTGGCTTGAAGAGTATTTTCTGACGTTTACTTTAAACTGAAGAAATGATTTAAAATAGTTATTAACATTGATCAGCACTGCTGACTTGGATATAGGTTTTTTCCTATATCTCAGATCCTAAATTTTGGAAGTGTTACCTAAACATTTAATTAAAACAAAATGACACAGCATAATACAGTGGTTAAGGGGAGGTATTATTAGCTACTGTGAGCAAATTAAACTCTGTTCTTCAGTTTTCTCATTGGAAAAATGGTTATAAGGATGATGCTCCTGAGTCTACTACAAGCAATATAAGATATTTTCAAGGAATACCACTTGCCAATTCAGGCAGCACTGAATACCAACATATAAAGTATTACTGACATTAAGCTCACAATGCAAAATTTAGAACATAAGGAAACAAAGCATGTCATCATAAAGTAACATGTATTAGATACCTAAACTTCAGAAAATAGAACTATTATATTATTTACAGAATACAGACATATCCCATTTTATTGTGCTTTACATTACTGTATTCACAGGTACTGCATTTAAACAAATTGGAAGTTTGTGGCAACCTTGCTTTCACCAAGTCTATTGGTGCTATTTTTCCAATAGCATTTGTTCACTTTGTGTCACTTTTGTGTCACTGTCACATTTTAGTAAATTCTTGAAATACTTCAAACCCTCCACCAGCAAAAAGATTATGACTTTCTGCATATCCAGATGATGGTTAGCATCTTTTAGCAATAAAATAAAATTAAGGTATGGACATTGTTTTTTAGACATAATGCTAATCTAACAGACCTAACAGAAGCAGAAGATATTAAGAAGAGGTGGCAAGAATACACAGAAGAATTGTACAAAAAAAGATCTTCACGACCCAGATAATCATGATGGTATGATCACTCACCTAGAGCCAGACATCCTGGAATGCAAAGTCAAGTGGGACTTAGGAAGCATCACTACGAATAAAGCTAGTGGAGGTGATGGAATTCCAGTTGAGCTATTTCAAATCCTAAAAGATGATGCTGTGGAAGTGCTGCACTCAATATGTCAGCAAATTTGGAAAACTCAGCAGTGGCCACAGGACTGGCAAGGTCACTTTTCATGCCAATCCCAAAGAAAGGCAATGCCAAAGAATGCTCAAACTACTGCACAACTGCACTCGTCTCACACGCTAGCAAAGTAATGTTCAAAATTCTCCAAGCCAGGCTTCAACAGTATATCAACTGTGAACTTCCAGATGGTCATGCTGGATTTAGAAAAAGCAGAGGAACCAGAGTTCAAATTGCCAACATCCCTTCGATCATCAAAAAAGAGAAACAGAGTACAGAAAAACATCTGCTTCTGTTTATTGACTAATGTCAAAGATTTTGACTGTGCGGATCACAACAAACTGTGGAAAATTATTTAAGAGATGGCAATACCAGACCACCTGACTTGCCTCTTGAGAAATCTGTATGCAGGTCAAGAAGCAACAATTAGAACTGGACATGGAACAACAGACTGGTTCCAAATAGGGAAAGGAGTATGTCAAGGCTGTATATTGTCACCCTGCTTATTTAACTTATATGCAAGGTACATCATGAGAAATGCTGGACTGGAGGAAGCACAAGCTGGAATCAGACTGCAGGGAGAAATATAAATAACCTCAGATATGCAGATGACAGCACTCTTATGGCAGAAAGCAAAGAAGAACTAAAGAGCCTCTTGATGAAAGTATAAGAGGAGAGTGAAAAAGTTAGCTTAAAGCTCAACATTCAGAAAACTAAGATCATGGCATCCGGTCCCATCACTTCATGGCAAATAGATGGGGAAACAGTGGGAACAGTGGCAGACTTTATTTTTCTTGGCTCCAACATCACTGCAGATGAACTGCAGCCATGAAACTAAAAGACACTTGCTCCTTGGAAGAAAAGTTACGACCAACCTAGATTGCATATTAAAAAGCAGAAACATTACTTTCCCAACAAAGGTCCGTCTAGTCAAAGCTATGGTTTTTTTAGTAGTCATGTATGGATGTGAGAGTTGGACTATAAAGAAAGCTGAGTGTGGAAGAACTGATGCTTTTGAACTGTGGTGTTGCAGAAGACTCTTGAGAGTCCCTTGGACTGCAAGGAGATCCAACCAGTTTATTCTAAGAGAAATCAGTCCTGAATATTCATTGGAAAGACTGATGCTGAAAGCTGAAATTCCAGTACTCTGGGCACCTGATGTGAAGAACCAACTCATTGGAAGAGACCCTGCTGCTGGGAAAGATAGAAGGTGGGAGGAGAAGGGGATGACAGAGGATGAGATGGTTGGATGGCATCACCGACTCAATGGACATGAGTTTGAGTAAACTTCGGGATTTGGTGAGGGACAGGGAGGCCTGGCGTGCTGCAGTCTAAGGGGTTGCAAAGAGTTGGATATGACTGAGCCACTGAACTGAACTGAACAGACTACAATATAACATAATCATAAGTTTTATATGTATTGGGAAACCAAACATTTGTTTGACTTTCTTTACTGCAATATGCTTTATGGTGGTGACCTGGAACTGAATCTGCAGTATCTCTGAGGTATGTCTGTATAAAATAAATTGGTTTAAAAGAAAAACCTAAAAGAACATAACATAACAAACTTTAAATAGTCAAGATTCTCCCAAAACCACCAAGGAAGATTTGAAAAAGAATTAGAACTTCTAGAAAGAAAATGATACTTTGAAATGAAAAAGTTAGTTTTAGCCTAAAGAGTTTATTAGACACAGATGGAAGAAAATTTATGAACTAGAAATCAGATCTGACTGATAATTACCTAATGATAAAAAATTTGGACTCACCAGGAAGGAAAGTTGATTCTAAAGTTGGATGCATCTAACAGCATAGCTTCAAATATACAAGGAGAAAAATTGCTGCCAGGACAAACTGTTAGACCTACTTCCATTCACATAAACTTTAAAAGCCGTTTTTAATAATAAAGCAACAATAGACTGAAGCATAAAGAAGATATGAACTATGCAAGTAACAAACATGAGTTAACAGACATAGAAAACCTTGCAGTCAACAAACAGAGAATGCATACTTTCTTCAAGTATATTCATAAAGACTAACATATTTTAAGTGCAATACCAAAAGAAAATCTATCATACAGAACATGTTCCCGGTCAACTCTGTAACTCTACATTAAGCTGTAAAATGTTAGAAGAAGATAGCCAAAATACCTTCCATATCTTTAGAATATAAAAATTTTTAATAATTAACAGGTCATAGTTAAAATAGTAAAAACATTATTTTGATTAACATATCCTACCGATATAATACGATCTCCTTTTCTGAGCTCTCCACTAAGATCAGCAGGTCCTCCAGCCAAAATAAAGGAGATAAATATTCCTTCTCCATCTTCACCTCCCACAATGTTGAAACCAAGGCCTGTTGAACCACGATGAAGAACAACTTTTCTAGGTTCCCTGAAAATGAAAAAAATATTGAATACCTTAAAATATATAAAGAACTGCACAGTCTATCAATGAGAATTCCCCACTGATATATCATATTACCATACTATTAAGAAAATTAGATGAAATTTAAAGGAGTTTTCTAAACTTTGGGGAAAAGAAATTCTTTCTAAGCCTAGAAATTAAAAAGAAAAATCCTAGTTTTATACAAAAGCTAAAAATCTTTTTAGCAAAATATAAAATTAAAATAAAAAGGTGAAAGCAATGTGAAAATTTTAAAAAATGATATAAAGAGCCCACTCAAAAAATAATACTCATGAAAAGTTGATTGTCTAAGAAGTAGTTACTCCATTTCTCACATGTTGAAATAAGTGGATATCCCTTTGTGTTTAGAGAAAGTACATAGGTCCCCTTTCCAGTCTCAAAGGGATAAACCATGAATGACCTATGCCAGTCACTGTATTTCCACTCTCCTCTGATAATTTGAGGCTATGACCCTATTTTGGCCTTTGAGAAATAAAGGGAAATTTTACTGTCACTTTCCTAAGACAGACAGACCATAACAAGGACAAAGCTCATTCTGTAGCCACACAAATCACATTTGTTCCCTTCCTTATCCCAAATTCACCCCCACAAAAGAATGAACTATAAAATCCCATTACTGATTTGGACATATTACAATCATGAAGATAAAACCAACAGAATCCCAGAGACATCATGGACCTAGGGTTGCTACACAAATGTTAGAAATGCCCATCTCTAGATTTTTTTATATAAAATAATTAAATATCTTTATTTCTTAAGTCACATCCCTCCAATTCATCTACCTATCTCTGCTTTTCATCTATTTTTCTACATGCATCTCTTGTGTTCCCTCCAACTCACAATTTAAAATCTCTGAAATCGGGATACATTTTACAACTAATAATGCTGCACATCCGTTGCCAGTTGTACATAACTGTGTGAGAACCATTTACATTTTCAGTAAGACTATGAACATTCCAACAGCAGGCTATTTTAGATATGATGAATCACAGAATATCATTTGAGATTAGAATGTCTCATACATGGTAAATATTTTAAAAATTTAATCTGCTTTTTAAAAAAATACTGGAGAAAGCTGTTGGTAACAAATGGCTTAAAAGAATATTTCTAAAAATTGAATTTTAGGGATTCTTTCATATAATGTAGGACTAATCTTAAATATCTGTCTGCTCAAAATTTAAAGTGGTGTTTTCCAGTCACACACAGGTATTTATCAATCAGTTTTGTCAGTTCACTTCAGGATTAACAAAATCATATTTTCTTGTCAAAATCAGCAAAATTAAACAATATGTTGTTTAGGAAATATACACATACAGACATATATGAAAGAAAAAGAGGAATAATAAAATCAAAATTCAGGTAAGAAGTTAACTTGGTGGGGCAGTAGGAGAAGCAGGGTAGGATCAGGAGCACAAGACAGGTTTTACTATATTGGTGCTGTCTTATTTTCTTGTTATATTGTGGCCCTCATGGTGAGGATTCCTATAGTACATTAAAACATATGTAGGAATTATAATGCTGCATTAGCAAATAATAATTTTAAAATATCCTGCTGAAATTTACCAGTATTTCCAGAGGAAAATAAATTCTAACTTTTCAAATATCATATGCATATGAAGAGATCTTCAACAACACTAATCATTAGGGAAAGGCAACAAATCACAATGAGCTACATCCCACCTGCTTCAAAGGCCATAAGACAAAACAAAATAGAAAAAGCAAGCACTAATGAAAATATGGAGAAACTGGAACCCTCATATACTGATGGTGAGAATGCAAAATGGTGTGACTGCCATAGAAAACAATTAGGTGATTCCTCATGTACCTAAATATAGTTATTACCATGTGCTCCAGTAATTCCATATCTATGTATATATCTAAAGCAATTAAAAGTAAGTATACAAGCAGATATGTGCATGACAATGTTTATCATGTCATTACTCACAATACCCAAAAGGTGGAGACAAACCAAGTGTCCATCAACAGATGAGTGGTAAACAAAATGTGGTATATACATACAGTGAAATATTATATAGCCATAAATAAGAATTTGGATGCATAAAACAACATGTATGAAACTTGTAAACATTATGCTAAGTGAAAGAAACCAGATACAAAATGTTAAGTATTGTAAGATTCCACTAAGTGAACAGTTTAGAATATACAAATTTACAAAGATGTAATATGATTAGAGGTTATCAGGGGCTAGAACAGGAAATGTGAGTTAATGCTTAATGATTACAGAGTCTGAGGTGATGAAAAGGGTTTGGAAAAAGACTGGTGTTGGTCATTAATGCCACTGAACCACAATTTGAAAAGGTTACAATAGCACTTTTTATGTTATACATCTGTTCAGTTCAGTCACTCAGTAGTGTCTGACTCTTTGCAATCCCAAGGACTGCAACATGCCAGGCTCCCCTGTCCATCACCAACTCCTGGAGCTTGCTCAGGTTGATGTCCACTGAGTCGGTGATGCGATCCAACCATCTCATCCTCTGACGTCCCCTTCTCCATCTGCCTTCAATATTTCCCGGCATCAAGGTCTTTTTCTAATGAGTCAGTTCTTTGCATCAGGTGGCCAAAATATTGGAATTTCAGCATCAGTTCTTCCAATGAATATTCAGGACTGACTTCCTTTAGGATGGACTGGTTGGATTGCTTTGCAATCCAAGGGACTCTCAAGAGTCTTCTCCAACACCACAGTTCAAAAGCATCAATTCTTCGGCACTCAGGTCTCTTTATGGTCCAACTTTTACATCCATACATGACTACTGGAAAAACCATAGCTTTGACTAGATGGACCCTTTGTCGGCAAAGTAATGTCTCTGGTTTTTAATATGTTGTCTAGGTTTGTTGTAGCTTTTCTTCTAAGGAGCAAGTGTCTTTTAATTTCATGACTGAAGTCACCATCTGCAGTGATTCTGGAGCGCAAGAAAATAAATTCTGTCACTGTTTCCATTGTTTTCCCATCTATTTGCCATGAAGTGATGGGACCAGATGCCATGATCTTCATTTTTTGAATGTTGAGTGTTTTTTACCCTCAACAAGCCAACTTTTTTACCCTCCACTTTCACTTTCAAGAGGCACTTCAGTTCCTCTTTGCTTTCTGCCATAAGGGTGGTGTCATCTGCATATCTTGAGGTTATTGATATTTCTCCTAGCAATCTTGATTCTAGCTGGCGCTTCATCCGCCCAGCATTTCACATGATGTACTTTGCATGTTAAGTTAAATAAGCAGAGTGACAATATATAGCCTTGACATACTCCTTTCCCAATTTGGAACCAGTCTGCTGTTTCATGTCTGGTCTGTTACTTGACCTGCATAGAGATTTCTCAAAAGGCAGGTAAGGTGTTATATATATTTTACCATAATTTAAAAAATTTCTATTGTAATACATGAAAAATCACAGAGCCATACATTTTAAATAGCTAAAGTGTATGGTATGTAAATCATATTGTAATAAAGGTATTAAAAAATGAAATTTAGAGTCATTAACTATATGCTGGGAATTCTTTTATCTTCCTTTTATATTGGTAATGTGATATACTCTCTGAAAAAGTGTTTAGGGTCAAACTGTGCAAAGCTTCTAATATGAAGTAAAGATTTCAATACTTCATTATCTGGGCAAAGTAATAGAATTATCAAAAGAGAGTGATAAAACACAGCATTTTAGAAAGACATATTCAATAATCAACCACCTGATTTTAAAAATATAGGGAAACAGGTAGGCCTGTTGTGTAATACTAAAAGTTCAACACAATATTCTAGACAAGAGATATGTAGTGAAAAAAGATGGGAATAGCAGTGAAGATGCTAACATATTTTTAATTTGAGAAATATGCTGACTAAAGACTACATAAACCGTTAACTACTTCCACTTTACTTCTATAAATAAACACTATTAGATAATAGCAACAAGAAAACAGCCATGATACATCAGTATACTAGCACAGCCTAAATGTTAACAGCCCTAAAAATTCATATCAGAAACATATAATCATAGATGCTATTCTTTCTGATAATATACATTCTAAAACAATTACTGAGCACCTATTAAATTAAATCCTCAACACTGGTAACTCTTGAAGAAGAGGACAGGACAAACACTCCTACCTGACATTTAAGAGATCACTGCTTAGAGTTGGTAGTCTAACTAATACAGAATAATTATAAAAGTTCAAAAAAATAGTCAATAATAATAAAATTTAAAAAACATAAATGACATTAATTGGTAGCATTTACCATTAAATTCTATAAAGCTAATATGAAATACTTCCATCAAAGTTATACAGCAAACTGTTCATATATAATACATTACTAAGTTGAATAATATGAAAAACACCTAAAATATTTTTTCACTTTTTGTTTCCTACTTATCTAAGTTTTTTGGGAATAAAAAGATAATCTGCAAACTTCAGTGAGTAATGTTAGTAATGTTAGATGAAAGTAGATTTTAGGTGTCAGAATATCAAATATATATACCAACAAACAAAATTCTGAATACTAATCAAATGATAGCCATAATATTTTATGGTATATATTAGAAATGTACTATATGAAAAGTTAGTTTTAAATATTCATAAGTATACTTTTAACTTCATTTCACCTAAACTAATTTTTAAGTATAATTTACCAATCCTTGAAAAAAGGAACATTTAAAAAAGTGGAGATTTGTAAAGTAAAATATTTTTACACTTATGGCCCTTTATGAACCTTTCAAATAAAAAATTAAGGTTTAAATTTATTATCTGTTAATAGAATTATTTAGTCCTGAAAACTGTGACTATCCTACTTGGTTGATTGGCTTTATGTAAGAATGATGACTATTCAATTCCTTACCTCGTAATTTCATCATCTCCAAGTACTGCTTTAGAAACAGGTGAATATCTGGCTGGTGATGCTGGTGTCTGGCCCAAGTAGGAAGGTGGGCTAACATGGTTATCGATAGGCTGAGAAGAAGCTTAAAAATAAAGTAAAGAACACTTGAAAATGGAAACACACCATTCAGTACCATGTTTATAGGTTATCAATGTCACAGTTAATTAATGTATAATTCATAATTACTCATTTATATAATAGGTTTTCGTAGAGAAAATGTATTTACTAGGTAAAAAAAAATTAGAGAAGCTCAACTTTCCAGGTAAAACTAGACATTTAGACATTCAGATCAGCAAAGCAAACTTATTCCATTTGGTTTCTCTGACAAAACAACTAAAAAGGAGTTTTACAGTAACTGACTTGCCAAATGTAAATCCAGAAAAGGTTATTCAAAAGATTGTCACAGGAAAGACTGAACTAAATCAATCTTAAGTTTAATAATTTAATTTTTCTAAGAAGTTATTTTGCTGATTAACATTTTTAGAGTATATTCAGCGGATCCCTGAACAACACGGGGGTTAGAAGCACTGACCCTCCAAGCAGTTGAAAATGCACATATGACTTTACAGCTGGGCCTCAATATTCATGGTTCTGCATCTACAGATTGAGCCAACCATAAGATCTGTAGTATGCACTGAAAAAAATCTATATATAAGTGGATCTGCATAGTACAAACCCACATTGTTGATCAATTGCATACTCAAAATTTGACTGTGAGTAACAAAACCCAAAAGCTTAAAAATAAGTGCAAAAAGATTATGCTTGACAAAGTTTTAAAATAAATTAAGGGACTTCTGGCTTTCCAGCATGACTCTCATGAAAAAAGAACATACTAAAATGCAAAAACACAGTTTGAAGAGACGGAGCAAGCCTAAGAACCAGACTCATATACAACAGTGATGCTGGAATGATCAGACCAGAATTTGAAACAAAAATGATTAATATACTGATATGGATAAAGCAAACAGTATGTATAAAGAAGACAGTATGCAAAAACAGATGAGCAATACAAGTGGAGAGATGGAAATTCTAAGAAAGAAACAAAAAGAAATACTAAAGATCAAAAACACCATAACAGAAATGAATAATGTCTTTGATGAACTACTAGTAGTTTGGACATGGTTGAGGGAAAGAATCTCCAAGCTTGATATCTCAGTGGTAACCTCTAAAACTGAAAAGCAAAGAGGAAAAATGACTGGGGTTGGTGGGTGGGGTGCGGGGATCAGAACAAAATATCCAAGAAAAGTGACAAAACTACAAAACTACAAAAACTACAATATGTGTAATAGGAATACCAAAAGGATAAGGAGAGAAAGAATAAAAGCATTTGAAACAACAATGATGATAATTTCCCCAATTAATGTCAGACACCAAACCATAGACAGACCTAGGAAACTCAAGAGAACACTAAGCAGGATGAATGCAAATGCATATCATTTTCAAACTACAGAAGAAAAAAGGAGGGGCAAAAAGCCCTAAAAGCAGTCACAGAGAATTAAAAGCCTTACCTTACTGGTAGAGGCGCAAGGTAAGAATTACGCTTGACTTCTCCTTAGTAAGTCATTCAAGTAAGACAATGGAGTGAAATATTTAGTGTTAAGAGAAAAAACCCACCTTGTATCCTGTGAAATTATCCTTCAAAAGTGAAGAAGACAAAACACTTCATTAAACAAAAACTGAGGAGGAGCATAAAGATGGCGGAGGAATAGGACGGGAAGACCACTTTCTCCCTCACAAATTCCTCAAAAGAACATTTCAACGCTGAGCAAACTCCACAAAACAACCTCTGTAGGCTGGCAGAGGACAGCAGGCAACCAGAAAAGCAGACCATTGTCTTCAAAAACAGGTAGGAAAAAATATAAACGACGAAAAAGGAGACAAAGGAGGTGGGGAGGGAACTCCGTCCCGGGAAGGGAAGCCCGTCCCGGGAAGGGAATTTTAAGAAGAGAGGTTTCCAAACACCAGGAAACACTCTCCCTGCCGAGTCTGTGGCGAGTCTTGGAAACCCAGAGGGCAACATAACAGGAAGGAAAAATAAAGAAATAATTAAAACCAAGAGATTACAAGCCCAACAGTAACTCCCCCAGCGGAAAAGCAGCACAGACGCCTGCATCCGCCATTGGGAAGTGGGGGCAGGGCAGGGACGCGCGGGAGGCGCGGGCTGCAGTGCTTTGTAAGAATCGGGCAGGAACGCCCCACACGCAACCAGAACGATCTAACTTGCGCTAGCAAACCAGACTGTGTGATAGCTACAGCACGAAAAGCTCGAACATAAGACGCCGCCAGGACCGAGCACAGAACAAAGGACGGAACGGGAAAAGCCGGCTGCAGATCATCCCCCGCCGGGGACAGGCAGCCAGAGCCGTAAGGACTGGAAAGGGGCAATTGCAGTCCCGGAGAGACTTTACTTACCTAACTGCAAGCGGGCTTCTTTGCTAAGACTTCTGGGGGTGCTGAACAGTCACAATCTGCCTCACGGGGGACGCCAGCGGTCCACCCAGAAAGTTGAGCAGCAGCGACAGAAAAGGTGACAAGACGCGGCGATCACGCTCGCCAAACTCCTGAGCTACTCGGACCTGGGAAGGGCACAAAGCTCAGTCCCAGCCGAATCTGTGCCTCTGAGGGCTGCCTGAGCGCCAAACATGAGCGGCTTGGACCGGGAAGTGCACGCAGCCTAGGGCCGGCCCCAGACGGTTCCCGGCTGTGCATCGTAGAGCCGGAGCGGTTTGTGCGCCGCGAGAAGGGACAGGTCAAGCGGGGCTGTGACACTGTGAGCACACGACAGCGCTATTTGTTTGCGGCATTCCCCCTCCCCACAGCGCGACTGAACTAGTGAGCCTGAAAAACCAGCAAACGGAAGAAGTTAAACAGAGGGAACCACCTTGGAAGTGATCCCACACGGCCCAAAACATCAGAGAAGAGCCAGATATATTTTTACTATTTTAAAAATCATTCCTTTTTTTTTTCTTTTTTTTTCTTCTTTTTTTTTTCTAACCTTTTTTTTTAATTGTTAAATCTTCTATTTCTCCTCTAATTTTTATTACTATAACCTATTATTACTATTTTTAAAAAAAAGACTTTTTTTTTTTTTTAAGGCAAACACCATATATAGTCTTTGGATGGTTGTTGGTGGGGTTTTTTTTGTTTGTTTGTTTTGTTTTTTTTGTTTGCTTGTTTTTTTTTTAATAATTCTTGGTTTTTTTTTCTCTCTTTCTTTCCTGCTTTTTCCTTCTGCTTCTTTTCTTTAATATTGTATTTTTGAAAATCCAACCTCTACTCTAGATTTTTAACCTTTGCTCTTAGGTTTTTGTTGTCAATTATGTTCATTTAAAAACCCAAACTTCACTACCCAAGTTTACCTGAGAGCGAGATTACTGGCTTGACCACTCTCTTCTCCTATGGACTCTCCTTTTTCTCCACCAGGTGGCCTCTGTCTCTTTTCTCCCCCATCTCTTCTCTATCCAACTCTGTGAATCTCTGTGTGTTCCAGACAGTGGAGAACACCTAAGGAACTGGTTACTGGCAGGATTTGTCTCTCTCCTTCTCATTCTTCTCTCTTATCCTCCTGGTCACCTCTGTCTACTTCCTCCATCTCCTCTTCCCCGTATAACTCCGTAAATACCTCTGAGCGGTCCAGACTATAGAGCGCACATTAGGAACTGACTACTGCCTAGCTTGCTCTCTCCTCTTTTGATCTCACCGCATCTCATTCCAGTTACCTCTAACTACCCCCTCCATCTTCTCTTCTCCTTGTAACTCAGTGAACCTCTCTGAGTGTCCCTCAATGTGGAGAAACTTTTCATCTTTAACCTAGATGTTTTATCATCGGTGCTGTATAGATGGAGAAGTCTAGAGGCTACTGTAAAAACTGAAGACCAGAAGCAGGAGGCTTAAATACAAAGCCTGAAAACATTAGAGAACTCTTGAATTCAGGGAACATTAAGCAATAGGAGCTCATCAAATGCCTTCATACTTACACTGAAACCAAGCTCCACCCAAGGGCCAACAAGTTCCAAAACAAGACATATCACTCAAATTCTCCAGCAACACAAGAACACTCCCCTGAACTTGAATATACAGGCAGCTCAAAATTATTCCAAAACCTTTGATGTCTCATAACCCATCACTGGTCACTCCACTGCACTCCAGAGAGAAGAAACCCAGCTCCACCCACCAGAACTCCAACACAAGCCTCCCTAACCAGGAAACCTTGACAAGCCACTGATAGAACCCCACCCACAGTGAGGAAGCTCCATAATAAAGAGAACTCCACAAATTACCAGAATATAAAAAGACCACCCCAAACGCAGCAATATAACCAAGATGAAGAGACAGAGGAATACTCAGCAGGTAAAGGAACAGGAGAGTTGCCCACCAAACCAAACAAAAGAGGAAGAAGTAGGGAATCTACCTGAGAAGGAATTCCGAATATTGATAGTGAAAATGATCCAAAATCTTGAAATAAAAATGGAATCACAGATAAATAGCCTAGAGACAAGGATTGAGAAGATGCAAGAAAGGTTTAACAAGGACCTAGAAGAAATAAAAAAGAGTCAAAATATAATGAATAATGCAATAAATGAGATCAGAAACACTCTGGAGGCAACAAATAGTAGAATAACGGAGGCAGAAGATAGGATTAGTGAAATAGAAGATAGAATGGTAGAAATAAATGAATCAGAGAGGAAACAAGAAATACGAATTAAAAGAAACGAGGACAATCTCAGAGACCTCCAGGACAATATGAAACGCTACAACATTCGAATTATAGGAGTCCCAGAAGAAGAAGACAGAAAGAAAGATCATGAGAAAATCCTTGAGGAGATAATAGTTGAAAACTTCCCTAAAATGGGGAAGGAAATAATCACCCAAGTCCAAGAAACACAGAGAGTTCCAAATAGGATAAACCCAAGGCGAAACACCCCAAGACACATATTAATTAAATTAACAAAGGTCAAACACAAAGAACAAATATTAAAAGCAGCAAGGGAAAAACAACAAATAACACACAAGGGGATTCCCATAAGGATAACAGCTGATCTTTCAATAGAAACTCTTCAGGCCAGGAGGGAATGGCAAGACATACTTAAAGTGATGAAAGACAATAACCTACAGCCCAGATTACTGTACCCAGCAAGGATCTCATTCAAATACGAGGGAGAAATCAAAAGCTTTACAGACAAGCAAAAGCTGAGAGAATTCAGCACCACCAAACCAGCTCTCCAACAAATTCTAAAGGATATTCTCTAGACAGGAAACCGAAAAGGGTGTATAAACCCGAACCCAAAACAATAAAGTAAATGGTAACGGAATCATACTTATCAATAATTACCTTAAACGTAAATGGGTTGAACGCCCCAACCAAAAGACAAAGACTGGCCGAATGGATACAAAAACAAGACCCCTCTATATGCTGCTTACAAGAGACCCACCTCAAAACAAGGGACACATATAGACTGAAAGTGAAGGGCTGGAATAAGATATACCACGCAAATAGAGACCAAAAGAAAGCAGGAGTGGCAATACTCATATCTGATAAAATAGACTTTAAAACAAAGGCTGTGAAAAGAGACAAAGAAGGCCACTACATAATGATCAAAGGATCAATCCAAGAAGAAGATATAACAATTATAAATATATATGCACCCAATATAGGAGCACCGCAATATGTAAGACAAATGCTAACAAGTATGAAAGGGGAAATCAACAATAACACAATAATAGTGGGAGACTTTAATACCCCACTCACACCTATGGACAGATCAACTAAACAGAAAATTAACAAAGAAACACAAACTTTAAATGATACATTAGATCAATTAGACCTAATTGATATCTATAGGACATTTCACCCCAAAACAATGAATTTCACCTTTTTTTCAAGTGCTCATGGAACCTTCTCCAGGATAGATCACATCCTGGGCCACAAATCTAAACTTGATAAATTCAAAAAAATCGAAATCATTCCAAGCATCTTTTCTGACCATAATGCATTAAGATTAGATCTCAATTACAGGAGAAAAACTACTAAAAATTCCAACATATGGAGGTTGAACAACACACTTCTGAATAACCAACAAATCACAGAAGAAATCAAAAAAGAAATCAAAATATGCATAGAAACTAATGAAAATGAAAACACAACAACCCAAAACCTGTGGGACACTATAAAAGCAGTGCTAAGAGGAAAGTTCATAGCAATACAGGCATACCTCAAGAAACAAGAAAAAAGTCAAATAAATAACCTAACTCTACAACTAAAGCAACTAGAAAAGGAAGAATTGGAGAACCCCAGAGTTAGTAGAAGGAAAGAAATCTTAAAAATTAGGGCAGAAATAAATGCTAAAGAAACAAAAGAGACCATAGCAAAAATCAACAAGGCCAAAAGCTGGTTCTTTGAAAGGATAAATAAAATTGACAAACCACTAGCCAGACTCATCAAGAAGCAAAGAGAGAAAAATCAAATCAATAAAATTAGAAATGAAAATGGAGAGATCACAACAGACAGCACAGAAATACAAAAGATCATAAGAGACTACTATCAGCAGTTGTATGCCAATAAAATGGACAATGTGGAAGAAATGGACAAATTCTTAGAAAAGTACAATTTTCCAAAACTGAACCAGGAAGAAATAGAAAATCTTAACAGACCCATCACCAGCACGGAAATTGAAACTGTAATCAGAAATCTTCCAGCAAACAAAAGCCCAGGTCCAGACGGCTTCACAGCTGAATTCTACCAAAAATTTAGAGAAGAGCTAACACCTATCCTACTCAAACTCTTCCAGAAAATTGCAGAGGAAGGTAAACTTCCAAACTCATTCTATGAGGCCACCATCACCCTAATACCAAAACCTGACAAAGATGTCACAAAAAAAGAAAACTACAGGCCAATATCACTGATGAACATAGATGCAAAAATCCTCAACAAAATTCTAGCAATCAGAATCCAACAACATATTAAAAAGATCATACACCATGACCAAGTGGGCTTTATCCCAGGGATGCAAGGATTCTTCAATATCCGCAAATCAATCAATGTAATTCACCACATTAACAAATTGAAAAATAAAAACCATATGATTATCTCAATAGATGCAGAGAAGGCCTTTGACAAAATTCAACATCCATTTATGATAAAAACTCTCCAGAAAGCAGGAATAGAAGGAACATACCTCAACATAATAAAAGCTATATATGACAAACCCACAGCAAACCTTATCCTCAATGGTGAAAAATTGAAAGCATTTCCCCTAAAGTCAGGAACAAGACAAGGGTGTCCACTTTCACCGCTACTATTCAACATAGTTCTAGAAGTTTTGGCCACAGCAATCAGAGCAGAAAAAGAAATAAAAGGAATCCAAATTGGAAAAGAAGAAGTAAAACTCTCACTGTTTGCAGATGACATGATCCTCTACATGGAAAACCCTAAAGACTCCACCAGAAAATTACTAGAGCTCATCAATGAATATAGTAAAGTTGCAGGATATAAAATCAACACACAGAAATCCCTTGCATTCCTATACACTAATAATGAGAAAGTAGGAAAAGAAATTAAGGAAACAATTCCATTCACCATTGCAACAAAAAGAATAAAATACTTAGGAATATATCTACCCAAGGAAACTAAAGACCTATATATAGAAAACTATAAAACACTGATGAAAGAAATCAAAGAGGACACTAATAGATGGAGAAATATACCATGTTCATGGATTGGAAGAATCAATATAGTGAAAATGAGTATACTACCCAAAGCAATTTACAAATTCAACGCAATCCCTATCAAGCTACCAGCCATATTTTTCACAGAACTAGAACAAATAATTTCAAGATTTGTATGGAAATACAAAAAACCTCGAATAGCCAAAGCAATCTTGAGAAAGAAGAATGGAACTGGAGGAATCAACTTGCCTGACTTCAGGCTCTACTACAAAGCCACAGTCATCAAAACAGTATGGTACTGGCACAAAGACAGACATATAGATCAATGGAACAAAATAGAAAGCCCAGAGATAAATCCACACACATATGGACACCTTATCTTTGACAAAGGAGGCAAGAATATACAATGGAGTAAAGACAATCTCTTTAACAAGTGGTGTTGGGAAAACTGGTCAACCACTTGTAAAAGAATGAAACTAGATCACTTTCTAACACCGCACACAAAAATAAACTCAAAATGGATTAAAGATCTAAATGTAAGACCAGAAACTATAAAACTCCTAGAGGAGAATATAGGCAAAACACTCTCAGACATAAATCACTGCAGGATCCTCTATGATCCACCTCCCAGAATTCTGGAAATAAAAGCAAAAATAAACAAATGGGATCTAATTAAAATTAAAAGCTTCTGCACAACAAAGGAAAATATACGCAAGGTGAAAAGACAGCCTTCTGAATGGGAGAAAATAATAGCAAATGAAGCAACTGACAAACAACTAATCTCAAAAATATACAAGCAACTTATGCAGCTCAATTCCAGAAAAATAAACGACCCAATCAAAAAATGGGCCAAAGAACTAAATAGACATTTCTCCAAAGAAGACATACGGATGGCTAACAAACACATGAAAAGATGCTCAACATCACTCATTATCAGAGAAATGCAAATCAAAACCACAATGAGGTACCACTTCACACCAGTCAGAATGGCTGCGATCCAAAAATCTGCAAGCAATAAATGCTGGAGAGGGTGTGGAGAAAAGGGAACCCTCCTACACTGTTGGTGGGAATGCAAACTAGTGCAGCCACTATGGAGAACAGTGTGGAGATTCCTTAAAAAATTGCAAATAGAACTACCTTATGACCCAGCAATCCCACTGCTGGGTATACACACCGAGGAAACCAGAATTGAAAGAGACACATGTACCCCAATGTTCATCGCAGCACTGTTTATAATAGCCAGGACATGGAAACAACCTAGATGTCCATCAGCAGATGAATGGATAAGAAAGCTTTGGTACATGTATACAATGGAGTATTACTCAGCCGTTAAAAAGAATTCATTTGAATCAGTTCTGATGAGATGGATGAAACTGGAGCCGATTATACAGAGTGAAGTAAGCCAGAAAGAAAAACACCAATACAGTATACTAACACATATATATGGAATTTAGAAAGATGGCAATGACGACCCTGTATGCAAGACAGGAAAAAAGACACAGCTGTGTTTAACGGACTTTTGGACTCAGAGAGAGAGGGAGAGGGCGGGATGATTTGGGAGAATGGCATTCTATCATGTATACTATCATGTAAGAATTGAATTGCCAGTCTATGTCTGACGCAGGATACAGCATGCTTGGGGCTGGTGCATGGGGATCACCCACAGAGATGTTATGGGGAGGGAGGTGGGAGGGGGTTTCATGTTTGGGAACACATGTAAGAATTAAAGATTTTAAAATTTAATTAAAAAAAATAATTAAAAAAAAAATAAAAAAATAAAAAATAAATAAATAAATAATACTCAGACAACCAAAAAAAAAAAAAAAGAAATCGCATGGACAGAGGTTTAACTCAGGGGATATATCAGGCAATTGTACTTACATATCAATCTTCTGGTTTTGGAAAATTAAAATAAGGATTCTAACTCAAAAAAAAAAAAAAACAAACAAAAACTGAGGGAATATTTATTGCTAGTAGATTTGGCTTTTGAAATGTTAAAAGAAGTTCTTTAGAGAGAAGGGAAGTTCAGTTAGTCAGAAGTTCAGCTATACAGAAAGAAAGAGCACTGAGGGAATAAGGTAAAATAAAAACTAATTTTTCTTATTCTTGATTGATCTAACAAAACCCTGTTCCAATAACAGCAATGTTGTATTTGACTATTTATGCATCTATATAGTTGTGTGTAAATGAAATGAATGTCAGCATGATACAAGGATACAAATGATACATGAAACAAAAGTGATACAAGGGATGGGAGTGAGGAATTAGTATTATTTTGTTATTATAAGAAACTCTCACTAACAGTAAAACTGTACAGTCTTACCTCGAAGTGGAATTAGATTAGCATACATGAATACTGCAAACTCTAGGGCAACCATTAAAAAAAGTGAAAGAGAATAGAACTAATACACTAAAGAAGGAGAGAAAACAGAATAATATAAAATGCTTAATTAAAGCCATTCCCCCACCCCCCAAAAATGGATGACAAATATAGGACCAAAAAACAGGGCAACAAATAGAAAAGAGTAAGTAGCAAATATCACAGACATTAATCCAGCTCTATCAACAATCACTTTGAATATCAATGGCCTAAGTACACTAATTTTAAGTGGAAACAGTGTCACACTTTGTTTTTGGGGGCTCCAAAATCACTGCAGATGGTGATTGCAACCATGAAATTAAAAGATACTTACTCCTTGGAAGGAAAGTTATGACCAACCTAGGTAGCATATTAAAAAGCAGAGACATTACTTTGCCAACAAAGCTCCATCTAGTCAAGGCTATGCTGTTTCTAGTGGTCATGTATGGATGTGAGAGTTGGACTGTGAAGAAAGCTGAGCACTGAAGAATTGATGCTTTTCAACTGTGGTGTTGGAGAAGACTCTTCAGAGTCCCTTGGACTGCAAAGAGATCCAACCAGTCCATTCTAAAGGAGATTAGTCCTGGGTATTTTTTGGAAGGACTGATGCTAAAGCTGAAACTCCAATACTTTGGCCACCTCGTGTGAAGAGCTGACTCACTGGAAAAGACCCTGATGCTGGGAGAGATTGAGGGCAGGAGGAGAAGGGGACGACAGAGGATGAGATGGCTGGATGGCATCACCGACTCGATGGACATGATTTTGAGTAAACTCCGGGATTTGGTGAGGGACAGGGAGGCCTGGCGTGCTGCGATCGATGGGGTCGCAAAGAGTCAGACACGACTGAGCGACTGAACTGAACTGAATGTCAGAGTGGATCAAAAAAGCAAGACCCAAGTATATACTGCCTACAGTAAAGCCACTTTAAATATAAAGGCCTATATATATTAAAAGTTAAAGGATGGAGAAAGATACATCATGGTAACACTAATCAAAAGAAAGCAGGAGTAGCTATATTAATTTACAACTGAGAAGACTTCAAAGTAAGGAAAATTATACAGGTTAAAGAAGGGCATTACTTAATGATAAGGTAGTCAGTTCTCCAAGAAGACATACAATCTTTAACATCTAACAACAGAGTGTCGAACTATGTGAGGCCGAACTATGTGAGGCCAAACTATGTGAGAAATTGATTAATCCATACCTCTTTAACAGAAATGAACAAATACAGCAGGCAAAAAATCAGGAAGGACATAGTTGAACCCAATAATATCACTAATCAATTGGATATGATGGACATCTATAGACCACTTCATCCAACAACAGCAGAAAACATATTTTTTTTAAGCTCCCATGTTAACATTCACCAAGACAGACCGTGTCCTGGGCTATAAAACAAATCTCAACAAATTAAAAAAAATAGAAATCATACAATGTTCATTCTTAGACCATAATGAAATTAAACTAGAAATCAATAACAAAATGATAGCTAAAACCCCCAAATATGGGGAGACTAAATAACACATTCCTAGATCCACTTGGGTCAAAGAAGCAATCTCCAGAGAAATTTTAAAAATGTTTTGAACTAAAAGAAAATGAAAACACAACTTATCGACATCTGGGATACAGGAAAAGCAGTGCTTAGAGAGAAATTTACAGTATTAAATGCATATATTAGAAAAACAGAAAGATCTTTATCTAAAATGAATCATCTTGGCTTCTACCTTATAAAACTAGAAAAAAGAGTAAATGAAATTCAGAGTAAGCAGAAGTAAAAAAATAAAAAATCTGAGCAGAAATTAATGAAATTTAAAAAAACAGAAATCAACAGAGAAAAAAATTAATAAAAACCAAAGCTGGTTCTTTGAAAAGATCAATAAAATCAATAAGCCTCTAGCCAGGCTGAGAAAAAAACAGAGAAGACAGAAATGAAAAAGCAGCTATCACTACAGGTTCCATGATATTAAAAGAATAGTAAGTACTATGAAGAACTCTATGCCCAAAGATTTGGTAACCTAGACGAAATGGACCAGTTCCTTAAGGAGACAATCTGCCAAAACTCACAAAGAAGAAACAGGCAATCTGAACAAACCTATATCCATTAGAAAAACTGAATCAATAATTGATAATCTTCTGAAATGAAAGCACCAGGCCCAAATGGGTTCAGTGGTGAGTTCTATAAAATATTAAAGAAATGAATTATACCAATTGTCTAGAACCACTTCCAGGACACAGAAGCCAAGGGAATACTTCCTAACTTATTCCGTGACGCCAGCATTATTTAACAAAACCAGACAAAGAAATCTTAAGGAAAAAAACCCTATAGAACAACATCTCTCATGAACGTAAGTGGAAAAATCTGCAACAAAATGTCAGCAAATCAAATCCAACAATGTATAAAAAAATTATATACCACAAGCATCTGGGATTTATCCCAAGTATGCAAGGTTGGTTCAATATTCAGAAAAAAATACATATGATCCATCACATGTGTGTGCATACATACTCAGTTGCTAAGTCATGTCCAACTCTTTGTGACCCCATGGTCTACAGGCCTTCAAGCTCCTCTGTCCATGGGATTTTCCATGCAAGAATACAGAAGTGGGTGGCTATTTCCCCTTCCAGGGGACCTTCCCAAACCAGTGATCAAACGTACATCTCCTTTGTCTCCTGCACTAAGGTAATGCTTATTAAATCAATGTGATACTGCTGTACAACTATTAGAATGGCTAAAAAAACAGAACAATGGTAAAACCAAATGCTTGTGAGGATGTGGAGTAACAGGAACTCTCATACATTGTTGGTGGAAATGCAAAATGGTACAGCCACTTTGGAAGACAATTTAGCTGTTTATTATAAAACTAAACAGTCTTACCACACGATCCAGCAATTGCACTCCTTGGTTATTTACCCAAAGGAGTTAAAAATTCCTGCACATTACTATGCGAAAGGAGGCTTTTTGCTTTTCTTTCAAATATCTACTATGCCTTCTTTAATTCAACAGGTTTATGGAAAACTTTAGCCTGTGTGATTTTAAAATACTTTTGAATTTTTAACTCAAATTTGGCAAAATCAGCAGAGGGCTGAATTATTTTTTTGTTTTTAAGGAGTTTGAGGTTTTTGGGTATAACTTTGGTATTTCAATTGGATATACATGATATAGTCAATGCCATTTTGTATGTTTCAGGTAAAGTATGAAATGTTAATCAAATTATATAGAACATATTTTATGAAAATCAAAATGTGATATATATATTTTTAAATTTTTATGAGTACAGCTGATTTACAATGTTGTGTTAGTTTTAGGTATAAGAAGTTCAGATTTTAAAAGGCTACATATTGTATGATTCCAACTACATGACATTCTGAAAAAGGCAAAACTATGGAGGCAGTAAAATGATCAGAGGATGCCAGAGGTTAGAGGAGCGGGAGGGATGAATAGGCAGAGTACAGGATTTTTAGGGCAATGAAACTGTGCTGTATGATACTGATAGCTGGTACATGTCATTATACATTTATCCAACCCTACAGAATGTACAACAAGAGAGAACCCTAAAGTATACTATGGGCTCTGGGTAATGATGTGGCAATGTAGGGTCATCAGTTGGAACTAATGTACCACTCTGGTGGGAGATGTTGATAATAGGAAAAGCTATGGAGGTGGGACACTTCTGGATCCTTGCTTAATTTTCCTGTGAACCTAAAACTGCTCTAAAATGTAAAGGGAAAAAAAGGACATGCCCTGACACCAAATCAGATTTGTCAATCCAATTCATAATTATCCTTTTTAATGTACCCCCCCAAAAATGGTAACCTAGTAAAGAAACAAAAAAATATAAGCAAAACTCCAGTAATAATTTCATTTCAATAATAATAAACATCAATACAGTCCATCAGTTGTAGTTCTACTAAGAGGTAAGAACAGAAAATTATAAAGTTATTTCTGACCCAGGTAAGCAACACATTTCAGTTGTAACTTCCAAAACCACAATGCACTTGAATTATGTGATTATTGAAAAATGTAGAAAGCAATACTTAACTTTCTTGAGGTATTAACTATGATAAAGGTACAAGGCATTTCAAAAATCTAGCTGAAATATTTATTACTTAACCACCAATCTCTCCATGTACAAAGCACTGTTAATACCTATCAGGAAAACAAAAATATGCAAGGATCATTACTTCAAATTACTATAGTGGCCAGAGAGGTAACTTTAAGAATGAAGCAGCCTGAGTGAAAGACAGTAGGTAATGACTATAAATACAGGATACTGAAAAGAATGTATGCTCTATCAAAAGGAGATAGTGTCTATGCATCTGTATGTTTCTGTAATCACACAAAAAGGAAAAAGACAGATCTACTGACAGTAAATGGTTTCGAAGTCTGCTGCGTCTTTGATTTTATGAGCTTGCAGTCTACATTAGCAGTTGTTTCCTGTCCAATTCATATGTAAGATGATGTTTTGCATTTGAGCCAAAGGACTTTCTATCAATGGCTCTTCTGAAGACCAAAGTCTTTCCTGGCATGATATGTAAGAATATCTGATTTTCAATGGAACTGGCATGATGGCCGAAAGCGACTGACATTCACGTGAACCATTATTATCACTGGCCTTTTAAAGTCCAGAGTTTACTGATTTCTGACTCAAATTTCTTCGCTGCATTAACAAGTTTGGCTGAAACAAATGAACAACAACAACAAAAAAACCCACTGGGCAAGAAACTCAGTCAACTGCCCAAGCCAGAAAATGTACCTTTTCCCTACCATATCCAGACTTTGCCTTTGGATGGATCCTTTCTGAAGGAGTCATTCTCACATGTAAGGCATGTATTTCATATGGCAGTAACTAAAAATTAATGTTTCTATCAGAGAAATGACTGTCTAAAGAATAATCAGATAAAACAATGCCATTTCCTATACCGCAAATCCTAAGTAATTAAGATTCCTCAGAGAACTATAAAACAAGGGAGCCTGAATATTTCCCTTAGATATCTTGGTTAATGACCCAAACTCTCCAAAGTTTAGGAGAGAAGCCAAGTGGAAGAACTCAAGGTAAAAGTAGGAAGAGATCAGTGAGGGGTCAGAAGTTTAACAACATCTTTCATCTGAAGAGAATATAAATTAAAAGTGAAAAGATACATAACGCAAAAGCATGAGAATTTTAACGTCAACAAAGAAACTATGTTCTTTATCACAGAGATCCCCAAACCCCAGGCCGCTTAACAGTGCCGTTTAGGAATTCACCTGCATACCAGGAGGTGAGTGGTGGGTGAACAAGCTTCAGAGGCCACTCTCCATTGTTCACAGTAACTGCCTGAACCTTCCCTCTATCTGCCCCACCTATCAAAAAATTGTCTTCCATGAAACCGGTCCCTGGTGCCAAAAAGGTTGGGAACCACTGGTTTATCAGATCCAATGAACTTTTTTTATTCAGTAATAAACTTCCTTTTATTCCTGAGTGGGCTTCCCTGATAGCTCAGTTGGTAACGAATGCACCTGCAATGCAGGAGACCCCAGATTGATTCTTGGGTACCATATTTTGGCTATTATCCATAGGTGCATTACAACTGTTAAGAGCATGACCCCATCTTAGATTTACGGTCATAGCTAAATTATAATTCTGAGCTTTTCTCCAGTCATGTTCTGCTTCTTCGGGAGCAAGACTAGATGAAGACAGCAAGCTGAACTAAGGTTCTGCCAGTGAAGATGAAGAAGGCAAGAAAGTAGAAGATATATGCAGTGAACTGAATATAATGACAAACCAAGGAGGCTAAGTTAAAAAAGAAGACAAGAGATGCTGTGGCTTCTAGGATGAAGAAGAAGCTGCAGGCCCAGAGTGAGTTTCCCAGAGGCACGGGTAGGAGAACTGTATTGGGTACCACACCATGAGCAGAAGTGGAGAAAGCGGTGAAGCTCTATTGTGTGGAGGAGGGGGAGACTGACAGCTGTTCTGCCAGGTGGTGACAGTGCTAAGGAGAAAAATCTAGCACGCTAAGAGGACAGGGAAGAAGGTTCGTAGCAGAAAGAGCGACAGGCATAGAGGTGGAACAGCAGAGGCCAGCGGGGCTGGAGCAGAGAGACCAGGAAGAAAGAAGCAGGAAAGGAAGATGTATTTTATCCTAAGTGTCAAGGCAGGATTCTGAGCAGAGAAGTCAGTCATCTGACAAATTTCAAAGAGATCACCCCACTGCTGTGTTGAGAACTGACTCGGACAAGCAGAGCAGTAAGCTTGAACAGAAGGTCACTGCGAGGCTGCTATTCACAGACCAAAGAGGGATGCAGACTCAAAATCCATTAGCATCCGGATGGCAACATAACCATGCACAGTGGAGACTCATGCAGTAAGATGTGATGGGGCCAGTGTGGGGCTGGAGAGTCTGCACCTCAGTTGAAATAATCCAGGGAATGGAAGATGACAGCCCATCAGCCAGCCTGGATCCTTGAGTGACTGTGTGGAGCAGAGCCCCTGCCAACAGAGCATATTGTGTGGGGCAGAAGTAAACTTTGGTGGTGTAAAAAAAAAAAAAAAAAAAGAAGACAAGTAGAGACACAAAGAAACAACCAAGTAATGGCATCCAAATGACTGAAGATCAAAATGAAGATGAACTGTTAGGAGTAAATAAACTGATGGATGCAGTCAGAGAATGAGATGATTTAAATCAAGATTTTGGACATGGTGAAGGTACTGACAATTGATAAGATCTAAATTATTATCTTGGAAGCAAGTATCTGAGTTGGAGTGGAGGGCAGGAGAGTTAGAAACAGATCAGCAAAAAAAGAAGCCTGGTTATTGAATGAATCAGTGTGGGTTTTGACTGGTCATCACTAAGGATGACAATGTGAATAATAGTATCAAAGGACAATGAGGGCACCACTAATATCTTCCGTAACTAAAGCCACACTGATGGGGAGGACACTAGATGACTAACATAAGGAATAGGCAGTAAGTTGAACAGTCTGATGGCAAGGGCTTCAGGAGAGCCAACAGGTAAAAACCATTGATGTAAAAAATTTTCAAACATAAATGCATCTTAAAACACACATAAGTAAGTTATTTATGAATTGTATGCATAGTATGAACATGGTCTGGAAGTGTATAACAAAATTCACACAAAGAGAATGAAACAGAACACTTTTATGATAAAGTTGAACTAGCAATGTAAACTTTAACTTTTTCACAATATTCTATTAGTTTAAAAACAGATAAAAAAAGGCAAGAAATATTCTACATATGACTATAGGGAAAACAATCAAATATTATTTAATTACTACTCTTTAGGACCAGCTCTCCTATTTTTTACATGTCATATTATTTTATATAAAAGAGATAATTCAATAAAAAGTAACATTTTCTTTCTAGTTCAACTGTAAGCGGCAGCCTGTTTTTTTGTATATTTGACCATAATCAGGATGTCAATTCTCAATCTATTAACTGGCACTTAGTTGTCTTGAACAGATAAGGCAGCATAATAAATAAGATCAATATTTAAATTGGTAAATAAAAGAGCTTATCATTCAATTTGCTGCTGCTAATAAATAAAAATTACATAAAGCCCTGTGCAAGCCAAATATATGGAACAATTTTCAGCAAGTAGTAAAGTTCTGACACAAATGAAGTATAAGACATCATCTCTGTTCATTAAAGAGACTGAATATTATTACAAAATCACAAATATCTCTAAAATTCTGTAATTTAGAAAAGGAAAACTTGGAAAAGCAGATTATAGAGTATATCGGTCATTATTACATATGGGTGCTTCTAGTATTGATTCAATATACCAAATAAAACTTTCATTTTTCAATCAACATGAACACATTTAAAATACATTTACATTTCATCTCAGCTTGTATATTAAAAAAAGAAAATCACACAGGAAGCTTAAAATTACCTAGGTACTTTCATTACACTATGATTCTAGGAAATTCAATCGTATTATGCACAACTGTATTACGTAATACACTAAGAGTTTGAAGTACAAAGATGGTATCTGTGCTCACACAGTTGGGAGCATAGAAAAGCCCAAGTCTTAAGTTATTATTTCTCAAAGCACAGCCCATGAATCGGCAGCACTAGAAGTATCAGAATTACCTTGCTTATTAAAATAATTATTTGTTCAAGTATCTTTCTGTGTTCCATCTCAAAATTATTAGAACAAAACAAGAATCTCCATTTTGAGCAAATACCTTTGG
This sequence comes from Capricornis sumatraensis, assembly GCF_032405125.1. Classification (NCBI taxonomy): domain Eukaryota; kingdom Metazoa; phylum Chordata; class Mammalia; order Artiodactyla; family Bovidae; genus Capricornis; species Capricornis sumatraensis. Next base: position 177,977,117 of record NC_091069.1, read on the forward strand.
TGGCTATCATTTACATAAAAGTTTAAGAATCAATGCCTTAAATAATTATTGCTATGACATTACAGGTGAAAAAGTGAAAAACTCACCCACCTTATTATTATGAAGATTCTGACTTAAAATTGATTTTTTAAAATTATTAGGTTAAAATGTTTAACACTTCTGTTTTAAATATTTGTATAATGTTTAAACTTTATATTGGGAACATTCATTAAAATTTATCATGTCTAAGGAAATAAGATAGATTATAAGCAAACAGACTTACAGTTGGTGATATCAGGTGGTGCATAGCCATCATTCATATACATACTTGTGGGTTTTGCCACTTTCAAATAAACAAAATCAGATGTGTTCTTTAAGGCAGTTACTGCTTCTTCATGAGTAACTTCTTCTAAACACACACTATTCACCTAAAAGAAAATCCCCAAAGTTTTACTTCTTCCTTCCCGCTCTGAATGCCGTATTTTTTTTCCCCCTCTTTATTCCTCTGGGTAGAATCTTTAGTATACTACTGAACAGGAATGGTAGTTGTGTCTTTCTAGGAATGTGTCTATTTCATCTAAGTTACCTGATGTGTTGGTATTGAGTTGCTTATAAATAAAAGTATTGTCCTTATGCTCTCTCTTTCCTTCCTACTTTTAGAAATTTGAGCTATTTTTCCTTTGTCAGTCTAGCTAAAGGTTCGTCAATTTTGTTGATCTTTTCGAAGGCCCAATTTTGGTTTTGTTGATCTCTATGGCTGTCCTATTCCCTATGTTGTTAAGTTTTGCCCTAATCCTTTCTCTTCTGCTAGCATCAGGTTTAGACTGTTCCTCTTTTCAGTAAACATTTTTTTGGGTGTATATGCTTGCCTTTGAACTGTTTATTTTATATTGGAGTATAGTCAATTAACAATGTTGTAATAGTTTCCCGCAGCCAGCAAAGGGACTTAATCATACATGTACATTATTCATTCTCCCCCGAATTTCCCTCCCATCCAGGCTGCCACATAACATTGAGCAGAGTTCCCTGTGCTATACAAAGGTCCTGGATGATTATCCATTCTAGACATAGCAGAATGTTTCTAGTGTTTTAAATTATAATGTACTAGACAAATGTTCATTTTAGTATATTTTCCATTTCTCTAACATGCAACTTTATAACCGACTGTACATTTTTTTTTAATGTTTTGACAAAAATTTCTAAAGGTCACAGAACAATCCTAACTTTCCCACTGATTACTAATAAAGCCTTGCAGGGTTTCAGCTGTATGGTCATTCTTATGGTCCTACCCTACAGTGTATAGTGAGGACTGTCTGCATTCTGAAATATTCACCTGTGGTATACTGTTCATCTGATGGCCTGCAATGAGACATTAGTAGCTATGACACAAAGCGAGGATCAATAAATGCCACACATTAGAGCTATCTTCTTGGAAAGCTTACTCATGGTATTTTTCTCTTGGAACCTGGCCATCTTATTAAGAAGCCCAACTTAGCCATCCCCACTTGAGCTCCCAGCTAACAGGCAAAACTAACTCTTCCACTATATATAATCCAGCTTGAAAGTGGATCCGTGGCCCTAGTTTAGCCACCCCAGTAGATATTACAAGGAGTAAAGACATGTTGTCCTGGCCAAACCCATCCAAATTGCATAAGTATAAGTAAATAAATAACTGTTGTCATTTTAGTCACTAATTTTAGTGTTTTCTTATGCAGCATTAGATAACTGAATAAAGAGCTAATAAGATTTGCTAAGGGATTCAATGTGGAGAGGGAAAGAAAGAGAACGATCCTAAAGTTTCAGACCTGGGCAAAACAGGATAAAGTTCCCATTTAATTAGATGTGAAAATTATGCAAAGTGCAGAACTGGGGGTGGCAGGGTTGGGCAAGTTTGCTGTGACTTGGAAGTTTATTTTTAGATACAGTTGTCCTTTGGTATCTGTGGGGGAATGATTCTATGACCCCAGTGCCCAAATTACCCTTCTTAAGGATAAAAAAAATTCTGCAGATTCTCAAGCTCTATGTAAAATGGAATAGAATTTGCATACACATAGCGTCCCTTGGATGGAGGTTCATAACACTGTACAAGAAACGGTGACCAACATCATCCCAAAGAAAAAGAAATGCAAGAAGGCAAAAATGGCTGTCTTAAGGAGGCCTTACAAATAGCCGAGAAAAGAAGAGAAATGAAAAGCAACAGAGAAAAGGAAAGATATACCCAAATGAATACAGAGGTCCAGAGAATAGCAAGAAGAGATAAAAAGTCTTCTTCAGTGAACAATGCAAAGAAATAAGAGAAAACAGTCGAATGGGAAAGATTAGAGATCTCTTCAAGAATATTGGAGATACCAAGGGAAAATTTCATGTAAGGATGGGCACAAAAAAGGACAGAAACGGTAAGGACCTAACAAAAGCAAAACAGATTAAAAACAGGTGGCAAGAATACATGGAAGAACTATACAAAAAAGGTCTAATGACCCAGATAACCACAATGGTGTGGTCACTCACCTAGAGCCAGACATCCTGGAGTGTGAAGTCAAATAGGCATTAGGAAGTCTCAGAAAGCCTAGCTTTCTACTAGGAAGAAAACTAGTGGAGGTGATAGTATTACAGTTGAGTTACTTAAAATCCTAAATGATGATGCTCCTAAAAGATCCTAAAGTGCTGCACTCAATATGTCAGCAAATTTGGAAAATGCAGCAGTGGCCAAAGGACTAGAAAAGGTCAGTTTCATTCTAATCCCAAAGCAGGGCAATTCCAAAGAATGTTCAAACTACTGTATAATTGTGCTCATTTCACATGCTAGCAAGATTATGCTCAAATCCTTCAAGTTAGGCTTCAGCAGTAAGTGAATCAAGAACTTCCAGATGTACAAGCTGATTTAGAAAAGGCAGAGGAACCAGAGATCAAACTGCCAACATTTGCTGGATCATGAAGAAAGCAAGAGAATTCCAAAATATTCACCATGCTAAAGCCATTTACTGTCTGGATCACAACAAACTGTGGAAAATTCTTAAAGATATGGGAATAGCAGACCACCTTACTGTCTCCTCAGAAACCTGTATGCAGATCAAGAAAAAAGAGCTGGACCTGGACACGGAACAATGGACTGGTTCCAAATTGGGAAAGGAGTACATCAAGGCTGTATACTGTCACTCTGCTTATTTAACTTCTATACAGAGTACATCATGTGAAATGCTGGGCTGGATCAATCACAAACTGGAATCATGATTGCTGGGAGAAATATCAATACCCTCAGATATGCTGATGATACTACTCTAGTGGCAGAAAGCAAAGAGGAACTAAACAGCCTCTTGATGAGGGTGATAGGAGACAGTGAAAAGCTGGCTTAAAACTCAACATTCAAAAAACTAAGATCATGGCATCTGGTCCAATCACTTCATGGCAAATAGATGGGGAAAAAGCGGAAACAGTGACAGATTTTATTTTCTTGGGCTCCAAAATCACTGCAGATGGTGACTGCAGCCATGAAATTAAAAGACACTTGCTCCTTAGAAGAAAAGTTATGGCAATCCTAGACAGCATATTAAAAAGCAGAGATCACCTTACCGACAAAGGTCCAAATAGTCAAAGATAAGGTTTTTCCAGTAGTCATGTATGGATGTGAGAGTTGGACCTTAAAGAAGGCTGAGTGCCAAAGAACTGATGCTTTTGAATTGTGGTGCTAGAGAAGACTCTTCAGAGTCCCTTGGATAGCAAGGAGATTCAATCAGTCAATCCTAAAGGAAATCAGTCCTGAACATTCACTGGAAGGACTGATGCTGAAGCTCCAATCCTCTGGCCACCTGATGCAAAGAACTGACTCATTTGAAAAGACCCTGATGCTGGGAAAGATTGAAGGCAGGTGGAGAAGGGGATGTCAGAGGATGAGATGGTTGGATGGCATCACCAACTCAATGGACATGGGTTTGAGCAAACCAGGAGACAGTAAAGGACAGGGAAGCCTGGCATGCTGCAGTCCATGGGGTTGCTAAGTGTCAGACATGACTTAGTGAGTGAACAACACACCCTCTCTTACTTAAATCATCTCCAGATTTCTTATCATACCTGATACAATATAAACACCATGTGAATAGCTGTCAGCCTGCAGCCAATACATTTAGGGTTTTGAGAACTTTTTGGAATTCTTCCCCTGCAAGTATTTTTGATCCTCAGTTGGTTAAATCCACAGATGTGGAACTCATGGACACAGAAGGCCAATTGTATATTTGAGATGACTCTTGAGACATACATAAGGAGACTGAAGTTCAGAAAACAAAACTTATTACTATCATGTACAATGAGACCTAGTAAGCTATTTGACTACCTGTCAAAGAGAAAAGAAAATGTGCAATGTTTAGAGGTTAGGGAAAAGATGCATCAGGAAGGAGAAAGAGAAGGAATGGCCAGTGAGTTAAAAGGAATAGCAAGATAGAGGGTGACTAGTATGGAAACTGGAAAGAGTGTTTCAAGAAGGCAAAAGGTGTGTCAAATGCCTGATTCATCAATTAAAGTGAGAGATAAAACTGAATAATTTCAGTGGCGTTATGGCCACAAAAGCCTCATTAAATGGCAAATTCAGTGTAAATTTCTTGTTCCCTATTCTTAAAATTGATTCTGGAGAAACTATAAAGGAGGACATAAGAAATTTTAAGAAAAGAAATTAAAAAAAGAATGAGAAACCTAGTGGAGAAAGGTTGTCTGGAACTGGTGTATGCGTAAGTGGGGTATGTGTGTATATGTGAAGATGAGGGAGTGCTGGTTGTAGCTTGGGGAAAGAGTGACAAGTCATAGCCACGAGAGGGTAAGTTACAGAAAAGCAGTTGGAGGACCGTCTCTTCCTCCTCACTATCATTAACTAGCAGAAATAACTAGCAGCTATTCTTAGCAGAGGTATTCAAAAGGGCAAATAAATAAGTAAGAGGAAAGAACCCAAATCACCACTATATCAGACTTTGTAAGCCTTTCCAGATTCACTTGAGCCTACCTGCCCACTAGGCCTTGGCTGCTTGCTTACAAGAGAGCCCTGGCTATTGCTACTCTTATCTCCCACCATTACGAACTATTTCAACCTCTTCTATAGTAAAGGGTGGGCTTGGGCGTGGTTCATATGTTCCACATAATGAGAGGAGTAACATATCAGAAGACCACATCTGATGTGTCTAGACCACCGAGGCTCTAGCTTTTTCAACACTTCTGGGTTCAGGGGAAGTGCAGTGCCAGAGTGTGGGAGCTGGCCTTCTTAGCATTCATCCAGAGGGGCAGGGTAACACAGCCAAGAAATCTAGGACAGTTAACCCCTGTGGGGTAGACTCTAAGTAACAAGAGAGAGGAGACTAGGAGGGGTCAGGAGATCAATCTTTTCTTTTGCTTGGATAGCTGCATCTAAGGTTTAGCAGTTCCACACTGCCTGCCTAGAAGACTGTTCCTATATGATAAGCAACCAGCTATATTTTCTTATGAAATTACAGCCAGCTCAGAAACATAATACCTTGTATTGGCTTTCCCTCATTCTCTGCCTCCCTTTTCATTTCCACTCACGCCAGCTTCTCTGAAGTTCTACCTCCAAATAATACCTCAGCACAGCAGCTTTTCTTCAGATTTGTTTTTGTACGGAATATGAACTAAGACAGTTATTAATGACGATTGGATAAATAAATTGTGATATAGTCTACAGTTTCAGAATAGAATATTATGAATAGGGGAAATCACTAAATCTCAACTCTAGGCAGCAATATGGATAAGTCTCAGTAAAACAATATTGAGGGAAAAAGTATTAAAAGACTACATACTGCACAACAGCCTTTTTTTTCAAAATACTAAACACTTAGGCATATGTATGTGATTAAGCAATCTTTAAAAAGCAAAGGAATGAGAAACACAAATTGCTGATATTCTAGTTTTGGGGTTGCATAATAACTAGCAGTTTTCATTATATTATAAATAAAAATTATAGATTAGAATAAGAAAGGGAAAAAGAAGGTCACACACGACAAAGGATGATACTGTTACGAAGCTAAGGATTATGATTAAATAATTTTGTGCATCCAAGCTCCTAAATAGGATAAAAGAAAAAGAGAAGGGATCTAGCAGAGGAAATAGAAATAGCAAACAGATAATGAAGAAGTCATTTTTCAGGTCCTGACTAAAGAAAGGCCGTGTAAATGTCATTTAAACATTTTCGGCATGTAGAATTTCCAGAGTTTTTCAGGAAAAAAAAGACATCAAAGTGATTTTTAAAACAATGGATTTTTTATACTTACTGCTAAAAGTTTATCTCCAATCTGGAGTTTACCATCTTTATGAGCTGCTCCTCCTTCAATTATTTTGGTTACATAGATACTATTATCCCCAGGAATATGCTGATTTCCAACACCTCCAGCAATGCTAAACCCAAGACCTGTTTGGAAAACAGTAGTTTTAGAATTTCACCCATAAATGTAAACCTAAGTTCAGAAAGAAATGACTGAAAAGTAGAAAACAGATTCTATAAGCTGATAATTTCACCAAATTAATGCTTTCTAAAATAGAAAAGAATCTATTTACCTATTTTTAAAATCCTAAGTATTTTGTAATCAAGGGCAATTACAAATGTAAGTGCTCCTACAGTTACAAGTAAGTACCTTCCCCTTCCCTCCCAGGTACGGCTTAAAGTGTCTCATGCATTTGTGTTAGTTCAAAGAAATCATGTAAAATTGTTTCACTTTTGTTTCCATCTTAATTGCACTTGTTACTAACAATTTTAATACTTCCACAAGGTTAAAACAACTAAGAAAAAAAAAAAATCGATGGTGGGCAGAACAACTTCAGAAATGCAGATGTTTTTGTTCTTTTTCAATATTCTATGAATTAATTTTAAGTAAGGAATTTCAGTAATTCATAAATCCCATGGCCTTAATACCAAACTTGTAGCTCTCTATTCATTTTTCATGAAGCCACGAATTAGAATCAGTATTTCCATTTATCCTCAATCCCATCCATGTTTTCAAAATTCAGATCACATCCTAATAGTATTCACTGCAGATATAACTATTAATGATATGCTCATTAATATTTTCTCTTATCCTGTGTATCCACATTTAATATACTTTGTAGATTAATGATTACAAGTTAATATCAATACTATACATGACTTCAAAACGTTTATGCCGAATGCTACTTAAAACAACAATCAGTAGATGTAACAGAGAGATTATAAAATTCACTAAAGTGAAAGTGAAAGTTGCTCAGTCATATCTGACTCTTTGCCTGCCAGCCTGTAGCCCACCATGCTCCTCTGTCTACGGGATTTTCTAGGTCGGAATACTGGAGTGGGTAGCTGTTTCCTTCTCCAGGGGATCTTCCCAACCCAGGGATCAAACCCTGGTCTCCCACACTGCAGGTGGATTCTTTACCATATGAGTCACTAGGGAAGCCCCACCCTCCAAATTCACAGATTACCAGTATTGCTAATCTTAGAATGTGTGTCATATATAACTTAAGAGTTACACGTCACTTACAGATTTCTTACTTAATAATTTGTTTTTGCTGGATTTAGTTCATACCTTTAGGGCCTTTAATGAGCTTTATTTCCATTATTTTTTCCGATACTGGTTTCCGTCTTTTTACATACAAGCGTACAATAGATCCTGCTTCTTTCAATGCTTCAACTGCTTTGCTATGTGTTACATCACGAACATCTATTTCATTTACTCGCAAAATACAGTCATTGACTCTAAGGAAAAATTAAAAATTAAAATTAAATATTAAAAATTTAATATTGATTTTTCATTTTGCCAATTTTTATTTTCACATTTTTAAGGATAACTATTTATTACAATTTTTTTCTGAGAAGAAACTTCATGTTAAATTTCAATATATCAAATACTTATATAAATACAAACACTTCCCAAGGGCCATCAAAGGAAACAGTGCAAATAATAGATTATTTTACAAAAATACTAAGCGATAATGACAGCTGTCTATGTACAGAAATTAAAATACTTTAGAAAAACAGAAAATACTTACTTAGTACTAATCACAAGCTATGAACTTCTTTCAGTGTTTTAACCCTTACGACAATCTGTAAGGTAGATCTATCTATATCCTTATTTTACATATGGAAAAACTGAGGCACAAAGTTTAAATAACATTCCCAAAGCCACCCAGATAATGACCAGTAGAGCAGTGATTCAAAGATAAGAAATCTAAGGTTTAGATGGAATAATTAGCTTAACGTCACAGTGGAAAATCAGATTAATTAATTGGTTTATTAAAAAATAAACTGAAAAAAAAAAAAAGAAAAAAAAAAAGAAACTGATCTCCAAGAGGGGTTCACCCCAGAGATGCAGGGATTCTTCAATATATGCAAATCAATCAAAATGTGATATACCACATTAACAAATGAAAGGATAAAAACCACATGATAATCTCAATAGATGCAGAAAAAGCTTTTGACAAAATTCAACATGTATATATTATAAAAACTCTCCAGAAAGTGGGCATATAGGAAACCTACCTCAATATAATAAAGGCTATACATGACAAACCCACAGCAAACATTATTCTCAATGGTGAAACACTGAAAGCATTTCCTCTAAGATCAAGAACAAGGGTGCCCACTCTTGCCACTATTATTCAACAAAGTTTTTGGAAGTCCTTGTCATGACAAGCAGAGAAGAAAAAGAAATAAAAGAAATCCAAATTGGAAAAGAAGAAATAAAACTGTCACTGTTTGCAGATGACATGATACTATACATAGATAGAGCCACCAGAAAACGATTAGAGCTAATCAATGAGTTTAGTAAAGTCGCAGATACAAAATTAATACACAGAAATCTCTGCATTTCTATGCACTATCAATGAAAAATCAGAAATAGAAATTAAGGAAACAATCCCATTTACAACTGCAACAAAAAGAACAAAATACCTAGACATAAATCTGCCCAAGGAGGCAAAAGACCTATATGCAGAAAACTAGAAGACACTAATGAAACAAAATCAAAGATGACACAAAGATGGAGAGATACACCACATTCTTGGATTAGAAGAATCAACACTGTGAAAATGACTATACTAACCGAAAACAATCTACAGATTCAACGAAATTCCTATCAAATTACCAGTGGTATTTTTCACAGCATTTTTGAGTTGACCAAAAAGTTTGTTCTGATTTTTCCCTAAGACTGTATGGAAAAACCCAAACAAACTTTTTGGCCAACCCAATAGAAAAATTTTGTTAACAATTTATATGGAAACACAAAAGACTCTGAAAAGGACTTCCCTGGTGGTCCAATGGTTAAGAATCTGCCTGCCAAGGCAGGAGACACAGGTTTGATCCCTGGTCAGGAAAGATTTCATGTGCCATGGAGCAACTAAGCCTATGTGCCAAAGATGCTGAAACCAACGTACTCTAGAGCTGGTGCTCTTCAACAAGAGAAACCACTGAAATGGGAAGTGTAGCTCCCACTCATTGCAACGAAAAGTAGGCTCCACTCACCAAAACTAGAGAAACCCAGCAATGAAAACCTAGCAGAGCCAAAAGTAAATTAATTTTAAAAAGACTCCAAATAGCCAAAGCAATCTTGAGAAAGAAAAATGGAGCTGGAGGCATCAGGCTCCCTGATTTACACTATAATACAAAGCTACAGTAATCAAGATAGTATGGTACTGGCACAAAAACAGAAATACAGATCAATGGAACAAGATAGAAAGCCCAGAGATAAATCCATGCACCTAAGGGTACACCTTATCTTTGACAAAGGAGGCAAGAATATACAGTGGATAAAACACTGTCTCTTTAATAAGTTATGCTGGGAAAACTGAACAACTATATGTAAAAGCATGAAATTAGAACATTTCCTAACACCAAGGACAAAAATAAACTCAAAATGGATTAAAGACCTAAATGTAAAGTCAGACATTATAAAACTCTTGGTGGAAAACATAGGCAGAACACTCTCTGACATAAATCACAGCAAGATGCTCTTTGATCTACTTACTAGAGTAATAGGAATAAAAATAAATAAATGAGACCTAATTAAACTTAAAAGCTTTTGCACAGCAATGAAAACCATAAAAAAGAGAAAAAGACAACTCTCAGAATGGGAGAAAATATTTGCAAATGAAACAACTGAAAATGGATTAATCTTCAAAATACACAAGGAGCTCATGCTCAAAACCAAAAAAACCTCAAACTATCCAATAAAAAAATGGGTAGAAGACCTGAACAGACATTTCTACAAAGAAGATATATATAGATGGCTAACAAACATATAAAAAGTTGCTCAACTTCACTAATTATTAGACAAATGCAAATCAAAACCACAACAAGGTATCATCTCACACCAGTCAAAGTGGTCATCATCAAAAGATCTACAAACAATAAATTTTGAAGAGGGTGTGAAGAAAGGGAACTCTCTTGTACTGTTGGTGGGTATGTAAACTGATACAGTCATGATGGAGAACAGTATGGAGGTTCCTTAAAACACTAAAAAGTAGAACTGCCATAATACCCCAAATCCCACCACTGGGCATATAGCCTGAGAAAACCGTAATAGAATATACATGTTCCCCAATGCTCACTGCAGCACTATTTACAACAGCCAGAACATGGAAGCAACTGCTATGTCCAGCAACAGATGAACAGATAAAGAAGATGTGGTACATACATACAATGGAACATTACTCCACCGTCAAAACACAATTAAAATATTACAATTAAAATATTTCAAGTGATCACGCTAAACTTCTATAATGTATCAAATTAAGTTTACAGAAAAGAAATTCTATATCCAAAGACAGTGATACCTTACAGTTAGTACTACAGGTCAGTTCTCCAGTGGAACAAATGGAACATTTTAATTTTCATACAAGAAGCACAAATAAAAGGCAAATAACAAAATCAGGAAGCATATGCCTACATTTATATGAATGTTCAAATTATTAACTTTATATCTAACTTCATTAATATACCACTTGTCATATTCAGTGAGAAGTTTAGAAACTGAAGAGCTACATAAGGCACCAATAGCCTTACAATAAAATACTGTTTCTCACAGACCATATAAAATCTTTAGTTCTAAAACTTTTAGAAAACTGTCACCATGTGTAAAAAACAACAAACAAGGCAACAGGAAAAGTGCCACAATCTATGACCTAAGATTGTGTCTAAGGAAGCAACAAAGATGCCAAAGATCTTTGCTTTACAAGATACTAAGGATATCTTCTGAAATGAAACATTAAACGAAAGACCAGTTACTTACATTTATTTAATTTAGAAAACAGGTTAATTCATTTAAAGTTTGCATTAATCTTTTCTTTTTGTGGTGCGTGTGTGTGTTATTTGCTCAGTCTTGTCCAACTCTTTGTGACCCCATGGACTATAGCCCACCAGGCTCATTTGTCCATGGGATTCTCCAGACAAGCATACTGGAGTGCATAGCCATTCCCTTCTCCAGGGAGTCTTCCCAACCCAGGGATCAAACAACCTAGGTCTCCTGCACTGCAGGCAAATTCTTTACCACCTGAGCCACCAGGTATGAGATAAAAACTCACGATATATCAATATATGATTCCCTACCCTGCTTATTTAACTTACATGCAGAGTACATCATAAGAAACGCTGGGCTGGAAGAAGCAAAAGCTGGAATCAAGATTGCCAGGAGAAGTATCAATAACCTCAGATATGCAGATGACACCACCCTTATGGCAGAAAGTGAAGAGGAACAGAAGAGCCTCTTGATGAAGGTGAAAGAGGAGAGTGAAAAAGCTGGCTTAAAGCTCGTAACATTCAGAAAACTAAGATTATGGCAACTGGTCCCATCACTTCATGGGAAATAGATGGGGAAACAGTGGAAACAGTGTCAGACTTTATTTTTGGGGGCTCCAAAATCACTGCAGATGGTGATTGCAGCCATGAAATTAAAAGCCGCTTACTCCTTGGAAGGAAAGTTATGACCAACCTAGATAGCATAATGAAAAGCAGAGACATTACTTTGCCAACAAAGGTCTATCTAGTCAAGGCTATGGTTTTTCCAGTAGTCATGTATGGATGTGAAAATTGGACTGTGAAGAAAGCTGAGCACTGAGGAATTGATGCTTTTGAACTGTGGTGTTGGAGAAGACTCTTGAGAGTCCCTTGGACTGCAAGGAGATCCAACCAGTCCATTCAGGAGATCAACCCTGGGATTTCTTTGGAAGGAATGATGCTAAAGCTGAAACTCCGATACTTTGGCTGCCTCATCAAGAGTTGACTCATTGGAAAAGACTCTGATGCTGGGAGGGATTGGGGGCAGGAGGAGAAGGGGACGAGGATGAGATGGCTGAATGGCATACCGACTCGATGGACGTTGAGTTTGGGTGAACTCTGAGAGTTGGTGATGGACAGGGAGGCCTGGCGTGTTGCAATTCATGGTGTCACAAAGAGTTGGACGGGACCGAGCGACTGAACTGAACTGAAACTTAAGTAAGTTTATACATATTCCCCACCCAGAGAATAACTGATAATACAATGGGAAATCTACAATTTCTACACATTTGTTCAGAAATATTTAAATTATTAGTCAAAATTATTATTCAAAATGTTTAATTTCTAAGATAAAATTGAATTCCTAAATGAAAAGAGGGAAACAATGCTTAAAGCACAATTATCTCATTCATTCATTTGATATTTGAACATCTACCTTATGTTAGTTATTAGGATAATGTTTCTTATTTGTATTTATTCACTGTTTATTTTCTCTCAAGAAAAAGATACAAAGAAGATTTGGTATCACAACATCAAGTACAAAACATACCGCAATCTTCCATCTTGGGCAGCTGCTCCCCCTGCAATAATTTTAGTAATGAAAATACTTGAGTCATCTCCAATGTGTGGGTTGTCTGTACCTCCTGCAATGCTGAAACCAAGCCCTGAATTTCCCTGGGAATAGAGGGGGAAAAATTGACATTGAAAATAAATTATTGATAGGTTCCTGTCACTATAGGACCTAGAAACTGTACTAACATAGGCAACATGCATATAAAGGCATATATATATATATATGGAATATGATGATTTTTAAATTAAAAAATATAAGGAAAGCTATTATTTTCTCTGAATTCAGGGGTATTACTGCTGAATAGATGAGGTTGAAGAGGTACCGAGTACTTTCAGAGTTTAGTCTACAATTCTTTCTTAAAAGTATGCATAGTTCATCCTTGTAGAGGTGTCACTATTTAGGTCTCTTTCTCCGAGACTGCATCTAGCTCATGTTTGGTAAGCCAAATGGATCCCAACAGGAAAACGCTTAAGTGATCCTTGTGCTGCTGTTATTTCCAAGTAGGTAATATTGATATATCATTTCAGCCTTTTAAGAAGAGGGTACTTGGTGGGGCTTTGCTTCTGCTAACTTTGCCATCAACTTATTTTAAAATTACCAAATTCTATCAGCTAAATAACATTGCCATCATCCTTGAGGTGTTTAACCAAGAAACCTACCTGACTAGCAAAAGGCATTTTTTAAATACTGAAAGTCTAACTGGAGAATTTAACATTGGTAAGCTTTCTTGACAGCAAAGTTAATTTTGCCAAAGCAGCATTGCTTCTTGTTCATTTTATGTACTGATTTTTGAATAATATTTTCTTTGAAGGAAGGGTTCTCTACTGGTACACAAAGAAAAACTGATCTCAAAGGTATTAGACATTTATTTTTTCAAGAATGATTTAACTTTGGTTTTCAGTAGGCTCAAATAAGTGGGTATATCTGGATATATTACTAAACTGTATAAAATACCTTAAAATTCCACTCAATTATCATAGTCCTAAAATTCTATTTTAACAAAATAAATTTTCCAGTCTAAACTAAGAGTTACTAACGTGGTAGTAAATAGTATCAAAAGGTTGTATGGGGACACCAAGATACTCAGGTATTCTTTTTTATTTGCTTTACAAAATCAAGATATAATTACAAATAATTTTGTGTAGGTTTAAGGTATACAACATGTTGACTTGATACATTTATACAGAACAATATGATTACCACTTTATTTAGCTTACTTTATTTAGATTACTACTTTATGTACTAGCTTTATTTAGCCAACACCTCTATGAGGTCACATAATTGTCATTATTTTTTATGGTGAGAACATTTAAGAACTAGTCTCTTGCAATTCTGAAGTATATAATACAGTATTGTTGATTATATTCACTACACTGTGCATATAAGAAGTCTGGAACTTATTCATCATCTAGTTCCAAGCTTGTACACTTTAACAATATCTCCCTAATTCCTTGTATTCAAGTCCTATAATCAGTGAAAAATACAATGTACAGTTCTGACTAAAAGAATTTAAAAGGTACTAGTAAAAAATGAAAACATGAATGAGGTAAAAAGTTAGGATTATGTCAAGAAATCTCAATAAAGCGGGGGAAAAAACCAAAATGCCACATTAAAATGTGCATAATACATTAATATTGTTTACCTGTAAGACTCAGTCAGCTACCTCACTTGAATAGGTGGCCCAAATCCAGGTAAACAGGCAGTAAAAAATCTATTACACATGTAAAAGACCCTCTGAGGTCTATTTTCACTCAGTTTATCTGACTACAAACATAAATCTAGTCCTTTAGGAACATTAAATATACAGATATTCAGTTACTTAGAAAAGTCACTTATGTAAAGCACCTCATTTTCCAAAAAATGATGGTCAGACAAGGTGGCACTGCTAAAATATAGCATCAATTGAATGCAGATATTCTTAAGGGGAAAATATATCAAGAAAATTCACATATGTGAATTGTGAGTGCACGTGCTTGAGCTTAGTTGTGTCTGACTCTTTTTGACCCCATGGACTGTAGCCCACCAGACTAGTCTGTCCATGGGATTCTCCAGGCAAGAATACTAGAGTGGGTTGCCATTCCCTTCTCCAGGAGATCTTCCCAACCCAGGAATTGAACCCACATTTCCTTCATCTTCCTACACCTGAATTGCACCTGTAAGTTATTTTCTGACTAGGGGAATGCATAATAAGAAAGTTTTCAGTAAGGTCTTTTCCAGTAAATCTATGGTTATTATTTTTCTAGGAAACAAAACTGATACAATGATCAAGTTACTAGCTCAAGAGACAAAATACTCATTTAAAATAAGTAATACTTCATTATATGAAAACTAAATAATAAAATTAAAAACTGAGAAATTTGAGATATTGTCAGTCTAGAGGAGCACAAGGAGACATAATAACTAAATGTAATATGGTATTCCAGATAAGATCCTGGAGGAGAAAAACAAAGTAAGGAAATTCAAATAAATTTCATTGATAATAACGTATCAGTGTTACTTCACTGGTTGAAACAAATGTATTTTAGTAATGTAAGATGTTAATAAATAGGTGAAACTGAGTCTAGGGTAAATGGAAACTCTGTACTACTTTTCTACAAATCTAAAAATTTTAAATGAAAGTTTATTTTTAAAAAAAGTTCTTAAAGGAAAGCAACATGTTCATACATGTTCAAAAGCAACATGAAAATACCACAGCTAATTATATGACATGTGGACTTATTAAAGAAACTAATATTATTACATGGTTCTGCTTTTGAAAGATGATCTTCCTTAGATTCTATATGAAAGAGCAGTATATTTAAAGAGTTCTTTAAAGGAACAGATTTCTTTTCATAAAAGCTTAAGATAATGAATAGGCTTTTACCCTTTCAAGTGTGATTTCTTCATATTCATAATCTGCATCAGTGCCATTAACCTAGTAGGGAAAAAAGTAGCACAGAAATTTAGAACGTAAAATTTAAAATGACAAGACAATTTTTGTATGATTTCTTTTTTTCCTACTTTTTTTTTAAAATGGAAGGATAACTGCTTTATAGAATTTTGTGTTTTTTGTCATACATCAAGAATCAGCCATAGGTAGACCCATGTCCCTTCTCTTCCGAACCTCCCTCCCACCTCCCTCGCCATCCCACCTTCCAGACTGTCACAGAGACCCTGTTAAATGAAAGCCTGCTAAATGTGATAGTAATCAAATAACATAGCTTGATTCTAATAATTTTGAGAAAGATTTTCAAGGAATGGAACAGTGCAAACGTGATTAATGACATTTATGATACTGTGCCTTTCAAATACAGAAAGGGTACACTCAGCTTTTAATACTTACTGAACTCTTGATCCTCTTCTTCGCTTTAATTCACACATCTAATTAGCTTCCAATTCCTACTGACTTAAATACTTCAGTTGTTCCTGAACACCATCACCTCTCCATTTTCATTTCTATCACTTTGGCTTGAGTTGTTATTCATCCCTTCTGGGCTACAGCAAATGTAATCTACTCCAACTCTTAGATTACTATTCTTCACTGCTCAAATCATTCTAATGTGTTTTACACAGATGGATCTTCCTGGAACCCATGTATCACATACTTTCTCCAAAATTCTCTGAAACTCTCATACAAGGCTGTGTATGAACTGACCCAAATCATGACTCAACTTCATTCCTAACATGTATCTCCCCTCTTCATGGGCCTTATATACCATTAAACTTAAATGATTTGCTCTGTCCTTTACATATCCTTCAAGTTCTCACCTCTATAATCTTTCTGGTGATATGAAACTGAGCAAAGTAATCTCATAAATCAAATATGGATTGTGATAAACTGAATCTCTAGATGCCTCCCATCTTCCATCCTTAGTGCTCTTCTGCAATATGATTAAACCACCCTACCATCAAGAGATGTTATCTATTTCCCTTTCCCTTGGATCTAGGCAGGTTCTAGATGACTTCTGCTATAAAGAGAGTGGCACAAATAATGCTCTGCGATTTTGGAATCTAGGTCATGTGAGGCCTTGTAGTATCCGCCTTGTTATAAAGAATGCACCTTCTAAGAATTCAGAAGCTGTAATGTGAGGAAGCTCAAAGACCCTACGAAGTGATTCAAATGAAGGAGCATCAGAGACCTTTGGCCAAAAGCCCCAGCTGCACTTCTACCCAGCAACTGGCATTGACTGTTGGCCATGGTCAATGAGGCTATTTTGGGTCTTCCAGTCTTTTTTCATGTCCCAGCCAAGATCATGAGAAACGAAACTATCCAATTAATCCAGAAAATCATGAGAAATAATTATTTTTTAAGCCACTGTGTTTCACAGTGGCTTGTTATACAGCAATAGAATAATGAAACAACAGAAGAATGAAATCTATGTAAGCCACTTTTTTTTCTTTACCATACTGTAAGAAAGCAACCCCTAATTCAGGTTCAATTCATGAGACAATAACATCATTAAACACATTCAAACTGGGCTTCTAAATGCCATGAATACATTATCAAAACCACAAATTACCATTTCATTACTGTAAAGGAACAAAAAAACGATGGTGTAATATTTTCAAAAGCAATATGGTTTCCAGGAAAATGACAAAATGGGTGATAAGTTTTCTTTTCGTAGTATCTCTACAAAATGTGGCTTTCAACAGGAAAAATATGCTTGGCTAATGGGTTTATCACTCTCAATAGGACAAGGTGAGAGGGAAACAAGAAATAAAATTAGAGAAGAGAAATAAAATTAAATCAATCTTTAGACAAAATAATATATTACTGACAAAATATTTGAGTTTTTTTCCTCATCCTCAAAAACAGAAAAGCATAGATTTAAAATACTTCATGAGAACTGTCATTGCTAGTACTTTCTAGGTTTAGAATTCAGTCCTAGTAACAAAATGGGATTCTATATTAAGGATGAAGGTGTAAGCTGGAGAAGTGGATTGGGGCCTGACTGTGAAACATCTTGAATGTTTTCCTGATGAATGGAAAACATTCTTGGAAATTTTGGAGCATCAAGTACGTTTAACTGTTTTTCAGAAAAAGAACCATGGCAGTGTGGAACACAAAGGGAAGAGAAATTAGAGAAAAGTAAATTGGTAAAGAAGTTATGGAAATAATTTTGATAAAAGGCAAAATTTCTAAAGATACTTAAGAATAGGCAGTAAATTTCTAATTGTAAAAAAATCTTAGTATTAGCAGAAAAAATTTCATAAAGTCATAACTAAGAACAACTTATCTATAATCAACTTGACTAGGGAAAAAAATCAGATTATATAACATATACCAAGGTGAGTTGTGTTCCACTCACCTAATATAATTTGCAGCTTCCCTGGTGGCTCAGCTGGTAAAGAATTCACCTGCTATGTGGGAGACGTGGGTTTGATCCTTGGGTTGGGAAGAGCCTCTGGAGAAGGGTATGGTTGGTTACCCACTCCAGTATTCTGGCCTGGAGCATTCCAAGGACTGTATAGTCCATGGGGTTGCAAAGAGTCAGACATGACTGAGAGACTTTCACTTTTCAATATGATTGGGGACAAGAACTACACTTTTACCGAAATGCTGTTTTATAATATATTTTATTATCTGTGGAGAAATCCCTCCAAATTGCTCTTAATTTTTACTTGGTTGTTTTTGAGTTTTTAACTTTTCTATATCAAACTGTCCAAAAGAAGTTTCTGTGATGATGTAAGTGTAATATAATCTGTCTGGTCTAATACAGCAGTTACTTACCCACAAGTGACTACTGAGTGCTTGTAATGTGACTACTGCCAGCAGGAAAACTATAAATATCATTGAATTTTAATCAATATAAATTTAAATACCAACATGTGGCTAGTGGCTTGCAATTCTGGAAGATATAGCTCTAAGTGAATCATTAAATCTAACTATATCCTTCCAAAATACATGCACATATTCTCTTTTTATCTCTCCTCCTTCCCCCTTTCCTTTCTCCTCCCCCGACTCCAAATACACATTCTCTTTTTTGGTACTATGATTGGCACTATACCAAATTTACAGATCTATCTGGAAAAAACAATGATCTCTACTTTATCTTTCTGTTCTGCAACAAAAACTGCTCTGTACTTAAGTATTCCTCTATACCATCAATAAGTTTCACAGCTTTCTTACAACAAACTATATACATTTCCTGTTGTGTCTGACTCTCTGTGACCCCTGGACCGCAGACCACCAGTCTTCTCTGTCCATGGAATTCTCCAGGCAAGGATACTGGAGTGGGTTGCAATTTCCTTCTCCAGCGGGTATTCGTCCTGACCCAGGGATCAAACCCAAATCGCAGACAGATTCTCTATTGTCTAAGCCACCAGACAGTATGTAGCTTCAAGTTGATTGCTAGGTATTTCATATTTCACTGGTTTTTGCTAGTATATTTGAATACCATTCACTGTTTAATATTTAAGTTGTTTTAGCTTTTTAGAAAAATATAATTTGCTTCAATTATAGATGATATGCCATAAAGAATACAGATGTCCTTGGCCCCTTATTCCTAAAGATTAAAATTTTCTAAAAAGGTTGCATTAATATATCCAAACAGGACAGACAAATCTAATACATAATAGATATTAAGACTCTCCAAATAAAGATACAAAGAAGTCTAACTGAAGACTTCTCTGTCATTTAAGGTTCATTTCAGTAATACTTTTCAAACTATAAAGTAATACATTAAAACTCAAGATTTTGCCTATCAACATTCATACAACTCACTGTGTGATTGTGATTGTGGAAGTTGTTCAGCTGCATCTACTCTTTGCAACCCCATAGACTATACAGTCCATGGAATTCTCCAGGCCAAAATACTGGAGTGGATAGCCTTTCCCTTCTCCAGGGGATCTTCCCAACCCAGGGATCGAACCCGGGTCTCCCATATTCTAAGGCAATTAAAAATCTCAAAAGTATATACCATCATAAGGTAAGAACCTAAAAATAAAAATGTTCTAGGAAGACAATGTTCTTCCTAATGAAAACTCAACGTTAATAAATACAAAATATTAACCCTGAAAGAATTTACTCATGAATTTTTCCTAAAGAAAGAATAGCCATTTAGGTCAACTTTAAAATAATATAGTTATTAATTAAACTGTACAGAAAAACTGAAGCTTTCATTGCATGGACTATAGCCAGCCAGGCTCCTCTGTCCATGGAATTCTCTAGGCAGGAATACTGGAGTGGCCAAAGAACTGAGATTCCACTAGCTGTTTGTTATGGAATTAAAGGGGATTAAAACAAACACACAAAAACAAAAATGAAAACAAGAAACAAAAGACAACTGGTAAATACAAAATCAGACAAACAACAACAAAAACAAAGAAACATACACATACACGAAAAACTGAAACAGAATTAACAAACAATTTATCTCCAAAATATACAAATAGCTCATGCAGCTCAACACCAGAAAAACAAACAACCCAATCAAAAAGTAGCCAGAAGACCTAAACAGACCTTTCTCCGAAGACGACATACAAATATGCTAATAGACGAGTGAAAAGATGCTCAACATCACTCATTATTAGAGCAATGCAAATCAAAGCTACAATGAAATATATCCTCACACCGGTCAGAATGACCACCATCAGAAATTCTATAAACAATAAATTCTGGAAAGGGTGTGGAGAAAAGGGAACCCTCTTGCACTGCTGTTGTGACTGTAAATTGATGCAGTCACTATAGAGGACAGTATGGAGATTACTTAAATATCTAGGAATAAAAGGACTATATGACCCAACAATCCCACTACTGGGCAAATATCCTGAAAAAACATAATTGAAAAAGACAGATGTACCCCAGTGTTCACTGCAGGACTATTTACAACCGCTAGGACATGGAAGCAACCCAGATATACACTGACAGATGAATGAATAAAGAAGCTGTGGTACATACATACAATGGATTATTTATTGTTGTTGTTCAGTCACTAGGTCGTGTCCGTCTCTTTGGACCCCATGGACTGCGGCCCACCAGGCTTCCCTGTCCTTCACCATCTCCTGGAGCTTGCTCAAAATCATGTCCACTGAGTTGGTGATGCCATTCAACCGTCTAGTCCTCCGTCGTCCCCTTCTCCTCTTGCTTTCAATCTTTTCTAGCATCAAGGTCTTTTCCAATGAGTTGGCTCTTTGCATCAGGTGGCCAAAGTATTGGAATTTCAGCATCAGTTCTTCCAATGAATATCCATGACTGATTTCCTTTAGGATGGACTGGTTTGACCACCTTTAAGTCCAAGGGACTCTCAAGAGTCTTCTCCAACATCACAGTTCAAAAACATCAATTCTTCTGTGCTCAGCTTTCTTTACAGTCAACTCCCACATCCATACATGACCACTGGAAAAACCATAGCCTTGACTAGACAGACCTAGCTCTGACTATATGGACCTTTGTTGGCAAAGCGATGCCTCTGCTTTTTAATATGCTGTCTAGAACTGCCAACTTGTCTTCCAAGGAGCAAGCACTTTTTAATTTCATGGCTGCAGTCACCATCTGCAGTGATTCTGGAGCCCAAGAAAATAAAAGTCTGTCAGTGTTTCCATTGTTTCCCCATCTATTTGTCATGAAGTGATAAAACCAGATGCCATGAACTTAGCTTTTTAAATGTTGACGTTTCAGCCAACTTTTTCACACTCCTCTTTCACCTTCATCAAGGCTCTACAGTTCCTCTTCACTTTCTGCCATAAAGGTGGTGTCATCTCAATATCTGAGGTTTTTGTTATTTCTCCTGGCAATCTTGATTCCACCTTCTGCTTCATCCAGCCCAGCATTTCATGTGATGTACTCTGGACATAATTTAAATAAGCAAGGTAACAATATACAGCCTTGAGGTACTCCTTTCCCAGTCTGAAACCAGTCTGTTGTTTCATATCCAGTTCTAATTGTTGCTTCTTACCTGCATACAGCTTTCTCAGGAGGCAGGTAAGGTAGTCTGGTATTCCCATCTCTTAAGAATTTTCCACAATTTGTTGTGATCCACACAGTCAAAGGCTTTAGCGTAGTCAATGAAGCAAAAGTATAGGTTTTTCTGGAATTCTCTTGCTCTTTTGATGATCCAATGGATGCTGGCCATTTGATCTCTGGTTCCTCTGCCTTTTCTAAAACCAGCTTGAACGTCTGGAAGTTCACTATTCATGTACTGTTGAAGCCAGCATGGAGAATTTTGAGCATTACTTTGCTAGAATGTGAGATGAGTGCAACTGTGTGGTAGTTTGAACATTCTATGGCATTGCCTTTCTTTGGGATTGGAATGAAAACTGACTTTTTCCAGTCCTGTGGCCACTGCTGAGTTTCTCAAATTTGCTGGCATATTGAGTGCAGCACTTTCACAGCATCATCTTTTAGGATTTGAAATAGCTCAACTGGAATTCCATCACGTCCACTAGCTTTGTTCATAGTGATGCTTCCTAAGGCCCACCTGACCTCACACTCAAGGATGTTTGGCTCTAGGTACGTGATCACACCATCGTGGTTATCTGGGTCATTAAGATCTTTTTGCATAGTACTTCTATATATTCTTGCCACCTGTTCTTAGTATCTTCTGCTTCCATTAGATCCATTATATTTCTGTCCTTTATTGTACCCATCTTTGCATGAAATGTTCCCTTGGTATCTCTGATTTTCTTGACGAGATTTCTAGTCTTTCCCATTCTATTGTTTTCCTCTATTTCTTTGCATTGTTTCCTTCAGTTCAGTTCAGTTGCTCCGTCGTGTTTGACTCTTGCAACCCCATGGACTGTAGCATGCCAGGCCTTCCAGTCCATCACCAACTCCCGGAGTTTACTCAAACTCATGTCCATTGAGTCGGTGATGCCATCCAATCATCTGATCCTCTGTCATCCCCTTCTCCTTCTGCCTTCAATCTTTTCCAGCATCACGGTCTTTTCAATTGAGTCAACTCTTCACACAAGGTGGCCAAAGTATTGGAGTTTCAGCTTTAACATCAGTCCTTCCAATGAATATTCAAGACTGATTTCCTTTAGGATGGACTGGTTCGATTTCCTTGCTGTCCAAGGGACTCTCAAGAGTCTTCAACAACACCACAGTTCAAAGCATCAATTCTTCAGTGCTCAGCTTTCTTTATAGTCCAACTCTCACATCCATACATGACTACTGGAAAAATCACAGCTTTGACTAGACGGACCTTTGTTGGCATTGTTCACTTAGGAAGGATTTTTTAAATCTCTGCTTGGTATTCTTTGGAACTCTGCATTCAGACGGGTATATCTTTCCTTTTCTCCTTTGCTTTTCACTTCTCTTCTTTTCTCATCTATTTGTAAGGCCTCCTCAAACAACCATTTTGCCTTTTTGCATTTCTTTTTCTTGGGGGTGGGGGGGAAATGCAAAAAGGAATATTACTCAGCCACAAAAACACCACATTTGAGTTAGTTCTAATGAGATGGATAAACCTAGAGCCTATTATACAGAGTGAAGACAGAAAGAGAAAGACAAATATCATATATTAACACACATATATATGAAATCTAGGAAGATGGTACTGATGTCTATTTTCAGGGCAGTAATGGAGACTGAGACATAGAGAACAGACAATAGGACCCAGGGCACGCCAAAGAGAGGGTGGGTGGAGTGAATGGACAGGGTAGCATAGAAACACATACATTATAATATGCAAAGTAGATAGCCAGTGGGAATTTGCTGTACAATGCCAGGAGCTCAAACAGGTACTCTGGACAACTTAGAGGTGTGGCAGGTGAAGGGAGGTTCAAGAGGGAGGGGACATGTGCATACCAAGAGCGGATTTATGTTGATGTATGGCAGAAACCAAGACAATACTCTAAAGGAATTATCTATCAATTAGGAAAAAAAAGAAACTGGAATGGTTAGTCATTCCCTTCTCCAGGGGATCTTCCTGACCCAGGGATAAAACCCACATCTGCAGAGCCACCAGAGAAGCCCTGTGTAAAAAAAGCTACCAAAGTAAAATTAAAAGAATTGTCATAATTTTTCTTTACTCCTTATGGTTTTACAGAAAATACAAAGGAATAGTTAGGAATTATTTCAACAAATTTCTTCATTTCTGCTTATTATCAGAACCAGGAAGACCTCTAGAATTTTTGCTTAATATCTTAGAATTTAGGAAAAGAACAGGATTTCAGAGAGAGAATCAAACCCAATGCCAATGAAATTTTATCAATTAATACTTAACACTGAATTTAATACATCATACTTGATTGTACAAGAGTGAAAGCTTTCTTTCACCCAAGGATCAGGAACAAAATAAGAATGTTAGCTCTTGCAATTTCTATGAAACATTTTAATGGTGGTTTTAGCCACGGCAATTAGGCAAGAAAAATAAATAAAAGGCATCTTTATTGAAAAGAAAGAAGTGAAAATATTTGTTTGTATATTACATGACCTTATGTAGAAAATCCAAAGGAATCTACAATAAGAACAAAAATCAGAACTAATTTATGAGTTCAGTAACACTGCAGGATAGATTAATACCCCCAAATCCATTATATTCCTGCTGCTAAGACACTTCAGTCGTGTCTGACTCTGTGTGACCCCATAGACGGCAGCCCACCAGGCTTCCCCGTCCCTGGGATTCTCCAGGCAAGAACACTGGAGTGGCCATTTCCTTTTCCAATGCGTGAAAGTGAAGTCACTTAGTCGTGTCTGACTATTAGCGACCCAATCAACTGCAGCCTACCAGGCTCCTCCACCCATGGGATTTTCTAGGCAAGAGTACCAGAGTGGGGTGCCATTGCCTTCTCCGATATTCCTAAACACTAGCAATGAAAAATCCGTACATAAAATTAAGAAAACAATTTCATTTATAATAGCATTAAAAGAATAAAATACTTAGGAATAAATTTAATTTAAAAAGTGTAAGACAAATCCATTGAAAATTTAAAATGCTGTGAACAAAATTGAAGATGCAAAGGAATGGATAAACAATATGTTCATGGACTAAGAGACATAATACTAATAAAATGACAATAATTCCCAGATACTGTATGCAATGTCTGTTACAATTGTTTAGTCATTAAGTCCAACTATCTGTGACGCAATGGACTGTAGCCCACCAGGCTCCTCTGTTCATGGGATTTCCCAGTAAAGAATTCTAGAGTGGGTTGCCATTTGTCTCTCCAAGGGATCTTCCCAAGCCGTGGACTGAACCCACATCTCCTGCATTGGCAGGTGGATTCTGGGTGGATTCTTTACCTCTCATCCACTGGGGATGCCCATGCCAATGCAGCACTAGTTACAACAGCCACAAGGTGGAAACGACCCAAGAGACCATCAAGAGAAGAATGAATAAACAAAATGTAGTACATACATATAATGAAAAATAATTCGGCCATAAAAACAAATGAAGTTCTAACACATGCTGCAACACAGATGAACCTTCACCATACTACTCCTAGTGAAAGCCAGACACAAAAAACTACTGTATGATTCCCTTTTTAAAAATTCTTATTGGAGTACAGTTGATTTACAATGTTGTGTTGGTTTCAGGTGAACATGAATGATTCTATTTATAAGAACAGTCCAGAAAAGACAAAGCCATAATGACAGAAAGTAGATTAATGATTGTTAGGGGCAGAGGTAAGGGCAAAATGGGATTGACTGCTAATGGGTACAGGGTTTCCTTACAAGGTGATAAAAATGTTATGGAATTTGAAAGTGGTGGTGATGGCACAATGCTGTGAATAAACTAAAACCACTGAATTGTATACTTTATAAGGGTGGATTTCGTGGTATGTAAATGTCTCAACATAAGAAAAAATTTTAAGGTGAAAAAGCTGATAAGAATTGAGATATACATTCAAGTTGAAACAATGAGTTAATATACTTTATGGTAACAAGCATTATGCTAACAAAGGATCAAAAAATTTATTAACACACCATGCTAGTGACAGTATGGGGTAAAAACATTAATACTTTTTGTTGAATCATAATGCTAGAAAGTATAATTTGGCAATAATGATCAAATCTAAAAATTGACACACCCTTTGAGAATCTATGTATACAAATATATTCAGATTATATAATTGTATATATACACAAAACATCTATACAAAAATTATCAGTGGGGCATTGGTTTTTATATGGGAAAAGTTTGAAAACACATATATCCTTATTTATGCACAAAATATTTATGAAAGGATATATATATACATGTTCTTTTAATATATATCCTATACACTGCTGGATCATGGAAAAGGCAAGAGAGTTCCAGAAAAACATCTATTTCTGCTTTATTGACTATGCCAAAGCCTTTGAATGTGTGGATCACAGTAAACTGTGGAAAATTCTGAAAGAGATGGGAATACCAGACGACCTGACCCATCTCTTGAGAAATCTGTATGCAGGTCAGGAAGCAACAGTTAGAACTGGACATGGAACAACAGACTGGTTCCAAATAGGAAAAGGAGTACGTCAAGGCTATACGTTGTCACCCTGCTTATTTAACTTCTATGCAGAGTACATCATGAGAAACGCTGGGCTGGAAGAAGCACAAGCTGGACTCAAGATTGCCGGGAGAAATATCAATAACCTCAGATATGCAGATGACACCACCCTTATGGCAGAAAGTGAAGAGGAACTCAAAAGCCTCTTGATGAAAGTGAAAGAGGAGAGTGAAAAAGCTGGCTCAAAGCTCAACATTCAGAAAACAAAGATCATGGCATCCGGTCCCATCACTTCATGGGAAATAGATGGCGAAAACAGTGGAAACAGTGTCAGACTTTATTTTGGGGGGCTCCAAAATCACTGCAGATGGTGACTGCAGCCATGAAATTAAAAGCCGCTTACTTCTTGGAAAAAAAGTTATGACCAACCTAGATAGCATATTCAAAAGCAGAGACATTACTTTGCCGACTAAGGTCAGTCTAGTCAAGGCTATGGTTTTTCCAGTGGTCATGTATGGATGTGAGAGTTGGACTGTGAAGAAGGCTGAGCGCCGAAGAATTGATGCTTTTGAACTGTGGTGTTGGAGAAGACTCTTGAGAGTCCCTTGGACTGCAAGGAGATCCAACCAGTCCATTCTGAAGGAGATCAGCCCTGGGATTTCTTTGGAAGGAATGATGCTAAAGCTGAAACTCCAGTACTATGGCCACCTCATGCAAAGAGTTGACTCATTGGAAAAGACTTTGATGCTGGGAGGGATTGGGGGCAGGAGCAGAAGGGGACAACCGAGGATGAGATGGCTGGATGGCATCACTGACTCGATGGACGTGAATCTGAGTGAACTCCGGGAGTTGGTGATGGACAGGGAGGCTTGGCGTGCTGCGATTCATGGGGTCGAAAAGAGTCGGACACGACTGAGCGACTGAACTGAACACACACACACACACACACACACACACACACACACACACACACACACTAACATTTTATGCCTTAGGCACGAGGAACTAGAAGACTAGGAGTAGGGGTGAAGAAAGATTCTCGTTTCATTGGATATACTGTGGTATATATTGAATTTTATACAATGTATATGCATTACCTGTTCAATTAACTATTTAATTTTAGGAAGCATTTTGACAGCAGATGGTGGCGGGGGGGATATTGCAATAGCTGCAAGTTTTCTTAATTTTATTCATCAACTCATAGCTAGTATTTAATGATCAGAACTTAACAAAGGAATAACAAGTAAGTTTAAAAGCCATTCTGGAACATATTTTAAATTTCAGAATTAAACTAATTAGCTACAAAGAATATTACTAAACATTTTACAGTGTTTTTCAAATATGATAAAGTAAAACAAAATCTTAAGAAAATGGAATTTATCTTATTGCCTTATGTAGAGAAAAGGGTTACTATATCAGGCCCAAGGCTGCTATGGCTAGAAGAGTCTTAGTTGGCATTTGAGAAACTGATTTTGGGAGCGTTCTCACCATGCCCTACCTGAAAGGGGTGTTTACTCTTGGCAAGACTTTGCAGAGACAATGAACTTTATGCTGAACACCTGTTTTTCTTCTGGGAGCTTGGAAATTTGGCATGTACTAGATAGAGGGTGTCTATGTGAACAACCACCAATAAATAACTGTGGTGAAGCCCAAATAATTGGCTTCCCTGGGCAGAAAAACTGAACACTTATTGCTACATTTTCACTGCTAGGTGAAAACAGTGCTCTGTGGACCCCTCTTGGGAGGAAGACAGTAGAAGGAAATCTAAAGATGTATTCCTCTAGAGAAACAGCCTTATAATCTGACTATGGATCCTGACTTATTACATATAAATAAATCTTAGCCATAGGTATAAGGTGCTGAGCCTTGTTGAGTCTTTCTAGAGAATTTCTCAACATGGGTAGTGAATGGGTTTAGAGACTTCAAACATATTCTGTTTAGCAGAAAAATTATTTTTTGAATAATGTGTCATAAAAACTTTGCTGTCTGTATGTTAATCCTGCTTTTAATTTGTTGACATCTCTAAAATGCATGTGTATTCATTTTCTTTGTTGATATAGTTTTCTGTTAGTTCTTACATAGCAACCTTCCAGTTCAAAGGGTTTTAAAATAAAAATATTTACTATCTCTGCCCTTAAGCAAAACATAATTTAACAAAGGAACAAGTAAGGGATAAAATGTGAAGAACAAAAGTACAAACAAAATTCTTCTTAAGTATTGAATATCAGTGTGAAAGGTGACACTGACTGAAGAGTACTTTTGGTTTGTATTATTATTTAAAGTTTTTAAAAATCTCCCCAAATTTGCTATACCCATATAAATATACACAAAATATAAAGCCAAATAAAATGTTTTAAAGTACAGATGAAAACCGACTACAGTTTAAAAAAGAGAGAAAAAAGATTTTTACAATCTATTAAATTATGCACCATTTGATTTTTTTTTTAATGCACAGGTATGCTGCTGCTACTGCCGCTGCTAAGTCGCGTCAGTCGTGTTCGACTCTGTGGGACCCCATAGAGGGCAGCCCACCAGGCTCCGCTGTCCCTGGGATTCTCCAGACAAGAACACTGAAGTGGGTTGCCACTTCCTTCTCCAATGCATCAAAGTGAAAAGGGAAAGTGAAGTCACTCAGTCGTGTCCGACTCTTCGCGACCCCATGGACTGCAGCCTACCAGGCTCCTCTGTCCATGGGATTTCCCAGGCAAGAGTACTGGAGTGGGTGGGGTGCCACTGCCTTCTCCAGCACAGGTATAACTTCTACTTAAATATCTCCAAAGATACTTTGAAGTGAAGTGAAGTGAAGTCACTCAGTCGTGTCAGACTCTTAGAGACCCCATGGACTGTAGCCTACCAGGCTCCTCTGTCCATGGGACTTTCCAGGCAAGAGCACTGGAATGGATTGCCATCAGGTCTCCCGCATTCTAGGCAGATGCTTTACCATCTGAGCCATTTAGGTGGAGTGAAACATGTTAAGATTCTGCTGTTCTGGCTATTTATCTTTAGGAGAAAGAAGACTTTTTAACAAAAGGAGTTTAGAGAGAAGGAGTAATCAATTTAAAGTTACAAAGTGAACACATTCACTAAAAACACAGTCACTCAATTAGACTTTAAAAATGACTCTCTGATTATATGGCATTGTGTAAATGACCACCGGTGAGAGAGAGCCCATAGTGAAAGACATTCATTTTAATTTAAAAATGAAATTTATTTCAACATTTCTGCTTTGTAAGAGCATGGGAAAACAAAAACTAAAAAGGATAGTAAGTTTCATTTGCTTTAGCAATTACAGCTCAGTGACACAACATCATAAGTACAATGCATTAGAGAAAATAATGCTGTGATTTTAATATCTGTATGAAAACCTGAACAGGAAAAACAGAATTATATATGGTGATGAATGGAACTTACATAAGTTGTTGTTTCCAAGCTGTCTGTGTTGACCAGTACTGGAGGAGGATTTGCCTTAAAGAAAGAATTGTAAACGTGTTAGGCTTAACAGGAAAGTTGGTACATTACATATTAATGCTCACAAATATTAGAAGCATATGAAAGATTTGCTATTTCTTAAATTATAATTTTTATATGAAGTTTTCATACGTTAAACAATGTATCCAGTTTCTAGCACCAATGGAAAGAATTAGAAATATAGGCAGCTATTACATCTGCTTTTGATAAATGAATGATTATTTCTGCTACAACAGAGATAATTTTGTTAAGATTTGCGAAGTTCACCAGTCTTCCCAAAAAATTCACAAATATTCTCTAATATCACTAAAAACTCATCCCAAATTTCTTGGAAATCACTTCTTTTCTAGTCTCAAGGATCCCCTGAAGATTCCAACATTTCATCACCCAGAAAAATAATTCTGTCTCATACTGAACTGTGTTTAAACATTGGCGGAAAGGAACCATAAAAAGAAATCCATCATAAACTTTAATTAGAAACACATTCAATGTAAAAGCCCTCAATTGTTATCAACTGCAATTACTGCTTTTCATCTGTTATTCTAGACCACTCACAGAACAACTAAGGGTCAACCACTCCCCACCCCACCAAAAGCACAAGCAGATTAACATAGATCTAATTAAGTTTAAGATGAAAAAAGCTTGGTTTTCTGCTTAAGCTGGAAAGTGTTTGTTATGAAGGTGCAACAAAATTTTAAAAATAAAATGCAATTATTACCAAATGAAAACCAGACCGAACATACTAGAAAACTGACGTGACTCCTCTTAAAATTCTTTCTTTTGTATATTTAAAAATATATAATTACCAAGTCAAATGACATTTTCAGAGAATCAAAGAGATGACTATCCTTTAAATAAATTTTAAAAGATATGCTTGCATAAATAATTGCACTGTATCCATCTAAGCTACATGAAGCAGCAAGTTAAAAATGAGTGGGGACAAGGATTATAGTAAAGCACAGGGAACTATATTCAGTATATTAAAATAACCTATAATGGAAAATAATCTAAAGTAGATATATATACACATAACTAGGTCACTTTGCTGTACATCTGAAACAATAAAAAATCTTGAAAAAAACAAAATTAGTGGGGAATACTGTATTAAATACAAACATAATACTAGCTACTTTATGTGCAGCCCTACCTTTAACGGTAATAGTCTATTTTCCAATGATTCAGTGAGAATCAAACCAAATACTATTTGTGAAACTGCTAAAAATACTATTTGTGAGAGACATTTGAGATTTTATGAACATTAGGAATTACTCATTTCCCAATGACTACTGGGATCTCAAACTGATATTTTTAAATTAAAAAATTAATGGTACAACTTCAGCTTACTTTGCTTAAGCAATTACAGAGGAAGGCAAGAAAGAACAAGGCTAATATTTAAACTTATAAAAGAAGCTATAATCTTTAAAAATTATGGCAAGAAAATCATCTGGCTTCCTCTGCTTATTACCAAAAATATAGTGGAAGAAGTTTGCTTTTACAAAAATCTAACTCATACCAAAATTATCACAACCCTAGCTGCTCATGATCACCAACTCATCATCACTATATATGTTACCTTTTGATTCTAGTTACATAAAAATCTGGTATTAAAATACATAAAAATTATATAAAGTATTAAATTTCCTTCAAGATAGAATAATGACAATGAGAGATTAGGAGAAGGAGAGGTTATGGATCATGTATGTGCATGAACTGAGGACTGCTGTAGTTGGGTGATAAGTGTACATAGGAGTTCACTGTACTACTCCCTTTCTATTTGAACGTACTCAGCCTGTAAGGGGTTAATAATGAAGGCAGTTGTAAAATACTATGGGTTAAAGCTGTTATTAAGATATCAGCATTCATATCATAAACTTAATTTCAATTTTAAAGTTCAGTTCTGAAAAAAGAATACAGACTAGTAAAAATAATTTATAATTTTGGCTTAATGAATATGATTAGATAATTAATAATATGTACAATCAGTTTATTTGTAGATGTATCTTAGAAAGAATCTGAGTGAATGACCTCACCTGAAGGGAAAGCATAGACTTGAAACTGAACAAAAACTCAAATTGAGGATTAACAAGAATTTCATTCAAAACTAATGTCAGATTAAGCAATTTGAAAAGACCTATCACAAAATGTAGTCCAAAATAAGAGCCTATGTACATTCAGCTCAAGAAGCATGATCTGATGGCCTCAAGTTCAGCCACCAAAATAATGTTAAAAATATTTAAGACTGTGTTAGCAGAAGAGAATTAAAACATTTACCTTAAGATACATTATACTTTCACTTACTAATTTGAGGATTTCTAAATTCTAAATATAGAAATGGTATCTGACAAAGCAGTAATCCATCCCTCTCAAACTTGGAGGTGGTGGGAATGAGGTAGCCCAATGGGCTTGGAGGGTACAACTCAGAAAAACATACCTTAACACCAAGCCAGAACAAGTACTTTAGATAGAAGAGATACAGAAAAATTTGGCCACGGAATCTGCTACTTTCAGATAGCTGAAATAAAGAGCACTAAAACAAAAAATACAGTAGCAAATTTGGCTAGTTTAAGACCTTGGTATCTATAACTAGGATGAGAGATAGCAGAACAGATAACATGGAATTACCAGCTTTACTTAGGGAGGAAACCAAATAACAGCAACAAGACTTGAGGATAATCTATGTGAAAGTTACTTGTTAAGTTAGTCAAATAAGATTATTTAAATAACCTAAAATGACACATCAAAAAGCATGATTCTAATGGCTGAGTAATACTCCATTGTGTATATGTACCACAACTTTCTTATCCATTCATCTGCTGATGGACATCTAGGTTGCTCAGCCATTAAAAAGAATACATTTGAATCAGTTCTAATGAGGTGGATGAAACTGGAGCCAATTATACAGAGTGAAGTAAGCCAGAAAGAAAAACACCAATACAGTATACTAACACATATATATGGAATTTAGAAAGATGGTAACGATAACCCTGTATGCGAGAGAGCAAAAGAGACACAGATGTATAGAACAGTCTTTTGGACTCTGTGGGAGAGGGGGAGGGTGGGATGATTTGGGAGAATGGCATTGAAACATGTATAATATCATATAAGACAAATCGCCAGTCTCGGTTCAATGCAGGAAACAGGATGCTTAGGGCTGGTGCACTGGGATGACCCAGAGAGATGGTAATGGGGAGGGAGGTGGGAGGGGGGTTCAGGATTGGGAACACGTGTACACCCATGGCGGATTCATGTTGATGTATGGCAAAACCAATACAGTATTGTAAAGTAAAATTTAAAAAAAAAAGCATGATTCTAGATCTCTCTCTACCTCACTCTACCATTTAATGACTTTGAATATACAGGTAAATCACAAGTACTAATTACTGAAACTTATTTCTTCCATCTATAAAGAGACATGCCTTTAACCAAAAGGACTGTGTGACAATTCAGTAAGGTAATATTAAAAACAAAACAAAAAACTGTGTTGTAAATCACAGAAACCTATTGCTAATCCATTATACTTACTAATAGTATATTCCACTATATATGTCTCAACAATAATATATGTCTCAGACAATAATGAAATCTTATGATTCACTCAGAAATGGGGGGGAGGGTGATAGGAAAGGGGCAGGATATACCAGAAACAGAAACTAACCAACCCCTAAAGAATATGACCCATGAATTAATAATAAGGCTTAAGAAACACAGTTTTGATCATCCAACTTTTAGAATGTTATTTCATTAATAAAGGGCCTCATAAGTCTGTTGCTGTTAACATACTGCAGCATCCTAATCCAATTTCAGAGAACAATATTACATCTTAAAAATTTTGTGTTAAAATAATTCTAAGATTCAGTTATTCAAAAACAGGCCAAAATTAGTTTAGAAAATGCTTTTATGCTATATACTGTAGTTCTCCTTCTTAGCATTTATTGGAGTTTCATTATATTATTGGTTTAATGTCTCTCTCTTTCTCCCCTACTAAATTATAAACAAGTATTTCTCCAATAAAAAACTCATAAACCCCAGAGAGTAGTACATCTTGGATTCTAATTTGGCACACACAGCATTGAAAGTTAACGCCATCACATTAGTGACCACTATATATATATAAGTTAAAGTGACTGTAAAAACAAATAGGACGAATTCTGGAACAATGACAGATTACAAAGTCCCACAAATTTGCTTCTCCACCTAGATGACGACTGTACTGGCAAAATGCAATTGTCAGTGTGACATAAGCATTTTGGAATTCTGTAGTCTATTGAGGGCTTGCAACTTCCAGAAGTTATTAGATGTCAAACTGTGGTTAATCCAGTCAATTTCAATTCTCAGCAGTGTTGCAGCTACCCAATTCCCATCCTTCATAATTTGTTCCTAGAGCAGCTGGCACAAAGCCTGCACAAGCCAGGGCAGAGTAGGCAGGGAGAGGGCAGCCAAAAAGGACCCTGTTCTTCAAATATAGGGAAATCTGTGTTCTGATTGCTACCTCTGATCACAGAGGTTTCAAAGAGGCAGTGGCCGTTATTGCTGAGCCTCCCCCAAGTAATATAAATCCCTCCCCCTCTGGCTGAAGTGACTCCTAGTTTTAAAGGGCAAGTGTCTCCTCCCATAATTTCATTTGTTTCTTTCCCCTTTTGAGAATCAGACACTGAAGATTAGAATATTCAAAAACAACCACATATATGAGGGAAATCACAAAGTCATTGTGCATGCCTGGGGAAGGTGCAGGCATAGAAAAAAATCAGAGAAGATTTTAAGGTTATCTCATAAGCTGATTTTTAGCACAAAGATAGCCTACAGCAATCAAAAACTCAAAAACAAAAATACCCAGCAAACTTTAAATCTGATTTCCAGAAAAATCATAAGATTCAAATGTTCAATTTCCAACAAAAAATATCAAAAGGCATGCAAAGAAATAGGAACATATGTTCCATCCAAAGGAGGGAGAGTGAAGAAAAAAGAAACTGTCTCTGAAAAAGAGCTGGTGGCATACCTATTAGACAAATGATTTAAAGCAACCACTGTAATATCCAAAGAACTAAAAGACACGGTGCACAAGGCCAAGAAAAGAATGTATGAACAAAACGGAGAAAGCAACAAAAGACAGAAATCCTAAAGAGAAACCAAAAGGAAATTCTGAAGCTGAAAAGTGAAGTAATTGAAATGAAAAAGTCACTAAAGCAGATGTGAGCAGGCAGAATTAGGAAACCTGAAGATAGGATGATGTAAATTCTTAAGTCTGAGAACAGAAAGACTGAAGAAAAGTAACCAGTCTAAAGAGACTTGTGAGCCATCATTAAGCAGACCAACAAACATTGCAGGAGTCCAAGAGACAGATCAAAGGGCAAGAGAGAATATCTGAAGAAATAATGGGTAAAACATTCCCAAATCTGATGAAAGACATGAACATAAACAATCAAAGAAGCTGAAGAAACTCAAGGTAGGATGAACTTGGAGAGATTCACACTCAGACACATTAAAATCAAACTGCTGAAAGACAAAGAGAAAATTGTGAAAGCAGTACGACAAAGTGACTCAATATACAAGAGCTCCTTTGAGGTCAGGAAACACTGGGCTGGTATATTCAAAGTACTAAAAGAAAAACACTGTCAACTGAGAACCCAGTAACTGGCAAAATAATCTCGCAAATATGAGGGAGAAATTATGACATTCTCAAATAAACAAAGCTGAGGGAGATCATTACTTATAGACTGGCCCTGAAAAAAATGCTAAAGTGAATCCTACATGTAGAAATGAAAGGACACAAAACAGTAACTCTAGGTGTCTAAAGAAATAAAGACCTTGGTAATAAGGATAAATACAAAAAAACTCTTTGTTATCTTAATAGTGTTTTGTAACATCACTTTTTGTTATCTATATAATTTAATAGACTAATATTTTTTAAACTATATTTTAAAGAACTGGACATGTTAGTCACTCAGTCATGTCTGACTCTTTGTGACCCCGTGGATCCTCTACCCATGGGGTTTTCCAGACAAGAATACTGGAGTGGGTTGCCATGCCTGATCCTGGGTCAGGAAGATCCCTGGAGAAGGGCATGGAAACCCACCCCAGTGTTCTTGCCTGGAATTTTATATTTTGAAAGTTAGTCTAAAAGTGAATTATTCATACAGAAGTGATGTCAACATCAGTAAATAACTAAAATCAATTAATAGCCCAGAAGTTAATATCATAATAACTTTGCTTTGTAATTTCACATTTATTTTCTACATAATTTAAAACATGAATGCATTTAAAAATTGTTAGTTTACGTTTTTGTACATATAATGTATAAAGTTGTAATTTTGTGACATAAACAACTGAGAGGGATGAGGATGTAACTGTTAAGAGGAGCAGAGTTTTTATACATCATTAAAGTTAAATTGATATAAATTTAAATTTGAGTGTTATAACTTCAGTATATTAAATGTAATCTCCATGGTAACCACAGAGAAATTAGCTACAGAATATACATAAAAAGAAAAATGAAAGGAATTTAAACATTTCACTACATATATAAAAATTTAAAAATCAACCAAACAAAAAATAAGACAATGCAGGAAATAAACCTATAATAAATATAGAAAATAAATAACAAAATGACAGAAGCCTCTCCTTATCAATAATTACTTTAAATGCAAATTGCTTAAACCCTCCAATCAAAAAAAGGCAGAACGGATAAATCCACATGACCCAACAATATTTTCTGCAAGAGACTTCATTGAGATTCAAAGATGCAAACAGGTTGAAAGTGAAAGGATAGAAGAAGATATTCCATGCAACTAGCAACTAAAAGATAGGAGTCACTATATTAATATTAGATAAAATAGAAGTTAAATTTAAAAAGTTACAAGGGACAAAGGACATTACATATTAATAGAAGGTTTAATACAGTAAGAAAATAAAACAATTAACATTCAAGTACCTAATGATATACCATCAAAATCTATGAAATAGAAAGTGACAGAATTAAAGAGAGTAAACAGTTTTACAAATGATAGTTAAAGATTTCAATGCCCTGTTCAAAATAATGTGTAAAATAGCCAGACAAAAGATAAGTACAGAAAAAAATGACTTAAGTGACACAATAAACCAATGTGACCTAACAGACATGTTTGGAACACTCTGCCCAACAACAGGATACATTCTTTTCAAGTGCATTTGGATCATTCCCAGGATACACCGTGTTAGGCCACAATTATGTCTCAATAGATTTAGTAAGAAAGTTTTCATACAAAGTATGTTTTATGTCAAAAATGGATGAAGATAGTAAGCAATAATAGAAGCAAACCGGAAAATTCACCAAGTTGTGGAAATTAAATGACATACTATTAACCAATGAATCAAATAAATAATAGAGAAAATGAGGCCAATAGTTATTTTTTTAAAAGATCAACAAATTGACAAACTTTTAGTTAGATGGACTAAGGGGAAAGGAGAGAACAATAAATTATTAAAATCAGAAATGATAGTGGGAACACTAGTGTTAATTCAATAGAAACAAAAAGGATTATAGAGTTATTATGAGCAAGTGTAAGCCAACAAACTGGGTAACTTACACAAAATGGAAAAACTCCTACCAATGACGCATCATGAAGAGAAAATTTTAATACTTTACTCCTTGGAAGAAAAGTTATGACCAACCTAGAGAGCATATTCAAAAGCAGAGATATTACTTTGCCAACAAAGGTACGTCTAGTCAAGGCTATGGTTTTCCCAGTAGTCATGTATGGATGTGAGAGTTGGACTGTGAAGAAAGCTGAGTGCTGAAGAATTGATGCTTTTGAACTGTGGTGTTGGAGAAGACTCTTGAGAGTCCCTTGGACTGCAAGGAGATCCAACCAGTCCCTTCTGAAGGAGATCAGCCCTGGGATTTCTTTGGAGGGAATGATGCTAAAGCTGAAACTCCAATACTTTGGCCACCTCATGAGAAGAGTTGACTCACTGGAAAAGACTCTGATGCTGGGAGGGATTGGGGGCAGGAGGAGAAGGGGACGGCAGAGGATGAGATGGCTGGATGGCATCACTGACTTGATGGACATGAGTCTGAGTGAACTCCGGGAGTTGGTGATGGACAGGGAGGCCTGGCGTGCTGCGATTCATAGGGTCGCAGAGTCGGACACAACTGAGCGACTGAACTGAACTGAATTAATAAGGAATTAAATCAGTAATCAAAAATCTCCTGACAAAGCCCTTAAAATCTGATTGTTTTCCTGGTGAAATCTACCAAACATTTGAATAACTACCATCAATTTTTCTCAAATTCTGCCCTAAAATTGAAGAAGAAGGTATACTCCCCAACTTATACTTTAAGGCCAGCATTATCACTATAAGAAAACTGCACACCAATATCCCTTATGTATACTGATCCAAAAATCTCAAAAAAATTGTATTCAGCATTATACTAAGAGGTTTATATACCATGAACAAGTAGGATTTATTCCTGGATTGCAAGTATGATTCAACACAGGAAAATTGATCAATGTAACATACCACATCAATAGAATGAAGAAGAAAGAAAGAAAAAAAAAACCCAACATGATCATCTCAATCTATGCAGGAAGTATGTGACAGTATTAAATATTTTAACTAAGAATATAAGGAAACCACCACCACATATTAAAGGTCATATATGAAAAACCTACAGCAAACATCATACTTCCATGGTGAAAGACTGAAAACTTTCCCTCTAATATAAAAAACAAGTCAAGCTGGCCCACTTTCACAACTTCTATCTAAAAAGTACTGAAAATCAGTCAATTAAACAAATAAGAAGAAAAATTATTCAGCAGCTTCAGCTGCAAGCAACAAATTCTGGTAAATTCTCTTTCAATTTTTATTCTATTATAAATATTTTCTATTTCCTTGCTATGGCTTCTTAGACATACCCATCATTTAAAAGTAGACATTTAATTTCTAAATACATGAGATTTTAAAGTGTCTGATATTAATTTCCCATTCTGATATTATTTTCTCATTTAAATGCTTTCTTCTCTGTAATCACCCTCTGTGTTTTTTCAGTCTTCTAACTTTATTAAAGTTTTCGATTCCTCTTTGTAAATGTTACATTGTATCTGAAAATATGTGGGTTATTTTCCAGTATCTTTTGATACTGATCTCTAACATAATTCTACAAGGATAAGATAACTGTATGATTTCAGTATCTTTAGACCACCCATTTTTTTGCACCTGGTCTTATGTCCCTGGATATGTTCCAGTGTCTCCTCGTTTATAATCTATGGGAATTTGAACAGAATTTGTATCCTACTGTTGTGTGAAAACTGTATAAATCTTAATTATGTTGAACTGGTGAAGAGTGCTTTTCAAGACTACTATATCCTTCTACTTCTCTGTATATTCATTCTATTAATTTTTGAGAGTTTGATATTGAAACTCCAACTAAAAATCTTAATTTAACTATTAAAAAAATTGTAATATGTAGTGGAACTACATATAACCATGCTCTGTATTTTCCAAGTCTCTTGTAAATGTGTTATCATATTTTCATAATTTTTAAAAATGGCCAAAACAAGGGGTAGTCTGACCCTCCTTTCTGTTTCCCCATAAAGCATGAAATAAATTTCCCAAATGAAAAAAAGAAAACTATCTGTTTGCAAATAATATGATCATACATGTAGAAAACTCTGAAGGAACCACACAAAAGTCTGTTAGAACTAATACTTAGCAAAGTGGGAGTAAATGGTCTACATACAAAAATCAGTTGCATTCCTATATACAAACAAGCTGGCAAGAAAACAAAAACAATTCAATTTACAACAGTATCAAAAAGAATAAAAAAAGTTAGGAATGAACTTAGCCAACCCTCACATCCATACATGACGACTGGAAAAACCATAGCCTTGACTAGACGGACCTTTGTTGGCAAAGTAATGTCTCTGCTTTTCAATATGCTGTCTAGGTTGGTCATAACGTTCCTTCCAAGGAGTAAGCGTCTTTTAATTTCATGGCTGCAGTCACCATCTGTAATGATTCTGGAGCCCCCCAAAATAAAGTCTGACACTGTTTCCACTGTTTTCCCATCTATTTCCCATGAAGTGATGGGACCAGATGCCATGATCTTCGTTTTCTGAATGTTGAGCTTTAAGCCAACATTTTCACTCTCCTCTTTCACTTTCATCAAGAGGCTTTTTAGTTCCTCTTCACTTTCTGCCATAAGGGTGGTATCATCTGCATATCTGAGGTTATTGATATTTCTCCCGGCAATCTTGATTCCAGCTTGTGCTTCTTCCAGTCCAGCGTTTCTCATGATGTACTCTGCATAGAAGTTAAATAAGCAGGGTGACAATATACAGCCTTGACATACTCCTTTCCTTATTTGGAACCAGTCTGTTGTTCCATGTCCAGTTCTAACTGTTGCTTCCTGACCCGCATATAGGTTTCTCAAGAGGCAGGTCAGGTGGCTGGTATTCCCATCTCTTTCAGAATTTTCCACAATTTCTTGTGATCCACACAGTCAAAGGCATTGGCATAGTCAATAAAGCAGAAATAGATGTTTTTATGGAACTCTCTTGCTTTTCCCATGATCCAGCAGATGTTGGCAATTTGATTTCTGGTTCCTCTGCCTACTAACACATATATACAGAATCTAGAAAGATGGTATTGAAGAATTTATTTGCAGGGCAGCAGTGGAGCAACAGACATAGAAAACAGACTTATGGACAAGGGCAGAGGGGAGGAGAGCGTAAGACGTATGAAAGAGTAACATGGAAACTTACAGTACTGTATGTAAAATAAATAGCCAATGGGAATTTGCTGTATGTCACAGGAATCTCAAACAGGGGCTCTCTATCAATCTAGAGAGGTGGGATGGGGAGGAGATGGAAGAGAGGTTCAAGAGGGAGGGGATGTATGTATACCAATGGCTGATTCATGTTGAAGCTTGACAGAAAACAACAAAATCCTGTAAAGCAATTATCCTTCAATAAATAAATACAAGCCATTCAACGTATCTCTGTACCACTCTAAATAATAAGCATGATAATTTTCATATTTTCATAAAATTTAAATGACATGATCAATATAAAAGTACTCTGAAAGTTTAAAGTTCTAAAAATAATATAAGAGAATATTTTAAAAATTTATCATCTTTCTAGCTATCTATCTGTCCTCAAACTCACTCTGAAATAGACAAATGTTAGCCCCCATTTTTAATAGATGAAGGGAGTATAAAACTCAGAGATGTTGAACAATTTGAGTCACAAAGCAGGACTAGACTCTAAATCTCAAATCTTCTGTTTCTATTTCTATTATCTCCCGAAGCATCCAAAGTATAAAGTAGTAGATCTTTAGAAGAAAAACTGTATTTATTTAAAATGTTAAAATCAGGTTATATATAAGATTGGATTTAAAAATTCATTTGGGGACAAATATTTTAATCACTTTTATTAATTTTATAATGTAATGTTATATTCAATTACTCAGGTATACACACACTTATTCTGCAAAATGAGGCACACCCACAGCCTTCTCATGTAAAACAAAACAAATTATTAAACTATTCTACATAGACTTTTGTAAGTATATTTAAAACCTAAAATGAGGTTAGGTAATATAAATAAGCCTCTCCTGTTTGTTTTTAAACTTGCTCCCTGGTTTACTGTCTCAAGCAAATAAGAAGTAACAGTAATGATACAAATAGCCACGATCAAGTGCCATTATTATTCCTTCAATCACTGTAAAACATCTCAAGTAAGTACTACTATCATCATCAGTGTTACAGGTGAGTAACGAGATCAAGGTTAAGTAAATTGCTCAATTACACAGCTAGTAAGTGGTAGGAAAGTGAAAAAAGTATTAGTTACTCAGTCATGTCTGACTCTTTGTGACCCCATGGACTATAGCCTGTCCATGAAATTGTCCGGGCAAGAATACTGGAGAGGGCAGGAAGTGGTAGAACCAGAATTCTACACCAGATCCATCCAACTTTATTTATAATTACAAGGTTATGCAATCTCTAAACAATTTTCAAGTGTAGTGTGATACTAAGCTAGGGACATTTGGAATAAATAAATCAGAGAACTTCTGAACAGGAGAGGACTGGTTCCTAACTGAATATCAGAGCAGAAATTACTTCAAAATTTCAAAGGGTTCTAGAAAACCATTTTGACATCAAAAGACAAACTGAGGTGACATGACCAGAATAAACTTTCAAGTCTCCTACTTCAAAAAATATTGTGCTACTAAATCTTAGTTACTTGGAAGAACATTACATTATTACAATAACCCTTTGTCTATGTAAAATTATATCTTATAATTAATAAATGCAATTTCTCTTCGCACTGTACAGAAAATATCCATCCGGACTTATCTATTCAATTCTTGGTAGTTTCATAATTTGACTTTTTGTGATTTTTGTTTTAGTGTAATATCTGTATTTCCCCTAGAATCTTACTTTGTATAATGTTCTTACTGATTTTCACTTTTTAAGAGAGGAGAAGGGCACTGAGATGAGAACAATGAAAGGTGATACCCATTTTTCCCCTTAACAGTACTTATTTTGACACAGCAAAAACACCATTTTTACTAGATTTTATGCTACAGGTCAATAATAGTAAAATTACCTAAAGATCCATTTGTTTACACATTAAAATGAGATAAAGACCTTTGGTGTAAAAGATCTCCATTATCCTACTTACTAATACCATTGTGATTTTACCTTTGGATAACTCTGTTGGTAGTGTAGTTACTGTCTTAACAAGCCGTCCCTTGGAACTACTAAAGCTCTGAAAGCTACAAATATTCAGATTCTCTGACATTTGGCTATTACTTCATTGTATTTTTTGACTGTTACATGTTAACTTAAAAAGATAAATTCATGATTTTAGAGTATTTTTACATTTACAGAAAGTTGCAAAGATACCATAAAGAGTTCCCAAAGACTTTATATACATCAGCGATTATTTTTCAATAATAAATGTGAAGTATGTTATCCCACCAAATGACAGAAAGATTATTTCCAAAGATCAACATATACTGGAGAACAAAATGCTATATATAAAAGGACACATACAGTACAAGATCAGGAGGGACAATTATTTTTACTATCTTTAGAAAATAAACAACCCAAAGGAAATAAATTTTAAAATTGTTTTGAACAGACTTACATGTATAAAAGGCATGATAACAAATCTAAGGAGGTTCAATACGATGAAGTTTAGAATCTATCTTTTTTGTAGATAGCCTCATAAAATGGCAAATATTGAACCCAATTAAATCCCAAATATTTAACTCCCTAAAAATATCATTTAAAGTCCAAAGTGTGTTACCAAATCTAACAAAGAAACAGTTGAAATGATCTGAAAAGAATACAAATGAAACCATTAAGAACAAATAAAATTTTTATAAAGAAAAAAGAAACTAATAAAAACCTGTGGTATGATGGGTAGGATGACAGTATTCTCAGCAGGGACTGGCAGGACAGGGATCACAGGGACAGTGGGAGAAGAGGGAGATACAGCTTCTGTTGGCTAAAAATCATCAATGACAACAAATCAGGAAAAATATAAAATAAAAGGGAAACATATAACAGAAAGTTTCGTCACAAAGATAAACTATAGTTTTCAGAAACAACTAAAATAGGTAAAATAACATATTACTTCAATTTAAATGAGAATATGCTCTTAGAAGTAATTATACCACCAATAATAATTTTAATGACTCTAGTTAAAATAAGTGACTACTCTTTAGATGTTTAAATGAAAATAATAAAATATAATGATTTAACAATACTCCTCCACTGGGAGATAAGACACTTGCTTCACAGACTACAAAATATTTTTATAGCATTCAGGATATATTTGACCACTT
Organism: Capricornis sumatraensis; assembly: GCF_032405125.1. NCBI lineage: Eukaryota > Metazoa > Chordata > Mammalia > Artiodactyla > Bovidae > Capricornis > Capricornis sumatraensis. The sequence continues at coordinate 178,020,550 of NC_091069.1, forward strand.
GCTTACTTGCATTTAAAGAATCAATTACTCTCATGATTAATTCAATTATTTTTTAAAAAGATGTAAATGGAACACAGAAAGGGTGTCTTCTAAAAGTACCAATCTCTGTTACCTGGATTAATTCATAAATATTTGCTATATCAATGACATATTCTATAGGAGAATTATTAACCTCATATCCTATACAAAACCTCATATCCTATACAAAACCTGGAAATTAATTGATGACCTAAATATAAGCATTAAAATCACAAAATTCTTAGAAGAAAACATAGGGATAAACCTGGATTTAACAATGGATTCTTAAATATGATATCAAAAGCAGAAATAAAAAAAAACTAGACTGTATCAGAATTCAAACCTTTTGTGAAGCAAACGGCATTATCAAGAAAGGGAAAAACAACATACAGAATGGGAGAAAATCTTGCAAACTGTACATCTGATGATGGTTTCACATGAAGAACAGATAAAGAACTCACCATAAAAAGACAATTAAAAAATGGGCAAAGGACCTGGAACAGACATTTTCCAGAGGATACACATAAGCACTAAAGTTCTCGGCAACACTACAACAGCCAGGACATGGAAGCAGTCTAACTGCCCATCAGCGGGTGAACGGATGAAGAAGATGTGGCACGTATGTGCAACAGGGCACTACTCAGCCATAGAAAGAGCAAAACCGGGTCATCTGTAGAGACGTGGACGGACCTAGAGTCTGCCATTCAGAGTGAAGTCAGTCAGAAAGAGAGAGGCAAGTACCCTATTTAATGCATATATGTAGAATCTAGGAAAACGGCACAGAGTAACCTATCTGCAGGGGACAAATAGAGACACAGACATAGGGAACACACAGATGTATGGACATGGGGTGAGGTGGGGTGGCAGTGGGATGAACTGGGAGATTGGGACTGACGTACACTGACGTGTAAAACAGATAGTGGGAACCTACAGCATGGCACAGGGAGCTCAGCTTGGTGCACGCGGTGACCCATATGGATGGAATGGGGAGTGGGGGAGGGGGAGGCTCCAGAGGGAGGGGCATATGTATAAATATAGTTGATTCACTTCATTGTACAGAAGAAACTATGACAACACTTAAAAGCAATAAAACCCCAATTAAAAAAAAAAACAATAAGCACATGACAATCTATTCAATATTATTCATTAGGGAAATGTAAATCAAAGTGACAATGACATATTACTTCATACTACTGGGAGGCAATAATAAAAAAGTAAAAACAAAAACAGAAAGTAACAAATGTTGGCAAGGATATGCAGAAATTGGAATCATCAAAAACTGCTGGTGGGAATGGAAAATGGTGCTGCCACTATGGAAGACAGTTTGGTTTGGCAGTCCTTCAAAAAAAACTACCCCTAGGATTACCATATGACCCACCAATTCTACTCCTAGGTAAATACTTAAAAGAGCTGAAAACTGGGACTTGAATATTTTACCCTAGTGTTCAGTGATGCATTATTCGCAATAGCCAAAAGGTGGAAACAACTCAAGAGTATCCATCAACAGATACAGAGATATAAAACATGGTGTGTGTACATACACACAAACACACACACCCGATAGTTATTCAGCCATAAAAAGGGATGAAATTCCGGTATCTGCCACAACATGGACAAACCTTGAAAACATTATGCTAAGTGAAATTAACCAGATACAAAAGGTCAATATTTTGTGATTCCACTTATATTTAGAATAGGTAAATTCATGTAAAGTAGATTAGAAGTTACCAGGGGCAAGAGAGAGATGAATGTAAGGAGTTTACTGCTTAGGGGTTACAAAGTAAGTTTGAGATAGTGAAAAGGTTTTGGAAATAGATAGTGGTAAAAGCTGCTCAACACTGGAAATGTAACTGATGCCACAGAATTGTGAAGTTAAAATTGGTTAAAATGGCAAATCTTATGTTAGATATACTTTATCACAATTAAAGACCTCAAAAATATTTTAATGCAGAAAAGCAGGTCCCTTCACAGTGCTGTTGGATATATAACTTCATACAAACTTTACAAAAAGCAATCTAACAGCTTTAAAAATGTTGAACTCTTTGACTTAGTAATTCTGTTAGTCTATCCTGAGGGAAGCTTGGCATGCTGCAGTCCATGGGGTCGCAAAGAGTTGGACATGACTGAGCGACCGAACTGAATTCTAAGGCAATATTTAAAAAGCAAATGTATTAATATTCAATATATTCTTTTGAACACTGTATTTTGGAAAACGCAAAATATCCTAAATATAAGGTGTTGGAATGGTTACACAAATAATGATAATTTCATAAGATTAAATACTATGCCCCAGAGAAGGGCACAGCAACCCACTCCAGTATTCTTGCCTGGAGAATTGCATGGACAGAGGAGACTGGTGGGCTACAGTCCATGGGGTCACAAAGAGTCGGACATGACTAAACCGACTTAGCATGCAAATACTACGCATCGATTAATAATCATCTGTAAGAACAGTCTATAAGTCATATAGGATATTGCCTATGGCATGACATTAACTAAAAAAAGGAAGATAAAAATTTTATTTAAAAAATGGAAAGAAATGTTTGATAAGTTAACCTCTGAGAACAGGATTATGAACAGTTTTTCCCCCTGCCTCTATTCTGAATTCTACTTTTCCAGTTGTCAACAATGAATATATAGTGATGCTATAATGCATGGTGAGGGATGGAAGATCTATTCCTATTAAGAGAAAAACAATTATAATATTTTACCATCTCATTTTCTAGAAAATAAACTGAAAATGTGTTTCACATTAATTGTTCAAAAAGATGCTAAAAATTTCAATCATTTTTATAAGACCATTCGAGTTGAAGAAGCTAGGGATCAAGTTTAACCCTTCATTTTACAACTGAGCTTAAGCTCACAGAAGTTAACTTGCGAGGAATGAGGAAAATATCTGCTAGGCTATTGTTACCTGGATATCCTGTAGAAAGAAATCATAGGCCATTAGATATTGTTTCCTTTTTTCTTTCTTTATAATATTACCAATTTAAATGAGTTCTCTGTTTTTAAAGATGGAAAAGTTACAGAGATGGACAACGGTGATGGCTGCACAACACCATGAATGTATTTATTGACACTGAATTAACTGTACTTAAGTGTACTAAGAAAGGTTAAAATGGTAAAATTTTGTTACATATATTTTATCACAATTAAAAATAAATTAGGAATAAAGTCTCTGTCTGTCTTACTTGGGATTCCAGCCACCATTAATATATATTCTTCCTATAGGGGAAAAAAAAGGTGAATTCCATATTATGAGCTTAAAATAAATAATTTAGATGCTACCAATTTTCAATGGAATATTTATAACTTTTAAAAAATGTTTGAAAAACCCAAGAGATTCTGACTCCTAATTTATGACAAAGAGAAAAAGATCGTTTTAAAGAATTTAAGTGAAGTAAGTCAGATAGAAGACAAATACCACATGATTTCACCAAAAAAACAAAACAAACAAAATGAAAACATAGAAAACAGAGACTCATAGACACAGAGAACAAATGCACAAATGCCGAAAACGGAGGGATTTGGGGGGTGGATAGGTGAAGCAAATTAAAAGCTATAAACTTTTAGTTATGTAAGTCACAGGGATGTAATATACGGCACAAAAAGTAAGGTCCGTAATATCAAAACTTTGTATGGGGAGAGATGGTTACCAGACTTACTGTAGTGATCATTTCATGATGTATGCAAACATCAAATCATTTAGTACACTCAAACCAACATAATATTGTTCAACTATACTTCAATTATTCTAGAAAACTACTGCTGAATCAACTGAATATACATATAGAAAATGAAATGAACCCTTACCCTACTACCTTACACCATATGTAAAATTCCAGATGGTTTACTGTCATATTAACAGAAGTACAAAAATTATATTTCTAGAAAGTAGCAATGATAGAATATAATCAGGATCTTGATGTAGGCAAAGCACAGGTTGTTGAAGTCAGCAGAGTGAGGCAGCATCTGTGTGCAGGGAATGGACGGGTGCAGAAGTGGTACTGGAGTTTAAGCAGGATGAAGAGGATATCACACGTGGGCAGGCAGTGGCAGTGGCCTGGTATTTTTGTTGGATCCCAAGTGTGACAGAGTGTCTGTGTGCCATGAAGTATAGAGGCCTCAGTGGAAGAAGATGGGGATATCTCTTTGATCTTGATTGAGCAGGGTGGGAAGGATGTCCACTAAGAGCATCAACAGTGATAGGAGGTTGCTGACATACCTGAGACTTGATCCAATAAGTAAATATATATATAAAGGATAGTGGGAGCAAGGGTTCTCATGTCAGAGAATGGAGTTGCAAACATGGAAAGGGAGAAAATCAGCATGAAATCTATGGTTCTAGATTAGATTTGGAGGCACTCATATGACAGCATGGTTTTCAATATATATAGAAAATACAGAAATAAATATGTGTTTACATATACATATGTACCCTTGCTCTGTCTACAGAGAACATCTGGGAGCAGTAAGACCTCAATAGCATGAAAATACCTAGCACTCAGATCTTGGCTCATAAAAATCCATTCTCTATTTTTTTAAAAAAGGAATCTTTGGAGAAATGACTCCAGAGCTAGAGCCTAGAACTTTCTGCCATGCCAGAAAATAAGGAGGTGCTCAAAGAATTAATGAGGCATGACAAAGGACACAGAAATCAGCTTGCTGAGGCTCTTATCAGTTACAGTGGGAACGATGTGAGACTCAGATAACAATAATAATGGCATAAAGTGAAGTTGCTCAGTTGTGTCCAACTCTTTGCGACCCCATGGACTGTAGCCCACCAGGCTCCTCCATCCCTGGAATTCTCCAGGCAAGAATACTGGAGTGGGTTGCCATTTCCTTCCCCAGGGGATCTTCTGGACCCAGGGATCGAACCCAGGTTTCCTGCACTGCAGGCAGATGCTTTAACCTCTGAGCTACCAGGGCAGACCCCTATGATGGCATCAGTCAGTATGATGGCATAAACCCCACTGAATTAAAGAGGACTCCAAGAGTCTACACTTTTATAAATAATTACATAACAATGAAATGAATAGAGAGAAAAGCACATTTCCTTACAGTAGATGCCAATCAAAAATGTAGAAGGAATGATAGAGTCACAAAATTACAATCTGGCAACCACCACACTAATAACTCATTTAAGAAACATCAACAAACGTTAAAACTTCCACTGCTGCTGAATGACCCTTCCATTTCATTCTAGTGGAATTAAGTTTGAGTGGGAGACACACACACAGACACACATGTATCTCCCCTACAAACTTTTATTAATTACAGTGAAGAAATCTAGCAGATACTATCTTAACCAAAGTTAACATCATCAGGGATGGGACAAATCAAAATCATATGTCACCTGATGGGATGTAATCAGAGTATATCACTTCTGGGACATTCTTCTCAAAGATGCATAACCTGAACATTAAACATCAGACAAACCCAAGTTGAGTGATAAACTACAAAATAACTGGCTGTAGTCATCCAAAGTATCAGAGACAAGAAAGTCTAACATTTATCATCTTTATTTAATTTTTTAAAACAGCTTTGTTAAGGTATAACTGATATACAAGAAATTGTACCTTTAAATGTATACAATTTAATGAGTTTGAACATATGCAAACACCTGTGAAACAATTACCACAATCAAAGTAAGAGACATATCTAAAACCTATAAGAAGTTTCTTTTTGCCTCTACAATAGAATCAGATATTAGCTAATTAATAATCCACTTTAACATAAAAAAGACAAAGCTATATGCTTATAACAAATTTCAAGGCCAAGCATAAACATTTCCTCCATTAGGCAGTTGTTCTCAAAAACCCTTTATGATATACTATAAATTCTTCAATATTACATTGTAATACTGGCTCTGAACCTATTCTAAATATATTTCCTTTTGACAGAATCCTTTAAAGGATCTGAATACCATTTTTTAAAATCTTAAACAAAACGTACACCATCTGATTCTACCCCACTCTCTATTAGGGCACTGAGCAAGTGCTTTGCAGAAGAACATATACCTCTGCCTCTTTCTTAAGAAAGGAAAACACTGCTGAGAAGTCTTCAAAAACAAATGCATATCAACACACATAATTTCCTAGCTACAATCAATAAGCAGTTTGAGCCACAAAGGATTATGCAACAACTAAATAAGTCATTTAGTTTGCATGAAACAAAATACTGCCCTAAACAAATAATATCTAGTCAAATGAAGGTTGAGTGATGAGGAACAGTATAGATGTTAAATATGATAACAGAGTAAAAAGAAGAGACGAGGATATTTTGAGTGCAGGATTGAGAGCATGGTAAAATTCTGGTGAGCTGTATGAGATGATTCTAAATTGGAAAATGTCAAACTTAAGACTCTAATATGAATAATGAGGCAGCAATATAGAGTAACCATTACATTTGGGTTATTATAGAAAAGAAATTCAGCCTAAGCATTTGAAACTTGAAAAATCTTACATACATATTTTATTAGACAATATGACTTTCAGGCCATCATCCTTTTTCTGTTCCATTTGTATCACGCAATAAGATCAGCTCCAAAGAGTTTTAGTTGTTTCTTTTTTTTTTTAATCTTGACCATGTGACTAACAACAGTCTCAGTTGTTTCTATCCATAGCAACACCATGGAATCATTAGCCTGAGGCCTCCTTCAGAGACTTGTTTCCATGACAACAGAGACTATAATATTAACACTGTCTCAAAGAATACTGCAGAAAATGGTAAATTCCCATAAGGTGCCTGGATTGTACAAATTTTAAAAGTACTTTTTAAATGCCAGTATCAAATTGATGGCTTTCTGAAAAATGTTTTAACTAATTTTTAGAGATACTTGTTATTTATTCACAGTTTTACATTTTAAATTTGATGTACGAGCTTAAAATTATGAAAGCAGCTTTTAGAAAGATTTTGATAAAAAGTGGTCTGAAGCCTCATGAGGTATAGCCACATGCTTAACGTGTACTGCACATCTACATTTATGACTATGTACCTCCTTCCTTCACTTGCACTCACTCCACTCAATACATGAAAAAATATATATATAGACAGAGAATCCTTACCTTTAATAAATCCCTTCTGCCTGAAATAGCTAAAGTGGTTTTTTATATGTGCATATGAACACTGTCTGATACAGAAAGAAACAGAAGGAATAATTAGGAGGCTGCTATGATAATCCAGCTGAGAGGTGATCAGTAGCTTCAACCAAATGATGGTAATGGTGAAAATGGACATGAGTAGTCAAATAAAGATAATTTTTGAATGTAGAAATGGTACCTATATGACTGATGGGAAGCTGGGAAGGATTATTAAGAATAACAACAACAATGGCCACTAAAAATTACCTTTTATATCATAGTCAGATCCAACCATAAAAGATTTACAGTGCCTTCTGAACATATTTTTCTTAACTTTTTCTCACTTATAGTCTCATAAAACTTATAGTGCTCATAAAATTAAATTCTAAAGAAAGACAACTAATACCATACTACCAGGTAATGAGCTTAGAATACCCACAAAGATTCAACAAGTGCTAAGTAAATTTATAACATATTTAAGGAAAATTAAATAAATGAATTAGCAGATCTTTTATCAATATCTTCAAGAAAAATAATTACCCCCACGCCACTGTGGGTCTATAAGAATTTTCCTTCTTTTTTTGTTTTTTGTATGGTATAGTTTAATATTTTAATCTAAGTTCCTTTGTTTAAATTTCTACAATGTGGTGAAGAGACATGTTTCTTTGAATAAATGTCAAAGAAAATATCTAAGAGGGAAAGAGAAATCAAGGAAAAGAACTGCAAGCTTTTCGTATGTTTATAGAAGGATAAAATGCAGCACAATAAATTTACCAAAACCGTTTGGGAATCACTGTACTCAACAGGGGTCCAGAACCTTCCAAATAAGTTTTTGTCACTGCTTAGATCTGGTTCCTATTTGATTCAAATGCTCATTTTGCCACATTTACTCCAAATAGTACATTCAATATAAACTCCATAGCATGTTATTTGAACCAACTGCATATGATATTCATATCATAATTATCTCTGAAGCAAACAGCAACAAACCTAGATATATTCTGAAACAAAAACTAAGGGATTAAATATAAATTTTTGATTTTAAAATAACAAAGGGGAGAAAGGAAAACAGTCTAGTGATCAACAATCCTAGTATTGAAGCATGGGTGCAAATCTGTTAGTTTACACAGACAGAACATAGTAGTTCATGAATCCATCAATATTTCAGTTTGCAAGATTGATATTTATGAATAGTCAAGGTAATCATCCCTTCATTATAAAAAGATAGCATTCCATCAGCATTCAGCCATTCACTTTGTACTGATACAAGGATGAGCCAACAATCATTCAAAATTTCAAGTAAACAGAAATCCAAAACTTGAATTTAAAGCTGTGGTCATACAATTAACAAACAGATACGAAACTACCAAATGCAATATGCTGCCTGCCTCCCCACATTTATCAGACTATGGCTACAGAAACACACACAACCATGGACTCCACAATGACTAACCTAAAACGGGACCTCAGCACTTCCTAGTACTCATACATTAACCCTATTTTGCTCATGTTTGTACAATCCCTGATGATTCAGGTCACTGCTAACCTTTCTGAAGCGATCTTCTACTATTCTCCTCCCACTTAGTGTTTCAGCCATACTGGCCTCTCTGCTGTGTTTCACACACTCTAAACAAGCTCTGGCCTCAGAGTCTTTTATTCAGTCTTCCTTTGCCTAGAATGCTCTTGTCCCAGATATCCACATGACCCAACTCTGTAACTTCTTTTATGCCTTGCTCAAATAACACCCTGCAGTTGAAGCCTCTCCTAGTTATTCTACTAAACCCACCCCCATCACATACACACAAATATACACATTTCCTATTGTTTTCTCTTTCTACCTTTTCCCCAGTATACTATATATTTTAACTATGTTTGTCATCTGTCTTCTCCCTCTTTAATATAAGCTCTGTAGGAGTAAGGATTCTTGTTCCTGTATACCTAGCTCCTAGAATAATATCTAGCACGAAGAAGTAGTTAATATATGTTTCTTGGATGAATGAAACAATATGACTGACAAAAGAGACTGAGTTCATCAGCACTCTAGAATGATAAAGTGACTCAGAAAAGATTGTGTATATCCATCCCTCCCCCTGCCCACTTTCATTCTATACACATAGAAGACACTGCTAAGAGAGTCTGTGTGCTTGGGCAGTCACTACCAATCACAAAGTGCTCAAGATGTTCTAGTATTTGATGACGTTCAAAATATAAAAATGCCCAAAAATTGCCAGTTTCATGTTGTCCTCTGTCTGCACGTGTGCACTACAGTCTCTAGTGTTGCACAGTCATCCCCTCTGCCAGGCTCCTCTGTCCATGGGATTCTCAAGGCAAGAATTCTGGAGTGGGTTGCCATGGCCCCTGCCAGGGAATCTTCCCAATCTAGGGATCAAACCCATGTTTCTTATGTCTCCTGCATTGGCAGGTGGATTCTTTACCACTAGTGCCATCTGGGAAGCCTTGTTCTCTGTCTAGCAATAGTTAACTGCTTAATAATATCCTATGTGAAAGTAAACATGTCTTGTTCAAGAACATCTGCTCAAAAGATTTTCTCCTCTTTCCTTTTTAAACTGTATTAAGTAGTAAATATCACTGACAGATCCTATTTGAAGCCTGCAGTGCCTTTCTTCCAAACTTCTGGGTTCTATTAACCTCAACTCGACCCCTAGGTCCCTTCTCAGATGGTAGCTGCTTCCTATTGTTACTATCTATCTCTGTTTTATTTTGGTGTTCACATGTTTCCTTTTCAGTTCTCCAATTCCTTTTAAATCACCATTCATATTACATTTTCCCTGTTAAAATGATTACTGTGGTGTCTGTTTTTCTGGCTGGACCTACTCAAGGTTACCAATCCTCTTGTCAAAACATAATTCTTCATCATTCTGTAATAAGATTGCTTCTCAGTATCTCCAGATTCCCCACTTAAAAGACCAGAATATTTTACAGGATTAATTTCACGGGTGGTTGTGAAAGTGGTGATAAAGATGATGATGATAGGTTCTTTACTGATGTCAGGTATTACAGTAAGGGTTTTGCGGGTTTGTCCCATTTAATGTTTTACTAAATCTTGATCTTTGTTTTCTGCAGGTGGAAGAAAGAGACTCAGAATTTAGGTAATTTATCCAATGTGCTACAGCTAAAATAGAACAGAGCTTTAAACTCAGTCCATCATCCTCTAAAAACAACACTCTCAACCACTGCTCTCCAAAATCCTGCTATGTATTTAGTATAGTTGAAGCATTTAATTCCTAAGGTTGATATTTATCTTTTTCTGCTATATGTCAAAATACTTACAAAGTGATTATTTTTCAAATTTATGATGCTTTGATACATTCGATGGTTCCAGCAAGATTAGTCGGAGTTAAATACAGAAAAATGAGGCTGGGATACATTTCGCTTCAAATTGCAGATTATAATCTTCAGTTATTTGCCTCAGAGCCAACAAAAATTTTGTAAGGCAATCAACTGGTCCCATTCTGTCATAATAACATCTTCCTTATGCTCACAGCTGGCTGGGTCAACAGTCACAGTTTAGATTTCAAAAATACCGATAATATTGCTCAGAAAGGGACTAAACTGGGGTCTGCTAATGGATAAAGAATGAACAGGCAGCACTCCTGTCAAGAGGTGAGGGGAAAAACATCTTTTAAATAAATCTGTCTAGGGGCAGAAGTTGTGTTTAGGATTCTAAAATTCTACTTCTTCCAGATGTGATACCAGTTGGTTTACACTTGCACAAAATAGGTTCAGTCTTTGTTAACCAATCTGTACATGCCTGTACAATTGCCACATCAGTTGGTTTATTTAAAGTTTGGTAAATAAGCTGGTAATTGTAGGATACCATTCTCTGCATGATCTGAATAGCTACTCTTACCTTTATCAAAATTCTAAATTTTGATATAAGAATGGAGGATTGAAAAATGTTATCTAAATAACAGTGCCAGGAAGTACACAGTGAGAAAAATCTTTAAAGAAAATGACACTAAGTCAAATTTTAACAGTAAGAATATAAGTTCTTCATATATTAATGTATATGCTTCAACTTTTTCACAGAAGCCTTTGAATTAGTTTTGAAATAGACATGATTTTATAAAATCCTGTAATGCAGACTTATAATTTTAAAGCCATAGTTGTACATAAAAATGGCTTGGGAAATTTACAGTGGCCAAACCATATTTAGAAGTTCCAAACTTCTTTGTAGCCATCATCAGATTAAATGAAAATAAACGCACATAATTAACTTTATTCAGTCAACAAACAGTCATCATCTACATTCACTGCTGGGAGCCAGCACGGGAGATCCCACTCATGACAAGGTCATGTGGAGAGACCTGAAGGGCAAGGCGAGTCAGGTCTCAAGGGGTCCTCTGTCTGAGCATCTGCCCCGAAACCAAAATCTGTCTGTTTACTGTCTGCTATACTATACTCTTCTGACATTACCACCTTTTCTCTGGAAAGAGTTAACTCAGAGCTCCAGTTAACAGTCTCCTGCATATAAAAAGAACGTCTCAGTTTAAACCCCTTTAATGGCTTTCTAACTTACCTCACCAGTCTCCCCAGACTTTTACAACTTGTGAATTGTTTACAGCCCCCCAACCGTGAGAGGCACGAAGCTTAAAACATCTTAAAGATATAGAGCTTTTTAGAGTTAAGAATTAATTTGGTGAAGAGTTTGTTAATGTTTGCCACCAGGCCTCCATATCCTTTATCTTTTAGGCACCTGGGAGAATATTAATCAATGTAAACGGGATGCAGAAATAGGAATATAGTAGTTTTGATGTTAGCAATACTAGACTTTTGAGTTAATGAATTTTCTCTTTGTTATAAATCACTGTACTCCTTTTCCTTGTTATAAATTGTTGTGTCCTTGCTATGTAAGAATGTAACTTTATTTAGTGTTTTCTGAGAGTGGCACCAGACTTTGGGAAGAACCAACAATATTACCCTTATCGGAAAAGGGCTGGCCCTCTGGCCAGAAGATGATGTAAATCACCTAAGACTTATATATACAACTAGGTATGCAGAGAGAAAGCCTGGTCTCAATAAGAATCAGGGCTGCTGACGCTGCATAATTTTATATTATCCATTGATCTCTACGTACAAAAAAGGTATAAAAGGCCTTTACGAACAATAAAGGAGGGGCCAGTCACTGAAAAGACTGGTTTCCCCTGTGTCAAATCTCTCTCTTTCTCCCTCTCCCTCCCTCTCTTTTTCAGGCTGAATTCCCATCTGGGGCGTGGAGGCTCTGCCCTGGCTTCTAAGACCCTTAGGAGGGAGCCTAAGGCGGGGCACCCTCTGCTCTTCAAGTGGGCACCGGTGGCCTAACATAGACAGTGCAAGTTCCTTGTCTTGGAACTTTATTAGTTTTCCACGTAAACCAAGTTATTCAGCCTCTTTTCTCCACTAAATTCCCCACTACACTATTCTTTCCTAATCTTTTATAGTTCTAAATAAGTAAGTTTTTCCTCCCCTTCAAATTACCCTGGATCCACCAGGGCAGGACCCCGGCAATTCACCACTCTACGCTCTAGGGATATAAGAAAACATACATCTATCCTATCAGCTCTTGTGAAGCTTCTGGTTTTGCAGCTTTTGGTATTAAATCATTACCCAATTGATTACTGAAATATAGTTGTGATAACAGGTATGGAATACAATTCTCATGAAAACAAATACTCCTTAAAATAAGAAAAGAGCAAAAATGTTGTGCATGTTGAATGTCCTATTCTGACCCCAGAGGTTATGGGCCTGTCACTTTTTAGTACTGTTCTTAACAGATTATTTTAAAAGTTAACCCTAAAACTATATATATCATGCATACATACATACATGTTAGATATTAGACATTAAAATATGCAAATTGCAGTTTATGCAATAAAACATATATATTGCTATGTGTCCTTGACCCAAAAAAGTGAAAGTGAAAGTTCCTAGGTTGTGTCCAACTCATTGAGACTGCATGGACTATAGCCTGCTAGGTTCCTCTGTCCATGGAATTCCAGGCCAGAATACTGGAGTGGGTAGCCTTTCCCTTCTCCAGGCGATCGTCCCAACCCAGGGATCGAATCCAAGTCTCCCGCATTGCAGGTGGATTCCTTACCACCTGAGCCCTCCTTGACAAAAGGACAACAACAACAGTTATGACACTACACAGAAACTACAAAGATGTACACAACACACTTCCTATTTATGAAGAGCTTATATAACAAACTTTGCTTACTCAGTTCTTCAAACAATAGCCAATCTAATCCGCCTCAAGCTATCAATGTTCTTTTAACAGACTTTAGAGTAGAAAGTACAGAGTTCCCATATAACCTTTGCCCACACACATGCACTGCATCCCCATTATTAACATTTCCCACCTGAGCTGTACACTGCACAGTTGATGAATCTACAATGACGCATCACTGCTATCCAAAGTTCATAGTTTACACTAGGGTTCATTCCTGATGTACATTTACAAGTTTAAACAAATGTATAATGTCAGGTATCCACCATTATAGTACCATACAGAATAGTTTTCACTGGCCTAAAAATCTGTGCTCTATTCATCCCTCCCTCTTTCCTAACTTTGGCAACTAATCTTTTTACTATCTCCATAGTTTTGCCTTTTCCAGAATGTCATATAGTTGGAAGCATAGAATGTGTAGCGTTTTCAGATTGGTGTCTTTCCCTTAGAAATATGCACTTATTGAGTTCTTCCATATCTTTTTAACACTTAATAACATTTTATCTACCCACTGAAGGTTATCTGGGTTGCTTCCAAGTTTTAGCAATCATGAATAAAGCTGCAATAAACATCTGTGTGCAAATTTTCATGTGGACATAAGTGCTCAACTCATCTGAATGAAAGCCAAGGAGTGCAACTGCTGGATTAAAGGTCAATCTGGTATTTTTTTTAAGTGAATATAATCACTGTAAACTTTTTGTTTAATCTTCATCTTTATGCTTTTCTAGCGCCCAAATTACTGGGTCTTAAACACCACTTAAACATATTTTTGAGTAGTTATGTTTTGGGTATAAAGGGAAACAATTTCCAAATCTGAGTAATGGCATTTTTATCAAAAGTACTGGCCTTTTGAGTAGGAAATTCAACTTTGTCAAGAGACAGCATCTCACAACCAGTATAACATAATTTTTATCCTAACTTTGATTGCTTGGTAATCATTACTCAACGAGACTGTTTCTACCCATTCTCCAGGAAATGTATTCTACTATCAGAGTTGGTATTTCCAAAGTAGTTTAAGAGGATTATCTTCTTACTCTATCTTCCAGTTTAATACAAAGGCATTACACTGCTGAATATAAGCAATTTCATTCTTTAGAGATGAAGAAAAAAATATATATTTAAATACATTTAAGTAAATACATGAATGTATTTTATACATATATATATTTGACCACTTCAAAATACAACTATCATTAGGACTGAGGCCAAATGTTTAAAATGTATATAGATAAGGTTAGGCCAATTCATGTTGGTCCAAGGTGGAAATGTCTTGGTGTGAATATTTAGACCTGCTGCCTGGGAGGAACTGTCATAAGATAAAAGCTTATAGATAATAATACCATATGCCTCTGTTTGCCTGGGAAGTTTCCCTTTTCTATCAAAAGTACTCCAAGTTTGGTCAGTGAGTGATACATTCATCCTAGTTATAAGGAAACTTAATAGTTTTTCTCTTCTTCTCCTCTCCCTGCCTCACCTCCTCAAGGTGAAGGGTAGACAAGAAGAGCATCATCAGCTGGAGGATCAGTGTAACACGGAAGTGTGACATGTTTCACAAAACATTTAAGAGAGAATTCAGATGGATTAACAATATATAATAATAAAGAGTCAGGCAGCATTAAGTGCTATGAGGAAAAATGTTTAAAAAGATAAAAGGACAGTGATGTCTGGAATGAAGGAGTGCCTGCTACCTTAGATAAGAATCTAGAAAGATCCTCCGAGAAGGTAACAGATGAGCAGAAATCTGAAGTGAGGAAATGAACTATGAGAATATCTGAGGAAAGAATGTTCCAGGCAGAGGAAACAGTAACATCAGGTTCTGAGACAGTCACATGCTTAATTTATTTGAGAAATAGGAACAAGGCCAATACAGCAAATTAAGTGAGGGAGCAATAGGAAATGGGATTACAGACACTGCCAGGGACTAGATAATAAAGGGCCTTTTGAACTATGGTAAAGAAGGACTTAGGATTTTATTATATGTCGGATTGGAAGCCATGGAAGTGATAAAAACAAGATAATGACATGAACTGACATTCTGTAAGGATTCCTCTGGCTTCTGGGTAAAGAACAGACTGCTGAGAGTGAAGAATGGAGACAGGGAGTCCAAATAGATTATCTACTGCTGTAGTTCAGGCAACAAATTAAATAATTTTAATTAGTCATTATAGAGTAGCGAGAAGTGGTTAGATCATATATTCTAAACACAGAGCCAACAGAATTTGCTATTAAATTGTGTGAGCAAAAGAAAAAGGAACAGAAGATGATCTCAAGGGTTTTTTATCTTCACCATCTCAGTGATTAAATGAGGATGGGGGAAAAATAATATTAGAAACTATTTTTGACATATTAACTTTCAGATACTCAATCTAAGTGGAGATATGGATTAGGAAAGCTAGATATACAAGTCTAGTGAACAGGGATTAATTAGCTCTGGACTGAAGATATGAATATTGATGTTAATTAAGGGCACCTGAATGAGATCAACTGAAATATGAGTATAAAAAAAGAAGTTCAAGGATTGATGCCCTGAGTTACTCTGTTAGTAGTTAAGAAGAGGAGGTGGATATTGCAAAGGAAATTGAGGTTGGGAGAGTAAGGAGAATGGTGTTTAAGAGTTAAATGAGAAAAGAATTTAAAGGAGGGAGTGAGTAGTCAATGTGTAAAAAGCTGTGGAAGGGTCAAGTTAAATGCAGACTGAGAATTGATCCCTGGATTTGACAGTCTATACTCCAAGAGGGTTGTTTTAATGAGAGGTATTATGCTGAGTATGTATGCTGATAGGAATACTCCAGTACAGAGAGAAAGGCAGATAATGCAATGAAGAGGAAATTTCAGAACTCTCTGAAAAGTCAAAGCTGAAGATTTAGTACAAAAGTGATGGGTGAGATTTAAGAACACAAACGGATTATTTAACAGGATGGGAGACAGAATAAGACCATCAGTTGAGAATGAGGGCCAGGAAACAGGTATTGGAAATTTAACATGCAGCTTTGGAGCCAATGTGGAGGAGGCAGAGATGCAATTAACCAAGGTTGGATCTTACCATTGAAGTGACAAAGGAGCAAGCAAGTTAAGGTTATGAAAGGTATTCTTTGAAGTTATGGGCCAAGGAATTCGACCAAGGCAAGGAGGGAAGTGGGAACATGAAAGAAGTGACAGATAGTAAAAAGTTGGGCTGGAGGTCTTTAGAGGGTAAAAGAAAAATTGTTATAGAGGAGAGGAGCCGAAAAGAAAGGAAGTCACTTTGAAATGTTTGCAACCGAGATTTTGTAAGTGATATACTCAATGATAATGAGTTCTTTTTTTTTAAAAAAAAAAATTATTTATTTATTTGGTTGCACTAAATACCAAGGATCGAACCCAGGCCCCCAGCATTGGGAGCATGGAGTCTTAGCCACCAGACCACCAGGGAAGTCCCTAAAGAGGTCTTAATATAACCATTTAAGCAGGTCACTCAAGTGAAAGAAAAAAATAAGAATCCTAGAGGTAAGGATAATCAAAGAACTGAGAGGTCAAGATTTTGGAAGGATCACATCAGGAGACTGAAAAATCTCAAAGAATGATTACATGAATAGTGGACAAAGATAAGATAGTAAACCTTGGTTTAAATCATCAGTGTAAACGGTGGTTCAAATCATCAGTGAGCAGATGTGTATGACTAGATGCATAAGATGTATATGACTAGACATGAGAGGGAGTAGAAAACACTGTCAGTCTGATGACAGATACATTTTTTGAAGAGAGAAGTTACAATCATCCATAAATATCAATAATAAGCAAGGAAGACATCAACTCCACTTGTTGGTCCCAAGGTAAACAGTAATCTTGGAGGAATGCCAGATTTCTATGAGAGAAAAAAGGTGAGATAAACCATCACAGAAGAGTTTGACGATAAAGGAAACCTTGGTGATCATGAACTAGGAGTTCCAAAGAAATGAAGCACAATGAAAAGAATTGGGAGATCACAGATAAACGGGAGTTTAGAACAGATCAGAGTCAAACAGAGATAAGGAAATAAGTGACAGTGATCTGGAAGGCTTGGATTTTTTGTAGCAGTTAAGATGAAAGGAATGCAAAATATAAAATTAGTCCTGATGGCAAGCTTGGTAAAAGATGGTGTGTGCCTGCTAGTTGGTTCAACCTGTCTGACTCCTCGTGACCCCATGGACCACAACCTGCCAAGCTCCTCACTCGGTCCATGGGATTTTCCAGGCAAGAATACTGGAGCAGTTTGCCATTTCCTCCTCCAAGGGATTGATCTTTCCAACCTAGGGATCAAACCTGTGTTTCCTGTGGCTCCTGTATTGGCAGGGGCATTCTTTATCACTGAGCCATCTGGGAATCCTAGTAAAAGGTGGGTAATCACTTAAATTTTAGTTGTCTAGTTGTGATTGATTTAGCATTTGCAGAAGTGAGTGTTGGGAAAGAAGGCAAGATCAGGGAACTGGCGGGCTTATCAAGAATCTGAAGTGCTCATTGGGGTTCTTCCCTTAAATTCTGCAACTGAGGATTTAAAAGTGTACAGAATGTCTGAATGAACTGCACTATCCTAGGTACTGTAATTCCTAATTATCTAATTTGAATTTTAAGACTATTAAAACTAAGCAATAAAAAATAAAATAATAAAACAAAATAATAAAAATAATAGCTGCCAGGCACTGTACTAAATATGTTACATGCATTTAACTATTTAATCAATTAATGAAGTTGATGTTATTGTCTTCATTTTGGGGACAGTATATCCAATGCTCCTAAAACTTAAATCTTTTCTACTCCAGAATGTACCTGTTTAGGATAAATAGTATGCTTTTATATAAATTAGCCTATTTTTCTGGTATCTGAACAATGGGCATCTAAATGAACAGTGGTTTCTTATATTTCAATTTACGACAGAGTTTTTTTCCTCTAAAAAGCAGATTATTCAATTCATGTGGCTAATATTCACTCCTGTTAAAATTTTATTGTTCTGCTTCAATTATGGTAATTCATTATGTCTGTTTCATTCACTCCTAGGAAGAAAATTTTGCTATCTTCAGCTTAATTTGGCATGTCAATTGTCTGGGGAAGGTAGGAAATTCTTTTTGAACATTTCTAATGATCCACATTAGGGATTCTTAAGTGACCCAAAATATGGGAACAGTTGCTAAATATACATTTGAAGTGATCTACCACATTACAGCTGTTCAAAGCTTACATGGCTACAATTTTCATTAATAAACACTGACATCACCAAGTAGATAAAAGCTTTTACTTAGGAAATAACCAAGCAGCAAAGTCTAGAAGTACTATGCCAGACTTCTTTAAAGCCTTGCTGAATATAAAAACTGGTCCCAGATAGGAACAGAGTTGCATACACTAAATAAGACAGAGCAAATAGACATCAAAGGATCATAAATACAAAAACAGAAAGAAGGCTGAGATGAGGAACTGAGGAGGGCTCGACAATGAGTATCCCACATTTTCTATAATGACTAATCAAAATTAAGAACATAAGTAGTAATGGAGCTCAAAATAGAAAAACTTACACCAAAGTAAAGTAATGCACAAGAAACTCATCTTAGCTTAACATTTAAAAAAAATTCACAATGTAAACTTTTGGGATGCAGCCAAATGACAGACATTAGTGACAATTTACAAACTGTATGGTTATCATCACTGGGTAAAGAGGTGAGGAAATGACGGGGGGTTTGTGTAGCTTGAAGAAAATCTGAAGAGAGAAGAAGAAAAGGGAAGTGAGGAAGAGATGGGCTACAGTGAAGAATCAAAGGCACTTATGATGGCAATAGAGTGAATCCAATAAAGATAGGTACCCAAGAGGTTTCAGATTAGGTTTCATATTTTGGAAGGTCACAAGATAACAAGGTGTTAGGTGAAAGAAATGAAAACTAATTATCAGTCAATTCCATGAACATTTACTGAGCACCAACTTCACGGCAAGCCCCATCTGAGAAGCTGAGGGAGAGGTCTTGGATAAGTCTATAATCACTTGGCTTTCCTAACATTTAAAAAATATTAATGATTTTTCTACTAAGTTCCACATGTTACAGTAGAATCTGACACAAAATCATAGTTGTAAACACAAATATCTTAAACAGATGAGCAATTTAAGTGAATCTGTAAGTTTTCTATTTATAGAGGACATTTGATGGGATATTAAATCTGAGTAATTACTTTCAAATTAGTAAAACTGCATTTAATAACAACTCTCCAGAATGCTAAAAGTACCATGCTGCTGCAAAATCACTTCAGTTGTGTCCGACTCTGTGCGACCCCATAGATGGCAGCCCACCAGACTCCACCGTCCCTGGCATTCTCCAGGCAAGAACATTGGAGTGGGTTGCCATTTCCTTCTCCAATGCATGAAAGTGAAAAGTGAAAGTGAAGTCGCTCAGTCGTGTCCGACCCTTAGCGACCCCATGGACTGCAGCTTACCAGGCTCCTCTGTCCATGGGATTTTCCAGGCAAGAGTACTGGAGTGGGGTGCCATTGCCTTCTCCATAAAAGCACCATACATCATAGTTATAAGGAATTAGAATCAAAGTTAATCTTCCTATCAAATCTTAGAAAAGAATATTTCTGACAATAGTGAAACAGGAGACCTGGTAATCACTGTTGCTATTTATAATGATAGAACAAAACACTACTGTACATATATATTCATAGGTATATAGCATATGCTCAATAAATTACAAAATTTCATTAATCTACTTTGTTTTAACAATATAAAAATCCTCTGGTGCTAAAAAATAAAACTTATGAGTCAGTAAATGAAACATAAAAATGTATCATAGGATTAACTAACATCTAAATAGGTCTCACATTCATTCTCAGTCCTATTACATTTCATCTTGTAAAATGAATTTCAGTGAGTTACAACAAAAGATTTTGACATACAAAATATCCAACTCATCAGTGAGGAAAACAACACAGAATGAAAAATGCTATGTTGGTACTCCAGAGCTGGAGAAATAGAAGCTAAAACTCTGACCTAAAGTCTATATTTACAGATACGAAATACAAAGGTAATGAAAAAGACAAAATAAGTAACAGAAAGATGGCTGAAAGAAATAAAAAGAAGTCATTTGTCAGTATACCTAAGTGATATGAACCAAATGGGAGGAAGATAAAATTTTAAATGGCATTGTAGGATCAACTACAAATAGAGTTTTCATTAAAATCCTGACTATTTTAGTGCAATGCAATAGTACCTTTATGGCCCAACTCCTAGGTAACTATAATGAAATTGTGTGGTTTCAATAGCTTTCTATGTAAACTATTTGGTTGTTTTTGTATGTCCTTTATAAGATGAATTATATATCAATGGTTATGTCTGTGCATATACACATATAGTAGTGTGTATTTGAAGTTTTTAATATAATTTTCTCATTGACAATGGAAATATCACTTACTATTAATCCACAATGAATAACAATGCCACGCTTTAGCCCCTGTGTCCCTTTTTGGTATATGTAATTGCAGTTAAAATTAAGTTAGTTAAATTCTTGGGGCAGAAGTCAATCTAAGGGTTAAATGAATCACTGCCTCTTAAGTTTTAAGTAACTTCACCGCCTACTTATAAACTATTAATGACTCTCCCTAACCAAGTAATTTCATCTCTCTCAAAAATGTAGGAAAAACAAGTACAATATTTTCACTTAAGAAATTTAAGATTTTAAAATAAAAATTATTGAAAGACAATTCTAAAACCAAAACCAAGAAGCTTTGACAGTTACTTTATACTTACTATGCTGCTTCTAATTCTTTTTTTAAAAGATGGTTTTCAATTAAATGAATATTTTTTAAAAAGGCCCTAAGGTATGTGTCTACATTTTAATTTAAATATGATTGATGTCAAAGGACAACAGCATTCTCATCTTGTTTTTAAATTAGACTAATTGTTATGCTTTCATTTTTACTAGAGTTGAATGAATATCTATTAAAACCATGTTTTAAAATAAAAATATTCCCCCAATCCTCCTTTAATACCAAATAATAGGTATTTCATCAAATTATTAACTTTGTATTTCCTTACATTTTTAATACTCCTCAAAAAGTTGTTTTACATCATCTTTTTAAAATTTGGAGACTTTTAGTGTTTACTCAGCTCTTTGAACTGTCAACTGAATATATGATAAAATTTTATTATTATCATGTAGTTATGCAAGTTTACTGCTCTCAAATTAACCCTAGGTAATTTATTTACAGAAATGGAAGGATTCATTAAATCCTTTGAATAAGCCATACTATAATAACTTTAAGATATTAGCATGTACAATAATAGCCAACTGTATTCAATTTAATCTATTCTCAAAACACTAGAAAATAAAAATACTTCAAATTTTCTTGCTTATTCACTGCAACAATCTCCCTGAGGTTATTTAATGACATATAAAAATTAAACAGATATTTTCTTTTGTCAGACATCATACTTTATAGCATTTAACACAGTCTGAAAATAAGGAGACAAGCATTATTAATGCACATTTTAATTTATGTATGAATGGCTTTATATTTTTAGAGAAGTCATTCAACAGAATCTGAGGCTGTTTTGTTTGGCATTACATAAGAGCAAAAGGGAAAATATTTTTGTTTCCCATTCTGTGCTAAAGAGCTGCATAGATGGGACTGAAAAAACACATTTCTGCGCACCCAGGGTTTCAGTGCGTAAGATAATGTTTTAATAAGAAGAAATCTATACTAATACATTTCTGCAAAGCAACACAAACCAAAATATACTGAAAATAATTTCAACAAGTGGTATGTTACCTGGGTGGAGCTGGTGGCTACCGAGATGCAGTCAATAAAGCTGTGTCTTCGAGTGAAAAATGCAACTATCTGCTGCCAGCGTGAAGGTTCTGGCTCAGCTTGCAGTTCATCTGATGAGCCCTTTTTTGCCCAGTGTTTTTGCTTTGGGCCTACTGAGCCATGGCTAGAGCTAGTATTGCCTCCTCGACTGGCGCGAGAGTATAGAAGTGTGTTGTTCCCGAAAATGTAATTCATCTCTGCAGCCCTGCAGGTGGTTGCCAAGCAGTCTTACTTCTCTACCAGCTGCTGAGTGGTGAATGATCGGTAAAAACTGCAGCTAGAATTACAGCAGCATCACTTGTAGATCAGGGAAAATAAAAACCTTGAGAAAGGATGCTCATTTTCTCTGTAATTTCTTCCCATGAAAGAGCTTGCATCTTTCCTCTGTACCTGTTGTTAGCTGTATGATGGCTGAGTTTATATTTGTAGGCAAAAAAGACGGCATAAGGTGGATTTCTTTCTCATGATTATTTTTTCACCAGCGTCTGCAGGAACCAAAAGCTGTTCTTTTGTTAGCTGATAACTAGACGGACTGAAATCCAGGAAGTGAGCTCGATTAGCAGGTAAAGAAGGATGTTATAAACACTGGACTACTAAGACCCTTTGGGGCTGCCTGATTTAATGCACTGGGTGGAGAAACCCTGGATTACCAAGTTCAATCACAGTCTGAAGTAAAATCCAATGGCATCTTCACTGCTTAAATAAATTATAAATATGAACTGAATTTAAAAATACAAGAAGATTCTCTCTGCCAATACTTCTAATTGTTTAAAACAATTTTACTAAAGGAGTCTTTTTCATTCAGATATAAATTTCTACATCGAGAAGGCACTTACATTAAACAGCACTAAGGTTTTAAAAGGCACCATCTACATTAAACTCTGAGGAGCTAATGACACAGAGAAGTCCATTTGGAATGTAACCTGACCATTTTATGTAAGGTATTGGTCTTAAGTGCTCTGATTAACTGAGTTTGATGACAGAAACAGAATAATTAGCAAAATAAGTATTTGGCTTCTGGTATCTCTGCGATTAAAAAAGCGTTATCAGCATCATCCTTCTCAAATATGTTATAAACATTAAGATTATCAAGTTATGAATTTGTAAAAATACAAAAAGGTTAAATTTTTTATTTTATAGCCAATAAAACATTTTTTCTATAAAAATACTACATAAGTAATACTCTGGTTCACAAAATAACACTGTTTGTTAAATAGATACTTTCTAACACCTAATATCTAGGTCTGTATTTCTCCACACAGCAGTCCACCTCAGAATCACCTAGGGTGCTTGCTAAAAAAAAAAAAAAAAAATGCAGACTGGTATCCTCTCCCTATCAGAATTTTTAGGGGTATGGGAGATCTGAGAATTTTCACTTTTAAATAGCCCCTAAATAAGCACCCTCAAGTTGAGAACCAGAAACTCCTAAATCTGTCCGCTTAATACTGTGCTACATTAGTATATAACACAATATATTGCCATTATAAGCAATATGTGAATAAAAATGCTACTTCAAAATTTACTAGTAGTTGAGTAATTCAATTTTAAAGTTGATATAACTGTATCATAATTCCCAACCTCAGCCATGAATATTTTTTTTCAGATGCAGATCTACAAAATCTTGCTTACTTTTGCTTACTGGCACCAACTAAATGCAGCCTACTGGAATGTGGCATTGGCAAACCACAACCTCTAGGTCTACTACAAATCCTGATTTGGCAAGAAAAGATGCAAACACTGTCTCTATGATTCCACCTCTGAGATACAAACACATGCCCCAAAAGGGTTGAGAGTCATGTGGGACTGCTGGAAGTAATATGTTTTGTGATAGATTATAGCAAAGTTTGCTTTCTCCTAAGGACTCCACAAACAGTTGCTGGCAATTTTATGGCCATACACAGATTGGTCTTATCTATTTGGGGCTAGGGGAATAGAGCAAACACTAAGGGTAGACAAAGAACTAAGAATACTCTCTAAAGAAAAAAAAACCCTAAAAATAAAAAATCTTACCATGGACCAGGTACTGATCAGTGTGGTTTACACAAAAGCTCTAGTAATTGGTTGTGGGCTCAGACAAGTGAGACTCTTTGTGACCACATAGACTATAGCCTGCCAGTCTCCTCTTGTCCATGGAATTTTTCAGGCAAGAATACTGGAGTGGATTGCCATTTTCTTTCTCCAGGGGATCTTCCCAATCTCCAGGGATTAAACTTGTGTCTCTTGTGTCTCCTGCCCTGGGAGGGAGATTCTTTACCACTAGCACCCCCTGGAAGCCCAATTAGTGTGGTTTATACAAATGCTCTAGTAATTGGTTTTGCCCCTAAATGTGTGTCTTGACCCATATATGATGGAAAACTAGGGTAGAAACCTAGATTTTATATAGATTGTTACCCTGGATTGGTAAAGATGATATTGAAAACAAATGTTGAATGCAAATATCTTACCCAAGTTGAAAACAGTATCAACATACAGTCATTCATATACAATAATTTCTTATGCTAGGGAGCTTTTAATTGGGAACAATTAAAAACTAACAGAATATTCCATCCCATACACGGGATGAGAAATACTTCGCAATATATAAATTTCCTATGTAAATCCAATGACATTAAAAAAATCTTTGAGACAGGTTCCTTCATGAAAATGTCCCATTACCTAGCTACAGAAATTTAGGATCATCTCATCGATTGCCCACAGTCAACACCCGCACACAAAACCGTGTATGTACCTAACTCACAACTGGTTTCATACAATCTGATTGGGAAGCAGAAGGCACCCAAGTCCTCACTGATCTCTGCTTTAAAATAACCCAACCCATGTGGCAAAGCTGAAAGATACTCTATTGCATTAAAACAAAATTTTAATTATAGAATTTGAAAAGTCTATTTAAAATAGTATACTTTAAAAAATACCACACAATGTTTAAATCACCGAAGAGAACACTATTAAGATTTTAATATGATATATGAAGAATTAACATTTTATTTTTACAGTCAAATTCTCTACTACTGAGCTATACTCCACACCTAGTATTCTTTTTTCTGTATAGCTTAATCTTTCTTTTTCAAAGAACGATAATATTATCTACAGCAGAACTCTAAACATGAGGAGGACACTTCCCAGGTGGCATAGTGGTAAAGAATCCACCTCCCAACGCAGGAAAGTTCGACCTCTGGGTTGGGAAAATCCCCTGGAGGAGGAAATGGCAACCCACTCCAGTATTCTTGCCTGGAAAATTCCATGGACGGAGGACCCTAGAGGGCTAGTCCATAGCGTTGCAAAGGGTTGGAGACAACTGACTGTGCACACGCACGCGTGCGCACACACCCACACATACACAATAGCAGAAAGCATAATTAAACAAAGTATATCCATTTAGTGGATTTTTATACTTTAAATATGATCATGAAAAATTCATGACTATGAGAAATGTTTATTTTATAACATTATATACGGAAATAAAGACAGTTCAAAAATTTCTACAGGATAGGCCCTCAATTACTTACATACATTTTGAAACTTGCAAATAAACCCAGAAGACTTTAAGATATAGTAACAAAGGCACTGATTAAACAATCTTGGTGAAAATATTTTAAAGGTTGAAGGATGAGAGGAAAAACAATACTGAACCTCTAAAATACTAGAAAAAAATTACTAAGTAACCACAAAGTCAACAATACTATAAATGCAACATAACATTTTCCTACCTTTTTATCTTTATAATATGGCTTACTAAATTTTAAAACATGCAGCTGTGCTAAGTTAAGAAAAGATTAAACTAAGAAGTTTAATAACATAGATTTGTTATTTACCTGATCATTTATACACAACTTCCTTCTGTATGAGCGCCATCTAGTGGTCATAATGTATGCAAACTGTGTGCTCAACTTAGTACATGAGTCATCCAAGAAAGATAAAATTCAACAGTATTTTAAGATGCTCTGGAGTTGTGAAAACAAAGTTGATTTCAAAAAGTACTCAGTATGTATTCAAAGTGGGAAAGATTCTATTCCTGTAGCCTTTAGTTCCAAAGCCACATGTTTGCTTATATCCATTCTTCTGCTACCCGTTTCTCACAGTATTAAAAAAACTACTAACTGCTGCTGTTAGTACTACTGGATTAAATGCTTCCAGGCTAGAAGATAGACTTATTTAAAGTAATTATCTGTTCACATACCTGGTTCTGTCTTCAATTTCAAGTCCCTCAACTACATTTACTTTGCACATAAAAAATAATTTTCCTTGTCACCGAAGACAAAGTCAAAACATGAACTCTTTTATTTCTCCAATGTCCATTGTAACATCTTATACTAAGTCATCGCACCCTTGTCACTCCTTCTAGATTCAAATCTATTTTGAAAAAGGCTGCGATTTTACTTGTTCAATTTACAGTTCTGGCCATTTTTCCTAATTCTTAGATCATTTTCAGTTAAAGAATCTTAAACATTGTTTTTATCATATCTATCATATGACTATATTTAGAACTATTTAAAATCTAACCTTAAAGATTCTCATATACCTCAGAAATCTACCCACTATGTCCGTATCCTTTGGGTTAGGATTTTTCAACATTATGTCGCCAGCTTCTTTCTTGAAACTGTTTAGCACTGGCAAGAAACTTCCCTTTTAGAGTCCTAAATCACAACTACTTTAAAAAAATAATCAATTTTTTTTGGCCACACCTAATGGCATCTTTAGTTCCCCAAGCAGGGATTAAACCAGTGCCACCTGCAGTACAAGCACAGTCTAAACCACTGGACTGCCAGGGAAGTCCAAATCATACTTTTATGTTTTATGCTATAAACAGAATTAAGTAACTTTCAATCACTATCTTATTTCATTCATTACTTCAGTAAAGAGAATCAGCATTAACACTACAACACCTTGATAGATTATTTTACAGCATGTTTCATGGTGGCAAAACCTTCATAGGGCCACTCATAAGCTCAGGATCAAGGTCTTTCTTACTTTGTCCTCATTTCCTAACCACCATCCTAAACATCAGCTACAGTTCATGAACTTCTCTGCATTTTTACAGTTTCCTCAGACAATCACCCTCCCACTGTACTTATTTTCTCCAGTAACTGTCTTCTCTGAATTGACATCTTGTACATATCCTTCAGCACTTGTCCAAACGTCAACTTTCTTTTTTAGAATACTTCAAGAATTTAATTTCTCTCTTTTTCATGTTACATCATACCATGTTATAATATCTCCCCATAAAAAATACCAATCATTGAAGTTTAACAAACTTATCAGCACAGATGTTTAATAAATGCTAAATGTATGTTATTTAATAAATAAAACTAATATTCTAACAGTTGATTTTTAAAGCAATCATCTATTAATCTTATTTTTCTATTAACATTCATAAGAACTGTGAACAACAAAAGTAGTGTCTAATTTACATTCTACTCAGCAAATCACTACTATTCAAAGGTAACTTCAAATTAAAAAAATAATAATCCATATACAGCCATGAAATTAAAAAAACGCTTACTCCTTGGAAGGAAAGTTATGACCAACCTAGATAGTATATTCAAAAGCAGAGACATTACTTTGCCAACAAAGGTCCATCTAGTCAAGGCTATGCTTTTCCCAGCGGTCATGTATGGATGTGAGAGTTGGACTATGAAGAAAGCTGAGCGCCAAAGAATTGATGCTTTTGAACTGTGGTGTTGGTGAAGACTCTTGAGAGTCCCTTGGACTGCAAGGAGATCCAACCAGTCCATTCTGAAGGAGATCAACCCTGGGATTTCTTTGGAAGGGAAACGATGCTAAAGCTGAAACTCCAGTACTTTGGCCACCTCATGCGAAGAGTTGACTCACTGGAAAAGACTCTGATGCTGGGAGGGATTGGGGGCAGGAGGAAAAGGGGACGACAGAGATGAGATGGCTGGATGGCATCACTGACTCGATGGACGTGAGTCTGAGTGAACTCCGGGAGTTGGTGATGGACAGGGAGGCCTGGCGTGCTGCAATTCATGGGGTCGCAAAGAGTAGGACACAACTGAACGACTGAACTGAACTGAACTCTATGTATAGTACACTGTTACTTGCTTCATTCCAACCACAATACTATAAAAGTTGCGAAGCTCTTTATATTAGCTTTAAAAAAAAAAAAAGACTGCTAATCTGGTAATCTTATATATTTTTTAAATAAAACATACTTCATTATTAAGCTTCCTAAAACATTTGCAGCTATTTGTAAAAATTTTTTTTAATTAAAACTTGCCTTATGTCAAAATAAGGCTGCTTTTTAAAAATTTGGTTTCTAACACAAAGTAACCTCCATTTTGCTATTATACTACCCCAGTTCTATGCTCCCTCCTCAAATTTTAATCTATGCATGAGACAGGAGAAGCAGGAAGAAATACCCCAAGTGGCGCAGTTTTAATAATTCTTAAATTACAAATGTATCAGAAAATAGTCTCTCAAAAATCCAGTCTATATTTCTGACCCAATAATTTGACTTCTGGAAAACCATTCTAAGAAAACAACCTAAACATACTTTACATGCCCCATGATGATTCATTACAGCCTTCTTTATGAAAGCTAGTAAAAATGGAAATAACAAATAGTGAACACCAGAAGTGTTCATCAAATCAAAGTACATATATACTATGTAATATTATGTATCAGGTTTAAAAAAAAATTTAACATGAGAAAATGTGTAAAACAAGTTTATAACAGGAAAAAAAACTGTCTTAAAAACAGTAAGATGTAAAGTATGACTTAGAAACAGGTGAAAGAGAAGTTAGGTAATTTCTTCTAATGGTAAAGAAAATCCTTATCAGTTCCCAGATATAAATCAAGAGAGCCAGCAAGAAAAACGGAGAATACAATGATGATATCCAATTTCTCTACCTAACTGCACCAGAAGTTTATCTATAACTATTTCAGAGACTGATGCTGTTAATATCTTATACAAGAAAACAAAACGAGAAACAGCAAGATAATGGCATACAAGGACTGATAAATTCAGCTGCTTTCCAATGAGACCAGCTGAATTATTACCATAGTACACTAAGGTGCTTTGAGGCTAGTATTTTATTGATTTTAACCAAAATTTGTCAAAGATTTGCATACCAATACTCAAACTGCCACTTCACTATGGCAATAGTATAACACCAGCAAACTGTAAGACGTAAGCCAATTTCAGAAAAGATAAAATACAAAAAAGGTGTGGTTTATAACTAATAGTAAAGGAAATTTTAAGCTCCATAACATACTTCTTTAAATAAACCTCTGTCAACCTTTTCATACTGTTCATGGTGTTCTCAAGCCAAGAATACTGAAGTGGTTTGCCATTCCCTTCTCCAGTGGACCACATTTTGTCAGAACTCTCCACCCTGGCCTGTCCATCTTGGGTGGCCCTACACATAGCATGGCTGTGCGGACAAGGCTGTCCATTGAGTTGGACAAGGCTGTGGTCCATGTGATCAGTTTGGTTAGTTTTGTGGTTGTGACTGTGGTTTTCATTCTGTCTGCCCTCTGATGAATAAGGATAAGAGGTTTATGGAAGCTTCCTGATGGGAGATATTGACTGTGGGGAAAACCGGATCTTGTTCTGATTATTTTGCTGACAAAAGTTTTTCTAGTCAAAGCTATGGTTTTTCCAGTAGTCGTATGGATGTGACAGCTGGACCATAAAGAAAGCAGAGTCCCAAAGAATTAATGCTTTTAAACTGGGGTGTTGGATTCTTGAGAGTCCCCAATAGTCAATCCTAAAAGGAAATCAACCCTGAATATTCATTGGAAGGACTGCTGCTGAAGCTGAAGCTTCGACACTTTGGCCACCTGATATGAAGAACTGACTCACTGGAAAAGACCCTGATGCTGGGAAAGACTGAAAGCAGGAGAAGGGGACGACAGAGGATGAAATGGTTGGATGGCATCACCGATTCGATGGACATGAGTTTAAGCAAGCTCCGGGAGTTGGTGATGGACAGGGAGGCCTGGCGCGCTGCAGTCCATGGGATCGCAAAGAGTCAGACACAACTAAGCAACTGAACTGAACTTTCAAACTTGTCTTTAAAAAGCCCAGGAAGGGGGAAAATGCGATGAGAGATATAATCCTTTATCATTTAATAAGTAACTGCAATGGACAAAAGCATTTTTAAAGCAGATACCAAAAGAATATGGCAAAACTGACTTAGTTCTCTTATGGTAAGAAAATCAGGAGAATAGGAGTCAAATTAAGGAAGCAAGTGAAAGAAAATCTTTAAAAAGTAATAACATTTTCTCTTTCAATAACTGGAAATACTTAGTCTCACTGCAGAGTGAGGATTAAATTAAGAGATGTCAGAAATTTACTTTAAAATACTTCAAGACAGACAGTAAAGATGTGTATGGTGGTTCAGTTAAGCTAGGTTCGAGAGCAGTGTTTCTCAACAGTAGCTATCTATCAGAAAACACCTAGAGAACTGTTGTATCTCTCCAAAGTTAGACTCTATCCCAGAACAATTAAATCATAATCTCTGAGATATAAATTTTAAAACTTTTTAAAGTGATTTCAATGTTCAGCCACAGCTGAGAACCATTACTTTATGGACAGTCAGTTGTCCTAATCAAGAATTCACATTCTTAGACCAGTCAGCTAACATTTAAGTATAAAGTAAATGGCTACTGTAGGAATTTTGTTATATCAATCTTTGATCAACACCAAAAGCTCCCCAAACATAATGAATGAAGTGGGCTTTCACTGCTGAAATTCATTATACTTCATTTATATGGACTGGCTGAATTAAAGATGCAATCCACTCATGTACAAGGGAAAGAAAAGTCTCTGAAGAGGCTTAGAGCCTTAGGGATAGCACCTTAGGTTTAATCCCCAAGATGTCCAGAAATTCTGTTTAACAAAATCTTGGTCTCTGGAATATTGTTTTATTTGCCGCGAGTGAGCATTTTTTGCAACAACAGAAAGTTGAGGCTTCATCATATTTAAAGAGGCTAAGGACTTCCCTGGAGGTCCAGTGGCTAAGACTCTGTGCTTCCACTGTAGGGTAACTGGGTTCAATCCCTGGTCAGGGAACCAGATCCCACATGCCACAACTAAGATGCAGCCCAGCCAAATAAATAAATAAATAAATTTTAAAGAAGCTATATATAACACTTTATGCTACTTGGCTCATTATCTGTTTAAATGTCTGCTTATATGAGAATCTGCATACCTACAGAAGTAACTACCAAACACCTACAAAAAAACTGAGAGCTTGAGTGTGTGCAAACTGACTTTGGACAATTTTTAACAATTATAACCACCAAAAATCCAAAATATTAGAAACAAGAATCATACATACCTGGGAGGGATTTTCAACTGAAGAAATAGGTTTTATTAATTCAGTCAAGAGAAAATAGGCATAGGCTGATAAGAACAGCATAGAAAGCAGGAAGGAGTGCTTAAAATTTGTCTTCTAAGGTTCTTTTGTTGTTCAAAATGAGAGTAAATTTATTGTTTGAATTTCTGTAAGTGAAACATGTATATTAAAGCTTCTAAAACAATTTCTAGAATGACCATTAAAGGAAAAGAAACAGAACAACTTCCAAGCTAGTAAGAAGGAAAAGAGATGAAAAAATAAAATTGAAAGGAACACATGAAGGGACTTCCCAGATGGTGCCGTGGTAAGGAATCCACCTGCCAGTGAAAGAGACACAGGAGATGGGTTCAATCCCTGGGATGGGAAGATTCCCTGGAGTAGGAAATGGCAACCTACTCCAGTATTCTTGCCTGGAAAATTCCATGGACAGAGGAGACTGGCTGACTACAGTCCATAAGGTTGCAAAGAGTCAGATATGACTGAGCATGCATGCAATGCAATTAAAATACTTTTAAACAACTCATGGGGCAAAGAAAAATCACAATGGAAATAAAAAGCTTGAATGATGATAAACACTGCATATTAAACTTGTAGGTTACAGACAAAGTGCTATTTAAAGGAAAATTTACAAATTCAAATAGCATTATAAAAAGCTGATAACATAATAAGCAACCAAACTGAGAAGCTAGGGGGGAAAAATATATCAAACAGAATAAACTCATGAAAAGTAGGAAAAAATAAAATAATACTGGTAAGAGGAGAAAGGGAAAAAAATAGAAGGAAAACTGTCTCTGTCACTAACAGCCAACTGATTTTTTCCCCCTGTGTACTTTACTTTCATTTATCCTTCCAGGGGAAGATCAGACTGCCTCTGCCAAACACAATCTTTGACTGATATGGAGGCTATCCACACATTTATATATGTACATAAGCATGTGTGTGTGTGTGTATATATATGTATATGTGTATATGAAATGGGGCGGCTGTGGCAGCACATGGGAGAGGAACACAGGAGAAGATTTCTTTAAAAGACATGTTCTTATTTACTTATTTAGGTATACAGTTGATCTACAATGTTGTATTAATTACTGCTGTACAACCAAGTGATTCAGTTATAAATATATATACTTTTTTTTCATATATACATTTTTAATACTCTTTCCATTATGGTTTACCATAGGATACTGAATATAGTTCTCTGTGCTATACAGTAGGACCTTTTTGTTTAACCATTCTACATATAAAAGCTTTCATCTCCTAGTCCCAACCTTCCAATCCATCCCTCCTCCAACCCCCTTCCCTTGGCAACCATCAGTCTGTTTTCTAGTAAAAGACATGGTTCTCTGAAAGTGACCCTTCTTCGGCAAGAATAATCAAGGGGGGGAACAGGCATAAATCAATACTAGGAATGAAAAAGGGGCTACACCTAAATATGCTGTAGACATTTAAAAAAAATAGGATGTTGAAAATATTTCAAAGTAAATATGACATGGACAAATACCTAGAAAAACGATTAATTAAAAATCTTAGTGATACTATATAATCATTAAACTTTTAAACCAGTAATATGAATTCATCCCTCAAAGAGAATTATAAAATCCACTTTAAGGTTTACTAGTAGGAAATGATTCTTATATAAAATACATTACAACTAACAAAGGATTAGAATCCAGAATATATAGTGAACTTGTACAAATCAGTAAAAAGAAATAGCCAATAAAAAAATGAAAAAAATTCTTGAGAAAGTATGTCACAGAATAGGAAATCTAAATGATCAGTATTATCAAACAGTGCAATAAAAACTAAAGTCACAGTAAGATGCTACTTCAAATCCAAAACAGCTGGATATTTTTTGGAAAAAAAAAAACAACAACTGAGACTATAGATCAATTAAAACTGTTACATACTGCTGTTGAAAATATAAATTATACAACCAGTTGGAAAAATAATCTGGTGTTATTCGTAAAGATGTTATATATAACCTACAATTTTAACCATATTTTTAACACTAGTAATAATCTGAAAATAACAGCCATCAAAAGTAAGGTAAATTATAGTATATTCATAAAAAAGAAAACTCTAGGGCAATGAAAATAATGAATTTTGAGAATATAATGTTGAGCAAAAAACGCAAGTTGAAATTACACGTAGTATAATTCCAATTATATAAAACAAAAACAGGCCAAAGAAACAATATACTGATTAGAAATCTAAACATGTGAAACCAGGACTGTGGTTACTTCTGAGGGGAGAAACAAGGGGATGGTGTCAGGTAAAGCCACATGTTGAACTTTAAGATACTGTTAAGCTCTTTTTCTGAACCTACTAACTTATTTTTTTACAAGTTTAAAAATATTTCATTGTGGGTATTTGAAATATAATACCTATTTCCTTCATGAGAACTCTTAGGCTTCAAGATCATATCAATGAATAAAATTTCTTTATAAAATACAGTTTTAAAATATCTTTAGAATGCTAATAAATAACATGAAATTTCTTACAACTATAAAAACCAGAAACAACTAAGGTCGGAAAATCATACATTAAAGAACATTTCTAAGCATTAATAACAAAAGTAACAAATAATTCATAGCAACAAAATTAAGTTATTATCTTACCTTTACTGGTGAAATATGAGAGTGAGAAACAAATCCATGGACATTTTCAATTTCTGACAGGTTCTTCTCTGAGACATGAACCAATTCTGGACCTATCACCTCATTAGTGATTTGTGGAGAAATGTGTTCTTGAGGGGGTGTATCTTCATCCTGATACCGGTATTTCTGTAAAACACAAAATATTATTAAATATGAGAAAGCTCTGAAAAGTAACATGAATTCGATTCAAATCATGATTTTCATAACTACCCAAATAATAATATTTAGCTACGTGAAAAGTGTATTTTATGATTTAATAGTAAGTCTGAGAGACATGGTTCTCCATTTTAAAGTCATGCCAAAATTTTAATAAAGTTATCTGATTATTAAAAATAATTGACAATCTGGGAAGATGGCAGAGTAAGAAACACCAGAAATCTGTCGCTCCCACCTAAGCAACGGCTGTACAGGCATAATCCGTCTGATATAATTTTGCAAATCTTGAGTCTGCTGAAGGCTTGCAACATCAGGGGAAAACTTGAATGTATATTGTGTTTAATTTGGGTCAGTTTTACCACCTCTGTTCAACATGGTACTGGAAGATGTAGCCAGAACAATAAGGCAAGAAGAAGAAATAAAAGGCATCAAATCGGAAAGGAAGAAGCAGTATTATCTCTGCCTTCTATGAATAAAGACTCAGCAAAAAAGCTGTCAGAACTACTGAATACAGCAAAGCAATGGGACACTGCTTTGTATCCTACAAAAGTCGACACACAAAAATCAGCTGCATTTCTATTAACAATCGGTTGTAGTTGTATATACATACAATCTGAAAACTACGAAGACAATTCTATTTACAATAGCATTAAAAAAAACAGGAATGGACTCAACCAACAAGGTCAAAGACTTGGGCCATGAAAACTACAAAATATTGATAAGCAAAATTAAAGACAACATAAATAATTGGAAACACATCCTGTATTCATAGGTTGAAGATTTAATATTGGTAAGATGTCAATAGTACTTAAAGCAATACTGCAAATTTAATCCAATTCCTATCAAAACCCCAATGACATTTTTTATAGAAATTTTAAAACCCATCCTCATTTGGATCTAAAGGGATTCAAACAGCCAAAATAACCATGAAAAAAAAGACCAAAGCTGAAAGGCTCACTCTTTCTCATTTCAAAACTTACTACAAAGTCACAGTAATCAAAACAGTTTGTTATTGCATGAAGACAGACATATGGACCAATGGAATGAAGCAGAATTCAGAAAAAGACCCTCACACACACAAATTATTTTTCACAGGGGTGCCAAGACCATCCAGTAGGAAAAGACATTCTTTTCAACAAATGGTGCTGCAAAAAATCACATACTGACACATAAAAGAATGAAGTTGGACCCTTACGAAATACTATACACAAAAATTAACTAAAGGTGGATTGAGGGCATAAATGTAAGACTTAAAAGAACAAAACTGTTAGAGGAAAAAACCTTAAGATATTGCATTTGGCTATGACACCAAAGGCAGAAGTAACAAAAGAGAAAAACAGATGAATTTTATTTCATAAAATTGACAAAGTTTTGTGCATCAAATGGCTCTATCCAGAGAGTAAAAAGAAATGGGAGAAAATATTTACAAATCATATAC
The DNA here is from genome assembly GCF_032405125.1 of Capricornis sumatraensis. Taxonomy (NCBI): domain Eukaryota; kingdom Metazoa; phylum Chordata; class Mammalia; order Artiodactyla; family Bovidae; genus Capricornis; species Capricornis sumatraensis. Next base: position 178,056,252 of record NC_091069.1, read on the forward strand.
CTGATAAGGGATTAATGTCCAGAATATACAGAAAACTTCTAAAATTCAACAAAAACAAACAATTAACAAATGGGCAAAGAACTCCAAAAAAGATATACAAAGAGCCAGTAAGCACATGAAAAGATGCTCAACATTACTATCATTAGAGAAATGCAAATCAAAACTATGAGGTACCACCTGACAATTATTGGAATGGCTACTACTAAAAAACAGCCAAGGTACTACTGTATAGCACAGAGAAATGTATGAAATATATTTAATATTCTATGACAAACCATAATGGAAAAGAATGAAAACAATATATGTATCTATATATATAAGAAAGGATGTATATTTGTAACTGAATCACTTTGCTGTATAGCAGTAATTAACACAACATTGTAAATCAACTATAGTTCAGTAAAAGAATTATTTTTTTAAAAAGACTGGTTAAAAAAAAAAACCCAGAAAACAAACATTGGTAAGGATGTAGAGAAATCAGAATGCTTTGCACTACTGGTAGAAATGTAAAACGATATAGCCACCATAGAAAAGAGTATGGTGGTTCCTAAAAAAATTGAAAATATGATTACCATATGACCCAAGAATTCCAATTCTGAGCATAAAACCAAAAGAACTGAAAGCACAGTCTTGAAGAGAGAGTTCTACACCAGTGTTCATAGTAGCATTACTCACAGTAACTAAAACATGGAAGAAACCCAAGGATCTACCAATGGATGGATGGATAAGCAAAATGAGGTATATATACACAATGGACGGAGAAGGCAATGGCACCCCATTCCAGTACTCTTGCCTGGGAAATCCCATGGACGGAGGAGCCTGGTGGGCTGCAGTCCATGGGGTCGCGAAGAGTCGGACACGACTGAGCAATTTCACTTTCACTTTTCACTTTCATGCATTGGAGAGGGAAATGGCAACCCACCCCAGTGTTCTTGCCTGGAGAATCCCAGGGACGGGGGAGCCTGGTGGGCTGCTGTCTATGGGGTCGCACAGAGTCGGACACAACTGAAGCGACTTAGTAGTAGTAGTAGTATACACAATGGAATATTATTCAGCCCTAACGAAGGAAATTCTGTAATATGTTACAACATGGATGAACCTTGTAGACATTATGCTAGTGAAATAAGCCAGTCACAAAAAGACAAATACTTTATGACCCCACTTACATGAGGTACTTAGAGTGGTCAAAATCATAAAGACAGAAAGTAGAATGGTGGTTGTCATGGGCTGGCGGCAGGAGAAAATTCTGAGTTACTGTTCAACAGGCACAGAATTTCAGTTTTACTAGATTAAAAGGTATGGGAATGGAAAGTGGTTATGGTTGTTCAACAATGTAGACGCATTTAATACCATTGAACTGCAAACTCAAAAATGGTTAAGGTGGTAAATTTCATCTTATATGTATTTTTACCACAATAAAAAATAAGTACAAATAAGACTGCAAAGCTAGGTGAAAAAGAAACCTGAACACTGATTTGTCCATTTTTTTTTACCCAACGTTAGCTGAACACTGTATCACTAAAGATATATTTAAGTGAAGTCAACCAAAGTCAGCTAATTTAGTCTGGTCTTCTTATCCAATTAACTTGTACAAGAAAAAAAAAAAAAAGAAAAAACTCAGCCTTTTCAAATTCTAACTGAAAATTATTTATTAGATAATCATACTTTTAATTATAAAAAAATCTTTGCCTCTTTCTCTCTCTCTCATCTGTACATGCACACATTCTATTTTTGAAAGATTAACGTAATTTTAAGAAAACCAAATCTACTTCATACCATACACAGCAGTAAAAGAAATCATAATTATAGGAATGGGTAGAAAATAAAAGCACATGTTTTTCGTCCCAGGCTGGGAATCTGTAAACACATACACAAAATCAGAAGAAACTTAGCTACCCATCCCCAAATTAAACACACATATAAAGAAATCACAAACAAGGCACAAAAGAAAACAAATGTTTAAAACAACAAACAGGATTATTATTAGCCCTATAGGCTGGCTCTTATATATCACTGGGGGACGAATATAAGTCAACAAACATAATAAAGGGATACTCACAAAAGACATACAATTGGGTCTGTAAACTTAAAGGAAAACATGCTCATCTTTTTTTAGGAAGTGAAAATTACAATGCCAAGATTCAGAGAAATGGGCTTCCGGCTAGAGGTCTTTTCCTGGTGGACAATCTGGTAAAATGTTTTAAAAGTCCTGAAAATATTTCTACTTCTCTAGCAATTATACTTGCAGGAATTACTCTTAGAAGAAACAGCACTAGTGAGGAATATAAATATTTGTGGTATACTGACAAACATATATACTGTAAAATATATTTTTAAAAACTTAATTATGAATTTCACCACTGGAAATTACTACACAACTTCCAGCATCACTTTTAAAACTATATCCTTCTGTGAAAAGGTACAATTACACAGAAAACAACAACCATCAACAAAAGAAATCAACATCAGCCAGTTTATTTAACAGGATATAAGAAATCTATTTTTACATGTAGACATCAATTATTTTCAAAACTCCTGAAAAGAATTTACTAACTTTATCCTGAGTAAGATTAAAGTTAACGCAGACATACTTACAAAACTTAACAGTTTATATGCTCAAATGAACTGACAAACAACTAATCTCAAAAATATACAAGCAACTTATGCAGCTCAATTCCAGAAAAATAAACGGCCCAATCAAAAAATGGGCCAAAGAACTAAATAGACATTTCTCCAAAGAAGACATACAGATGGCTAACAAACACATGAAAAGATGCTCAACATCACTCATTATTAGAGAAATGCAAATCAAAACCACAATGAGGTACCACTTCACACCAGTCAGAATGTCTGCGATCCAAAAATCTGCAAGCAATAAATGCTGGAGAGGGTGTGGAGAAAAGGGAACCCTCCTACACTGTTGGTGGGAATGCAAACTAGTACAGCCACTATGGAGAACAGTGTGGAGATTCCTTAAAAAATTGCAAATAGAACTACCTTATGACCCAGCAATCCCACTGCTGGGCATACACACCGAGGAAACCAGAATTGAAAGAGACACATGTACCCCAATGTTCATCGCAGCACTGTTTATAATAGCCAGGACATGGAAACAACCTAGATGTCCATCAGCAGATGAATGGATAAGAAAGCTGTGGTACATATACACAATGGAGTATTACTCAGCCGTTAAAAAGAATACATTTGAATCAGTTCTGATGAGATGGATGAAACTGGAGCCGATTATACAGAGTGAAGTAAGCCAGAAAGAAAAACACCAATACAGTATACTAACACATATATATGGAATTTAGAAAGATGGCAATGACGACCCTGTATGCAAGACAGCAAAAAAGACACAGATGTGTATAACGGACTTTTGGACTCTGAGGGAGAGGGAGAGGGTGGGATGATTTGGGAGAATGGCATTGTAACATGTATACTATCATGTAAGAATCGAATCGCCAGTCTATGTCCGACGCAGGATACAGCATGCTTGGGGCTGGTACATGGTGATGACCCAGAGAAATGTTATGAGGAGGGAGGTGGGAGGGGGGTTCATGTTTGGAAACGCATATACACCCGTGCTGGATTCATGTCAATGTATGGCAAAACCTATACAGTACTGTAAAGTAAAATAAAGTAAAAAAAAAAAAAAAAAGTTTATATGCTCAAATGAGTGAAAGGAAAATTTAAACATTTCTATACCTTAACAATAGATACACTGTAAGGAAGGATACTCCACAACTTAGTTTAGGGAGAAGTTTAGGGAGAAATACATGCAGAAGGATATTCACTATAGATTAGTTTGAAATAAAGAAAAATTGGAAATAAGCTCCTTATCATTAATATGTTTTCAAATTATGTTAGCAATAATATGAAAGGAAATGTAATGTGGAAGTTAAACTCGGTAAAAAGTTACCTCTTCTAAGGGGAAAAGATAAAGACACAACTACTGAATGAGGAAAGCATGTTTCAAAGCTAACAAACACATTTTGAACATTTTAAAGTTAAACGATAGTAGTTAAACGATAGTTTATCTATGTGTATGTATGTATAAACATTGTATGTATATGCAGTTATGTGTTTGCAAGGCATATCCATAAATGTCCATATGTATTAATAATTCAGTAAAACAGTTTATCTACGTGTACGTATGTATAAACATTGTATGTATATGCAGTTATGTATTTGCAAAGCATATCCATAAATGTCCATATGTATTAATAATTTGGAGGGGTCTGACAAGATTTAAAATGAAATCACTGAAATTCTGAAAAGGAAAGAAATCACTAAAAATTTTGTCTTTTCACTTTTCAAAAGACATAAAATTTTTAGTGATTTCTTTCTTTCCTTTTCAAAATGAACCATTTCTTGTTTTATATCTTTCAGACTCACCCCACCAAATTTTATGTATCTTCTAATACATAAGTTGCCCCTTGATCTCTTTATATTCCATATAATTACTCAGCAACTCAAGGTATTTAAACTGTAGGCTTCCCAGTATAATCACTTCATATTCATGGAACAATTCAGTGTGGTCCCCTGGCTTTTGTTGTTTAGTAGCTAAGTTGTGTCAGACTTTTTTGCGACTCAATGGACTGCAGGGCAGCAGGCTCCTCCGTGCATGGAATTTCCCAGGCAAGAATACTGGAATGGGTTGTCATTCCTTCCCCAGGGGATCTTCCTAACCCAGGGATCAAACCCATGTCTCCTGCATTGGTAGGCAGATTCTTTACCACTAAGCCACCAGGGAAGTATCCCTGGCTTCTGTACTTCCTGCAAACTGGCAGCAGAATGCAATAGCTTGATCAGTCTCATGTTTAATCCTTTTGGCTAGACTATAGATGGTACTGTGTTCTTCTATCAAGTAACACATATTGTCTGGTTATATATTTTTACAATGTTAGGAGCTCCTGATACTCAATGCCTAAATCAATTCACTCCATGAGGGTTGCAAAATGATGACAATCTATTATCTTTTTTCATTTATTAAAAGATACATACACAAACACAGATACGTAAGAGTTGTCTTCACTGTTTGGTTACCTGTTGGTACGGTTCACACATGAACAACATGTTCTTTTATCTACCAGTTTTCAAAATAGATAAAAAATTGTCTCCCTATCATCCTCCAAAAGCAATTAAGAGTTTTTCATATATCACTCAATGCAATCCCAATCAAAATCCCATCTGGCTTTCTTCAAAATTAACAAGCTGAGCCTAATATTCAGGAAGGGCTGCAAAAAACCCAGAATAGTCAAAACAGTCTTGAAACAGAAGAACAAAGTAGAGGACTAACACTTTGAAATTTTAAAACTTCCTTCAAAACTGTATGAATCAAGATTGTGATACTGGCACTAGGATAGACACAGAGCAGTGTAATAGAATTTATAGTCCAGAAATGTATCCTATGATTTATGGTCAACTGATTTTCAGCATGAGCGCTAAGAAAATTTAATGAGAAAGGGATACCTTTTCAACATCTGGATGCAAAAAAAAGTTGTTAGACCTCTTTCTCACATGATATATAAAAGGCTATTTCAAAATGGATTAAGACCTAAATGTAAAAACTAAAACCATAAAAGTCTTAAGAAAATGTAAGTACAAATCTTTGCAACCTTGTGTTGTTCAGTACCTAAGTCTGACTCTTTGTGACCCCATGGACTGCAGCACAGCAGGCATCCCTGTCCTTCATCCACTCCTGGAGTGTGCTCAAACTCCTGTCCATTGAGTCAGTGATGCCAACCAACCATCTCATCCTCTGTCATGCTCTTCTCCTGCTGCCCTCAATCTTTCCCAGAATCATGGTCTTTTCCAATGAGTCAGCTCTTTGCATCAGGTGGACAAAGTATTGGAGCTTCGGCATCAGTCCTTCCAATGACTATTCAGGCTTGATCTCCTTTAGGATGGACTGGTTTGATTGTGCAGTCCAAGGGACTCTCAAGAGTCTTCAAAAGTATTAATTCTTTGGCACTTTGCCTTCTTCATGGTCCAGATCTTACATCTATACATAACTACTGGAAAAACCATAGCTTTAACTATAACGGACCTTTGTCAGCAAAATGATGTCTCTCCTTTTTAATACACTGTCTAGGTTTGTCATAGCTTTCCTTCCAAGGAGCAAGTGTCTTTTATTTCATGGCTGCAGCTATCATCCGCAGTGATTCTGGAGCCCAAGAAAATACAATCTGTCACTGCTTCCACTGTTTCCCCATCTATTTGCCATGAGGTGATGGGACCAGATGCCATGATCTTAGTTTTTCAAATGCTAAGTTTTAAGCCAGCTTTTTTACTCTCCTCTTTCACCCTCATCAAGAGGCTCTTTAGTTTCTCTTCACTCTCTGCCATTAGAGTGGTATCATCTACATGTCTGAGGCTGTTCATGTTTCTCCCAGCAATCTTAATTCCAGCTTGTGATTTATCCAGCCTGGTATTTCATGTGATGCCCTCTGCACAGAGATTAAAATAAACAGGGTGATAATACACAGCCTTGTCATACTCCTTTCCCATTTTTGAACCAGTCAGTTGTTCCATTTAAGGTTCTAACTGTTGCTTCTTGACCTGCATACAAGTTTCTCAGGAGACAGGTCAGGTAGTCTGGTATTTCCATCTCTTTTAAGAATTTTTCCTCAGTTGTGATCCACACAGTCAAAGGCTTTAGTGTAGTCAATGATGTAGATGTTTTTCTGGAATTCCCTGGCTTTCTCTATGACCCAGTGAATGCTGACACTTTAATTTCTGGTTCCTCTGTGCCTTTTCAAAATCCAGCTTGTACATCTGGAAGTTCTTGGTTCACATACTGCTGAAGTCTACCTTGAAGGAGTTTGAGCATAATCTTTCTAGAAGGAATGGCAAACCACTCCAGTATTCTTGCCATGAAAACCCCATGAACAGACTGAAAAGGCAACCTTGTATTAGCCAGTGGTTTCTAAGGTATGACATTTAAAACACAAGCCACCAAAAAGGGGGTGGGGGGAACAACAGATAAATCTGACTTCATATAAATGAAAAAACTTTTTTGATCATCAAAGGTCACTATTAGAAAGGTGAAAAAATAACTCACAGGAGAAAATATTTGCAAATCATGTATTTGATAAGGCTATCTACAAATAGTGCATAAGGTAAGTATCCAAAATATACAAGGAAGGCTTTCAACTCAACAATAAAAAGACAACACAATTTTCAAATGGGCAAAGGATTTAAACAGACATTTCTCTAAAGAAATTTATATTTTGGATATAAATATCTTCAAAACAAAATGTGCTATATACAGATAATAGAATAGTTCTCAGCCAAAAAAAAAAAAAACCCGAAGGAATTACTGATATAGGGGACAATGTTGGTGAAACACAAAATAATCTGGAAGAAGCTAGGTTATAAAATAGAATATATTTTATTATTTCATTTATATAAAACTCTAGAGAAGTCAAACTAATCTATAATCTAAAAATTAAACAAGTAGTAGTCTGGGAGAAGGACAAGAGGAAGGGATTGAAAGAAGGAAACTTACCAGAGTGATGGATATGTTCACTACCTCAATTACAGTGATGGTTTCAAAGGTGTGTACACATGTCAAAACCTGTATAATTATACTCTTTTAATATGTACAGTTTATTTTATGTCAATTATAGTAAAGCTAATTTTAAAAATCATATTCATTATGTTTAGATTCTAATTAAAATTTCTAATGAAGTATTTTATTATTCTTAAATTATTATAAAATGACAAAGTATTCAAAAATAAAAATAGTAACAAAAAAAAATAAAAGGCCTACAAAGAATGAGGAATAATTTTCCAGGTACACTGAGGGTTAAGTGATTGTTAGCTAAGAGAAATGATCAAGGCAGTCTGTATAGCAGATACCTACCTTTATGAGAATAACGTAAAGAACATAATGGAATTTACAAGAATCATTACTCACTTTAAATGTGAGGTACAAATTACTAAGTGTAAAATAAGTAATCTATAATGACATATGGTACAGTACGGGGAATATAACCAATATTTTATAACTTTAAATTGAGTATAATCTATGAAAAGACTGATATATGTTGTACGTCCAAAACTAATATTATAAATCAACTATACTTCAATTAAAAAGAAAGACAAAAATTTGTGAAATATGTCAAACTTGCATGGCTTTTTTCCGTCTAAAACCAACTGAGGATACCTTTAAAAAATTCTGCCCGGAGCTCCCAGTAGTGTTAATGACTATGAAATTCAGGGGAAGATTTCCTTTATATGTATTTTTAATTCTAGTAAACGGCAAAGATAGTTTAAAGTAAATTTGTTTTTCCTTTAAACAAAAATGCCCATAGCTATACTATCAGAACAAACACACTCTTGGACTTTTAAGTCCAGGAAAACAGCCAATTTGCTTCGCTCCTCAAAACATACTGTTTAACAAAAGTTATTATTTTCTATCTCTGCAGGATGAATCAGGAACTACCACTTCTATTGCTGCACAATTTTATAGATAATTTCCAATTGATGAATAGGTTGTATTCCAAATATCAGTACTTTTTCCTTGTTTAAAAACTTGAAATCCTTACAATATAGATTATGTTAGGTTCCCCCAAACATAGACAGCCAAATACACATATACATGCATATATGTATGTAATAATACTGTTTTGAAATTAAAACTCAGAATACCAAAATATTCTCTATCTTCTTTCCTACCTTCCATTCCCAAATATAAGATCAAGAAATTTCTTCTTTGGTAGTAGCAAATAGGAATAGGGTGGCCAAATTGAGAAGCAGAGGCTGCACTGACTTTCTTAATCTGAAAAATTCAAGTAATTTTAAAAATAAATATTTAAAAATCAGAGCACCCTTACTTATTCTTTGGGCAATCACTACTGATAGAATATGTTCAAACAAGGTTTACGAATGCTCAGTAAACTTCATAATAAAATGTTTTCCAGGATGTGATATATCATAAATGCTTTACATTCAAAACTTCCCTCACATGTTTGTGGAACTTGGAATTCTAATTCCTTGTTTGGGGTTGAATTGTACGATCCAAAATCCATCTGTTGAAGCCCTAGGGTCCAGTACCTTAGAATAGGATTGTATTTCAAGACAGGGCTTTTTAAGAAATGATTCTGTTAAAATGAAGCCAGTAGGGTATAATAATCCAATATGACTGGTGTTCTTAAAAGAAGAAATGTGAACACACTGAGAGAAACACCAGGGGGCGCCTGTGCACAAAAGAAACCGGATGATAAAAGGCAGCAAGAGGACTGCCATCTGCAAACTACAGAGAAAGAGATGTAAGAGAAAAATGTCAATTCTGCCAGCATCTTGGATTTCAGCTTCCAGGAGAGAAAATAAAACTTTGCTGTTTAAGCCATTCAGTGTTTATTTTGTAACAACAGCCTTAGCAAACTAATAGAGAGCTTAAAACGCAATCATTAATTATGCACACTACAGTCATTCTTGCTGAGTTTTTATACCAACATTCTTGCTGACAGAATTTCTAATTAGAGCAGCATTTCCTTTGTTCACTGCTATATTTCCACAGCACAGATACTCAATAAATAATCACTGAATGAATAATGGGAGAATGCATGAATGAGTCGATCAATTAATGACTGATTTTCTTTTTAAAATTATAAAAGACATATATACTGTTGTAACTTCCTGAAACAATTCCACTATTTCAATGTTAAATAATCAAACAAGTGGAGCTTGTCTTAAATTTAGTATATCCTTTCAAAACTTGTCAAGTTTCCCATTTGTAACAATTGTGAAAAAGAAAATTACATATATATATATATATTTTAAAAAAACAATACATTCTTAAAGGAATATAAGAAAAACTCCATTCAAAGGTAATAAATTTTCAAATAAAGAGATTGAAAGCCTAGACATTAATACATCACCACGTGCATCACGTGCATGCGTGCTCTGTCCCTTCAGTCGTGTCCGACTCTTGGTGACCCTATGGACTGTAGCCCGCCAGGCTCCTCTATCCATGGAATTCTCCAGGCAAGAATACTGGAAGATCCTCCAGGGGATCTTCTGGATCCAGGTATCTAACCCATGTCTCTAACCCATGTCTCTTATGTTTCCCGCACTGGCAGGCATGTTCTTCACACTAGCGCCACCTGGCAAGCCCAATACATCACCATGCTGCTGCTGCTGCTGCTAAGGTGCTTCAGTCGTGTCCGACTCTGTGAGACCCCATAGACGGCAGCCCACCAGGCTCCCCCGTCCCTGGGATTCTCCAGGCAAGAACACTGGAGTGGGTTGCCATTTCCTTCTCCAATGCGTGAAAGTGAAAAGTGAAAGTGAAGTCGCTCAATTGTGTCTGACCTTTAGCGACCCCATGGACTGCAGCCTACCAGGCTCCTCCACCCATGGGATTTCCCAGGCAAGAAGTACTGGAGTGGGGTGCCATTGCCTTCTCCGACACATCATCATGTATAGTTCTAAATGGATATGAAGGAAAAGCAACTATTTCTACATGTAGATTTATTATGGGCCTAGTGCTACCAGAAAACTACTACTAGAAACTATTTACCAATACATGAAATAATTATTTAATTATTCACTTTAAGGAAGGAATTTAACACAGCATCCGCAAAGACTGAAGAATTAACTGAAGTCCTGGAGTTTTACTGAAGAATATCTTTCACCCTTCAGAGAAACCATGCAGTCAATAAAAAAAGGGGGGGGGGGGGCGGTTCCAGGGAATTCCCTATCAGTCCAATGGTAAGGGGCTTCATGCTCTCACTGCTGAGGGCCTAGGTTCGGGGAACTAAGGTCCCACAAGCTGCGTGGTGTGGTCAAAAAAAAAAAACCACACCAGAACAGAACAGTACACTAAAGATATCCATTCAGTGTCAAAGTCTTGCAACAAAGCCAAGAGAAAAGTATATTCAATGTTAGAAAAAATATATTAGAGGAAACTTGTGTTTTAACATAAGGTATTTAACATTACTGTTAAAAATCATTCTTAACCAATTAAAAGGAACAGTTTGCTATTGGTCATTCATTAGAGTATTCCTCAATTTGTGTCTATTTTGAAAATGTATTCTTAAGTAAGAATATTTTAAGTCACCTATTAAGGCTCAGTAAACTGGTTTGAAGGAACCTTCTAAGGCTAAAGGGACATGCTCCTTATATTTCGGCATGTACAGAACTAATCCAAAAATAGGTTTTTGCAAGTTTACTTTTGCTTCTGAAGGTTGTAGCAAAGAAGTAAAAGAAGTGAAGAGTTCCAACTGGACCTTACTAACTTATTTCAACTAAACAGACATACCGCTTGATCAGCAACATCTATTAGTAGACGTTGCAATTAATCAGATTTCAGTTTAAAAAAACTGCACTTATCATTAACTCAGACTCTGTAAGTTGCTTCACCTAATACTACAATGTTTTCTTTGCTTTTCTCTAATATAGAGGCTACAAAAGCTAAATACTAACTTTCCTACTTTCCCTTCAGTTCAGTCGCTCAGCCGTGGCCGACTCTGTGACCCCATGAATCACAGCACGCCAGGCCTCCCTGTCCATCACCAACTCCAAGAGTTCACTCAAACTCACGTCCATCGAGTCCGTGATGCCATCCAGCCATCACATCCTCTGTCGTCCCCTTCTCCTCTTGCTCCCAATCCCTCCCAACATCAGTCTTTTCCAATGAGTCAACTCTTCGCATGAAGTGGCCAAAGTACTGGAGTTTCAGCTTTAGCATCAGTCCTTGCAATGAACACCCAGGATTGATCTCCTTCAGACTGGACTGGTTGGATCTCCTTGCAGTCCAAGGGACTCTCAAGAGTCTTCTCCAACACCACAGCTCAAAAACATCAATTCTTTGGCGCTCACTCAGCTTTCTTCACAGTCCAACTCACATCCATACCTGACCACTAGAAAAACCACAGCCTTGACTAGACGGACCTTGGATGGCAAAGTAATGTCTCTGCTTTTCAATATGCTATCTAGGTTGGTCATAACTTTCCTTCTAAGGAGTAAGCGTCTTTTAATTTCATGGCTGCAGTCACCATTCACAGTTATTTTGGAGCCCCCAAAAATAGTCTGACACTGTTTCCACTGTTTCCCCATCTATTTCCCATGAAGTGATGGGACCGGATGCCATGATCTTCATTTTCTGAATGTTGAGCTTTAAACCATCTTTTTCACTCTCCTCTTTCACTTTCATCAAGAGGCTCTTTAGTTCCTCTTCACTTTCTGCCATAAGGGTGGTGTCATCTGCATATCTGAGGTTATTGATATTTCTCCCGGCAATCTTGATTCCAGCCTGTGTTTCTTCCAGTCCAGCATTTCTCATGATGTACTCTGCATATAAGTTAAATAAGCAGGGTGACAATATACAGCCTTGACGTACTCCTTTTCCTATTTGGAACCAGTCTGTTGTTCCATGTCCAGTTCTAACTGTTGCTTCCTGACCTGCATATAGTTTCTCAAGAGGCAGGTCAGGTGGTCTGGTATTCCCATCTCTTTCAGAATTTTCCACAGTTTCTTGTGATCCACACAGTCAAAGGCTTTGGCATAGTCAATAAAGCAGAAATAGATGTTTTCCTGGAACTCTCTTGCTTTTTCGATGATCCACTACTAAGTAAATATAAGCAGATGCAGTGTAGCTTTATAAATCACACTCTTTCCTCCTTCCCACTTCTTTCTGTTTTTAGGGCTACAGCTCCAACAGTTACCTTTCAATGAGGCAAAGGCCAAGAGAAAGGCAGAGATGTCAGCAGCTATAGCAGCTGTATACTTGCAAGCTGATTATAACTAGGAAAAAAAGGCCCACTTGTTTCAAAACCATTGTCAGCCTAGTATTTAATTATTTGCAAATACCATCTTTAAGCATGACTCAAACTAAGCAAAGTAAATGGGCCACACTGGTAAAATCTATGTGGTAAGACTTTTTCTCTCCAGGGAAGGGGGGTGGGTAGGAGGTGATGAGAAGGGGAAGGTAATTACAGAACAGTAAGACAGTGCTTCTCAACCTTTCCCACTAAATATCTTCTAATAGCAATAAATGTAAATAAATAAATAATCACTTCAAGAATATGAAGAGATATACAGCAAGGAGTCATAGCCATACATGTAATACTTCCTAAAAGCCTTACCTTTTGTCTTATATGAATTTCACAAATATAATTAACTTATACCAATTATCTAAAGAAATTATATGTTAACCTAGTCAAATGATATATCACAAGTTTCAATATGAAATTATTTTAGTCTTTTTCTTATTTAAAAATACATTCAAGAAAAATTGATTACATATATATACACACACACACACACAAATATATACTTTTCTATATCCATTAACACATCATGTTTATCTTGAAGCTACCTGTATCCTAGGCCAAGAACCAAAGCTGTAAGTGAACTGCATCTCTTGTAATAAAATAGAACCACCAAAGTTTATTGGAGGATCTTTCTGTGAGGAAAAGACAGTCACAAAAACATTCCTGACTTATTACTGGTTGTGTTGAGTTTTCCCTGGGATTCTCTCACTTTAATAACTACTGCCACCAAATACAATTTAAAGTTTTATTATGAAAAGCTTTATGATGGCTTCCGTTAGGGACAGCTGGTAAAAGCAAGAACTCAGAAGAGCTTCTACTGTTTTAAATATATTAGATAAGAATAAAAAAAAATTTCCTTTACAAAATACAAGATTTTGATTTTACTAACACAGCTAATTTCCTTCCAGGGAATCTTAGGCTCTAGACTTCAGTTCAGTTCAGTCGCTCAGTCATGCTGGACTCTGCGACCCCATGAATCGCAGCACGCCAGGCCTCCCTGTCCATCACCAACTCCCAGAGTTATTGCACCTATTATTTTGAAACAGCCAAGTTGATCTAGAGTGGGCACACTCTGGCACAACAAATTTTCTCAGTCTGTTAACATCCAGCCCTAAGGGAACGCACCCTAGACAACTCTGTAATCTGGATAAGAATCTGGGTACTCTGCATTTGCTCTACATTCCCCAGGGGCTTTGCTCTTGAGTTCTAATACTAGAGATGAAAGATAATCAAGGCATTTTCTGGAGACTGACACTAGAAAGCAACTTGCCCTTTGATGCTACTACTCTCCCTACCTACACACATGGATGCTTTAAGAGTCGACTCCTTCCTCACAATAACCTATTAATGTAACTGTCTTGGATGGCTGTCTCATAAAGAATCATACAATAAGAGTATGCTTGCTCTAGTCACACAGAAATCTGTTAGAAAAGATACTTCATTTCCAACAAACAAGGTGGTGCTTTTATTACTTTTCAAAAGTTCACAGCCACAAATGAAAATATTAAGTTTATTTTTAAAATGTAATTTTGAATTCACATGCATGTATTACTTTCTATTTACCTATAAAGTAAGTAAGCAAACAAGAATTGATATTAAAAGCACTAGCAATACAGAAAATAAAGCTCATGCACAGTACTGGTATTATGCTTATGCACTGGGAAAGTAAGATTTGTTTACCCTTATCATTGCAAGCTACTTTTAATACGTATTAACCAAAAGTTGTGGGTTAATTTCACCTTTTGTTAGTATTTTCTCCTATTCTCCCCAAAAGTGCTCTGCTTTAACTGCATATTAGAAATTTAAATCTAAATTCAGTTGAATTTAAATATAAAACTTTCAATGATGAATTCTGAATATTTAAAAATACACTAATGGCAAATGCAACTAGGACACCTGCAGTCTTAGAAGCTTTATTTCTGTATACAGGTACCCTTCTGCTTTAGGAAAGTTCACTTTAGGCCACTTCGCTTTTATAAAGACCTACACTATTATTTGTATTCCTTAACTGAAGAAATTTCAAGAGGATTGTGGATTACATGAAAAAAGGCAAAAAGCAAAAACAGCACTCATCATTTGCTTTGCAGTGAGCTGTTACAGAGGAGGGCTTCCCTGGTGTTACAAGCAATGTGCACCCAGTAGCGAGGGTAGCAGCACCAAGACCCCTTCCGATGAACTATGCTCAGCATCTCAGTCAAGCTGCCATAGCTTTGCACTGTGTCTATGAGCATCTGTGCTTCACCTCAATTTTATTTCCTATCTCCATTATTAAGATATGTCCTAAGATAATTGCCTCTTTTGGCTTTTGGAAGCGTTTCATAGGAATGCTCTACTTTTGGATAGTAGGGAAAACCTGTATAGTCTTTTATCAGTACTATTTGCTACATAATTCAAATAACTCGGGGAAAAGTCGTTAAAAATTCTGTCCACAAAATTTTAAGCAAGAAAAAGCATTCTTTTTACTATACAAAATAAATTATCTAATGATTTCCTAAGTAGACAAGTTTAATGACGTAAATGACCTTTTAACTGTCTTGAATTATAGAGCATGACCACGGCAGGACATTTTCAATAAAACATTTTCTCAGTTTTCCCACTAGGGGGCAAACAAGAACCTCAAGTGGCATTTTGTGAACCACAGGATCTAAAGTGGTTGAAGGGAGTGATGGGGGTGGTGGTGATAAGAGTCTAAGTTCAGACATGGGGCTTCCCTGGTGGCTCAGACTGTAAAAAATCTGCCTGCAAGGCAGAAGACCAGGTTCAATCCCTGGGTGTGGAAGATCCTCTAGATAAGGAAGAGACAACCCACTCCAGCATTCTTACCAGGAGAATTTCAAGGACAGAGAAGCCTGGAGGACTATAGTTCATGAGGTCTGCAAAAAGTCAGACACAATTGAATAACAAACACTTTCACTTTTTCATGCCACTTTTCTAAAATTGATACTATGATAACGACAGCATTCTTAAAAGATACTATTTCATAAGGTATTTAATTTGCCTAAATACAAAAAAAGGAAAATTTTTAATGTGGTTAACTTCATAAAAACATTATTTAAAAAATTCAAAACCCTTCTCCTAACATATTCTGTTGCACATGTTACATGTAAAAAAAGTAGGCTTAAGACTGAGGGAAAAACAAAAATGTAACTTGAGCTATTTAAATCATGAATATGAATTTTACACCAGTACGATTTAATGACCAATACAAATCTTAAACTTTAAAAAAATCTGTTCCCATAAGCAGCATATTTTTCCTACACAACCTTTCCATGTTTGAGAAAATGTTTCAGAAAAGTTCTGAAATATCATTAGGAAAATAAGATTTTTGTGACACGGCAAAGAGTTTAAAGTGGGAAGAAATAAAAGCCTTATATGGCCAGAAAAGCAATATATTCTCAAATAAATGGATAAAAAACTACTTTCAGTATAATTTTTTTAGTCAATTAGCAATTTGGAGACCTCTTCACATCATCAATTGGGAAGTTTCAGTCTTATAAAAACTAACGTTTCCTTCAAAAACACACTTCAGAAATAATACTGTATTAATTAGAAAATTCTTCCTGCTTTTAACTTTGTTTTAAATCATACACTATTTATTATAGAAATCAGGCAAAAAGACATTACTTCCTTACTTAATACTTTATAAAAAGAAACCATTTTTAAGACAAACTCTACATATATTTCTTTTCTATAGATCATATCACTAACATAACCACTGTCTAACTTGTAAGGTATGGGTAGGGTCATGTTTCTTTTATTGTTTGTATTCTTTAAAAGCTTTTTCCCCCTCTACAAAATTTAATATTAACATGATTTAGTACTCAAATTACAAAGCCTATGATATTAAACACAAAACCTACCACCAATAATTTCTCTTATCAAAAAGATTTTAGAAGGTATTTCAAGTCCTGCCTATCAATGTTGCTTTTCAGCATATTTAATTTGCCACAGTAGCAAAACATACAAACCAAGTTGATAATTAATTTTCATTAATGGATAAAGATATTTTATATACAGCTTTAAAAAAATAATTCCTCTATTACACTTTCACATTACACAAACCAATTCTTTACTTTACTTCTTTACT